>NC_134013.1:15660000-16285000 GCF_040712315.1 Castanea sativa | reverse complement strand
CCAACCCTTCCAGCAAGAGCTTGCTTATGGACTTCAAGGCTCTGCTCGGACAAATTAATACCTTTAAATCAAGTCCAAGGCCCAAAGGCGTATTTTAACCATTCTGCCCTCCACAATAGCCTCTCAAAACTTCATTTTTCTTGCCATCTAGGAACGAAAATGAAGTTTTGACCTAACACCACAACCTTCACATGCCTTTCAAATCATCACACGTGGGAGTACCATCTCATCTCTTTTAAATTGCCTCTGACGCTTCGAAATCCGTCTCGCGCGCATTTATTGCTGTAAGTAACGTCCGGTCCTCCACGTCCAACGGTGAGATGTACATCCAACGACTTGGGGTTTTCTTCAAAATTTGAGCGGGATAACTCCCAATTAATGCCGCTTCCTTTATGTCAAAAACGCCTAGGAAATCGCGACTTGAACCATTACTCCAGAAATCAATCATATCTCACAACCTCCTTCTTTTCTCCTTTCTCCAGAAGATCGCGAAGAATCATCTGCTCATTCCCGTAAGTTCTCCCTCTCACAATTTCTTTTTCTCCTCGGCTCTCGTCCTCGGCTTCTAACTACACCCTTTTACCCTTCTACATCTTCACTTTTATTTTAACCAAATGGGTAGATTCAAATGTTTAGTAAATACCAATGCCGGTATGGAGGGTTTTCGGGCCAAATATCACAGCCCTCCAAAAGTGGGTTTGAGATATTGCTCCCCAGGAGCCATAACTAGTGCTAGGAAAGAAGGAGAAGTTGTCATTCCCATCATCGCCTTTTTAGAGGGTGGAATGACACTTCCCATGAAGAATGTAACTAGTGAATATCTGCGCAACCATAGATTATGCCCAGATCAATGTACGCCTAACATGTTTAGAATCTTAGGTTGTGTCAACGCTTTAAATGAGCAAATGGGTCTGAACCTCACATTGCATGATGTCGTCTATATGTACGAATGCCAAGAAATTAAAAACGTAGGTTACTACCTCAAATCTAGGTCTAGCATTGTTAGGCTCATATCATGTCTTCCCCAATCTAACAAAGGCATGAAGGATGACTATTAAATCGCCTCTTGGAGATGGTCTAATGGCCCTCATTGTCCAGTCACAGTGGGGAAACCAGGTGTGATTCCTTAGGATTTAGATTCCCTAACTTAGGTTTTAGTTGCTCTAACTTTATCACCTTGATACCCATTGCATTCTACTATTCTTACTGTTACTCGTTTATTATCAATCTAAACATACTTACCTTCTTGGATATGTCTTTTGCAGATAAACAGCACGTGTCGCCCCATCTAAGCCTTGTCAGCGTTGCGGACCTTAATAGAGTTTTAAGATCCGAGATATTCGTAAGTGAAGACTTGCAAGTGAGAGCCACGCATCTCATCTTGGGATATGAACCGTTATCAAAGATCTTCCAAGATATTGGCAATGCGATCACCACGGGAGACTGGAGACATAAAAAGATAGACGTCTCGAAACCAAATTTCCTCACTCCACACGATCTATCGGACGACCCCTCCGTCATCCTATACATTCGCCCAGTAAAACCTATATCAACAGCCATCCGAGAAGAATCCACGTCTCCTCCTCTATCTCTTGAAGAAGAAATAGACCAGTTTAGACTTGAGCAAGTGGAGAGACCATCAAAGGGCCACATTGTTACCATCTCGGACGAAGAAAACGAATCCGCCGAGGGCTCTTATATCAAAGGTCTGACAGTTGCACGCGTTGACAGGTCTGAGAGGTTTGCTCACACAAAGGGACCAAAAATTTACTGTAAAAGGCATATCTAGATCCCAACCCCCAATCAATCTTCCTCCCCCACCTCCTCCTCCGGGGCCAATTCTTCTTGCACCCACTCTCAAGAAGAAAAGAGTAGATGATGTTGAAGAGGAGGACTTGGCTTGGAAAAAGAAGCAAAAGCAACAAAAAACAGGGAAGGGTCAAGTGCGAGCCTCCTCCGTGGAGAGTAGGGATAACCACGACTTGGTTGAGGTGCACCAAGCCCAATCCCATTGGCCACCCCCCTTGGAATTAGACGAGGCACCCATTCCCCACCACTCCAGCATAAGGGAATTCCAACGAGGTCATGCCCATCACCTGGCTAATGCCTTGGAACAGCCTATCGTTTTACCGAAGGACATGGAGACTTTGGAGAAAATGAGTCAGCCACACATTTTCCTCGCCCTAAAAAAGGACTTGGCCTTCATACGTTTCACTCAACTACTTTTATCTCGCTATTTCTATTATCTTTTTATAAAACCCTTTTCATGTGCACTTTTAAATTGTTCCTATCATAATGCACTCGTTTAACATCTCCACACAGGCCATTCAAGAGGTCTTCGTGGCTGAGAAATGGGTGGAAGATTCTCGGAACCAGGCTAAGGCTGAATTTCAAGTTAGAGTCGAGACTAAGAAAGCTTTGGGCTTAGCTGAGAATGAGAAGAAAGAAATCTCTGACAAGCTAAAAGAAAAGGGGAAGTTAACGAGGAGTGTTGAAGTTAAGCTTAAAACAGCCGAGAAACAGGCGGAGGAACAACGCCAACAGCTTCTTGACAAAGGGCAAAAGCTAGCCATTGCCTAAAAAGATATTCTGCACTTGAAGGGTGAGTTAGCTCAAGCCCAAGAAGCAGCCCGCACTATCAAGGAGACAATGGAAGCTGCCACACTAGCTTCCTTCAATAAAGGGGTTGAAGAGACTGAGACTCGGCTAGCCGAGGAAGTCGCTGAAGTGTGCAGGGACTATTGTCAACAAGTATGGGCGGAAACCCTTAATGTTGCTGGGGTCCCTGCTACCTCTAAATTGAGAAAGGCTGAAAACATGTGGATCCCACCCAACATCTGGGTGATTAAAGCTCAACCATCCTTAGGTGCGGCCGAGACAGTACTCCTCACCCAGCCTCCTACACTCCAAGATCCTATCTTGCCTCCTACTACAGGTTCTGATGAAACAACAGATCAAAATAAGGGGACTGAAAAGAGCCTGAAGGAGAAAGCCAGACAGGATGACCCCCCTCCAGGGGCAAAGGACTAAGGGAAACAAATCATGACCCCTTCTAAGAATAAGCCTGTAAATGCCCCCCTAATTATCAAGGAAGTGGCTCCAAATCCAAAGAGACTGAGCCAAAAAGGACAGAGGATAAAACCAAAGAAGCTGAGACAAAGTCCAAAGAGGACCCCCCACCAAAAGCCAAAACATGATAGCTCTTCTACATATTAAACTTGCTTTCTGTATTTTTATCTTATGTTTGCTTTTTTTTGATTTCCCATGTAACTACATGTACTGATAATGACAAACTCAAGAGTTTGATTTTTAACTCTTTACAAATTTCTCTTACTAAGAACGTTTAATCCTTTATCTTAGCAGAATTGGTATGCACAGTATGAATGACTTAGTACGCAAACGAATAGTGTGGATCTTAAGAATAAACTGGACGACAACAACAATTTGTTTTGGAAATAACTTCATGTCATATACTCATGTTTTTAATAGATGACTTGTAAATTGGATTCTTTGTTATGCAGCAGCATACAATTAAATACACAAAAATATATATGAACCCCCAACGAGAGGGTACTGGCATGAACTTGAATATTATGTGAAATTAAAGCACAAAAGTAAATTACCAACCTTACTAATGTACATGGTCCGAGAACAGGAACATGATAAAAATTCTGTCTGATTCCTCAGAAAAAAGGGGTGAAATGTTAATTTCCTCAAAGTAGATGGTCCAAGGACCAGACGTAACTATGGTTCTGTTTAACACTTAATAATATATTAATTTCCACGAGGTATGTGGTCCGAGGAGCCAGTCATGACCAAGTTTCTGTTTGATACTTATAAAAATGAATTAAAATGTTAATTTCCCCAAAGTAGATGATCCGAGAACCAGACGTAACTAAGGTTCTATTTAACACTTAATAATATATCAATTTTCACAAGGTATGTGGTCTGAGGAGCCAAGCATGACTAAGTTTCTGTTTGATATTTATAAAAATGAACTGAAATGTTAATTTTCCCTAAGTAGATGATCCGAGGATCAGACGTAACTAAGATTCTGTTTAACACTTAATAATATATCAATTTCCACGAGGTATATGGTCCAAGAAGCCAAGCATGACCAAGTTTCTGTTTGATACTTAGAAAAATGAACTGAAATGTTAATTTTCCCAAAGTAGATGATCCGAGGATCAGACGTAATTAATGTTCTGTTTAACAATTAATAATATATCAATTTCCACGAGGTATGTGGTCCGAGGAGCTAAACATGACCAAGTTTCTGTTTGATACTTAGAAAAATAATAACCAATCGCAACACAATAACAATAGGACAAAAATGGAAAAAAGTGTCTTTCATTAATAGTAATACCTTCGTAGGCTATTTACATTTCAAAGACGTTGTACAACTTTTTCATCTAAGTCCACTAGATAATATGCCCCTATGCCTGCTACAGAGGTGATACGATAGGGCCCTTCCCAGGTAGGTCATAGCTTTCCTCATGTTGGGTTCTTGGCGGTACCCAAGACTTTCCTTAAGACCAAGTCTCCAGGTGCAAGTGGCCTTAACTAAACATGAGCATCATACCCCTGTTTGAACTTATGCTAATAATAAGCTAGCTGAACCATGACGGTCTCTCGTCGTTCCTCAATTAGGTCTAGGTTTTTCTCTAGTAAACTGTTGTTATTACTTAGGATGAAAAAGCTCGTTCTCAACGTCGGAAACCTAGTTTCCAAAGGGATCATGGCCTCGGCTCCATAAGTCATGGAGAATGGCGTCTCTTCGGTGGATCTTCGTGGTGTAGTTCAATATGTCCACAGAACATGTGGCAATTCTTCCACCCATCTTCCCTTTGCATCATCCAGCCTCTTCTTGAGTCCACTTACGACAACTTTATTAACTGCCTCGACTTGCCCATTCCCCTGTGGATAAATTGGAATGGAATATCTATTCGTGATGCTTAGGTCACTACAATATTTTCTGAAGGCCTTACTATCAAACTGCAGACCATTGTCTGAAATAAGAGTGTGGGGTATTCCGAACCTAGTGACAATGTTCTTCCAAACAAACTTCTTTGCATCCACGTCTCTAATGTTTAACAAAGGCTCAGTTTTAACCCACTTGGTAAAATAATCAGTCCCTATGAGCAACCACCTTTTATTTCCTACAGCCTTTGAAAAATGCCCTACAATATCCAATCCCCATTAAGCGAACAACCAGGGACTAGACAAAAGGTTAAGTACACCACCAGGCTGATGAATGTTAGGAGCAAATCTCTGGCATTGGTTACATTTTTTCGCATAGTCCTGGGCCTCTCTCTGCATATTGGGCCACCAATACCCCTGGGTAAGAGCTCTGTGAGCTAAAGACTTTCCTCCCGTATGACTTCCACAAATCCCTTCGTGCAATTCCTCCAAAAGTGACTCCGTTGCTTCAGGGTGTATACACAACAAGTATGGCCTAGAAAATGAGCGTTTGTACAGCTTTTGATCCTCGAACAACCAGAATCGAGGTGCCTTTCTGCGAACTTTATTTGCTTCAGATCTCTCCTCGGGCAGGACGTCGCTCTTAAGAAAGGCTACTATGGGGTCCATCCAACTAGGTTCGAACCTAACTTGATGAATATGGACGGCATCTACAGCCGTCCGAGTAGGTTTCAACAAATCTTCAACAAGAATGACTCGGGGCAAACCTTGAGCCGAAGATGTTGCAAGTGTGGCTAATGAATCAGCATGTGTGTTTCCACTCCTAGATATATGCATCAAGGTAAAAGAGTCAAGTTTGGATTGTAAACACCTGACCCGAGTCAAATATTCTTGCATTCTTAGACCTCTAGCCTCCAATGTCCCTACCACTTGGCCCACGACTAATTGAGAATCCGAGAATATTTGGATTGATTTTCCCCCCATTTTCTGAACCATATCCATTCTGACTAGTAAAGCCTCATATTCCGCCTCATTGTTGGTAGCCAAGAATCCTAATCTCAGCGACTTCTCAAACGTAAGCCCCTCTGAAGACACAAGAACTAGTCCCACACCTGATCCTCTTTGATTCGCCGCCCCATCAACATATACCTTCCATGTCACAGAGTTCTTGCACGAGATCACACCAACTAATTTTTCATCCAAGTGCAATCCCTTTGCACTTTCTTCTAATGAAGGTTCAGCGAATTCTGCCACCAAATCAGCGAGGACCTGGCCCTTGACAAAGGTGTGAGGCATATATTTAATATCAAAAGCCCCTAAGATAGTTCCCCATTTAGCTACTCTCCTCAAGTAATCAGCACTTCGCAATACCAACTTAAGAGGGAGCTGAGTTAAAACAACAACTGTGTGGGATTGAAAATAGTGAGGAAGCTTACGCATAGCATGCACTATGGCCATACTCGCTTTCTCCAATGACAAATAATGCACATCAGCTTCATGCAGAGATTTACTCACGTAGTAAACTGGTCTCTGTATACCACTATTGTCCCGTATTAGAACCAAACTGACGGCGTGAATGGCCACAGCTATATACGCAAACAGGATTTCATCTACCTCTGGCTGAGACATGATGGGTGGTCGAGAAAGGTATTCTTTAAGTTGTTGGAAAGCTAAGGCACACTCCTTGGTCCATTCGAATCCCTTCCACTTATTCAGCAACTGGAAGAAAGGTCTACACCTATCAGCGGATCAAGAGATAAACCTGTTGAGAGCAGCAGTCATCCCAGTCAACTTCTGAACTTCCTTTGGATTCCGAGGTGGTTGTAAGCTGTTGATTGCCCTGACTTGTGCCGGATTTACTTCTATTCCTCTATGAGTCACCATGTAGCCTAGGAATTTACCAGAGCCTACACCGAAAGAGCATTTAGAGGCATTAAGGCGCAATTTGTACTTCCTGAGCGTTTGAAAGGTGTCATCCAAATCTTTCACATGCATAGGCACCATCTTGCTTTTCACCACTATATCATCCACATACACTTCAATAGTCTTTCCCAGCTGCGGCTCAAACATCCTGGTCATCATCCTTTGATAGGTAACCCCTGCGTTTTTTAAACCAAATGGCATCACCTTATAATGATAATTCCCCGTAGGAGTAATGAAGGTTGTCTTTTCCTGATCATCCAGTGCCAAAGGTATTTGGTGATAGCTTGGAAAACATCCAAAAAACTCACCCGAGGATGTCCAACTGTAGCATCCACCAACTGATCTATACGAGGCATTGCAAATGAATATTTAGGGCAAGCCTTGTTCAGGTCTATGAAGTCCACACACACTCTCCACTTCCCATTCTTCTTCTTCACCACCACTGTGTGCATCAACCACTCCGGATAAAAAACTTCTTTGATTGCCCCGGCCCTTTTGAGCTTGAGCACCTCTTCCTTGACGGCCTCGGCATGCTCCTTAGACGAACCCCGAGGTGGTTGTCTCCTCGAAACAACGGTAGGATTGATGTTCAAATAATGGCAAATGAAACTTGGATCAACCCTCGGGGCTTCATAGGGATCCCATGCAAATACGTCTACATTCTTTTTTAAAAACATAACCAATTCCATCTTCTCCTGGTGTGGTAGCTGAACACCAACCTAAAAGAACTTTTCAGGGTCATCACCTATAAGAATCCTTTCTAATTTTTCACATATTGCCTCCTCTGCTGTCACCGCATTGGGCGCACCCAGAGACACTAATTGCTATAAGTTCTCCGTAGCCGAGACCGAGGACCCTGGTTCAGCCTGATGCAGAATTGCAGCCGATATACACTGTCTTGCCACTGATTGGCTCCCAACAATTTCCTCAATCAGTTCCCCCGACGGGAACTTCACTTTGACATGTAGAGTTGAGGAAACAGCACACAAAGCATGTAGCCAAGGCCTTGCAACGATGGCCATGTAGGGAGAATAAGCATCTACCACGATGAAATCTACATGCACAACCTCCAGACCCGATTGCACAGGTAGCCGAATTTGCCCTTTTGGAATGACAGTCTTCCCTTCAAAACTTATTAGTGGTGAATCATAAGCAGTAAGATCCTTGAGCTTTAGGTTAAGCCCCCTAAACAAGTCAGGGTACATAATGTCAGCCCCACTACCCTGGTCAACCATTACCCTCCTCACTTCATAGCCCCCTATCCTCAGCGTAACCACCAGAGCATCGTCATACGGTTGAATAGTTCCAATCTTATCTTCATCCGAGAAGCCCGAAATGGGAGGAATATTCCCTTTAATTCTCTTCGGTTTCAAGCCAGACTCCTCGGCGAGAGTATGTGACACAGACATCACCCTAGTAGGACAAGAGCCAGTCCTACTAGGAGCAGCAAAAATGACATTAATCGTTCCCAAGGGAGGCTTGGATGAGTTGTTCTTTTGATTAATCGAACCTGAATGGCTTCCTTGTCCATTGGGATGATACAAAAATTGCTTCAACTTTCCTTCACTAACCAACTGCTCCAAATGGTTTCATAGTGTTCGACAATTCTCGGTGGTATGACCTACGTCTCAATGATAGTGGCAAATGAGATTCTGATTCCGCTTCGTAGGATCCCCAACCATCTTGTTAGGCCATTTGAAGTATGGTTCCTTCCAGATCTTCTTCAATAACTAGTGCACCGGTTCTCGAAACACGATGTTGACTACCTGAGGAGTGACTGAACCAGATTGCCCAGCGAAATCTCTCCTCGGCCTATTGTTATTGTATCTATTCGACCCGAAATCCCTCCTCTCTTGAGGGATAACCTTTGCCTTCCCCTTACCTTGCTGCTGATCTTCCTCAACCCGTTTGTACTCGTCAATACGATCCATAAGCCGACGCACACTCTGTACAGGCTTTTTGGTCAGAGATTTCCTTAAGTTGTGATCAATTTGAAGGCCCACCTTGAAAGTGTTAATCGTCACCTTATCAAAATCGTCATCGATTTCATTAAACATCTCCAAGTATCTATCAGAATATGTTTTCAAGGTCTCTCCCTCCTTCATGGCCATGGACAATAATGAGTCCAAAGGCTGAGGAACTCTATTGCAGGTGATGAATGGAGACCCAAATGCCCTAGTGAGTTTCATGAAGGAATCAATAGAACCCGCCTTCAGGCCATTAAACCATCTCATCGCAACAGGTCCCAAGCTAGAAAGGAAGACTTTGCACATTAAAGTTTCATTCTTAGAGTGTACTGCCATCCTCTGATTGAAATGACTCACGTGCTCCACTGGGTTTGTTCTACCATTATAAATGGTGAACGTGGGTTGAGTGAACCGTCGTGGAAGCTTCCCCCTCTCGACCCTACGTGTGAAAGGTGACTTGGAGATTTGGTGCAACGCCCTGCTCATAGCATCGTTTCACAAGCCCCTGGAGGAAGACTTCTTGCCCCTACGACCATGAAGATCGTCTTTCTCATGTGAGAAAGTTTCACTAGGAGGAGTTCTGGACCTAGGCCTGTAACTACTGCCTTGGGAGCCCTTAGAAGAAGAATCAGAAAGAGATGGTGTTCGCCTCCGTCTCGCACAGCGTAGCTTCTTCTTCAGGTGATCAATCTCCCTTTGCATGGCCTTCGCATCGTCCTCATGGGGGATTTTGCTTCCACCCCGCAAGCGGCTCCCTCCGATGCGCACTGTATGCACATTGCCCTCTCGATCTCTTTCTCGCTCAAGATGTTGGAAATGATCCTCATGCTAGGACCCTAAAGACTTTGTATGATGCGGACCTAAGCTTGCCATAGTATTCTAATTCCTTTAACACAAGATTTCCCACAGACGGCGTCAATCGTAAGTGCACAATTTGTACTCAGACCTAACCACGTGGTGAGTTCAGGCCCAAAAAGCCTTATACAATCAAATTTGTAGAGCATGGACTTGAAACCTAGGTTATATGGATATTGGACAACAAATATGTGGGCTAGATTGCCACTATCTACACAATCAATGGATAAAAATTCTCCTCGGACGTAAGCCGAGGATGACTTGTATTGTCTTTCCTTCTCCAAATAATAGATTAAAATTGAAGATGATGTGTACAGTGCTTTCTTTCTTTATTTTTTTTTGTCCCCTTCCTCTAACGCCTTTCTTTTCCTTTTATATCCCATTTTTTCTTTCTTCTATCTTCCACGTATAACACAGATCACCAATTCAGATACTTGTCCCATCTACCACCCTCTTGAAGTCTTCAAATAATAGTTGTAAGGCTAATCACTACTGTTCAGATGTCATTTCTCCATTAATGCGACCAAAGAGGTAGGTGCAGAGTCTTTAATGCGGTGGTAGCAGCTTTTCCCATGATATTTCTCATGTGTTCTTCCTCTTTATAACTGTATGGAACATATCTTTACCCAACAGACCTTCCAGCATTCTCCTCTATACATCATGACACATCGTTCAACCTCCACTTGACTTGGCCGAGGAGATGCCCCTCCTCGGACAACCCCACCAACTCTTCCAACAAGAGCTTGCTTATGGACTTCAAGGCTTTGCTCGGACGAATTAATACCTCTAAATCAGGCCCAAGGCCCAAAAGCGTATTTTGACCATTCTGCCCCCCCACATTAACTATTCGATTCATAAATTTATTTTTTATTCATAATTTTATACTACATAAACTTAAAATTTAAACATTTGATTGATGACATAGTTATTAATTTTTTATTTTTTTTAATTTACAAATAAGAATATAAGAAGAAAATGTAATTTAATGTTTAATTTCTCAAAATTCATATCTATTAAGAAGATAAAAAGTTAAGTATTTGTTTTTATTTTTATTATTAATAAAAGCCTCGGATTAGTACCTCCGTGTGAAACTGAAATCTTGTGAGAGAGAATGGGTCCCCAAAATTGCCTTTATTTTCATTGAGGGACACATAAATATTTTCTTTTTGAGAGTGCAATTGTGCAAAAGCGATTGCCGATCTCTTAACAGATCTTGCGGATTCAATAGGGCCCAAACCTACCCATCAATAAAATATAAGAGAATGTGACCCTAGCCATCACTTATCCCCCATAAAAAAAAAAAAGTGACGGTGACCATAGGTGCCTTTGACTATTTGAGCCTAAGAATAGGCACTATATAAATATATATAAACTTTAATTGTTTAAATAAGAAAAATTAATCACCGACTATTATTTATAGTCAATTAGTATAAGCAAAAAACACCAATTTTCTTTCTTTTACTATAAAAACAGGAAAACTATTGGATTAAATGGTGGTGTGAATGAAAATATTCGAGGAGAAAAGAGAGTTAATGCTCAGTTTCAACCTTATTGTTTTCTATTATCAAAATTCTAGCGAGAGATGCAAAATTAGGTAGCTAACCCCTCTAGTATTTGCCCACAAGTTGAATTTTAAACCTCTTGTTTTAAGAGGAGAAGTGGTACCTTCTCATCATAAATATGGCCACATGAGTGGGGTTATCACTAATCACAATTAATTAATGGTTTATTAGTTTTTTTTTTTTTGGGTTGGGGGTAATTATTGTTTGCAATTAGTTTCATGAGATTTCAAGTCCTTTTCCAAGAGTAACATGCACAACTTAATTTATCATGAAAACAATGATTATTATTATTATTATTTGAGGATAATTTATCTTGCAAACAATAATTTGATAAGTGCATGTTGGGCACTCAAACTGGCATTTGGACTAACGTGCATTAAGATATAGGAGAGCCTGTCAAGTCACAATTTATAATATATGGTTGTGGTCCTTGTGGATCCCTAGCTATTCCCCTATTCCTCGTTTTTCTTTTAATCATACAATACATTCTAATTCACTACGTTAAGCAAAAATGCACTTTCTCAGATTTTGCCTTCACTCCAAAGTTACTTGAAAATTAGAAATATCTCACTGCAGTTGTATACTAGTATAACTACTCTCTAGTTTACTACTTCTACTAGTTATTATAATGTATATTTTGTTGACGTAAGAAAGAAGCATTCGAAATTGTCATAGAAATGCACTGAACTCTAAGACAAGGTAGTAAGGTACACTGAACTCTAGGACATGCTATACCTTTTTTTTTTTTTTTATGGGAAGGACATGCTATACCTTGGCTTGTGGTTCAAAACAGAAGCCTATCTTGCTCGGAAGTCAATCACATGTAGAAATAACATAGTATGTGCCTCAATTAGTTTTTACTGGCCGATTGCTTTCGAATAAACAATACTGGGAATATTCCTTCGTAGCACATTCTTCCTTACCTTTATTAATTCTGTCAAACTTACTGGATTTGGCAATTTGTCATGGCCATCTTTAATAGTTTGTTTGGTTCAAGCTGAGGAACAAGAAAGGAATTGTAATACATTTCGCTCAGGTAATGAGTTGTGAATGGTAGGAAGATGTTTTTATACGGATCTACCATTATCTCTTTGTCACGTACAACTCGTCACGTGGGTGAATTGTGTAATTTTATATGACACTAGCACAACACAAAAGAAATGAATAAAAAAAAAATCTTTTAATATATGTATTAGGAAATGGGGAGGGAAGAATAAAAGAAAAAGAGAAAAATTATTTCTCTTTCCATTGTTTGGTTTGCAAGTGAAAGAAAAGTGGAATTTTTTTTTTTTTTTTTTCTTTTTACAGTAATAAAATGGAGAGTGGAATGAAAATTGATGGGCAAATATGTAATTTTATAATCATTAAAAGTCAAACTTGGCGTCTGCATGTTTATTCCATTTCTGCCCAACTTGGGTGGAAATTAAAATGTGGACCAAGTTGTATTATTTTCCTTCTTATTTCTCTTCTCTCCTCTGACGGAACGATAGAAACCTAATTTTCCCCTCTAACTTTCCTTTCTCTTTCTTTTTCCTCCTTTTTCAAATGCAGTGTAAAATCACCAATGCATTTTTTGCAATTCTAACGATTATTATCAACAACTTTCTTGAGGTCCCTCGAATGATAGTCTAACGATTTTTATTGTACTCTATGTATATGCAATGGTGAAGGGAAATTTTCTTCCTCACCCTTTATTTATTAAGAACAAAAAATAATTATGTCAAAATTTTATATAATGCCCCTTTCATTTTATAAATAAATAAATAAATTTATACAAACCTCTCTCTCTCTCTCTCTCTCTATCTCTCTCTCTTTAAGTCCTTCTAGGGACACAATAAAATTTCATAACATTTCCAAATTAGCCTCCCCCTAACACATGGGCCATTAAAAAAATTCAAATTGCAAATTATGACAGCCTGATAGGTTAGCTTTTTTTCTTTTTTCTTTTTATATCCACATTTTTACCATGTATAACTCATCAACTTTAGGAGCATTTAAAGCATATATTCATTTTTTGAAAAGTAAATCTATTTAGTAATTGAGTCATTTTTCAAAAAGCATTTTCTATAAAACAATCTTATTTTCCTATGTTTTGTAGAAATCTTAAATAAGTTGAAAAATAATCTTCTAATTTCTTTTGTTTAGCTTGATGTGAGATATAGTTGTTTTTCAAAAAATAATTATTGAAAAAAAATCTTTAAAAATAAGATATACTTTTTTTATATTGACTAAAGATAGTTTTATTTTGACACGTTTTTTTAAATACTACCAAACACTAGAAAATACGAAAAACTATCTTTACATAAGATTTTTCATCAAAACAAACAAAGCATTAGAGAGCTAGGGAGATATGCATGATTTTTTTTTTTCAATACAAGAAAAGATTCTATAATATTTATGTTAAAATTTAGGGACAAGTCATACATTTTCATCCATAAAATATATATATATATATATATATATATATATATCTATTTAGTTTGTGTCATTATTATAAAAGTGACATTTGTTATTTATTTATTTGAAATCAATTGATGTGTACATATTTTATATTTACAAAAATCATGGTTGTGATCTAATCTGTAATCTTCAATTTATTTAAGAGAAAACCCTTGATTTAAAATGTTTAATTGAGAAACAAACACACACACACACACGTATAAGGAAGAGGAAAAGATGTTTTAACATAAAAGCACACTATAAACTCCACTTAAAAGTCATGGTAACTTTTAAGGGAGGGTGGAGAAATGAAAGAAAAATATTGTTTTTAAATAATATAAATACAACTAAAAGTGTCCGTTTGGGAACAGCTTATTTAGCTGAAACTGAAAACTTTTTGCTGAAAGTAATGTAGATAAAAGTAAAAGTTAGTTGAAATAGTACAGTGGGACCCATAAATAGTACCAAAAGTGCAATGAGATCCATGAATAGTATCAAAAGAAGTTAAATAGTAAAATAAGCTGGTTTTGAAGCCATGCCAAACATAACCTAAATGTAATTTTCTTTTTTATACATAAGTGTTATTTCATGGATTTAAAAATTATTAATATATTTTAGATTGGTTCTACTTGAATATTTTTTTGCTCTACCATTGTGTTTGTGGCTTCACCCCTCCCCCCTTCCTTATCATCTACCCATCAAAAAAGAGGTGGCGAGATAGGAGGGGGATGGAATTTTATTAAGGGAGAACTACCAAATAAGGCAAGGTTTGCTTGAGGCTCCCTGTTAAAAAATCAAATCATTTAAGACTAAATTCTATGTAGTGTAACCAAATTTCACAATTTTATGGATTATGTAGTTAATTGTTATTTAATAGGATTATGAAAATAAATTCAATTTAAGAAGTTAAGTTGGAGTCTAATGGGGGAAAGAGGGATTGAACCATAAACATCTGGTTAAAAATATTAAGAAGTACCGATTGAGTTACAAATTTCTTGACATTCTTGACAAAAATGATTTCTAGTTAGTATAATTAAAAATTTCAATCTACATTGCCTTATACCAAATAACTATGATCACTGAGTTACAAATACTATACTAGTATGTGGGGGTTCGAGTCCAATCACAACAACTTATGCCAGCTAGTTGCAAGCAAATTGGTATTATTATAGTGATGTGTCTTTTTTGTTTTGTTTTTCTTTTTTAATAAAGAAAGTAGTTTTATTTTTTATTTTTGATGAGAAGAAGATAATTTTATTGATATAAGAAAAAGTGCAATGTATAATAATAATAATAATAATAATAAGATTTATGTGTTCATTTTATGTTGAGTAATGCTAGACATATAAATATTTTTACAAATTGCTGATGTAGTGAGTGATTATTGGTAAATAAAAAAGTAATATTAATGGTAAGAATACTAAGTGTTTAATACACATGGGAAAAGTGGAGAAAGTCTTAAAAAACTGATAGTGGTATATATCCAAAATGGACTAATTCTTGGATACACATAATTTGGCATTTGACAAAGTTTGGCTAAAAATTATTCAATATCTTTTTATTTGATGAGAATATTGATAAATCCACCATTAATTTAATTATATTTTCTTCTTATATTATCAATACTTGCAAAAGTTTTAGAAAATTAAAAATTAATGTCTATGTCATCAATCAATTATTTAAATTGCAAGTTTTTGTAGTCTATAATTATACATAAAAAATAAGTTTATAGATTATATAGTAAATAATATCCAATTGATACAAAATTTGACATATGTGTTAAGAGTGTAAAAAACAAGTAATATAATGATTAAATGTTCAAAATATGTAACAATACTAATTTTATTTAAAGAAACTTGTAGATTTAAGCTATAATCAAGTTTATAGACAAATTTTATCATTTTACATTTCAATTGGTTGATACTTCTTCATGTTTCCTATCAAACTTTGTCATTTTTTTTCTCAAAAAAAAAAAAAGATAAAAAAAAGAAGGTAAACTTATAGGACCACAGCAATTCTAAGCTTTCCTAATTAGCTATCGAATTATAAAAAAAGTAATCCTAAGCTTGCCTCTTGACTTGGACACATTGGTACTAGTAACCTATACTCAATTTATATATATATATATATATATATATATATATATATATATATATATATATATATATATATATATAATTGCGATTATAACATTTTATTTTGACAAATTATACTTTAAACCTTATGTATAAAGGGGTGACTTCAAATTAAATTCTACACATTTCAAATAATTCAAATAAATCCTTCCATTAATTTCCCCTATAATATCATCGCTGATGCAAACAATGTTTTAATTTGAAATTCCAGTAAAACAACTCATCAATAGCGGTAGGAGGAATAAATAAATTACTTCTTCTGTCCCAAATTATTTGTTCAGTATAGAAAAATAGAGGATTAATTGGAAAATTTTGAAAACTAAATTATTAACTTGGAAATCAGTCAAATCACTATCTAAAAGCACATATGGTTTCTTTCTTTCTGAAGATAAACTTTTTTCCGGTCAAAAATATGATTTATTGAAAATTTTATTTTTAACTTTATACTACAAAAAAACAGGTGCCTAAAATGGTTGGGACATATTAGCAGAGAGGACCTAAAAAAAAGCATGTCTTATTCCCAGAATTTCAATAGGACGATTGAGACGCATAATAATTCCATATAGACCACATGATGTTCAATCAATCTGGGTCCATTTATCCTCTTCGATGTCGGTGTGCTGTGGGCACCTGTCGCTTTTTATTTGCAAAAAATTATAGAACTACATTAAAATAAAATAAAAAACCCATTTTGTTTAGGTTTATTATATGGTAGTGCTCGAATTACTCGTCTCCAACACTATACGTCATGCTTTACGTGTCATGAAAGACGGGTTTTTATTTTTTAAACACCATAACTCTTTTTTTTTTTTTGTTGCTTACGACTATCTCTAGGCAATCAATATGAACTTAAATGAAACAATTTGATCCTCGCCAAAGGATGAATTTTCAAATTGAAATTAGTTTTAAAAAAATTTTGAAGCAGTTTTAATTGCTAAGTAAGTTTTACGTGAAGAAATGACAAATAATTAGAAAATTTTATTTTCGTCCCAAATTTTTGGTCCTGTTTAAAAAATCCAACATTTTAAGATTGTCTTGTTTTTTTTAATTAAAAAGATACAACTTTTCAAAATTATCCTTAAACAAAGTTCTAAAAAAAATTAACAAAATTTTGGGATATCTTACGATGATAATTTAAAACAAAGGGAAACATATATGTACTAATGGGACTGACGAAATCAACTACTGACGAGACTAAGGCATCTGATGGGACTGACGAGATCAACTACAGACGAGACTAAGGTATCTGATGGGACTAACGAGATTAACTGACGACGAGACTAAAGGCATCTGATGGGACTGACGAGACTACTCTCTGAGACGAGCTTAAACAAGTATACACGTCACTGACGAGGATAGCAGGATCATTCAATGCCACCAATAATACCCCGGACGGTTACAGAACCAGCTGGACGAACTGTTGAAGGCATATTAAAACCCCATTACTCAGCAAGAAGCGTTACTAAAAGAGGCATTAAAGCCACAATAACTGCCACAACGGCTAGAATCTAGAACAACATATATAAAGCCCACGCATTGCCAACAGAAGGTACGAACACAATTACAAGATATCCCTAATCATTCTTATAGTCTATTATTATAAACTCCCTTGTACTAACTTTGGCATCAGAGACGTTGTGGCAGGCACCACACCGGTGACCATTCTGGAGAATTTCTTCTTCCACCGCGACACAAACAGACCTCTAGTCCCGTCTGGACGACCTCACTACGACTGACGAACTCGTGATTCATCAGTCTGGTCCCGGCTGGACGACCTCACTACAACTGACGAATCCGTGTTTCATCAGTTTGGCGCCGTCTGTGGGGACGACGTTCTCGTACTACGATCCGAAAGCGCAGTTCCTACCAACTTCGATATCCAGATGGAGTCCAACCAAGACTCAGCAGCCTTGGCTCAGCAAGTTCAAGCTCTTGCGGCCACTGTGGAAGAGCTCACCAGGCAGAATCAGGAGATGAGACAACAGCTTCAGCATAAGGAGAATCGGTCTAGAGTTGTCCAGGAGGATGAAGGAGACAGTCATGGGAGAAGCGATCGACGAAGGACCACTACTCCAAACGAATAAAATTCTAATCTTCTTCAAGAGATGAGGAAAGAGATGGACGAACTGAGAAATGCTATTAAGGAGAAGACAGATCAGAGCCTAGATAGAATGGTCAGGGCAACAGATTCTCCTTTCTCCGTGGCAGTCTTGGAACGACCAGTGCCGGCGAAGTTTCGGTTGCCTCAGCTTGAGCATTTTGACGGGCTTAAGGACCCCCAAGATCACCTTAATACCTTCAAGACGACATTAGGCCTCCAACAGCCCCTTGATGAAATAATGTGTCGTTCCTTCCCTACCACACTTAAGGGAGCTGCAAGAGAGTGGTTCATAAAGTTGCCAACCTCATCCATTGATAACTTTGAACAGTTGAGTAGCGCCTTTCTGCGCCATTTCGTCGGAGGGCAACGTCCTAAGAGACCAGCAGACCACCTACTCACTGTTAAGCAACGGGAGAAAGAAACCTTGCGGTCATACGTAAAACGCTTTACCCGAGAAACCCTAGAAGTGGACGACGCTGATGACAAAGTACAGCTGACAACCTTTAAAGCAGGGCTGAAGTCTAGAGAGTTTGTGATGTCACTGGCAAAAAATCCACCTAAGACGATGGCAGAAATGCTCTTAAAGGCGCAAAAGTACATGAATGCTGAGGATGCGCTAGCCGCCATTAAAGATATGGAGAAAACGGAAGAAAAGGGAAAGAGGGAGGACGAACGTAAAGGACGAAATAGGGAGTGTCCAGATCGTTGGTTTACTGACGAAGACAAAAGATCATCGAAAATGGCTAGATAATAAGATTCCGCCTTGACGGATGTACATTACTGACGAAGCCAAAAGATCATCGAAAATGGCTAGGTAATAAGATTCCGCCTTGACGGATGTACATTACCGACGAAGTCAGTAATAAGATTCCGCCTTGACGGATGTACATTACTGACGAAGCCAAAAGATCATCGAAAATGGCTAGGTAATAAGATTCCGCCTTGACGGATGTACATTACCAACGAAGTCAGTAATAAGATTCCGCCTTGACGGATGTACATTACTGACGAAGCCAAAAGATCATAAAAAATGGCTAGGTAATAAGATTCCGCCTTGACGGATGTACATTACCGACAAAGCCAAAAGATCATCGAGAATGGCTAGGTAATAAGATTCCGCCTTGACGGATGTACATTACCGACGAAGTAAGTAATAAGATTCCGCCTAGACAGATGTATATTACTGACGAAGTCTTGTAATAAGATTCCGCCTAGATGGATGTACACTACTGACGTAGCCAAAAAAAATTATTATAAAAAAAAAAAACAAACCCCTTTTCATCTTCTATGGTCGTCATGGAACATCATGACGACCACAGAATCTGGGGGCATCTGATGGGACTGACGAAATCAACTACTGACGAGACTAAGGTATCTGATGGGACTGACGAGATTAACTGACGACGAGACTAAAGGCATCTGATGGGACTAACGAGACTACTCTCTGAGGCGAGCTTAAACAAGTATACACGTCACTGACGAGGATAGCAGGATCATTCAATGCCACCAATAATACCCCGGATGGTTACAGAACCAGCTGGACGAACCGTTGAAGGCATATTAAAACCCCATTACTCAGCAAGAAGCGTTACTAAAAGAGGCATTAAAGCCACAATAACTGCCACAACGGCTGGAATCTAGAACAACATATATAAAGCTCACGCATTGCCAACAGAAGGTACGAACACAATTACAAGATATCCCTAATCATTCTTATAGTCTATTATTATAAACTCCCTTGTACTAACTTTGGCATCGGAGACGTTGTGGCAGGCACCACACCGGTGACCATTCTGGAGAATTTCTTCTTCCACCGCGACACAAATAGACCTCTAGTCCCGTCTGGACGACCTCACTACGACTGACGAACTCGTGATTCATCAGTCTGGTCCCAGCTGGACGACCTCACTACAACTGACGAATCCGTGTTTCATCATGTACGAATCTAAACCTATGTAATAGTTAAGCTTTTCAGTTATATGACTTGAAACCACACTCATAATGTTTTCTCCCCACAAAGATGACAGAAAGCATAAAGGAATTTTATTATTCTGAACATTGTTAGATGTTCATTTGTTAAATTGTTATAAATGTCCCACGTTAATTCATGATTTAGGATTTTATCCTCTATTGGTAAGAGTCCCACACTCTTATCTAATTCAAATTTATATAAAAGTTAATGTTATTAGTCTATTTCAGTGTTAAATCTTAGTCTTCCTGGTCAAGACGCAGTGCATTGCTTAAGGATAAGATTTAGATATCTGTCACCTCTTTAAGCATTTTACAAATCAGAGAGAGAAAGAGAGAGACTTCATAGTAGAAAGATAAATCGTAGAGTAGTAAGTGGTGTGGCAAATTCAGAGCCCATGAATCTTGAATCTTGGCACATTATTTTAGGAGGTTTTTCAATAGCAGGTCACTATAGAAGAATTAAAAGCAGCTACGCTAGACTTGTCCCATTAAAAAGAAGTATAAAGACAGAGATATATGATAGAGTAGAAGCAATTGCAATTAAGCACGCTTGTTCCCCACATGTACCCACATGAAAAAATTTAATCACCAGCTAGGCAAACACATTTTCTCATTCTCTCTACATCATGTGCAATTTTCACAAGTCAAACCTCGTTTTCAAAGGATAATGGTTACACTTAAACTCGTCCCTTTCTTGTTCGCTAGTCATATTTTTGTAATATTCTACCGATATTCCAATATCCAGATGCTTCAAAGCCCCATCCAATAATCCATTTTTTAAAGAACAATACACTATAGGAGGACATGATAATATGATATCACTATATTATCTCGACCCATTAGCAAACGTAAATACTTCATTGTTTTTAGTAGTGTCTTTGGCTCTTTCTCTTTGCTTTATTTAAAAAAAAAAAATAGATATAAGAGAGTGATGTCAAGCCTTTAGCAAGACTATTTCACTCCTTACTCATGAGACACTTTGGAAATCATAAGAATTAATAATATGGTGGATATCAAATCATCACTTCTCTAACTAAACTAATTCCCCTCCTGTGAATAATTGCAGTCAGTTGGTCTCCTAATTTTACTAGATTTGTATTAACTATTAAGTACTACTTCCACGAGGCGAATAGATGTGCAAACAACCTTGCTAGATTAGAGGTTCATCAATCTCAAGACTTTATTTTATTTGCTTGTGTACCTATTCGCCTGTGGATGCCTGTGGATTTAGATTTTGTTTTCAATTCAAATGGTAGTGGCTTGTACCTAACCAGGCGATGTCTTGAGACTTTTGTTCTTCCATTTTTTAATGCATTATCATTTTCTACTAAGAAAAAAAAAAAAAAAACTCGAGAGTTGAGACATTCGATTATAAAAATTATTTAAGAGAATAAAACAATTTACAAATAAAATGTTCATAATAATTTTGTTTGTCCTAAATTTTATATATATATAATACAGTTTCAAGACACATCATTTTGATGTTTTCTAAAAAAAAATGGAAGCGGATTAGCGGAAGAATTTGAGGAGAGGAGACCAACTAGTCTACTACTCTACTACAAGTCTACAATTGTGTCACATAAAAGATAAAACAAGACGGTCAATTTTGTATTTTTGTTGCATGGCGCTTTTGTAGTCAATAAAAACACAAAAAGAAGCAAGATGGTTAAAAAACTACTCTTACACTGCACACACGGAGTCCCATTATTTTAGACAGTTCATACATAATACACAAATAGTTAAATGGTTCATACATAATTTATTCATAATAAAATAAGTCTTCCAACTTTTTCCCTTTGTATGCATCTAAACACAGAATCTCTACTAATCCTCCAAATTTATTATACAAAGAGTTTGGATTTAATCATTTAAAATTTACATGGGTTGTTAGTTTGATCCTAAAACTTTCAATTTAGTTATCAATTCACTGTTTTTGTCAACATCACTTACATTTTGCCATTAAACAAATAGAATGGTGCCATTTTTTTACTCTCTCCTTGACGGCCACTACTAGCCAAAACCCCCCCAAAAAATCCTATTGGGGTTTCAAATTTTAAGACAAAATCAAATCATTTAAAAGCTTTCGGCCATACATAAGAGAATTTGTCAACTTTCAAGTTTCAAAGCCAAAACATGAGGGCCGAAGTCATCTATAGGAATTTCCCTCCCCCAAGGTGTTCACTTTTTGAAGCAACCCAATGCTTATACAATTGGTTTTAATTTGTTGACTATCCACTTTGGATTCCCTGCCTTTTCCACCTATATTAGGTTTTTGCCCTATTTTATTGACTAATAACACCTTGACTTGTTCTAGTTGATTGGATCGCAGCATGGTAACATGGGGCACAAGTTTCTCTTCATCAGAATTGATTCAAACAAGATCTAGATTCAGTCAATTTCATTTTGGGGATTGTAATAGACGTTTTTTTTAGGTAAAAAGGTAGGAGTGATCAATCTATGAAGAACCTTACTTAGGCACGACCATAGCTACGGCTACCTGCTGAGAAATCAATAGCTGAGAGGCCTAGACAAGGGATAAGGGACTACAAACCCTCCCTCAGATGGACTCGACCATAGTTTGATCCCAACCCCACCAAGATTCTAATAACATCAACAAGGGGACATCCTAAGAAACAACTTTGGACCCCGATAATTCGAATTCAATTAATCCCAAGTCCCAACCAAAACGCATAAGATCAAAGATGCATTGAGATCATATTTATTAATGCAAATGTTGTCAATTTTTTTATTATAAATTTTATACTATGCATAGTTAAAATTTGAAGATTAGATTTTCAGAAGTTACAGTTGACCCTAGCTCCCTCAAGAATTAAGTTGTTCAAATAACACCGAAAAATGAAAATAAACAACTTATCCACACTTATGACCCCTTCCTAATATATATATATATAAGAATTGTTAACAAGCACCGCTTGGTGCTTATTAAGTACTAAAAAAAAAAAGACAAAAAAATTTGTCAAAAAGAGTTATAAAAAAAAAAAAAACCAAATAATACCTACAAAACTGAAAAAATGGCATAGATTGCCAAAACAAAAAACAAAAATTGTCAAAAATATTGTGGTTAACGGGCACCACAACCCTATATATACACACACACACATACCTAAACGTAAATGGTGCTACAATCTTGAAGAGGACAACCACCTCAAGAGTGCTATTCATTATTGCACGTGCTGTTCTTTGTGGGCCTTCAGCTTATTCAATTGGTTGCCATTGCCAGCTTTTTTGGGGCCAAAAGCCCATCACACACGATAAAAAGTGCTATGTCTACTATTTCACACATATATCTACAATTGATGCAGGAATATCTACATTTTAAGGCATAAAAGTGAATGCGCAAAAAGATATATGAAAGTGTGGATGTAAGAGAATCAAAACCCCTATACTTTTTCAGGGTACTTTTTTTTTTTTGCACCAAATTTATCATATCACATCCATCCTTTTTGCTAAACTAGAGGGCAAACACCAACAAAACAAACCCACAGAAAGACTAACCAGAACAAACGAAAACAAGAAACATAGAGAAAGACCCAACAAACTTAAGAAACTATAATGGGAAGTTAGCCCTCAAGTTTTGAAGGCCTCATTTAGCCAAGCAATCAGCAGTTTTATTTCTTAACCTTGGAGACCAAGCGAAGCAGAACTTAACATCAGGTTTACTCTCTACTAACTCACAGACATCATCCACAATCTGAACCACTTCCCAGCTTAGAGACTTCTGAGAGACTTCAATACAATCAAGGATCCCCTATGCATCACCTTCAACAATAACTTGGAAAAACCTTCAGCAATTGCAAACTCTACTGCACTTTTCAAAGCTGAAGACACAGCTACCTCAGCAGAGCTGTAAAATTGTTTGACAGTGACACCCATGCTAAACCACACTCACCTTTATGATTAAGAACAACAACAGCCAAGCAGGCTTTGCACAAAACCCAGGCAGAATCAACATTTATTTTTAATTATTGGTGAGCAGTAGCAGCTCATCTGTCAAACAGCCTGCACTATCCCTCAACTCCATTCCTTGAGAATACATAGCAACAACTTGTTGAAATTTTGAGTGGAATAGCTTCTGATTTTACTTGACCTCTTTCAAACACCACAACATTACTGGTTCTCCATAACTTCAGTGGTCATTGCAAAAATCAATAAAAATTTCTATTGATATCATTACAACTAAAGTTTTTTCTGTGTGACTGGCTGTATCAGTTTAATTTGATTTCATTCACTTTTTTGCAATCTATTTCTATTTGGTTCTTGGAAAACAAAGGAAAATTTATACCTTTTTTTAGGGATTAATTTATATTTGAGGGCATACTTGAATACCTACACTTGAATGTGGAGTGTAGATGGCTTTGTCTGATTTTTCAGTTGGCAATGTGTAGGAGAGTTCTCCACCTAAAAGGCTTGAATTGAGTGGTGATTTGATCCCCAACCCAAGCTCGACTGACAAGTGATCACCCCTGGAACAACCTAGCCTTCGGCTCCTTTGGCATAGTACTACTTTGTGTACCAGTGGATTATAGTCAAATGCCATTCCATCCTTGATGATAGTATGACTTATGAGATTGTGGGTTGATCTGTTTGAGTGTGCAAAAGAAATAGTACTACTTTGAAACCATCTAGATCAAATTGCAGGACTAGAATATAGTTTTGTGAACTGAGAAAAATTAACTGTTTAATATACATAACCTTGGAACTTGATGGAACAAAGCTTTTGGAGTTGTATGCATGTAGAATCAAAAGAACGTCTTTACATGGATTTGAGCATGGTAAGCAGGTTATTATGGAAGGGATCTGAGATGTGCTCAAGAAGGTTCTGTACAGGACCCTTACCAGTCAAAGCTGCTTGTGTGTAAAAGCCTAACCAAGCAACCATAGCTAAGCGCCCATTTTTTATTTCTTTCACCTTCAGCTCCTCAAAAGCTACAGGATCACGTGAGAGGTTCAAGGGATCAAAAAGTGCTCCTCCTGGATAATTGATATCACCTGGCAAGTAAATGCCAAGAGGCTCCAACGCCTCAATCCCACAAAATCTTGCATATTCTGGTCCAACCTATTTATCAAAAATATCCAACAAAGAAATAGATACCCATCTTTAGAAACTATTATAGTGTCAATAAAGCACATTATTTGTTAAACTTTAATAATTCAGTTTGGAACAGACTTATTGGCTCTCCATCTCTTCAAGTACATTTTCAGTTTCTGCTTTAGTTACAATTTGCACAGAAATTAATGAAGAAAAAGGCTCGCAAACAAGCAGCCTGAGGCTTTGGAGGAAGCCCAATTTCAGACAATCCATCATGGACAACAATTTCACCTCTAAATTTGTTAATTGCACTCCTTACATTGGCACAAAGCCACAAAGTAGAATGCATGATTGTGGAAGCATATGATTGGTGATAGTCTTATGAAAATACAGAAAGAAAAAGAATGCAAAATACAGTTATTGGCTCTCCATCTCTTCAAACCATCTACCTGGGACAAAGTCCCAGGTACACTTTCAGTTTCTGCTTTAGTGACAATTTGCATAGAAAGAAAAGAAGAATAAGGCTTATGAACAAGCAGCCTGAAGCTTTGGTGGAAGCCCCATCTCAGACAATCCATCATGAACTAAAATTTCACCTCTAATATTGATAATTGCACTCCTTACATGGGCACAAAGCCACAAAGTAGAATGTACGATTATGGGAGCATAAAATTGGGGATAGTCTTATGAGAATACAGAAAGAAAAAGAATGCAAAATACAGTTGTTACCATCAGGAGTGCTTGGCAAATAGCAATGACAATCACTCCTTGGCCTCCAGCTAAGTGAAGTCCTGGGATGCCGAGGTAGTCAAGAGTATCTCCCTGGTGAAATTGAAGTAGTGAAGAAAAAGAAATCATTAACACCTCTCGTTAACATCGCTTATTAAGATTATATTCACAGAAGTGTAGAATCAACTTATGATTATAGTGAGGGTGAGCTCAAAAGGTCAAAAACACAAATAGATTAGAAAAAATCTGAGTGAAGTCCAAAAGTTTGCTCAAGCAAGAGGGGCAGACCATGCTTAAGTTGTTGAATAGTTCAACTACCATGTGGCTAGTTCTCAGAAAGAACTTTTTTTCCCAGCGGAATAGTTCTTATGTTAAAATATTGATACGAAGAAGGATGGCAAATCAGTTTCAGTCAATTTTTTTTTTTTATAAATCCAGACATTTTAGTAATCTTCATTTTGCCTAATTTGAAGAAAGGATGATGTAGAAGTGCAATTTATTATTGATTTTAAAGTTAGAAGTGTAATTTAGTAAGAAGCTTGATTTCAATATATTTCTCAATTCTCACTCATCATGGAAATATATTAATGTGTTTCCAAAAAATTCCACAAACAACATTTATGACCTTAGTTTCCATTGAAGAGATCCACCCTATAAATTTGCATCTCATAAATTGAACTCTTAGATCACATAGAACATAGCAAGAGCCCAACAGCCCCATACTGCATCAGAGTTCAAATATTTGCTATTCTCTCTTCAATGCTATATTTCTTAAGGTTTAGCAGGACTGAGTAGTCCAAATCTAGAAGTAAAGCTTTAAAAACATGCCTTGCAGAAGAAATCTGTTTCCTTAATATGTTCATATCCAATTCTCTAATTCTTCATCTTATCGTCTATTAATTCTCAAATTTTTGTTTGACATCAACTTGGGTTAAAATTAGGAAAATTAAATAAGTTCTTGGTTTCCAAATTTAGTCCAAACTGTTTCTGTTAAATAATATTGTCCAAAATCTGGTCCCTGGTTAGACAATCATCAATTATATCACCATCATGTTTACTGTACACCTAAACAGTACTCACATCAAGCTATACATAATATATGGGCCCTACCTAGATATTACCTTAGAGTCTCAGACAGTATGCAGACATGTTGATTGATCCTAGCCGTCCAATTCATTAATAAACTTCGAATTTTCCCCAAAATGTCTATATACACAGCATTCACAAGTCATTAAACATTGTGTGAACTGTTAATGTTAGAAGTTTGAACTATTGATAACCTAAATATTACTATCAGAGCACTAACTTGATTACCTATCTAGTTAAAAATAATAGAAACCGACAAGCTGATAACTTATATATTATTGTCCGGGCACTAATAACTAACTATATATCAGGAGCCAGTAAAAATTACTTTGCAAAACATTAAAACCACAACCGAGGCCCCTTCTAGAAATCGCCCCAACTGATCTTGTTATATGGCTGTAAAATATCCGTAATTTCAATCCAATGAGCAATCAGATCATCAGAGAGATGCTCATTAGCCATAGACTGAGATGTGAACCCATAAGACAAGTCGTGATCTCTTTAAGCAAATGAAAAGGCCATAATCAAAGAGTATCTACTTCAAAGTTGAATGTGCAAACTAATGGATAATATAGCACATAAATTATTAGGAAGAAAATGAACAAATAGGAACATATCCCCAGATGATGATATATACACTCAGGCAGAAAATTACCTGAAGCTTTGAATAACCAACTCGCCACCAGACAGGCTCAACAAAGTGAAAGGCTCCTAATATGTCTAATACTTCTGGAACCAGAACACCAAGTGATGCAAGCATAGCCCAACGTGCATGCAGTATCTCAAAGCTGTATACAGATTAAACTAATCATTTGGAAAATTAAACATGAGACTCAACAAACTTTGTCGATTATGCAACTCATAGTTGACATTCTTAACGAAATGGAAGCCATATTTGACTGACAGTCATAGTAAGCAAAGCAAAGCAAATTGGAATAAATAATCGTTGTATTTTCATAGAGTTGTCATGTAAATTACAAGAGTGTCGGGAAAAAATTTACTCATAGTCATAGCTTAATATTTATGACGATAGTCAAATAGTTGGATAGCAAATGTTCACAACACATAGCAGAGTCTTTGACTGACTACATAACTCATCACCCCCTAATTTTAGTCCAAAGTTCAAAACTCTGTCATTTTGCATATGACTGAGTACCTGGATAGTTAATGACTACAATACAATATTTTGAATTGGTTATTAGACACACGCATAATAGGTCTTGAACCCATGACCTCACACCTTGCTCTATTGTGGCTGACCCTGACTCATCTATTGAAGATCCATAGCCAACCCCACAAATTTTAGGACTAAGGCTTGGTTGTTATTGTTGTTGTTGTTATCTTATCCCAATGCACAAAAATTTGATATTTTGCATCCAAATTAATATAATAAGGGAACATCAGGAAAACTTTGACATTTTGAATCCAAATACCAACACTTCAGAGGGAATTGTAGTGCTATATCAACTATGGAAATAACAATTCAAAGGATTAGGTTATTACTAAACAGGCATTATTGAGGCAGCAATGGTCAAAAGTGAAAATCATAACGTACTTAAAATATTTCTGGAAAGCCACAGGATCCTTGCCCAGACCTGCAACATCAAAGCCGTAATCCCCAGGTAGTTCACCAGTTAAATATTTAGGATAGTCATATGAAAGTGGACCAAGCCAGCGAGGGCGCTCTTCTCCATACCACATGCTATAACATCAGAGAAGAAAGTGAACATATAACTCATGATAAGTACATTCAACAGTAACTCTGATCATGTGGATACATATTTGAAAATGTAATGTCTTTAGGTACTTGCATATCTGCCACCCTCTTATAACACTAATATGATCTAATCACAGATCATTTGCAGTATTGCATCATTGCATGTAGCAGACAAGTGTTAAGCACTTAAACTATTAAACAGACAAAACCAGATAGCAGAAATTTTTCTACAGACCTATATATATTTTTTTCAATAAAAATTTTCTACAGCCCTATTTGTTTTTGAATATGGTAAATAAAATTGTTCTATATCATTAAATTCATCAAAAAGAATCAGAATATCTGAACTGCACGAAGTGAAAATCTTTCATCGGTAATTGTAGGAATACCAACCTAGTGCTTCTTGCTTATAGTACAGCGGGTATGTCTTTACTAATTTTCACAGAAAATAATTCAAGTTATCAAAGGAAAAAAAGTTGCCAGGCTACTAAGACAACATAAAGTGCTAGTTTATTTGCCTTATTTAAGAACATCAACCTGACCATGTCAATGAATGACAAATTTAATTTATCAGTCCAATTAATTGTAAGTGGTAACCATAGAAAGTGCTAAAAAATCCCATAATTGGGCAAATGAAGTTGAAGAAAAACACATTAAACTTAAATCACTAATAAGAAAACAGGATGATATAAAAACATGAGTCTCTGAAACTCACCACTAAAATCTAATAAAAGCTGAAAGTCCAAAGCCTCACAGTCCAAAACTTTCAGGGGAAAAAAGAACAAGATTTAACAATGCTATGAAGAGCATTCAGCCGCAATTTTACGATGACACAAACCAAATAACCAAATCATGATTACATTGAAAGGTTTCCAGGTGAACCAATGAAATTATAGAGCATTTAACAGAGATGTTACGATTGCATAAACTCTAGCTTCATAAAGTGTAAATGCAAAGATTGATAGAATAAATTAGGGTGCATTCATAATAGAATGACTAGATTTCTTACTAGTCGGTTAGAATAAATTAGGACATTACTACAATATATAGATCATGGTTTTGTAGAATAACATGTACCGCTGTGGTTTTGTAATACCATAAGCTGCCATGGTATTAGGATTACCATACTAAACCTAATCTAATTCTATATATATAACCTATATTGGGTTCATTGTCACTGCTATAGATGTAGGCCGCCAGGCCAAACTACGTTTATTCTTCTTCTTCTTCTTCTTCTTCATCTCTCTCTCAACGTGGTATCAGAACCGCAATCTTTGTTCCTCATCAACCTTCATTGTCACTTCTTCCGTTGCATAAGAGCCCACACCCAAGAGTTCATGGGGATCTCATCTATACCTAGACTCCTTATATCTGCATTCAGGTCCTCTCAAAATCGTTGTTTCAGCATCACACACACACCCTGCGCATCATCTTTGTCCCAATCATGCACTTCCTGCTCTAAACACACCTTCCACATCTCAAATGTGCTTAGAACCCTCACGTGCTATTTTCTTCCCACCAACGCTCCTAACCTAGTATCTGGCTCCCATTGTCCTTGCTACACAATACAAATGTTGAAGATGCACACAGTTGTACTCTTGTGCCAGAGCACTTCTCGGTTTTTCAAATCATGCACTTCATGGGATTCTTCCTCCTCAATAGTGATAGTTTTCAAGGGTTTTTGGTGGGTCCTAATTCATTGGATGGGCAGTGAAGATTTTCCTTCCAAACTCATGTTTTCACTAGGCTTCCAACTTGAGATTTGAGGGGATGTCAGACTATGGTTTTGTAGCATAACATGGGTTACTGTGTGGCTGTGTAAGGTTACCATAGTAAGCCCAATTTGTTCCTATATATAGCTACATTGACTTCATTGGAACAGTAACACACACTTGAATAGTAAAGATATCACCGCTAAGAGCTTTTTTTCAATGTGGAGAGTAAGCTGTACGGGGTACGGGCGAACCATGTTCATTCTTCTCCTATTTCCTCTCTCTCTTAGAAGAAAGACTACAACTTTGCTCATGCAGAATTAGTATATTTATAGCATGGAGATGCCGTGCAAAACATGTTCTCTCACTCTAATTTGCATCAACAACCGGCAACGCCACAACTAGCTTTCTTTGAATTTCATGTTGTACAAAACTTTCGACACCTTTTGGTTTTCTCTTTTCGTTTACTTTATTAAATTAATAACAATATATAACTAAACAGGAACCATTTTTGTCAACGAGTGCTTTTACAATGTATAATCGCTTACCCGGAATTACCTCTCTTTTCTTGCTTTCTCAGACAAGGTCTTAAACTTGGAGGAATTTTGAACAGCAAACTTCTTCCTCTCCTCCATTCTTCTTTGAAGCGACTCTCCGAGTGGGCTATTAGCTATGGCTTTTACAGCGGTGAAAGGAATCGCCGAGAATATTAGAACTCCCGCAAGCTTCATCCAAAATCACAAAAAGAAGTAGCCCAAGTAAAATAGAAAGACAGAATAACATGAAAACCCTCCGAGAGAATAAAAAAATTAAAAAAAAATTACGGACGAGACGGACCTCTTGCCATGAAGCTGTGCAGAGTGAACGAGACTTGGGATTGGGGATGAGGTGGGTTTGATGTTTTGGGACGAAGAACTTCGAGCGGAGACTGGGATGAGAGCCTTGAAAGAAAGAGGAAGAAGAAGATGAAATTATTGAACAAGGTTGAAACAGAGCCATGGGGCTTGTCTGAGATTTGCGTGGAGTGGAGGTGCTTCTTCATCCTTTCGGTTTTTTAGCCGTTGCAAATTTATTTTGCACTGCTGTAAAATAAAAAATAAAAAAAAACCACACACAAAGACAACTTTTTTTCATTGAGCTTTCTTGATCTTTTGCATTCCCACCCACCAGTCTGTTTCAGATTAAAGGGAGTTAGGAAAATCAATATAAAGCCTTTTGGATTTTATAATATAAAGTTTTTTAATTCTTTCTTTAACCTAGTATTAAAGTTATTTTTAGGTTTAAGAACCCTTTAAAAAGCTCTTTAGCTTTTTTTTTTTCTTTTTTTTTTTGTTGAGAAATAGCTCTTTAGCTAAATTGTCAAACGTTTGACAAATTTTTGCCAAGAAATCTTTGAAGTTCTTAAAGCACTTTTTATAGTGCTAAAATACATCCATAACGTATATACTTATTAATGAAAAACAAAATTGTCAATTAGATTCATTGTCTAGGGCAGATGGACGACTGAACGAATCTTGTAACAAAGAATAGTTATATGGAGTAAAAGACACCAGTATGGTATCAGCCAAAGACCCTCCGATGATGAAATTAGTCACATGGAGTAGAGTAATAGAAAGAAAGTATTCTAGTAAGATGATAAGTATTTTTCGGACCCCTCTTGTCTTTGGTGGTAGGCCTATCCACAGGTCGGGTTTGTGCTCAACTTGGAACAGACCTGATCACTTTAGGTCTCCTATACTTGGACCCGTCGCCAACCGGTAGAAAGAGACGGTTCAGGTGGTCGGATGTCTTCAGTTTTCGGTTGGGTCTCAGTTGGTTTTAAACTATGCGAAACGTCACTGAATTTTGCCGAAATCTACTGGTTTTTGCCGAATCTGACCGGATCTCAAAGGGATCTTGGCAGATCTCAATGAGATTAGGCCAAATCTTGAAGAGATCTTGGCAAATCTCAATGAGATCAGGGTGGATCTCGATGAGATCAGGCTAGATCTCGACAAGATCTCGCCAGATGGGACAAAACTAGACCAGCCAACCACTCCAATTGGTGGAGAACAACAAGTTCCGGTGTGTTTTCCCGTCAAGATAGTTGAAAATCAGTTTTCCATGCTCAAACCCATTAACCGACCCGCCAGTCTCTGGTTTTGGGGGCGAAGACCCGCTGCTGACCGACATCATCGTTGGGTTGATCGATTCTCAAGCCAGATTGTCCGGGTTGGGTAAGTTAGTCGAGTACCGAGTCTAGTTGGACACTCCTATTTGGTGGTTTGGTTTTACAACTTTTTTATGAGTTAGCCGTTAAAAACATAATGTGATTAGTGGTCACTTTATTGACTTCTTAACGTTTGTTCGTTTGTTGTCTAATGGAGGATGATTGTTGTTGTGCATATCACTTACTAGTATAATTAAGGTAGTCTTCAACCCTTAGGAGTTACGTGGGTGATGGGTTCATTGGTCTAGAATATGATGAAAGACTTGGAAACATTACATTCAATCTACCATATTATCGGATCATGAGATTTTCTGGATATCTTTGGAGAAGCTATTTCATAAGACAATTTCATAAAACATATTTCACTCACACATGCATGGGTCTCACAGAGGCAACTTTCATGTGTAAAGTTAGGGTTAGGTCCAAAATTATCTCTTGATTCTATTAAAAAGACACGATATTAACTAAGTGTTATGTAACTTAACTAACACTTTGTGTTAAGTGATGCGGAAAAAGGAATTTAGGGGTGCTATAGTTTTCACTCGTGAGCAGGGACGGAGTCAAAGCTTTGAGTTAAGGGGGGCAGTTTACTGTTGGCTACAGCAGTTTCAACCTTTGACTCCACTACTACATAACTGCTATTTTTTTTTTTTGTCAGTAAGAACAAAATTATTTTTGTTTAGAATTTTTTAAATGACACGCTTTGTTTATTTTAAATAAAATTGGTTAATTGAGCTCAGTTTTTTTTAAGTTTTACTATTTGTAATTTTTGTTGTTGAACTTTTTTTTTTTTTGGACTTGTATATTTTGTTTTAAATTTTAGATCTATAAATTTTTTTATAGTTACTAAAATGAGGAAAATACTAGCACTACAAATTTTTTTTTATAAACTATTGATATAATAAGTGGTTATTAGTAAGTAAAAAAATAATATGAGTGATGGGTCTATGCGCAAACTAATATGAATTTGCTACCAAAACAATTTGTAAAAATGTTATAAAAAAGCTTATGAGTATAATACTACTCTTAAAAGAATCATTGATATTGTTTAAGTGAAAAAATATAATTTTATAGAACAAAATTGCTAAAATTAGTACACATGTATATAATATTTTTCAAAAAAAAAAAAAATTTAGGGGGCCAATTCCAAAGCTAGCTACGTCCCTGGCTGTCGTGACGATAAGTATTGTGACATATAAGAAACAAAATTTGGGTTGGGAATCTTGATAGCCTTCAATAATGGTTGTACTATATATAAATCATATAGATGAATTGAGGAACCTCTTTATTTTTATTGACAAGTTACACATTCAGCTGGTCCTGAATCGTGTCCTTACTCCTGAGAGTGGTACGGGTACCAATTGGAAAAGCAGAGGACTCAATTGACAAATTGAATTGAGGAACCTCTAGTTAATAAGTTTAAGAAAACATAATTAACAATTTCTTTTTAACATAAAACAATTAGTGCCACTTTTACCAAACGATATCAAATAGAGAGTACCAAGATTTCACATTTATTTTTATCGAAACTTTGCGATTGATTTCACAGGCTATCAATTATTATGCCAGGGGAACCAAGCACAACATAGATAGATGTAGCTGAATACTACTACAATACATACATCTCACAACAAGTTAGAGCATCCACAGCAGTGGAGCTAAAAATTTAGCAATTTAGCTCCACTAAAAGTTACTTTATCTATTTTACCTACACACACACAGAAGACATCTATTTTGATGGAATTTTCAACACAATAAAATAATATAAACATCACAATAAAATAATATATCTACCACAATAAAATAATACATCTCACTACAATAAAAACACCACAATAAAAAAGGTAATGTGAACACAAAATAAAAAATTACTTTTTTTATTTCATGAACAGTGCACATCTATCTATGCATAGATGTAAGAATAATTTAAAAAAATATAGATTTAAATACCACTTCTTTTTGGTGTTTTGGTGGAGCTAAAATAGCTATATAGCTATTTAGCTCCACTGCTGCAAGTGCTCTAACCTATAACATCATAGTCTAGTTCGTAGTAAGCAACTAAAGCATATACACAAAAACAAAGAAAAAATAAAAAGAAAAGGACTTAATAGGACAAAGACAAGCACAAAATCATAGAATCATGTGTAATAGTGATCAGTCTTCGTAGAGTCTGCACTCATCAGTCTCAGGATTGTCCTGGCAAAAGAACTCGAGAGGATCTTGTTTCTCCAACTTGAGCCTCAGATCGGCTTTGGCTTGGCTAATCTCTTCCACTTCGTCCCACGCCACTTTGCACTCGTCCGATCTCTCGTCCTCGCCGCACACCTCCCTCGCTTCTATCACCTTCTTCTCTATCATCTCCGTCAAATGCTTCTCTCTCTTCTGCGTCCCTATGAATTTCGGCGCCACCGCCATCGCTTTCACCGACAAACCCTTCTTAGCCTCACCCATCCGTACTACTGATACCTTCGAAGAAAACAACAAAGCCTCCGATCTCAGCAGCAACGAGGAGCCTCCTCCCCCTCCTCGTACTGTGCGAGAAGAACAACAGCCAACGACCCCTGTCCCTGCCGCTAAACACGCCATCTTGCTGGTCTTCGATCTCTACAATGGAAGTGTGAACAATAGTTTTAACCTTTAAAAAAGTCTCTCTCTCTCTCTCTCTCTCTCTCTCTCGTTTTCTTCGTGCTTTTTTTTTTTTTCTTTCTATTTATTTAGTTTTAGAGATTCTAGAATTTGCGTACTCTAACCAGGGTTAATGTTTTGTTTGGTGAGCTTAACCACCCTGAGTTAGTTTACCTTCTGTGTCTCTTGTCTGTTGTCTCCATCCATAGGTAAGTGATTTACGTAAAGACCCTCCCACTAGTTCTCTCTGGTGAATTTTTGAATTTTGATTGGAGATGAACTTTGAATGAGTTGGGGCATTTGTGGAATATGTAGTGGACACTGGGTCCACCACTATTTATGGTTCGCTTTTTCAATAATTGATTGTTTGCTGTACCTTCCCACAATCCATAGTTTTTGTAGGGAACGGTATGGATTTGAAGCTTTTTGAGGGCTCGATCTGGATGTGTGTAGTTGAGAAGCAGCGTAGTTAAACCAATCTTTCTAATTTGTGACGTGTCTTTTCCAACATTATCCGGATTCCGGAATCCTCCTCCTCAACATCTTCACACTGTTCGGATAATATTATACTGGTTCTTTCCTTTTCTTTTTTATATTAAAAAAAAAAAACCGTAAATTTGAATTTTACACATTAAAATTTTAAATTTTATTTTTGAAATTGACAGTGTTTAAATTTCACACATTAACATTTTAGAATTTGAATTTTATTCTCTAAAGTTTGAAAGAATTTAGATTTTAACCCATAAATTCTGAGCCTTTATGGTGTAAAATCCAAATAACCTTAAAATTTAGATAGTAAAATTCAAATTCTAAAATATCAGGATAAAAAATTCAAACACTCTCAAACGTCAAGAAGTAAAATCTAAATTTTAAAATTTTAGGATTTAAAATCCAAACATTCCCAAACTTTAGGGGTGTAATTTGCAATATACCCCATAAAAAATTATTATAACAAGTAAATCCTAATTTAGGGATGGTTCAAAAAAAATCATATAGTTCCATAAATTATAAGTTAAATTTTGAATTTTAAATAGAAATCCTATCTTCTCTCTCTTTGCCACTAACTACAAATATTTAAGAAAGCTTATGGATTAAATTGAAAGTTCAGTATTTAATTTCTAACCTATAAAATTATTATGTTTAATTTGAAAATATCCCTAAACTATAATGTTTAATTTATAACTTAAACAAATTAATAGGTTTTTTTTTTGGTTTGGATGCTAATGTTTTCTAAAAAAATATTTTCTATAAAACTATGACTAGGGTTAGGGTTGTTGGAGATTCAAGTAGGTTCTTGAGAATATAGTGTTTGGATTGGCATCTTGGTTCTTTAGGGTTGAAGGCAACCCATTTTGTACCACGTACAACTTGGGTTCTTGTTCCCTAATGATACCATTTAAGGATTTTTTTAAAAATTTTTTGGATGGTTAGTTTGTCACGTATCATTTATTTAAATGAAAACGAGAGAGAATGAGAGGGGAGACAGACTTGTTGTTGTCCTATTCTAAGGAATGGAAAGAGTTTAGGTCATTACACAAGGCATTATAAGATGAAATATTGAAAATTATAGACTTGAAGTGTGTCTTGATTCTTGAAGGAATGTCCATTGTAGTCAATCATATGATTTATCCAGAATAAGCTTAGTGCCGCATTACACAACTAAACAACTTACCCCATTTGTTAACCCACTTTGAGGGTTCGTTTGGTTGGGAGGATAGAAAATAGAAAGAGGATGAAAAAGTGAGAGGATAGAAAAGTTTTTAGTTTCCCTCATTTGTGTTTGATTAGAAGGGTGGAAAAGTTGAGAGATGGAAAACTTTTTTGTTTGGTTGAAAATAAAGTTTGTATAAATTTATCATTATGTCCCTATTAAATAAAACAAAAGTAACACATTATACTTTTAAAAAAATTGTGTATAGACGAACACTTCATTAAAGTAAAAAAAACAAAAAAAAAAACATAAAAACTTGACCCAAAGTATTTTCTAAAAAAAAAAGAAGCCAACAAAAAAGAAGAAGAAGAAAAGAAGCAAACACGATAATAGAAAAAGAAAAAAGAAGACAACACGTTAACAGAGAAAGAAAAAAAAAAAAGAAGCCAACACGTTAACAAAGAAAGAAAAAATCAAAGGAAAAAAAAAAAAAAAAAAAAACCAACACATTGGAGGTAAAATCCAACGTGATAGGTATTTTTGGAAGCTCATTTTATGAGCTTCCCCCTCTCAGTTTTCTCCCCATTTTGGGCAGAAAATTTTTTAGTGGGTCCGAGAAGAAAACACCTAGACCCTACTGTGGACACAAGGGGGGAGTCGCCACCTATTTTTTGCAATTGCTTAGGAACTATATATATAACGTCCTCTCGATGAAGGACCTTTTGATCTTACTATTAGAGATATAGGTTCAGAGTTAAAGTATGGTATTGGGAAGGTGTTAAACCGCCTAACCCTAATGTTGGCTTCCCATCATTGTGTCTTATGTTTTAATACTATTAAAGGCACACTCAACATTGTTATCTAACTCACACACACTAGCATACATCTAACAATCAACATGACATCAATCATCCCTAACCATACGTTTATCATTACATACCCCAGTATTTTATCTAACAAACTTCCTATCATACATCTATCATACATGTCATGGCACCAAGGCATTCATCACAATACAAAACCCTAATCATACATCTAATCATGCTTCGTTACAAAGCAAAAACATGCGAGCATTAAGAACAAAGATAAAAACAAAGCCAACCAAAACATGTTATCATCCAAGGCATTAAGATCACAATTATATCATCAAACCAACCATGCATGTGTATTGTGAATGCATGACTTACCTTTACTTACATTGCAGCAATCAACACCTATGACATTATGCATGGGCATGTGAATGCATGTTCATGGCATCAAAACAAACCTTAATTCTAACATGTGAAGGCAAACAAGCAATTAAACATGTGAAACAGAAGCTTTGAAAACATAAAAATACAGAAAATAGGCTAAACAAAAATATACATGTGAAAGTAAAGGCAAAAAAAATAATAAAAATTAGGGTTTTTAGGCATGTTTCATGCACACGCATGAATAACCCTGCATGTGCATAATCAAGCCTACGTGTGCAAGCAAGATTATGTGCTCGTGGGTTTCTACCTAGAAGCCCTAAAAAGACAATAAACAGTGCAGAGCTCTTAAACAGAAATTCTAGCAACTTAGCATGCTTTTAAAACATACAACTACATAAACCTAAAAACATAAAACAACAAAAACTACAATAGATAGAAATATTAAAGAGCATAAAAGAAAGGAAAAGAAAAAGAAAAGTTTGAAACTAATACTTCAAAGAAAAGCTCTTCAAGGTTGATTTTTTACCGTTCCCCTCAGTCAAATTTATTCACAATCAACAAAAAGAGTGATTAGTAATATTAAACTCAAAGATCAAGGCTAGAAAAATGCCATAATTAAAAGAAAATTGACTTTAAGGTGTTTTTTAAAAAACTCCTATTTGATTCACTATTTCTAGTGAGTCTTAGTGTTTTCTCGTGGGATTTCTGTTTGTTTTGAAAATATACCATGTAAAATTATTTATAGTGTGAAAATAGGAGTTTAAAATGACTCTAGACAATGTGGAATTTGTTCCAAATCTCAACATTAATACAGAAAACTTGTCTTATTTAGTTTCTAGAAATCGTTATGCGTGTGCAAGATCGGGAAAGCTGAGTGTGCATAGCAAGGGTTTCTTTGGTCTTATTTTTCCAAAAATAGATTTATTTGATCATATTATATTTTTCATTTTAACATTTCTCAACTTAATTTAACATCTAATTGGTCTTTAAACCAACCTTGGGTGTAGGGCTGTCCATAGGTTGGGTTGGATCTTGTTTGGGGTTGACCGCAATCAACCCGATTAGATTGGGTGTATGAAAATTGGACCCACAGCCAACTGAATATTCAGGTCAGACCCGATATTTTGGGTCATTGGTTGAGCGGGTCTAAGTTGTCGGGTGATTTTGGGTTTGAAGAACAACACAGCAAAAATAAAACCCAAACCTAAATAATATTGTTCACAAGTCACAAGTACAATCCAAAACAAGTGAAATCAAATAACACCAAAAATATCACAAACCCAAATCTAAGATTGAAACCAAATAGCACCAAAGCACTACAAACCCAAATCTAAGACCAAAAGAAAGAGAGAAAGATGAGATTCAGATCTGAGATGAAAGAGAGATAAAGATGAGACCCATATTTGAGATTGAAATAAAGAGAGAAAGAAAAGAAATAATCAACAAACGGCATCACCACCACTCCTCCTCCCAGTTCCGACCGTCACTGCATGCATCACAATATCAGTACATCCACCATCAAATCGTACAAGATCAAAGCAGATTAGAGGCGGCTTTACAAAGAAGCAGGTCTGGGGGCTAGTAATTTGAGAGAAGTAAGTCTACGGCGATAGGAAGACAGACACAGAGAGAGAGAGAGTGAAAAATTGAGAGGTGGGTTAGCGTGAAAAATAGAGAACGGTAGAAACTAGAAAGACCTAGAATGTTTCCTTTTAAACATAAGAGCAGTTGGGTCGGTTTCTACAGTTTTTATATTCATTAACCCGCAACCTGAACCGAAATTTCGGTTTTTAAAAGCACAGGACCCGAATTCGACTGACCATGCTATTCGAGCCTCCCATTGGACCTCAGGTCGGGCAGGTCCAATCAGTTTGGTTGGGTCACTTGGCCCACTGGACAGCCCTATTTAGGTGTTAGAATTCAGCATCATTGGAAAACGGGGGCCCGAGCTGTAAGGGGTATAAAATGCGGTATCTACACCCACCATTTATTTTTCTTTTTCCCCACCCAATTAAATATATTTCAAAAAAGTTTTCCTTCCTATTTTATCTCCAAAGTTTTCTATCTACCTTATTTCACTTCCAAACAAACACATCTGGAGTGTCTGTTTATGAATTGCTTTTTTTTTTTTTTGTAGATTATTGGCAGAGTGTTTATAAAAAAGATATATTATTTGGTCATTTTTATGTTAAATGTGTTACATAAAGCTAAAAAAGAAGAAGTAAAAACTAGATTATTTCAAAAAAGCTAAAAATAATATAGTACATTTGCAATGGGCCAAAGCCCATGATATGGGTTATAGTGAGAAAGCCTGCAGGGGTACAAACTAACAAACTAAAATCTGGACCATAGCTTATTGGGCTTAATGGTTGAGTAAACTCGTAATGATTTGGGCCTAACGGCTAGTGCAGGTTCAAAGTTCAAATTTCATAGAAGGTAGGGCCAGCAGAGCGCACAAACTCCAATTTCTATAAAAAACACTTTCTAACGGTTAGTTAGCGTGAACCCAAAAACCAATCTGTGTTTCAAAATTTGAATCTTCATCAAGAAGAAGAAGAAGAAAGAGTAATAGCAGCAGGCAGCGATGGAGGAGGGTAAGATTCAGATTGAGAGGTTGGACCCAGAGACGGAGTTTCTTCTCTCAAAGAGACAGACTGGGAATGAGTGGGAACTTTTCAAAGAAAACGTGAGGCCCTTGAAGAGAGGCAGAAAGGTTCACCTCTTAAACGAAGCTCTGAAATCCCACAACGACAATCAACTCAAGAAATCTCTGCTTGAGAACCGAAGGTTTCATTTTCTTTCTTTCTTTCAATCTTTGGACTATTTTTCTTTGGTATATTCTTTGATAAATTTTGTGTGTGATTAATTTCTTGATGTGGGGTTTTAGGAGGTTGATTGAGGCAATCGATGAGTATCAAGGAGATGATCCTCTACACCCATGGCTCGAGTGAGTACTCTCAACTCTTCCATTTTTGTTTCCTGATTTTCTTGCTTGATTTTATCAATTCATTCGAAGAAATTTGTGTCATATCTGAAAGCCCATAACCGTAAGAGGTATGATTTTTGTTTTTATTCCTTAATATTTCATCTTTGTTCTCTCACAACCTACCTAACTAAGGGCAAGGGTTTGTCCCAAATTTTGTATTTTGTTACAATTAAGGTTGAGACTTAAGATTTGAGAAAATATAATAAGCTTTTTTATAAGTTAGCTTTTTTCCACATGGGCAAAATTTACCACAAATTCTTAGGTGCTGTAACTTAAGTTTCCGATTAAATTCAATCATGTGACTGCATTAGCCAATGAGTCACATAGTTGAATCTAATTGTCTTTGGAGGAAGAGAATTAGATTTAATGCCTTCATTGATAAACATGGTTAAATTTAATCGAAGAACTTAAGTTACAACAACTAAGAAACTGTACTTAAGTTTTGCCCTTTTCATTTTGATTCCTGCATGATACTGGGTTTTTGTTTTTTGTACAATTTATCCATGACTTTTTTCTCCTGAACTTGTGGGTTTTTATTTCTAAAAATGCTCTATATTCGTTTCTTTTTTTGTAAAGAATTTATTTGAGCAAACGGCTTTTCAAATGTTGTCACACATGCCCAAACTGATTAATGGTATCTTTGCTTCTTTTGCAAGGTGTATTAAGTGGGTTCAAGAAGCATTTCCAATGGGAGGAGACTACTCCGGGTTGGTTGTGATATATGAACAATGTGTGCGCACTTTTTGGCATTCAGACCGATATAAGGATGATTTACGCTATCTGAAAGTGTGGTTGGAATATGTGAGTTTTTTTTACTTTCTAAAATTTTGTTTCTATTTGTTCTCTTTTAATATAATGCATGTGTCATCACAACTGTTGCCTATTTGGATTGATGTTTGAAAATGAAATGCTATTGCAGGCTGAAAATTGTGGTGATGCAGAAATCATATACAGTTTTCTAGAGGCAAATGAAATTGGGAAGACTCATGCTGTGTACTATATATCCTATGCTTCACACTTAGAATCCAAGAATAAGATGAAACTCGCCAACGAAATTTATAATCTTGGCATATCTAGGTAAGATTTGTTGTAATGTTTTATTATGTATTCTGCTGTTTTTTTTTTTTGGTTGTAATCTACCAGTAAATGGAACTTGAAAATTGTATTCATATATGAAATGTAATTTATGTTTTTAATTGAAGAAGAAGTATTCAAAGAACAAGAAAACGTGGCTGTAACTGTAACCTGTCAGCTTTGGTTGATGAGAACTCTTTGATTTTGGAATGAATTAAAAGATTTTGCTCATTTGAGATCTCTTAATGCATGTTCTTTTCAGAGTTAGTTTTTAATGTTTGCACAGTTTGTAGTGTTGTTTCATTGGTATTCGAAAATATTGTAGTGTGGTGTTAAGTTTCTAGTTGTTATTTGGTTAAGGCTTTATGGTTTAGGTAAGGTCTTCATTAAGGGACAAAACAATGTTTACATTATTGGGAATGTGGTTTGTAATATTTCCTGCATCCTGCTAAAAGATCTAATTTTGAGAAAATATGTGCTCTTCCTCTCTCTCATGTTTGTTTTAGTACCTCATTTTTTTAGAGTTTGTGTTTTAAATGCAACATTGGTAATGCGATTCTTGAAGATTGTTCTACACATGTATTAACCTATAATACAAATGGAATCTGTAGTATGTGCATACTGAGTAGCCTTATTTGTCACTTATAAGTTGTTTACATATGTTCTGCCCATAATTTTATGCTGATTCTGATTTCTCAATTTCTTTCTTTGAGCCTTAGTTCAGTTTTATATTCTCTCTCTCTTTCTTATTTTTTCATGCATTGCAGAAATACATCTCTGATTAATTTTTCCATTAAATAGGAATGCTCAACCACTCGAAAAATTGAAGGATTCTTATAGGAAGTATTTTGCTCGCTCAATGAGAAGACCAAAACCAACAGATGTATGCTTGCAACTTTTCGTTAAGAACTTTAATATCACTTTTTTATTTTTTATTTTTTATAAACCATTCATTGTTCCATTTATCCCCATTTTTAGGAAGATACAGTGGAGAAGCGGTTACCAGGACGGAGTTTTGGAACTGTCCTCTCCAGAGGAGAAAATCGTAAGATCCATTGTTCTGATTGGCCTTCTTGAATTTCTGCATTCTACTTATAAAAATATATGCATTTTAAAACTCTCTCTAATGTTACAGGAATGCAGACCACTGAGAACTCTGATCTTGTCAAGAAAAATGTTAGGTGAGCAATATGGAGTAATTTATTTACTTAATTTTTCTAGACAGAAACCTCAAAGCTTTTTCTTTAAATTTAATGATGAAAGTTTCTTTAGGATCCCCAAACCATTGCAGAAATGGGCCTTTCATTCAAAGTTTGTTGTAATGTTAACTTCTGGTAGTCAAAATTTCTTGTTTAGTCTGTTTAGAGCCTTTTTTATTTGTTGATAAGTAATTGGGACGCAGCCGTACACCGGAAGTTTACAAAGGAAACCCCAAACAAAATAAGTGAAAAGGAAGAAAATAGAAGTACAAAAACAATTAACAACAGCTCGAAGTATCTGGGAATGCTAGAAAGTGCATAGTAGAAAAAATATGAGAACTCAAAGTCCAATCATCTAGAATATTCAAAGAGAAGAACTTCTTCTACTCACCAAATTTTGCTCCTTCCCCTCAAAACAATGAGCTTTCCTTTCTTTCTAAAGTAATAGTTTTCCATATCTCCCCATTGCTTCTCTTTCCAAAACGCCCCTTCCAACATGATTACATTTCCAAACTGGAGCACAATTTTGTCTTAGAGTTTTGATGCTCATATTAATTGGTTGGCAGCTCACGTGTTCTTTCTGAAACAAAATGCATTAAACTTACCCTTTACTTGGGTTGAAGCTCACCTTCCAGCTTTGAAAGGGGGAAGTTTCAATCAATGCAAGTTTCAGACATAAGTTCTTTAGGTATTCATTTTGTTTGTCTTTCTTATCATGAGCATGTTTGATGCCATTAATATAGACTAGTCCATTGATGTTTCTCCTCCTTAAAGTTGGATCGGATGATTTCATTCAATATGTCAATAAGACATTCTAGATATGATTGATGGTACTTTAGCAAGTGTAAACTATACATTTTCATTTTTCCATTCTAAATTTTTTGCTCTGGTTCCATGTTATAGGGCTCATGCAACTCCACTCACTATTTTCAAAGATATAAACAATGTGGATCGTCAGCCAGATGCATCAAAGACAGACTTGAATTCTTGGCGCACTCTTGGAGCTCGAGCAGAGAGAAATAAAGAAAATAATGCAATCCCTACCAAGTGGACAACATACAAGGTTTACCATTCAGCTTCTTCCCACTCTTCCCTTCAAACCTTATACTTTTTCTTCCTTGCATCATTCTTATAGCATCTAAGTAACTCTAATTCCTGCTTCTTTTAGGTTCCTCAGAAACCTGGGTCTATAACAGGAGGAATAACTGCCAGTAGTATTGAGGTTTTTGTCGATGAAGAATGTGAAGAGTGAGTATCGTTTTAAATTATATTTAAAGCGATTATTATTAGATATATTAGCATTGTCTCCCAATTATATCCTGCCTTGCACTCTACTGAAAATGTTTATTACAATCTTAGTTGTTTTGGTTTGTCCAAAGAAGAAAAGATGTGAACACAGGATTTGAAGTATGCAGCTGCATAACAGGACATCATTTGTAATAATATGCAGCTGTTATGCTGATGTATGTTGAAATTTGAAATCTTTTTGAGGGACATTTTAAAAATGAACACCAACACCAAAGCCATTTGTTCCAGTAGAATCAAAGTGCCAATGCATTCTAGATCTCATTCTTGAAATTCTGTTCTGATAATGTGTTGTTCTTATTATTATTGTTTTCAGAATTCATAAGAGGAATAATGAGGGTGGTGATAAGTCTTCGATGTTGCAACTTAGGCATGGGGATGGCCAAGACCTTAAAAAGTAAGCAATCTACTTTAGAATATATGTTGTTGTCTATTTCAGTATACTGGCAATCTCTTAAGTGATACTTATCAGCCTTTTACTATTTTAATTGTGCAGGGAAACAGAGCTACTGAGGGAGAATCCATTACGTAATTTCCCTCCAAACAGCCTTCCGAGATGATTTTCAATTATCTGTGGTTTTGCTTCTTGCAGTGTTGTATGATTTCATGTGTGGGGGTCAGCTTTTATCTCTAAAGCCCTGATCTATGCTTATCCATTTCTTTCATCAAATGTGAACCATAAATTTGGATTGATTAGTTTTCTTTTTTCTTTTTTTTTTCCCCTCTTAAACACTGTTGCATTGTTGAGCAAGCATGCTGTTTTTTGCTCAATTCACATTCTTTCTTGAATGATTCAATTTGAAATATAAATTTGGCTTGCTCCTGCTGTCCTGCAACCTCTTCCTCTATTCATTCACAAATCCAAAACCTAAAAAATCATTCACAAGTTAGTTATACTGCCCCCAATTATAGATTTTGACTTTGGTAGTTATTGGAAGTCTGGTCCAAAATTTTTAGAAGTCTTCCACTTGAACACTGTGCACGAGAAAATAATGCATCTCTTGTGCTACTTCCAAATTTGTTTGAATGGGTAAATAAATTAAGCCATGCAACTGTCGAGCATGCTTGCTAGAAAAATTTAGGAGCACTACACTAGGCCTTGTTAAAAAGATTAGCATCTCAAACTCATTTGGTAACATCAAATTAGGCATATGTAATCCCTCGAGTATATATATATATATATATATATATATATATATATATATATATATATATATATAAGTATGCTTAATTATCTCCTTATATATATATATATAAGTATGCTTAATTATCTCCACCAATATACTCATGTTTATGTTACAAACATCCAAAGAAGCTACAAAACTTGTTGGCTATGGGTAGAATTGCTTTGGTTCTTGTTATTTAGCTTTGATTGAATCGCTCCCAACTGTCTTGTTAGGCTGTATCATTCATGGCCACAGACAACATGCTAGGGTATAGGGTAGTGTTAGTGTAGACGTTACCTTGTAATATAGTCACAAGGCACATGGATGTAACTTGTAAGTCCAATTGCTATCAAAGCGCCTATCTCGGGTCTTCTATAAGCTACATGGATTGTAGGCCCTTTCTATTTTTTTTTTAGACAGATGGATGGTAAATGTGTCTCATATTCATCTAATCTAAAATATTGAAAGGATCTGATAGTTACTTTGCTTGTTATCAAAGTGCTAAATGACATTTGTCTAATTTAAAGTGTTGAAGGAATTTGATATTTACTTTGCTTGCTATCAAAGTGCCAAATATCATATTTTATCTTTACTCGCTATCATAGTGTTAGAGGTGATCACTCGAGTGACTGGCTTCAGAAGGAACGTTAACAATACTTTTTCATAGAGGAATAAGGAACCCAAAAATGTGATAAATGTGTATGCTCTGTATAAACATTAATAATCATGTCACAATGATTATCAAAACAAATATGAATCAGGTGCTTATAACATTTACAAATAATCAGGTTCTAGTGGTAAACCATAAACACATAATCCAAATGTTCAAGCAGCGCTTAAAGACCCATTGTAACTATCAACGGATACGCACAAAATCAGCCATTTTTATTATGATTTCTTTTTTATTTTTTTTATCAAGCTTATACTGCAACTTAAGTATTTCGTAAATCATTTTTCAATTAGCACCAGCATGTGAGATCCCCACTCTAATTCTATTGAGCGTAAAGTGATTGTGACAATGTATTTTTTAAGACAAGTATAGGGTAGCCAATAGGATATTGTTTACATTGTCACTCTAAATATAGAACTATAAATTGGTACAAAGTAGCCTTCATTAGAATGAACCAAAAGAGACAATTTAGAGTTGTTGGCAGGGTGCGTTGGTAGGAGTCTCGGTATAGCATTACGTGGTGCTTGCAGGGGTATGCTGGTTCGAGCCACACACTTCAACAAAAAACGTTGTGTTGTTGTGGATAACCCTAACGTATCCAAGGGCGCCCCACAATTAGATCAAATTTTGCAGATGCTACTTCTCATTAAAAAAAAAAAAAAAAAAAAAATTTACAGATGCTGACAAATGTTGAAAATCCAACCAAATATGTTTAACCTTGGGCTTATTCCGATTATCAAATGAACTAGGTTGAATTGACTCAAGCCCAAGTAAAGCTTTGGTAATAATAAAAAAATTGCGTTAACGGGTACCGTAAGCTACTTATTAACAACAATTTTTTGACTTTTTTTTTATAAATTTTTTTAAAATCTTTTTTGTAGTTTTATGTTTTTTTTTTCCAGCTTTATAAGCTGCGAGACTAGCTTCATAGAGAGGAAAAAAAATAAAATGTAAAACTAGTTTTATGTCATTTTTCTTTTATTTATTCAATTTTTTTTATTAAATAGGACGATACTTCTTAACATTTGTCATAAATTTAAAAAAAAAAAAAGAAACCACAAGACTGTCATTGTTCAATGAACTCAGAAAAGTCAATGCAATTAACGCCCGTGATGCTACCCATGGTTTTTACACCTTGTGATTCGTGATTGTAATTTATATACCCAATTAAGTTCCACCTTCGCTTCGAGTCCCTAATCGATGGATAAATCAAAAACCAGCAATTGAAGTTCACTTTCTTACGTAGCCTAGAATCTTCCTCAAATCCAAAACCCCGAATTTTTTATTTATTTTAATCTTAATTTCCTCACACCCCGGGTTTTCATTTTCGTTTTCAATTTCCCCCTCTTCTAAATTAGGGTTTTATTCAATTTATTTTCCCCCATTTCTCAAACCCTAAAATTAATCAACGATTTGAACAGAGAATATTCAATTACCTCCACAACCATGGCGGAGCACTTGGCTTCGATCTTCGGCACCGAGAAGGACCGAGTGAATTGCCCATTCTACTTCAAGATCGGCGCGTGTCGCCACGGCGATCGCTGCTCTCGCCTCCACAACCGACCGACGATCTCTCCGACCTTGCTTTTATCGAACATGTACCAACGACCCGACATGATCACGCCGGGCGTGGACGCTCAGGGTCAAACCATTGACCCGCGCAAGATCCAAGAGCACTTCGAGGATTTCTACGAGGACATCTTCGAGGAACTCAGCAAGTTCGGCGAGATCGAGAGCCTCAACGTTTGCGACAACCTCGCCGACCACATGATCGGCAACGTTTACGTTCAGTTCAAGGAGGAAGACCAAGCCGCCTCGGCTTTACAGGCCTTACAGGGCCGGTTCTATTCGGGTCGACCCATTATCGCCGATTTCTCGCCAGTGACCGATTTTCGCGAAGCCACGTGTCGGCAATTCGAGGAGAATAACTGTAACCGAGGTGGGTACTGCAATTTCATGCACGTGAAGCTGATTGGAAGAGAATTGAGGAGGAAGCTGTTTGGGAGGTACCGTGGGTATAGGGTGAGCCGGAGCCGGAGCCGGAGTTCGAGCCCGCAGCGGCACCGGAGGGATCACGATAGGCGTGAGAGGGATTCTCGGGACCGTGATTATCGCGGAAACGGGCGATCCAGCAAGGACAGGTATGATAGGCATGATAGAGGTGATAGGCATGAGAGAGATGGGTCTAAGAGAAGATATGGGAGTCCTAAGCGGAGCAGGAGTCCTGTTAGGGACGGGAGCGAGGAGCGCCGAGCTAGAATTGAGCAGTGGAATCGAGAAAGGGAGGAGAGGGAGTGATATTATATGATATGATATATAACTAGCTCACTTTGGCTTTGGCATTGGTAATTTACTTTTTAAATCTAGTTCGTTCTAGGTTGCTCTTCAGGTGTTTGTTTTAATGCTTACTTGAGACTTCCAAATTGGTGTTCTTTTTAATTGAACCATCGGGCCATGATTGTAGTGTCAAATTAAGATAGTAGATTAAATGTGGTATGTTGAATTGTAGTTTTTTTTATTTTTTTTATTTAAATCTTTTAACTGTGCTGGTACTGGTTAATGCTTTGAAAATTTTATGCTTCTAAGTTTCCTTTATGTTGAAATTTCATTGTTCAAGTATGGGCTGTAATGGGGTTTGTGTTTAGTTCAAATTTCTGCATTAATTTAAGTGTATTGGCTTAAGTTTGAGTTGCCAATCCAGAATCTATGTTATTTGTGGTACTTATCTGGTATGATTGGTTGGAGTCTTAAGGTACTGTTTAACCATTTGCTTTCCAAATGCTAAACAGTTTTCAATAGGGTACTCTCTAAGTTTTACGTTAGAATTGGGCCGCTTTCTTATTGGTGGGCTATTATCTCTTACCAGATAATTAGGTCCAAGTGGATGATACTACCCATCATCAGGCTTCATAATGTTGCTCAATATCTATGCATTTTGAGTGAAATGTTTGATCAGGTTGTTGGTATTTATTTATTCTTCGCTTGATACTAGGATTGGAATTTAAATAATTTGGACCAATTTGGGAGTTGTCAAGGTGATAGTTAAAGCTTTCAGAGCTTGTGTTGAATTTGTATAGAATAAGCTCTTTTTAGCTAGGTGTGAAATCTTGGGATCATAAGTAAGCATCAGTTTGTTTGGAGTAAATATTAATCCCCCTAGGATGTGGTAGTTTCAAATTGATTCTGTTATTTAGAGAAAGTTGGAACTCCTCTGGAGTGTTTGGTGCTCAATTCATGATCTAAGATTTTAGAGCACTGTATTTGGAAGTTGGTGAGGTCTTTGTGGTTTGGTTGGCCTTTTGCAATTTTGAGTGTTATTTGAGGTTTGGCTATCAGTGCCAAGTTAGTTAGTTTTCAGCTGCACTGATCTTATTGTAGGTTGTCAAGCAGCTACATAAATCACATAGGAGCACCCATTCCTAGAGTGGCAGGGTTTTTTGAAGAGCATCTGTATAAATTTAAATGTATTTATGTAAATAATCCTAGTGCTTATAATATAATTAGAAATAATAGAAAAGACAGTCTTTTGTCATTTGAGGACAAAGGAGCTGTGAAATTGGCTTGCAGGTATCTGTCATTCATTTTTTCAGTCTCTCTCATTTGAGGTTTTACTTGTTCAATAAGTTGACCGTTCAATGGTTAGAGGCATAAGCCCCGTGCTCCTTTGATAATCAAGCTTGACTTGATGAGTTGTAGATGTTAGAAAACTAAATAACAATGACAAGGTTAATATTTTAGGGTTTATTGACACTATCCTTTGTGTAAATTTCCAGGAAGATGTATAATATAATGTAGTCTTTGGTCAATATGAACTTACTGTAGGACCTCGGCACACTTGTTGTGTGGTGGGTTCTGCACTTCTGCTAGTCTTGTATCAGAGCTTAATTTGGGCTGTGGTTACAAGTCCACATCTGTTTTAGGTAACTGATTGTGATTGTTTCTGTGATCCTAGATGTCACTGCAATTTGTAGGTGCTTCCTGAGCATCTGGAGGTCATTGATCAACAGATATAGAGCATTTTCTTATATTTTTGTTCCTGGTGTTATTTTCTAGTCAGAATCTTTTTTCTTTTTCCTCTCTCTCTCTCTAATGATTTTTATTTATGCTTTTAGGGCCAGGTCTGGTAGCCCTGAAAATTGGGCTTGCCGTACTCAAAGTGGGTCAGAAAATGGGCAAGTTGTCTGGTTAGTGTATGAAGTGTGTATCTAAGTTTTGTTTTCTTCTAATCAAAATAAACATGTTTATCAGGGAATAATATTCTGCTTTTCTGCCTCTAGGAAAGCTAAAACAGGTTATGTTTAACGCGGGAATATTGACAACACGAAGTCTGGGTTTAAATCTAGCTTTGAGGTAGTGCTTCTCTCAATGTTTTGTGGCTTTATAGGATACTAGGTTGACCCCCTGAGGAACAAAAACACTCTTTACCCTTCTACTATTGAGAGTCCTAAATTCACCTCTTTCACCCATTGCCCTAGCAATGCAGATATAGGGTCTACCCGTGTTTGATCTGGCGAAGACAACTTGTTTTTTTTGGAGGGTGACAATACACATATTAATGTATGGGTTACAACTTAAAGTGTTCATTTGTTGGAGGTGAAAAGAAGTCGAGGATTGAAGTGTCATAACTTCAGCAACTCCAATATTGACATTTCTTCAAGTTTCATGGGGTTTGGCAGTGTGATCTGTAGTGACAGGTCCGTTGATGTCACAGGAAATGGTGAAGTTCCACTTGTTGAGACCTACATAATGTGAGAAGGAAATTTGGAGCACCTTCTACATATTCTATTTAAACACTTGAACTCTTGACCCCACCTTTACCTATACAGAGCCTGATTATCTACTGTTACCTTACTACCAGTTTATTGAAGTTATTAGCTGGAGTCATTCCATGACACTGATCTATCAGCACAAAATACAGTGGTCATATGAGATGCACAGGACTTTGATGTTCTTGGAGTTTGGTGCTCAATGCTTGTCATCTTCAATAAAATTTATTCTTTTGTAATGATCATGCTTGAATATGTGGTGTGCATTTGGCAATTGCTTATTTGCTTTTTGTTTCAACTTTTTTTGCAAACAATCTGTAACTTTTAGCTTTTCGGTAATGAACTAGCTTTTAGCTATTGGAAATAAGCAAATTCCAAGTAGACCTTTAATTCAGCATACTTTATAGGGCAATTTATGTATAATGTGATACCTCTTTGTGCTTTTCTTTAATAAGTGCATAGAATGGTGGGGTTCGATCCTACACTAAAAACCAAGGCAATCTTCATGGAGTGGATACCATAAATTCCAATCCTATCGCTTGTAAGAGTGTGTGTGTATGTATATTTTAAAGGTGTATAGAATGTTTGAAATCGCGAAAAAATTATCACAAAGTGCAATAATCATGTGCTTATTGCATAACAAGGAGTAAATCATGGTCACGTAGAAGTGTTCAGGTTCATAATGGTAGGATCCTCACAAGAGTGTATTGATTGGTTAAAAATTATGTCAAGCTCTCTTGTAAGACAGGGAAGAATTCCCTCCTTAACTGCGTCCTCTCTGCAAGATGGACTCTTTTATCTTTTTCAGTTATCAAAAAACTTGGTTCCTTTGAGGTGTTAGGCATCTGAGATGATTTTGCCTTTCTGTCATGTGTTGTGTTCTCTGCCGCAACTGTGCTTGCTGTTTGTTGTTTAGTTCTGGTTGCAACTTTACTTTGTAGCTAGATGTCTGAGGTGTGGTGTAGGTTTGTTTGTCTTTTGTTTCTTTTTTGGCTACGTTGAGTAGAGTAGCATGACCCCAGGAAATTGAACTGAACCTTCCTGGCTTCTGGATGGAGAGGGCCAGATGTGCCAACGTGCTGTGAAGCTCTTGGCGATTGTTTTTTCCTTCTTTGTCTGAATGGAAATTTTACTCCTTAATTCGAAAACAATCAAGGTCATGTACAAGATATTTCTTGCTTTGTTTATCTAGTTATAGTTATTTTAGATGGTGTTGGCTTACACAGAAACTGCAAACTCATCCGACGATGACCTTTTGCTACATGTTTCTTGGTGGTTCAATTTCAGGGAATATACCGTTTTGTTAATTTATTTCCTCTGGAGTCTTTTTATTTGAGAAAATGTGAAACGTGTAACGTGGGATACACATGACCAAGGATATGTGATTTGTTCAGAGAATGTTGTGTAGTAATTTATGGTCCATTTGGATTGAGGAGAAGGAAGCAGAAGCAGAGTAGATTTAGCCAAAATTAGTATATTTTTAGCTAATTTTACTTTATTTTCCTCCATTTACTCTCTCTTAATCTAAATGGGCTCTTATTGTATGCAGCTGTTAAGGTTGGGTTTGCTGTTCAATAATTTGAATGGTTTTATTCATAGATTTTGTATGATTTAATAATTCTATTCATAATTTTGAACTAGTCATTAAGCACAAGAGTAAGAATATATGATGGTTGCAATAAAATTATTTTAAGAAAATGTCTACAGGTTTGTTATCCAATTGACACCTACCTATTCCTACCCTGGTACCAAGTCTCCCTGTCCCAGATTTAACCAACCTGCTCTCTTCTTCCTCAAAATGATGGATTTATTCAAGGGACGAATATTCAAGCTCTTTTTTTTTTGGTTAAGAGGAAATAGATAAACAACAACTAGGAGCCAAAATGGCTAAGTTCGTGGCTGAGAGCCTACAATAGGTAATCCCATTAACATCAGAGCATAACAATTCCTTAACAAAATTAGGGGTTGAATCAAAAGCACAAAAATCTTCCTCCATCGTGCTGCCATTCCTTGCAAGCGCGAATATATTCAAGCTATAATATAGCTAGACATGTCTTTTTTTTTTTTTTTTTTTTTTTGAGAGAAAAAAATGTCTTTAATATATAATAAAAATACATGTCCATTGGACCTTTTATCTAGCTAGGCTATGCGCTCATATGAAATAATTATTCATTACTTCTATTTTTTCCTCATTTAATAATTAGGTCCACTATTTTCTCAAAATAATAATAAAAATAAAAATATTGAGGTCCATTAATTAAATTCATGGTATAATTTACTATTCATATAAGAGAAAGAAATATTACTCTTCGAGGATTGAATAATTTTTCACTCATATTTGACTATAATTACTATATATAACTCCATTTATACCAAAAACCAATAGGAATAGGAATAGGAATTTTGGTCTAAGGATAAAAAATAATAATCAAAAGTAATGGTTAGGTTAAATCCCTTCTCTAAATACAAAATGTGTTAAGCTCTTAAGGAAAGTAAATTCATAAATGTGTTAGCTTTTGATGATATCTTATGTTTTTTTCTTTTTCTTTTGAGTAATAGACGATAGTTTTATAATATAAAAAAATCAACCAATACAGAATAACAGAGACACTAATTCAAGGAAGGGGCAACTAATCCAACTGAACATAAAACTGTAAAATATTTTTAATACAAGGTGGTGTTTCTTCAACCCATATAGCATTTTGCTTTCTTTGAAAAGCACGATTTGCAATTCAATTGTAGCTCTATTAGTATCTTCTTCTTCGTTCTTTTTTTCTTCTAATGACAACAACATTAGTCTTACATTCTCTTCTCAGGCAACTGTTCACTAAATAATCTTGAATAGGCCACATTTAATGTGTGTTTGGCTTCAAATTAAAAAGTCAGTTTATTTTACTATTCAGTTTATTTTTGCTATTACTCATGAGTCCACTGCACTTTTTAGTACTATTTATGGGTCTCACTGTACTATTTCAGTTAATTTTTACTTTTATTTATAGTATTTTTAACAAAAAAAGTTTTTTATTCCAGTAAAATAAACAGATTCTAAACAGACCCTTATTGTCCATCTTGCAAAGCCTAGATATATTCAGCCTCCACATCAATTGAACATTGGTCTATTGATTTGGCTAGAACTTTATGGCCAATGGGTAAGCTTTGATAGATGTGGGAGAGTTGATGTTTCCATTGAAAACGACGACAAAATGTTAACCAATTAAGTTACAAGATTTTTGACATGAAATAGAGGATTTTGATATTGTAAACTCATTGGCATCGTGGTGGATTTATGTTTATTATTTTTCATTAGAATTAAAGACTTGGAAATCTTTTTCTTTTTCAAATTTTTCTTTGAAATGCAACGAAACACCCTAAAAAAAGAGTCCCAAAAAGAATATAAAAAGAAAAGAAAAGAAAAAAAAAGGCACACTATTTGCACGTGTTAACGCCACGGCTTTCTCTGCGTCCACTAACTGCGATTCTATTGGTTGAGTGACGGGAACACTCAGAACTTAATCCTCTGCTCCGAGGCTCTCAATAGAATCTGTGCAACAAAAAATCTATTCGTCCACGTCATCAAACACTAACCCCAATTCTCCTCCAATCACACGTGGACCACCGCGAATGGACCACCATTCTGGTGCAAAGAAACTAGTTTCCACTCTGTAGCCTTTCCCATTTTCTTTTTTACTTTAATATAATTTGACCTTTCCTTTGCTTACCCCCAAAGGAAACCGAAAATACGCGTTTCTAAATACAACTATAAAGCACAACTGTACTTCTTATTAGACCCAGTTAGAACTAGAACTAGAACTAGTAGAACACCATTTGAATATTTTTAATTTTCTTTTCGTTTTTATTGTAAAATTTCAATTAGGGGTTTTTTTAAAAAAAATTTTGAAATCCCAATTAGTGGGTTATTATGGATGATGCTGATTTTTTAAACGATGAAATACTCCAAAAAATCGATTGGGATTGTTTCTTTGATGACTTTCCAGAGGACGGAAATGGTTTTTCTCTCGAACCCATGGGTTTACCCGATTCGGTTTCACCGGGAATCGACGAGATCCAGACGTTTTTGATGAACGACGACAACGACAACAACAACAATTCCGGCCTGGCGGAGCCGAGCATCGAGTTCTGTGACAGCTTTTTCGCCGATATAATCGTGAATTCCCCTGTAGAGGCTTCCGGTGAGGTCGTCGACGCGTCTTCTCTGATTGATAAGGACTCTTCCGGTGATTCCGATGACGGAAACGGTAGTTCGGTGAAGGAGAAGGTCGATAACGATGATCAAACTCAAGATGATGATAATGATGGTGCTGATGATCCTACCTCCAAGAAACGAAGAAGGTACTGCTAAGTTTTTATATTAGGGTTTGAATATCAATTTTGCGTTATGCTTATTGTTTAAATCAGAAAAAAAAAAAAAGACTTTTTGTTATAGGTAATGTTTAATTAGGGTTTGATTTTGTATAATAATCGTTTAAAGAACAAGTCTTTGTTTATTATATATTTAATTTTTTGTTAAAATTTTTAAAATAGAACTGCTTAGTAAAGGCAAATTATGTTGGTGAATTTTTTTGTTCATTCATGGTACTAAATTACTATTAGGAAATTGTATGACAAAGAACAATTATGTTGGGAATTTTGTTGTCTGTGGTGCTTTATTACATTTTATCGATATGGGCTATAATTTTTTGGCAAAATAAGATGTTGTGGGGAATTTGTGACTTTCAATACAATTGGAAGAGTATGAATGTTTGATACATTACTTTATCTGAATGGTAAAGAGTCTTTAAGAGTTGTATGTCTTTATGGATTTGATTTTTCAGGCAGCTGAGAAATAGGGACGCGGCGGTGAGGTCGAGGGAGAGGAAAAAGATGTATGTGAGGGATCTTGAGTTGAAGATTAGGTATCTGGAAGGGGAATGTAGGAGACTGGGGCATTTGCTTCAGTGCTGTGTCGCCGAGAATCAAGCATTACGGCTTAGTTTGCATTCGGGCAGCGCATTTGGTGCTTCAGCGACCAAGCAGGAGTCTGCTGTGCTCTTGATGGGTATGAATCATCAACCATCTGGTTCTTGCTTTTTTTTCTATTACCATTATTATTAATTTTTTTTGGCTAGGGGACTAAGTTGTTTAATAGCTAATTCTGAGAGAACTATAGAATCACCATTGGAAACATGCCATGTATAACTGCCTAGTGAATTGAACTATTGTGTGGACTGCGTTGAACTAGGTGTTCCTGTTTGAGCTCAGCTGGTTTGAACTTACAATTGGCTGAGTGTGGCATAAGATTTGACAAATTTAACTAAAAGATCTTTCACTTGTTCAGTCTGGGTCTGATTTTCCCCCCCTCTAATTTGAGGGGAGAGTACTAAAGCACTTTTTTTATTTATTGAGTCTGACTAACCTTATAGATAAGATGATATTCAAATATATTCCAGAAAGTTGAATTTAATTATCTCTTGACAGATATATAATTGAAGGTTTGCTTGTTCTGAACTAGCAACGTTCTGCACTAAACTTCATCTTGACCAAATTACACTCACCGATGCTTTTAAATGAAAAAAAAAAGTAGCCTTGATGATCTTTTAGAAGTTTGGCCTTCACATTGGTGTGTGTAAACTATTTGGTTTTTCTTGTCCAACTACATCATGCAACTTGCATGTTTGTGTTCAGTTGATTAATCAGCTCTATGTATTCCTTATTCTACTAATTTTCATTTCTCATGACCTTACTTGTAAGAGGTTGTTGTGCCTGTGCTTGCAAAGTTTGGTTGAATTACCATTATGGTTTCAGTAAATCTTTAGTTTGAGCTTTTACCTAGTTCATTTAAAAGTGGGAAAAGAAAGAGTATTGTTTTCATAATGCTTCTGTCCTATGTGATGGCTAATCTAATCATGTTTTTTGACTTGGATGATGTTGACCATGGTTACTTTGCAGAATCCCTGCTGTTGGGTTCCCTGCTTTGGTTCCTGGGCATCATGTGCCTATTCAATCTGCCAGCAATGCCCCGGTTAATCCTGGAAATAGTTCCACTCGTAAACGTGGGACAGGGAAACCCAGGAGTAGCTCTAAGAGGGGCAAGAAGTAAGACGTTTGGAGACTTGATGGTACAATCGTTTGTAAAGAGTAGGAGATGCAAAGCTTCGAAGACAAAAATGAAACCGAGTTACCTTGTTCTCACAAACCTTGTTCTCTGAGTTTTTGTGAGAGACTTTCTTCTTCCTCTATATGCTCAGTTGTCTCTCTATTTTGATGTCTAGGTGTTGAGAGTAGTTAGTTAAGTGATAATAAATGATACTAACGGACATGCTGGTGGATTTTTAATGAGTAAATTAAGTTATGGTTCCCTGTTTATTTATTATAGCGGAATCGTTATTCTTTGCCTTTTCGCATGGTATATTATTTTGTGTTGAAAGTATGTATTCCTGTTTCCATTATTGAGGCATGGTTCTCCACCTTTCTCTGTTGGATCGTGACTATAATTTAGCAATCATAAAAAAGTAAAAGGAGCTTTAAGCATCTTTATCAAAGCATATATGAAGTTTTCAAGCTGGTTATTTACAGTTTGAAGTTTCAATATCATGAAAAAATTCTGGATGTATATTAGTATATATTACCATGTTCATTGTAGCACAATGTGGACTGAGTTTTATGCATGGAGTAGCCATTTTCATCTTCCTTCGGGCAAGAGAAGGGATCTCTGGCTGAGGAGATATATTCTCAATTGACAAAGCTGCACCTCTAAGGTTGCGTTTGGGTTAAGCTTATATTGTTCAGCTTCTTTTACTATTTAGTTTGTTTATGTCACTATTCATGGGGCTTATAGCACTTTTTAATACTACTCGTGGGTTTCATGAGATTATTTTAGTTAACTTTTAATTTTATTTACAGTATTTTTAGAATAAAATTTTAAGTTTCAGTTATATTTAGCTGTTACCAAACGGACTTTAAATTTCATCCTTATTACTTAAATGGACCTTAAATCTCATCATTATCTATATTATAAATAAGAGGATTTTCCTATTTCAATGGTCTTTTATATGATTTAAAAATATCCGTATTAATGAAAAGTAACTTTATTTAGAAAAATGGTCATAAATGTTAAATAACAAATTTCATTTGAATTTTGAATTTTAAACAAAAAAAATTCCTAAAATTTAAGATTTTTTTTTTAGGATTTTTTTTCATCACATTTAAGAAAGAAATTACTGTTTATCTATAAAGTTAATAATTTTTATTTTTATTTGTTTGAAAAATAAATAAATATATTTTTAAATTACGAATAACAGATACAAATTATTGTTAATTTTAATTTAAAAAAATAAAAGAACCGGTAACACCCGTGGTTAGATGCTAGTTATATTATAATTAGGTAGCATTGCTTACCCCAAAATAAATGGAGAGTGTGAGGTTTGCTAGAGAGACCGACATAAAATGCGAATATGGGGCTGCTTTCTTTGTCTTTGGTAGGTGAGCTAGAAAGTAATCCGATATCTACCTATTTTCCTTTTTCTGAATATTTGTCAAGAATTTGGAGCATAGTGGTACGATTTTTGAAGGGCTAAAGATTAACTAGAAAACTTGAACGATCGTCTACACATTGTAATTAGAGATTATTGCGTTATTGTGAGATTTACACACTTTGAGAGATTACTGCATTATTGTGAGATTTACGCATTTTGAGAGATTGTTGTTGGAGATCTCTTGCCACATGACACATATGCTTTGGGTGTGATTTCATTTTCTTCTCCTCATTTGGAATGTGCTCCTATCAGGTTAGGTGAACTTGACCTAACCTAGAATTCTAACAGACCAACTATAAATAATCTGGGCCTTTGGGGCGAAAATTAATGATAATATCCACATTAATTTTTTGTTTGTTTGCTTGGCATTGGACTAAGTTATAACATTCTTTGAAAAATTGATATGTTCTCATGTAGTGAATACAGGGATGGTAAAAATTTCGTGTTCAGTTGCTCTTTGGGTACTTCCCCTCTTGAAGAGGGATGAGAGGAGGATTGGGTTTTGCTTGCCCTATTTTAAGTATTGTGTGTGTATATAATTATTTATTTGTATGATTTAATCTTTTATATATATATATATATATATGTATCTTATTCATAATTTTTTTATACATATCTTGTTATTGTCAACATTAGTGATTCTTTTATTTTCTCATATCTATATCTCATAACTGTCAAATCAACTTTCTAAAAAAAGAAAAAATAATGTCAAAGTTACCTTCTTCGTATAGTTATCAAATTCTTATTTTATATCTTTAAATCTTCAAATTTTATGATCTAATTCACATCTTTAAGTAAAATTATAAATACGTAGGATCTTTGTGAGATCCATATTTAGATCTTGACATCTTGTAACATCTCAATCTTTTTTATATTTTTATTAATTTACAAAATTATTAGATTCTTAATTATTTTTTCTATTTAGATTAACATGTATAAAGGATTTGAAGATGCAAAGCTACTCAAATCTTTTAAATTTATTAGAAGCATAAAATAAGGACTACAACCTTGTTAAGGAGTGTTTTATAGCAAAAGTTTAAAATTTTAAGATATTTCAATTTATTTTTAATTTTTTTAGAAAGTAAGGTATTTTAATTTGCTCCGTTTATTATTTCAAGTAATAATAACTTAATAACTTAAATTACCATGCTAAAAAACTTCGTTTGTGTTGTATGTATCTTATTTCTTTCAAGATAAATCTAAACAGAGATTATAAAGTGGTATGCGTTAAAAACAAAGTATTAGCTTGAAGTATTTTTAGAATATCATATTTTTAAATTCAATATTAGTATTTCAAATTCACTATTTTAATTTCTATCTTAAAAACTCTTCATTGACCTAGATAAAATTCAAATCTAAACAATCTTGTTTATATTCTAGATGATAAATTGTTTACGTCTTGTGATGATTTATTCTAGTCTCGCCTTGTGTGAAACAGTGAATGTCAGTTTTTTCCAAGTCTTAAAAAAGAAATGGAGCATCCAAAATTGAACCATCTTGTCCCATTTCCATTTTCCAACCCCCTACCCTATTCTAGAGCTCAAGAAAAAAAAACGAAAACTGACCCTTCCTATTTCTAGAGTAGCCCAATGCCTTGACCTGAGGAGACATGGCGTTAGAGAAAAGTTCATTGGTGGAGAGTTAGGTGAAGGATACATATAGCCAGTGTTTTTGAAGTTAGTATTACATAAAAACATTGGTTGGTAAGTCAGTGGGCCTCCATTAAGTTACAAAAATGTCCCTAACAGCATATTCCAACCGAATGTGCACAATGAAGCACAAGCAAGCACCTATCTTTCATCTTCCGGCCGGTCAGCTTTGTTAAGTGCGACCGGTGCTATCTTTCTATACTTTGCCCCTCAACTTTCTGTATTTCACATCTAAGTTAAAAATTATCTTATTAAAAGCCACTTTTGTGTAATGTTAAACAAAATTATCTTGATTCAACCAAATTAAACAAATCCGCGAACCACTTTTGCTCCCTAGCTAATAGGTTCTACTTCTATCTTAAAGTATTAGTATATTATTTTGTAGGCTACATCCTTAAACCCAGGGCGGCCGAAACCGGTTAAGTAATATTATGGCTTGAATTTAAATTAAAAATAAGAATAAAGTTTGGTTACAAACTTGATTATATATAATTAAATTTGTAGTCAAATTTTGTCACTGAAAAAAAATTATTAAAGAAATGGAGAGTTTTTTTTTTTGAAGAGATAAATGATGAAAGCAAGAAAAAACTGTTAAAATAAAGAGAAAAAAACTGATAAAGAGATGAACGATTTTTTTAAAGAGAAAAATAATGAATTATAATAATAACATTGATGACCATGCTTCGTAGCAGTTGACCTCTCAACGTGATGTTTTGTATTAAAAAACTATAAAAAGTGTTTTAGAAAAATTAAAATGAATGAAATATTCAACAGAATACCTATTTTTGGTACTAAAAAGGAACATGAAATGAAAATAAATACATGGGAAACTGTGAAAAAGGAACTGAGATGTTTTGACTTTTGGTTTTCAGCATATACCAGAAGCTAGAATCTCTTTTTCTTAAATATATCTAACTTTTCATCTTTTTTTTTTGTTAGTTGAGAAAAACTGTAACTTTGTTTTGCCTAATAACTAATTTATGTTTTAATCATTCTTTAATGAGAAATGCTATCTACGTAATATTTTTCATAATAAATATTAGGTGACAAGTTGTTATTAGCTACTATCGATAGATAAAAAAAAATTTTTAAGTGATAACAACTTACTACTTGTAATCTATTATGAAAATATTGTAGATGGTAACACTTCTATTCTTAAATTATGTTAATGGGAAGGACTATAGATGGTGCATATATAGTGCATATGTTATAATTTATTGAAAAAGTCTAGAATTACAAAATTTTTTACAATTTTTTACCACAATAGTGATGTGACAAAGTGCAAGTGATAAATTTATTTTTGAGTATACGTGAAAGTGATTACCGTGTTGATAATTGTGTTGATAATTGTGCCTTTTTAATTACTCCATCCTTCTTGAGTTACAACTTTCCAACCATCCGCATGGGCCATTACGAGCTCATGACTTCATGCTAGAATCATGGATATACCATCCAGATCCAATACAACTAACAAAAAAAAAACTAAAGTATGTCTTTGTGCCTGTTGTTTTTATTTTGATACTTTGGATGCATTTGGCAAAAATTTGCCAATTTATTATACTATTTAACTTGTTTTTTCTATTATTTATAGTCTTATTATATTTTTTAGTATTATTTATGAGTCTCACTGTACTATTTCAGCTAACTTTTACCTTTATCTAAAATATTTTCAATTTCTGTAAAATAAGCCGATCTCAAACGGATCGTTTATCTTTGTAATTTTTTATTTGGGTTTAAAAATAATTCTAAATTTGTTGAAAAAAAGATTGCTAAGAAAAAACAAAGTACGTAAGAAGAGATAAATCAACGGTGGTAATCACGTTGATCTTGGTATACCAGTGATGACAAAAGGGTCGGTGAAGTACAGTTGAAATCCGCAGAACAGGATCCCAACGAGTAAAATTCAAGGATTCGAGAAGCAGAGGGCAAATCAGTCAAACCCACAAAAAAAGAAAAAACCCATGGCATTTACGTAATAAAATAGAAAAAACAGAGGCAAGTTAGAAAGAAGAGCTAGGACAACCAAAACTGTGGCCGCAACAAGGTTGGTTGTATCGCCGAGTCACCACCTTTTCCCCCTTTAAAAACGGTCTTTATAAGGACCCTCCCACAGTGAACAACAACTACTACTACTAATCTCAAACCCAAACCCCAACAAACACCAAAAACCTCCCTCCTCAAAAACTAGGTAAAACAAAACAAAACCAAAAATAAAAAAAGGAACTCTCAGTCGCAGACAGAGTTAGCGAACACCAAGGAATTCTCTGATGGATTCAGATTACGGCATTCCCAGAGAACTCTCCGACCTTCAACAACTCCGATCTCTTTACCAACCTGAACTCCCTCCTTGTCTCCAGGTGCCCCCCCCCGTCCCTTCTTTTACTATGAAGTTCTTGTCGTGTTAAAAATCTGTTCTTTATTTTACACTTGTATTCGTTTTGTGTTTTTTTTTTTATGGTTGATCTCCAATCGGGTTTTCTCCTATTATGCTGAATATGTTTTTGTTTTTGTTTTTGTTTTGGTTTTGGTTTTTACATGCAATGGCTTGCTCACTATGTGTTTGACAAAAAATCTGTGATCTGATTGTGTGTTAGATCTACTTGCGTGCGAAAAGAATTCATGGAACTGGTTGATTAGATCTATTTTTGTCTACTGCCACTCTGTTTTGTCACTGAGAATTGTCTATTATAATATCTTCAAAACCCTGCAACGTTCATTTGTTGCAACTTTTTTAGCTCAAGATTTATGCTTTTGAGTTTGACCATTGGTTTCTTGTTAATTGGTATTACTGTTTTCAATCGTATTTGTTGTTTCATGGCATTGATGTTCAGAATTTTCCCATGTCAGTTGTGTTACTATGAAATATTTTATTGTGTTTTTCAGTTTAAGTTTAGGGTTTTGATTTGATGGCGATAAATCATATACTCATGTGTTTTAGTGTAGTTATTACTGTTTATTGATGATGAAAATTAACATAAATGAGATATCTATTAATCCGTGCCATGAAAGGGTGCTTTCTGGTTAATAATTTAATTTTTAACAGAGTTGGAATAATGACTGAGGTAATCCTACATTATCATCAAACAGGGAACCACTGTCAGGGTTGAATTTGGTGATGCAGCTGCAGCAGCAGACCCCGCTGATGCCCACTCCATAGCCCGTTACTTTCCCAACACTTATGGTCAGCCTTTGGCTCACTTTCTCAGGGCCACTGCAAAAGTCCCAGATGCTCAGATCATAACCGAGCATCCGGCTTTTAGGTGCATATCTGATTATAATTGCATAGTCCTCTCATGTACATTTTTTATATTACATTTACATCTTATTTATCCAATGTCATATCTTTTAACAGGGTGGGAATAGTCTTTTGTGGGAGACAATCTCCTGGAGGACATAATGTTGTATGGGGTCTTTACAGTGCTCTTAAAATTCACAACCCCAAGAGTACTTTACTTGGATTTCTCGGTAAACTGCATTTTCTATTTGAGTTTTTAGTATCTAGTTTTTTGTAATTAAATTAGTATGCTTGTTTGTTGTGTCTTTTTATTTATTTTATTATATCCATATGCGTGTGTGTGTATAAATCTAGATATGTATAATTATTTTCAATTTTACTTTGTTTTTATTTATTTGCTTTGAATTTTTCCTCACATCAACACTTGAAACTGGCTTGTTTGGTTGCTTTAAAACATTAGATCTCATAAAGAATTATGGATGGGTTTCATTTCTAGATTATGTTTTATTTTTGCTTTCGTTGGGATATAAGTGAATGGTGTGTGCATTTTCTCTGTTGAAGCAAATATTATTTACTTAAGCCAGCGCCTTTGTAACTGGTAACAGGTGGTTCAGAAGGTTTATTCGCAAAGAAAACTCTTGAGATTACAGATGACATTCTTTCAACCTACAAAAATCAAGGTAGGTATCCTGGAAGAAAATCACCACTTAGAGATATTAAATTATTTGAATTTTATGAACCGTATAAATTGGCTGTGCTTGGCCAGGTGGTTATGATTTGCTGGGACGGACAAAGGATCAAATTAGAACAACCGAGCAAGTTAATTCTGCCCTAAATGCTTGCAAAGATTTGAAATTGGATGGCCTTGTCATTATTGGAGGTAAGGTGTAGAATATGTTTGCAGTTAGTGTGTGTGTGTATATATATATATTTTTAATTTGAAGTTATTGAGTATAAATCTATGATATTTTTGTAGGAGTGACATCAAACACAGATGCTGCTCAGCTTGCTGAAACGTTTGCTGTAGCAAAATGCCCAACGAAGGTACTTTGCATGTGATGTATTTATTATAATTTTATGTATTACTTCATTCATATTTATAGGTATTTGTCTCCAGAATAAAGCAATTGGATTTTTAAATGCTTCTGTTGCAATTTTATTACTTGCATCATTTGTAATTTTAATCTAGATATGTTTTTATGATAGCACGGTCTATTAATAGAACTTCTATTAATTTGACAGGTGATTGGTGTACCTGTTACACTGAATGGAGATCTGAAGAACCAGTTTGTGGAGACCAATGTTGGTTTTGATACAATATGTAAGGTATTAGTCAATTGATGTTGATCTTTTACTTGAAAGTGAAGTGTAGTAATAACCATCATGCTCTCTGAGGAAGTTACCTAAAAAAAGGAACAAAAAAAAAAAGGTTCCTGGAGGAAGCCTTTATTTCCCTAGTGCATAATTAGCCAAATGGTAATGACCTTTTACTTGGTAGGGAAATATATGCATGCAAATTTATTGATTAAGGACGATGAAAAACTTTTTCCCCCTTTATATTTTTTCTTTTATATTACCTCCTTTTTCCTTTATCTGTTTCTTATTACCTTGAGAGATTACATGCAAGTAGCAGCTGGGGCACGTTAACCCTTGATTTGCAATTAGGTGTAATTAAAGAATCTTGAGGATGAGAAATCAATTTTCTTCTTTTCTTTCAGGTCAATTCCCAGCTCATTAGCAATGTCTGCACTGATGCACTCTCCGCGGAGAAGGTAAAGGGTGAACTGACGTTAGAATTTTTCTGTAGCCTTATTGATCTTGTTGCGCCATAAACCTCTTTTATGGTGAATCGAGAGCTCTTGTAATTGCTTTTAGTATCCTATCTGTTTTGTTCCTTTCTTCTATTCTCAATCTAAAAGTTTCCATAACTTCTTTTCTGTTCCAGTATTATTATTTTATCCGACTCATGGGCCGGAAGGCATCCCATGTTGCTTTGGAGTGCACCCTCCAATCCCATCCCAATATGGTTAGCTTTTCTTGTTTGGTGTTATGCAATTTGATTATGCCATTGTGAAGTTATCGACATATATTTTATATTTTTCTTGATCTCTTTTCTAAATATAACCTGATATGCTCTTTGCAGGTTATTCTTGGGGAGGAGGTGGCTGCCTCAAAGCTTACACTTTTTGATATTGCAGCACAAATTTGTGATGCAGTTCAAGCTAGGGCAGAGCAAGGTTCTAAATAATTCAAGCTTTTTCATGTTGTTGGTGATAATTTCAGTTTTTGTTATCTGACCTATCTCTTTTTTTCCCCACTTCATTTTGGGGACCAGACAAGTATCATGGAGTCATCTTACTACCAGAAGGTCTTATAGAAAGCATCCCTGAAATATATGCCCTATTGAAGGTAACAGGCAGTTCGAACTAATAATTCCTTTTCATAGCAACTCTCTCTCTCCCCACCCCCCTGTTAAGATGAATTATCTTGAACCATCATTCATACCAGTGGCTTCTGTTTCCATGGAAAACTGATGTTGCAATTTTCTCTTCATAGTTTCATGTGAGACTAATGAGTTATATTATTTTATGCTCTAACATAAACATCTTGGACCTCAGGAAATTCATAGTTTGCTCAGGCAAGGTATTTCCACTGACAACATTTCTACTCAACTTTCACCCTGGGCATCTGCTTTGTTTGAATTTTTGCCACCCTTTATTAAGAAACAGGTACCAATTTGCCACAAAAAAATCACATTATAAGGCATTGTACTTAATCTTATTCTAATGAGTTATGGGGCTCATCTAAGATTGTGTCTTTGAATGTTACAGCTGCTCCTTTACCCTGAATCTGATGACTCTGCACAGTTGTCCCAGGTAATGGTCTTCAGAGAGTTGTGTTTTGAAAAGGAATCATCAAACTTCAAGATCTCTTATATCGTTTTTGCTTTATATTACAGATTGAGACAGAGAAACTTCTCGCACATCTTGTGGAGGCAGAAATGAACAAGCGACTGGTATTATAGATTAATCTCCATTCAATTTTTGTTTTCTTTTTTTTCCCCCCATATACTGTCAATACTGTATTTTTAATTTTCTCTTTTCCTGTGAATAATTTTCTGGTTGCAAATTATCCAATGATGTTCCCTCTCTGTTTCTCATACTTGAATCTCTACTCTATTTTTCTCAAAAAAAAAAAAAAAAAAGACCTCTACTCTATTAAAGAAGGAAATGTCAATAAATGATATTAGAAGTGAAATGCTAACCACTTAAGAGGATGGGAAAATGAATCCAATTGGCCTAACTACCCATAATGTGTCCATTTGTTCTTTGCTTGTCATTTTTCTCTCTCTTCTTTTATGCTAGCATGGCATTTTGTTGTCATTCTTCAAAACTTGTAGCCCTCGTTAAAGTTTTGATAATCTATGTGCCATATGATGATCTAGCTCTCCTTTCGCTTTATCATTAAACACCTCTAAGAAGGCATTCCTTAACCTCTTGTTTTACTTCTATCATGTATGTTTTTCTTTTTGATGCCTAAAATATTTGAACCATGATTCTAGGTGAGATAATAAGTGCTTCTTGGGATAAGAAAACCATAATTGGCTTAGAATTGGTTACAATTAACTGTTTAAACTAAGTTATTTTTTGTAACAAAATGCAGTTGCTGATGTGTTTGGTGTTTTGAGCAGAAAGAAGGCACATACAAAGGGAAGAAATTCAATGCTATCTGTCACTTCTTTGGTTATCAGGCTCGGGGATCATTACCATCAAAATTTGACTGTGACTATGCCTATGTATGGAAACACTTGGCATTGCTTTGGCTTGTCAGCCTTTTAGCTATAAATATTTTATCACCTGTCATGATCATAGTTATTTGATATCCTTGCAGGTTCTTGGACACATCTGCTATCATATGTTAGCAGCTGGTTTGAATGGTTACTTGGCAACTGTAACTAACTTGAAGAATCCTGTGAATAAGTGGCGTTGTGCTGCTGCTCCAATGACAGTAGGGTTTTCTCTCTTTTTATACTTATATAGCCTTTCTCCTCCATAAACCCCAAGGTGTGGACCTACTGCAGGGGGTTTGATCTTAAAAATTAGTCGTAAAATTATATTTACTAGGTATAATCACTGGTTCAACTCTTCCCTCCCCTTGGGCCACTAACTTATCAGGAATAAAAATAAAATAAAACAAAAGAGGAAAAAAAAGCTTTTCTCATCCATTGCAACTCACAAATATGGATTTTGTAGTTTTCCTTAAATGTCTATTATTTCTAGTCAAGTGAAAGTCCAGTATTTTTGGTTCTTTGGTAATGCTTGCATTTGTCTAGAATGTTAACTCCATTGACCGTATTTGTTGGACATTAGGCAATGATGACTGTGAGGCGTTGGTCTCAAAATCCGGGGGCCTTGTCAATAGGAAAACCTGCTATTCATCCAGCAACTGTGGACTTGAGAGGCAAAGCATATGAGTAAGTCTCCTCATTATTGCATGCAAGAATAAAGATGCTTAATTGATATAGAGTTGGGATTTAGGATAAAGGAAGAAGGGAAGAAAAGAATAAAAATTTCTAACTGATTATATGACTCATTTGTTTGATTATTTTATTTTATTATTAAATGGCATTACTTTTGTTATAGAATCTGTGTGTGTGTTGGCCAGTGGCCACAGCTTTGCTTGATGTTCATATAAATCAAATGAAACATTGGTCTTTCTGCTTCACGAGATTCCATTATCACTTTGGTTGTCAACTGATTCATGACCTTGTTTGCAGTCTGTTGAGGCAAAATGCAGCAAGATTTCTGATGGATGATATCTACAGAAATCCAGGACCCCTTCAGTTCGATGGTCCTGGTGCTGATGCTAAGGTTGTAACTCTATGTGTTGAAGACCAGGATTACATGGGCCGTATCAAGAAACTGCAGGAATACCTTGACAAGGTGCTTACTATTCTTTGATCTCTCTCTCTCTCTCTCTCTCTCTCTCTCAGGTCTTCTTTGTACATGCTATGAACTTTACAATGAAAAGAGAAAAAACAAGGACAATTATTCAGACCGCAAGATCTTCTAATCTGTCACTTTCTGTTGATGTTTCTGATAATTGGGATGATCAAGCATGGCTTTAATAATTTTTTGTATGTTCTCACGTGACATGACAACCTGTTTTAGGGATCAAAGCCACAAATTCTATTTCTTCTCAAATTTGCACTTGTGCAAAATTGTTTTCTAGTCATGATGTGAATGTCAACATTTGACATATATTCTCCATTATTGTCATCTATTTTTCTTAAAATTACCTTTTCTCTTTTCTCCAGGTGCGAACCATCGTAAAGCCAGGGTGTTCACAGGAGGTTCTGAAAGCCGCTTTGAGTGTCATGGCGTCTGTGACAGATGTTCTTACTGCATTGGCTTCACCTTCAACTACCACATCCCCTTAAACACAGTTGTTACCTTTCTGGTTGCGATGGCTGTGGTACCTGTCTTCCAAAATACCTGTTATCTTCACTTCTCTTTGCTTCTTTTTCTTTTTCCCCCAAATTTTATATCCTTATATTGTAGGCGGATCTGATAGATGATGGTATTAAACTGAGTTTTTCTTTGTTATTTAACATTTTTCTTTTGGTACCAAATAATTATGGGTGGATTGTATTGCAAGTTTTGGAAGAGAAATTTTATTGTTTACGTTATGATAGGAAGGTTGATTATGTTCTCTCTGTTTTGAAGCTTTATAAGATCAATGGCTTCATGGAATTTGACGACGTGGTCTGATACAGTTTCATTTGGCATTATTTGATAGATTATTGTGTGCCTGCCCAAGGAAGCAGCCTCTTTTTTAACTATTCTTCATCATCTTGTATTTTTGTTTTTAAATTTCAATCAGAGCCCTAAGGAAGTTTGTCTGTTAGATATTGTGGATTAGAATCAATTTGCCTCCGTTGGTTAGGCTTTTAAAGTTGAGAGGTATTGGGATGACATTTTTGTGATTGATAATTCCAGTTTCTGATTTGAATTGCAAGCCAGGTGTGCGGCTTCAGTTTTTGTTGGATTTATTGTGCTTATATTTTACATAACGTTTGCTTCACAATTTAGAATGGAAAATTAACTGAAGAAAAAAAATAAACTGAAAATTATATTATTCTCAATCTGCAGGTTTTAAAAAGAAAGTAAAGAGACGAAATCTATCATCGTTATCTTTTATTTCTTTTTCCTTTCCCCGTTGAATTATGTTCTGCTCTTTTATTTTCTCTGAATAAAAGGCATGAGTACTTTCCTTGCCGGGCAATGTTGCTTCTAGGCAGTATACAATCCATATTGTCCTGCTTGCCACTCATTGAAGAATGATTTATAAATGTTCTTATATGAATATGATAGAGAAGCACATCTATCTACCACAATAAAATAATACATCTACCACAATAAAATAATACATCTCACTACAATAAAAACATCACAATAAAAAAGTAATGTGAACGCAAAATAAAAAATTAATTTTTTTTTAGCTCTCATGAACAGTGCACATCTATAGATAGATGTGCACTGTAGCAATGAGCTAAAAAAAAATAGATTTAGCTCCACTGCTGCATGCTTCTTTTTGGTGTTTTGGTGGAACTAAAATTGCTATATAGCTATTTAGCTCCACTGCTGCAAGTGCTCTAACTACTCAAAGCAAAGAGTCATAGATGTTATCCTCATGAACTAGATTTTATTAAATGATGCATTTATTAATGAGACAGGATTACAAATTCAGGTTGGAGTATCTAGAAGCCTTTTGATATCTCTAAGAGATTGTGTAACTTCCTTCATGGTAGGCCTCTCATCAGAATTCATTTTGAGACATCTTTGTGCAAGCTCTGCACATTCAATTTGTTGCTTCCTGTTTCCTCCATCCAACAGATTAGCCTTCAAGTAGGATTGGATGTTGCTTTCAATCTCATCCCAACTGCAACGTTGGACCCCTACAAGTGAACTTTCTCCTCTGCAATTTTCTTCAGGAACTTCAAACTCATTATGTAATATGTTCCACGATCTCTTTCCTGTTAAAACCTCAAACAAGACAGCTCCAAAGCTATAAACATCGCTCTTCTCTCTATATCGGCCGGTATAGTGTGATTCTGGAGAAATGAACCCAACAGCCCCCACAACTTCGGCATCTACATATTTTTTGTCCAAAGGAATTGGTAATGAGAAACCAAACTCGGCAATTTTGGCAACATAGTTTTGATCCAAGAAAATATTTCTTGACTCTATATCCCGATGGACAATAGTCTTAGGTCTTCCCATGTGAACATATGCAATTGCATGTGCCACTTCAGTCACTATTCTAAGCCTGCTTTCCCATGTTAGCAATCGACGATCATCAAAGATATGATCAGAGAGATTTCCATTTTCTACAAATTCATACACCAACGTTGGGATTTCAGTCTCTAAGCAGCAACCGAAGAACTTAACAACGTTGTTGTGGTTGTTCATTTGGGACACAACCGCTATCTCATTTATGCACCATGTTTTGTCTATGATGCACGGACACGGACACGGACACGGACACGACACGGACACTGATACGGCGATACGGCAATTTTTGAAAAACAAGGACACGACACGGCATGGACACGGCAATTAAATAATTAATTAAATTTTATATTTAGGCATATTTTTAGTCATAAAATACGTTTATGTCTAGAATTTAAATTATCTAAGAACTACAAATAAGTAAACTAACACTCAAAGTAGTACAATAATACACATAAAATGTTTAAAGTACAAACCAAAAGTTTAAATAAGCTACATTCAAAAGCTATCATATTCATTTTCAATTTATACTTTCAGTATTTATTTTAGTAAAATCATCTATAATATTTAAGTTTAACTTTAATAAATTAATAAAACTATAGAAATAACAATATTATATTATAACAATTAACAACATTATATTTGGCACATAATGACAATAATAACATTACATTATATCCCACACTCACAAAGTGACAGTGATAGTGGGATTTAAAAAAAAAAAAAAAAAAAAAAAAGCAAAAGCACGTTGTGCTTATAAATAGTCACTTATAATAAGTGACTATTTATAACTGATCCGTTCACCCAATGACCCAAACGTCACCGGCCAAATATCTAAAAGAAAATAAAATAAAAAAAAAAACAACAACAACAGAGAGAGAGACGGGACGTTAATGGAGGTCGGGGACCTGATGTCCACGCCGAGAGAGAGAGAGATCGGGAGGGACCGGGCACGGCGGCGACGTCTATGGAGCTCGCCGATCGGCCCGATCTAGCTCCGGCGATGGACAGAGGGCAACGGCGGCGGCGGCAGCGAGCAGAGGTCGAGGGAGGGTGGGTGGGTTGAGAAGTGAGAAATTGAGAATCTGAGATGTGGGTTTCGGTCTGACTTGAGAATCTGCGATTTTCTTCTCTTTTTTCTTTTTTTTTTCCACTGCTGCCGTGTCGGCGCCGCGTCAGAGCCGCGTCGGCGCCGCGTCGGAGCCGTGTCGGTGCCGTGTCGGAGAAGCGAAAAAAAAAAAAAAAAGAGACACTGCTTGGACACCGGAGTCCGGCGAATCGTACCGGTTCCGGTGTCCGATACGTGTCGGACACCGACACGATGCCAAAAATGGCGTGTCGGTGCAACCCAGTGTTTTGTACGTCTGTAATGAGCTTGAGGTAAACTTCTTGACAAATATTTCACGACCATCATGGGTTCCTCTGTATGCTATATATTGGAAACTCTTATATAGTATTCCATCCACATGGTAGTCATTTGTTGCCTTTTCGAGCTCTTGTTTGGAAAATATCCGAAAGGAATTGTGTTTGCCATCAAAAGAAGTGATAAGCTGCTCCAACATCAGCCCCCCATTTTCCAAGTAGAAACTCTCCTCTGTTTGGGCTATGGCTTTTTTCCGTTCCCTGAAACACTGTAGCATATTTGATCTCAAAGTATTCACTAGAATTCTCTCTAGAGAAGACTTGACTCGAGCATCTGGGGAGGAGAGATTGGTCTCTTTAAAGAAGACTTGACTTGAGAGAGTTTGGGGAGGAGGGAGATGTATGTGGTTAAAATCTTTTCTACAAAACTAAAGCAAGTGTGGAGTCATGGAGGTTACTCCCTCCCTCTTTACCGTGGACTTTTGTTTTATTTTCATTTTGTATCATTTGATTTTTTTTTTTTTTCATATGTTCATTTTTTCTTAAAAAATTAAAATAATCAATATATCAAAACATTATAAATGTTGTGGGGGGCCGAGGACCAAGGATGAAGATCAAGGAACGAAAGAGATTTTAGTTAGGATGAGGGCCGAGGACCCAAGGACGAGGTTGCATGGAGAAGTATAAATGGTAGACTGGTGATATATGGCAAAGAGAGAGAAAATATCTGGTTTGAGGGTAGATAGCCTGTGGACTCCGCATTGAATGCTCTGTACTTAGTTTCTTGGCCGCATTAAACGAGGAACAAGAGTTTTATTAGCCACATTAATGTAGAGGTAACCTGAACAGTGCGAATCACAGCTCGTTAGTTCCTTTCTACCACATTCTACAAGCAATCGGACAAGTGTCAACATAAGAAGGGGGTTAATTGGGAGATTGACATTGGAGATGTAAGGAGAAAGGAGTATAGATAAAGGAGTATAGATAAAGGTGAAAGAGGCTAGAGAGAGGGGGGCGAAAAAGAGAGAGAAAGAACTCTGAAAATAGTAGGAACATGGATAGTTGAATGTAATAGATTCCTCATCGGGCAAGCTTGTGGGAGTGTGTTTTCTTCTTCCTTATATGTTAAATGGTATCCTTGGGACATATCTATCGGTTATTGTTTTGTTCCCTCTCTAAAAATTCTTTGTTTTGGGCCTAGGGTGATTGGATCCACTTTCAGTTTTGAGGTGGCTTTAATACCTGGTAGAATTTTTGGTCCTTACAAATGTATATGATTAAAATATATTATTTTTATCAATTAATTTATATAAAAAATAATATATCATGTATTTGGTTGTGTTATTAGATTATTTTTTTTATATATTGAAATTTAAATGATTGCTTTTCTTTTATTTAGTAATCTTTAAATTTAGAATTTTTTTTAATTTAGTCATTATATTTAACTAGTGGATGTCCCACGTGATGCGTGTGTTCATTATTAGTTATTTTATAATACTTATGTGTTATAATGTTTGAAAAATTAATTTCGATTATGTATTATACGTCACTAAAATAATGAATGGAAAAAAAAATTGTAACACGATATATGCATAAGTAACCATAATTAATTAGAGTCTAAAAATGGCACTATATGCCCTTTTTTGTTTGATTCGGTGTACATGTATATTTAGTTCTTACATTTGATCGTTTCCAATATAAAATTTTTTATTATTTCCTTTTCTTTTCTTTTTTAAAGAAAACACATGAAATTTTGAAGGCTAAACATTTAAGATTTAAGGTTTATAGTTTCTAATTCTTAAAGCTAAATATACATGCCAAGAGATTAAAAATAAAACAATAATTGAACAAGGAAATATAAACTTATACTATTTCGTATCTTACATTTAATTTTACTTACATCTGAGTACCTTAATCACTTACAAAGATTAAACACTTTCTAAAAATATAAATAAAAACAAAAAACACATACGTTTTAGAAACCCTTAATGTTATGAAAGCATTGTATCAAGCTTTGATAGTGTTGTTAAGGAGTTTAGAGCATATGCACCTGAAACTAAAGACAATTTCATACTCTTTTAGACACTAATTTCTAACTCTTTGTCTCTCTATCTCTCCAGTCCTATTTTTCTTTTGGTCTTTTGATATTTTGTGAAACTAGAATATATAAAAGAACATGAAAACTAACATTGAATGGAGAAAAACTTTCATTTCTTAAATTAATGAAATTAGAAGTGGAAGAATTCAAGAAGTTGGAAAGAGGAGTAGAACCAAATCTCTTAATTTTTTACATTTATGGCTTTAACTAATCATTGATAAGAAGATAGAAGGTGAAAGGCTAAACGAAAAAGTACTCATACAAAGCGCCACATGGCAGAACCTCGTGCACTTCTGCATGAGGTCTCTGCTTTTATATATATATTGATATTGATCGGTGATAATTTAATTTGAAAAATCTAGGTTCATGGACAAATTTAGGAGACGGTAATTTAGAAATAATACACTTTTGGGTTCTAATTATTAAATTGTATGTACATTACTATTAGTATGGATATAATTAATATAGGATTTAACTAATGTGTGTCTCAAGTGCACACAATAATATACCATTTTTTTAAAAAATTTTATCAAGAATTGAAATTTTTTTTACAGTTTTTTTAATTCCTCGTAATATGATTTCAAAAAATTAATTGTCTAGTTTTATATTTTGCCTCTTAAATATAAATTTTTGGTTCCGCCGCTGGAAAAGAAATAGGTAAAGGATGTTGGGTGCAACCGTGTGGTCCAGCCCACATGCCTTGTCAAAGCTAATTTATGAGCTTACTTCCAAAAGTCTTCAAGTTAGCCATGCCTCTTAACGAGACTTGACTCTGGTGTGTCTAACACGCTGAAGGAAGAAAGAAAATTGGGTGAAGCAAAAAGGCAAGGGTGATTCAACCTTGTGTGAAGAGCTGAAGCAAGAGAGCCATTCGGCCGTTAAGAAAACACAAGTGAGAGCTTTAGGAGGTGCAGTCTGAAGAGATAGAGAAAAACACAGTGAAAGTGTGAGAGGGTGAAAAAGAAAATAGAGACATTTTTTCTTTGTTCAAGTTACACCCAAGGAAGATAAATTGGTAGAGTTCTCAAAGAGTTTTTGAGTGCTACAACTATGAAGAGTTAGAGTATTCAGAGGAAGATTTTGCTACTGGCTTTATGGTGAGATTATACTTACTCTTTGAGATTTATTTATTGTATATCTAATTTATTGTGACTCAAGTTTAGTATAAATTTGATAATTGTAATCTCTATTTTATAGTGGATATTTTTCAGAGCGGATATTTTTTAGAGCTGCCTTATGGTTTTTTCTCTCTACACTTGAGGAGTTTCCACGTAAGAGTTGGTGTTCTTGTGTGGTTATGTTTATGTGATGTTTACTGAAATTTTTTATTTCCATAATATTGTTATTACTTGGTAGTTATATATTTTAATTCACGCATAGACAAAGAGAGGATTAGAATTTTTCTCCAACAAAAGAAAGGAGATGAGAGAAAAGAAAGGAAAATAATTCTCTTATATGTGGTTGAATAAGGAGGGGATGAGAAAAGAAAAGAGAACTCTAGAGTAAGGAAACCCAAAGAAAAATATATATATAATTTTACTTAGGGTTGGGTTAACGGGCACTGTAAAGTGTCTATTAACAACACATTTTGAGTAATTTTTTATGTAATTTTTTCAACTTTTAACACTTTTTCAGTTTTTGACATTTTTTTTGGCAATTTGTTTGACAGCTTTTTTTCCTCTTTTTAAATAAAACACAAAAAATGAAATATTAACAAGCACCATTTCCCTTTTACTTTTATGCCCATACGAATGTAAAAGATGGACGAGAGTTATGGACAAAAATGTAAAATTGGTTCATAAAAATTAAATATGTGAGGTCTACATATTTTTATTCCTTTGTTTCTCTCCAAATCCGCCCAAATTGTTTGTGTGTCTCTTATTAATTTTACAAGTACGTCTTAGCTAAATCATGTAGTTGAATGGCAGAGACAAAGACTATGAGACAAGTGATTTGGACTCCCCTGGACGAGTCCAATGAAACCTTAATTGCAGTACAAGCAAGGTTTATTTCAAGCAGTGTGATGATCAGCTAAAAACTTTGGATAGAAGCATTATAAACTGTAAACAGTGAAAAAGCTCAGTTTAAACAACAGAGCCAAAATATTTATGTTTGTAGATTGAAAGTTTGAAACCCAATAAATGCATGCACTGATACACGTGGGTTCCGACCACACGCTCAGCTGGCTCCACTCCATACTCTTTCAAGAGAGCCACGTGTTGTCAGGGCATTGGCTCAAAGAAACAGCAGCACGTGATAGTAAAGTACCTTTTAGTTGTGACTAAACTAAACTGGTCAACTGGGACCAGCCTTCTTTCTTTCTTCTTAACATTGGTTTGGTTGGGGGTTGGTGGAGAATTAGAGCACTAATTCAAAAGGGTTTTTGTTTTTGACAGTTTGGTAAGCTCTCTCTCTATTTTCATCGGTTTAGAATTGGTCACTTTTGCTCTTTTTTAATCAGAGTGCGTTTTCTTTTTAATCTTCAGATTTATAGATCGTACTATTATTTTGTCATTGGCTTTTGATTGTTTACAATAGGGCTAGGCTTTGACCATATATGATAATGATACTGTTTTGAGACTCTTTTTCTGGTTACTTGTACTACAGTATGAGATGGAGTCTAGTAAGTTCATTGCCATTAAATTAACGGCAAATTACTTGTTTGAGATGATAGTTTATGATTGTTATTTGCAATTTACAAACTAAAGAAACAGAGTGAACATAAGAAGGGTAGAAATTTAGTGGCTTTTAAATTTTGGTATACTAAGAGTCTGTTTGGATAGAACTTATTGCTGAAAACTGAAAATACTGTAGCAAAATAATTTTTAAATGTGTAAAAAGTACTGTTCATTGGCATAAAATCACTGTTCATGGCCAATGAACAGTGACAGACACGCTGAAAAAAAAAAAAACAAAAAACAAAACGAAAACGTAAACGCAGGATGTGGACGTTGAAACCAAACGCCCTCTAAGTTTAGCTACTACGTTTTTTTTTTTTTTTTTAAATAGACAGGCGGAGTTGAAATTTAGATCTAAATCTAAGTTATTCTTCGACAAGAAACTTTACCAAGTTTAGCTACTAGTATTTATTTTTTATTTTTGATAGATAGGTAGGATTAGAATTTTAGATTTTTTTTATTTTGACAAGAAACCTTACCAAGTTAAGCTTTAATAAAAATGTTGTAGCATTGTTTGCGCCAACAAAAAACTAATCTACCAGCATGTTGTCTCCACAGAACTAGTTAATTCTTTGTCAAAAAAGAGTTGCACATAAGGCTGGTTATCTACCTTCCTTTCACATCATACAGATTTTGATGCATATTAGTGGCACGGCATTGTTTGTAGCACCATGACAACAATGATGACATCTTCATCGAACATCATTTATAGCTCCCTTTTGTAAATTGTACTTTCCATTTGACAAGTGGAACTAGACAGCTAGTTTAGTTATTGAAAATTTGGAGGTGTATGTGGAAATATGAGATACCGTTTCTGTGAAGTGAGCTTTAGAGGCTCAGAGTTGTTTTACTTTTACATATGTTCTTTCACAATGCCGCCTTTTGTGGAGTTGAAGCCTCATGAGGTACAGTAGAGACATGCATTACATTTACTCGTGCACTGCATGATGCATTCCTTGCTTGGATCTACTTGGCCAGTTTTATGGTCATTTGCTAAGAAATCAATCTTATAAAATTTGCATCTTTGTCTCTATGACCTCTATACAAAGCCAACATTATATCAGCTCAGGAAATAATGCAGGTAAAAAAAAAAAAAATCTAAAGAGAAATGGGGGAAGAAAGAGCTTACAGTGCTCATGTTGTGGCTCTCCCCTTCCATGGACAAGGCCATATAAATCCAATGCTCCAAGAAACTAGAGAACTCCAAGTACCCTGTGAAGTGCCTAGTGTATGATGTTAATTTACCATGGGCTCTGATTATGGCCAAGCAACTAGGTGTTGCTGGTGCTGCATTCTTCACTCAACCATGTGCTGCCATTGCCAGCTACTATCCAATGCATGTGCAGCTATCTGGCGAGCAACTAACCATGCCTGCATTTTCAATGCCTGGACTGCCAAAGCCTGGATTTCCAAACTTGGCATCTCTTGGTTCAGATACAGGACCATACCCCCCTGTAGTCAGGCTCATATTGAACCAATTCAGCAACATTGAGCAAGCGGATTGGGTCCTTTTTTAACTCCTTTGATAAGTTGGAAGAAGAGGTGAGTTTTGTACTATATTTTCTGACTCTTTTTCAGTGCATTGAAATATTAGTGAGACATTTAATATATTCTTAAATTTTCTTTATCCACTTCTTTCTTTGAAGTTCCAATCCGATTATTTGTCTGGACGGTAGTTGATTGGCACAACTATCAATATGCGATTTTGATAGTGTTTCTTAATCCACAAGTCCAATAAAGATGAACAATCTGTTAAATCCATCCACAAGAGGTTCATGCATAGAATTTACTTCAATTCATTCAAAACTGTCTAAGTCTGACACACATGCATGTGAGTACTTGTCATAGGATTACATATGCAGTTATTTCAATGGATGCGTTATCCAGATTCATACGGACCTATTTACATCTTATTTGTAAATTGACAATCTACTTATTCCATTTGGTTATGATAAATTATTTCATGATCTAATAGGTTTCCTCAAATCTGATAGAAATGTAATTTGAATGGAAATTTTAATACATGTTGTGGAAGCTTGGAATATAGATGAACCATGATCTGCCAAAACTCAAATCTGTATGCAGACCTAAATTATACAATTTAAATTCATTATCAACACAGTTTTTTCATATTAACTTTTGACAAAATAAATTTGGGAAAGTGTAGGTTGTAAAATGGATGGCCAATCTCTGGCCTGTTAGGACTATTGGACCAACCGTGCCATCTTTTTATCTGGACAAGAGGGTGGACGACGACACAGATTATGGTTTCAACCTCTATAAGCCAAAAAGTGAGTCATGCATGAGTTGGCTTAACACAAAGGAACCTGGTTCAGTGGTGTACGTTTCATTTGGCAGTGTTGCAAGTTTGAATGCTGAACAGATGACTGAAATGGCATGGGCCCTAAGGCAAACTAGCTACAACTTCTTATGGGTGGTGAAGATAACCGAAGATAGCAATCTCCCTAATAACTTTATGGAGGAGACAGCAGGAAAAGGATTGTTGGTGACATGGTGCCCACAGTTGGAGGTGTTGGCCCATCATGCTCTGGGATGCTTTATAACACATTGCGGATGGAACTCCACTGTTGAGGCAATAAGCTTTGGAGTCCCAATGGTGGGAATGCCACAGTTTTTAGATCAAATGACTAATGTATATTTTGTCGAGAAAGTTTGGGCAGTGGGCGTTCAACCAAAGGTAAATGAGAATAATCTTGCTACTAGGGAAGAAATTGACAGATGCATCAGTGAAGTCATGCATGGGGAGAGAGCAGAGGAGATTAAGAAGAATGCTAAGCAGTGGAAAGAGTTTGCCAAGGAAGCAGTGGATGAGGGTGGAAGTTCAGATAAGTATATAAATGAAATTATTGCTCAATTAACGGGTGCCTGACATTGTTTTCTTCAACTTAGAGTCTGCACTTATTTCAATCAAACATGTACTATCCAACTGTACTGCTGATTTTTATTTTTGTTTCCTTTATGAAGCCTCAAAACAGGTTATTGATGTGCTTCTGTTCTGTTTGATTATGCCCAGTTTGCAATAATGTTATATTTTTTACAGTACAATAATTGTTCTAGAATAATTGCTAGATGAAAATTTGAACTGTTGTTGCTCATGTTGTTGAAATAATCAGTCTTGGAAAATACTTAGGAGTTCCAATAATCACTGATGAGAGGTTAAGCTCTCGTTGACAGGGTGACTCGATCTTGCAAATTGGGTAATGACAACTATTCCCACACACTTAATGCAATCTGGCTAACTACCAAGTAGAGTATCCAAGTTAATGGACGAGCATAATAGAGGTTTCCTTTGGGACGATAGCAAGGAAAAGAAAAGGTTAAACATTGTCAATTGGGACACTGTTACTAGACCTAAAAGCAAGGGGTATTAGAATTAGGAAAAGCATTAAGAGACCTAGCTCTTCATCAAAGAGCAATTAGGCACTACGAATTGGATCGGAGGATAAGTGGGTGATTACTCTCAAACGCAAATACCAAAATAACCAAAACACTACAAGGAGAAAATCCATTGTTTGGACTAGCTTGTGCAATACTAATGCTATATGTGATAAAGGGGCAGGCTGGCTAATCAATCGTTAAAAAACCATTAACTTCTGGTTTAATAATTGGATAGATCTCCACCCATACCAAAGTGTAATCAAGGGGCTCTAACTATGGAAGAAGAAAAATTTAAACTAGTCAACACTTGGGACCCTAGAGAAACTGGTGTCTAGGGAAATTGTGCTTTGTCCTTCCCCCAACTTGGTAGAGATTATTAAACTAGTAAAAAAGGATTGTTTTGAGTGGATGTTATGTTTATAGCCATTAGCCACTACATATTGGTACCTCTAGAGAAGACTTGACTTGAGAGAGTTTGGGGAGGAGAGAGATTGGTGTTAGTTTATGGATATCACTTGTGTCCAGTTCTCTTTTTGCATGTAGATATATGTCCAAAAATAGACACGTATCCGAATCGTATTGTGTTTAGTGCAGAAAGGCATTGGACACAAGCTTCACCCTTATTCTTTGTTTGGTTGCAAACAAGGGAAGAGAAAAGAAAAGAATAGTAGCAAAGCCACATTGAGACCGAAGGGGGCCTTGCCCTCCCCCAAAATATATGAAAAAAAATAGTATATATAGTGGAGTTATTTTAATAAGAAAATGTTATATTCACAATATTTTTACAACAAATTTTAAGTGGCAAGTTGTTATTAGTTGTTACGAATGGAAAAAAAGTTATTAAAGTTTTAGATTAAAATTAGAATCAGTAACAACTTACCATTTAGAATTTGTTATGAAATTGTTGTAAAAATATTGTGGACATAACACTTTGCAAGCAATTATCCTCCTTCACTAGATAGACACGTGTGTGTTTCAAATTATTTATACAAAAGGATGTAGCCGTGTAAGTTACTCCCACTTTATCGTGTACTTTTATTTTATTTTCATTTTTGTTTGATTTGACTTTTCATATGTTTATTTGTTCTTTAAAAAATTAAAATGATCAATATATCAAAACAATATAAATGTATATGATTAAAATATATTATTTTTATCATTTAATTTATATAAAAAATAATATAACATGTATTTGGTTGTAGTTATTAGATTTTTTTTTATATTGAAATTTAAATTATTGTTTGTCTTTTTATTTAGCAATCTTCAAATTATCAGTATATATATTTTTTAAAATTTAGTCATTATGTTTAATGGGTGTTAAGGCTCATTTTTCGAAAAAGCCCACCAATAGGAAGAAGCCCAACAATATGGGCAAGAATAGAGTTAGTGGATTGATAGGATGAAACCATTAATAGCAGGAATAATGAATCACAGACCCATAAAATAAATAAATGGGTTTTAAGAAAAGCAAATGGGCTTAGAGGAACCCATGGGAGGAAGTAGTAAACTCATGGGTATTATGCAATAAAGAAAAGCAAGAATGGGCAACAGCAGGCCCAATGTAATGAAGTAAGAAAGAAAGGGATTGATGAAAAGCCCACCAGCCCCAAGGATTAAGGATAAAGTAATTGGACTAAAGAAGCTCAAAAGAGTTAGCAAAGTGCCCATGGGAATGCAGAATTAGAAAATGGACCAAGGATGCCCAAAGAAAGCAAATGGGCCAAGGATGCCCAAGGAGAAAGAAATGGGACAAAGGAACCCATACGCAATGTAACGGATTGGGAAAGCCCAAAGTGACATGAATGAACTTACGAAGTCATTGAAATAAGGCAGGGCAGCAAGCCCAAAAAGGCCCAGCAAACACGAGTCCAATAATTCCGTGGCAGGAATAGCAGAATGATGTGGTAGGAATGACAACAAAATTACGGGTGAAGCAAGAAATGGACTTAAAGGAGAAGCCCAAGAAAGGCCCAGTCCTTGGAAAGAAACAAATCAATAAAGAATGAAAGACCAGACGATTCATGCCATAAGAGGTCAAGGGTGGGCGGCAGAACACACAAATGAGCCCCAGACCACGGCAAACTTATGAGCAGCAGACAGGTCTAAGCGTACACAAGAAATGGAGCACACACAAGAAATGGAGCACACACAAGACCTAAGCCCTATCAGCCTATACCTAGCTAATACAGGAGTGGTGGGTCATGGGTCAAAGGTAAGAGAGGGTATGGTCTAGAGGTGGGGGGAAGGGGAAGCCTATTCTGGGGTTCCTGCTTAAGCTCTTTTAGGGGAAATGTCATGCTGGGATGACATACTACCCAAAAGAGGAAGAATGAGTTGGAACCACTAGGTGCATGTCATGAGAGATAGGAAGGGAAAACACTTACACCATGGCAAATAAGAAGGCCGCGGTGAGCAAACAAACAAAATAACATTCTTTGTCTGTTAATGGGAAGTGTCACAGCTAGCACAGGTAAGTGGTGGTAGGCTAAGGCACTTACAAACTAGTGGTGGTCGGCAAGGACACTTAGACCAGACAAAGGTTGTTAAGGGGTAAAATGGTAAAGAAACAGTCGCGGTAGGTAATATATAAATAGCCTTTTCTGTGCACAGTAAAGAGGGGGGAAAATGGTAACAATCACCATGAGAGTGATCACCATCATGCCACACAAGAAAGTACTAGAGAAAAGAGAGAAAACAAAAAACGGAAAATTGAAATAGTAAAAAAAAAACAGGGGAAAGAAACTAAGTGTTAGAAGAGGAAGAGAGATTAGAATGGCAGGCATGCACTAATGGGTTTTCTCCTTCTCACCCTTTTAAAAGCCAACCCTCTGCTAAGAAACATTTTCAAGTACAAGCCATTCAGGTCCGCTCCCTCAAAGTGTGTAATTTCCGCGGCAGGATACTCCTACGAGGTTACCCACATTGAGGAAATGGTTCCCTCCTTGGCTATAGCCCCGTAACTAAACTAAATGTGGCAAACTAGTCATATTCTTCTTTAACTTTACTAATTATTGCTATATTTTCTCCTCCAGCCTTTATTATTACTTTTATAACCCGTTCTCTTCTTTTATTTTAGTGAAAGATTGTTTATTTAGTTTGCCTAACAATAACGTATCTCGCTTATCATTGTTTTGTTGCACCCATTCCGCCAAAACTTCCTTCTGCGGCAGTTTCACCTGTCGTGGGCATATGACAATAGTTTTGACAAACAAAGACATAGTTTGTGCGCAAACCGGACCAAAGTGAGTTACAATTAGGCCGGTCCCGACTCTCTTATCCAGAATACTTGGACCCAGTACAGTAGGAGGCAATCCAGCCCAAAAACACAAAAAAGCCCACCACAATGGGTGATAATTTAATTTGAAAAATCTAGGTTCATGAACAAACTTAGAAGACAATAATTCAGAAATAATGCACTTTTGGGTCTTGATTATTAAATTGTATGTACATTACTATTAGTGTTGATATAGTTAATATATACACAGAGAAAAAATTAGTTGTTTAGTTTTATGTTTGGCCTTCTAAATATAAATTCCTAGTTCTGCCACTGGAAAAGAAATAAATAAATGAGATGAGAGAGGAGAAAAAAATAATTCTCTCATATGTAGTGTTTGTTTGGATCACATCCACGTTTTGGACATTTGCGTTTCAGACGATTTTTTTTATTTTTAACCAGCGCTTAATGCACTCCCATGAATAGTGTCTTTAGGCCAATGAACAGTAGTAAACAGTAACAAGAAATTTTTTTTTTTTTTTTTTCAGTTTTTAGTTTTCAGGAAAATAAGCAGTATTCAAACGAACACGTAGAATATGGGTGGAAAGAAAAAAGAAAAGAGAAGTCTAGAGAAAGGAAACCAAAAGAAAAATATATGTAATTTTACTTTTATGCCCACACGAATGTAAAAGATGGATGAGAGTTTTGGGCAAAAATGTAAAATTGGTTCATAAAATATATATGTGTGTGTGTGTGTGTGTGTGGGCGCGGTCTACTTATTTTTATTCCTTTGTTTCTCTCCAAATCCGCCCAAATTGTTTCTCTGTCTCTCGTATCAATTATACAAGTACGTCTTAGCGAAATCATGTAGTTGAATGGCAGAGACAAAGACTATTAGACACAAGTGATTTGGACGAGTCCAATGAAACCATAATTGCAGTACAAGCAAGGTTTATTTCAAGCAGTGTGATCGGCAAAAAACTTTGGATTGAAGCATTATAAACTGTAAGCAGCGAAAAAGCTCATTTTTAACGACCGAGCTAAAATTTTAGTGTTGAAGATCGGAAGTTTGAAACCCCAATAAATGCATGCCCTGCTACACGTGGGTTCCGACAACACACTCAGCTGACTCCACTCCATACTCTTTCAAGAGAGTCACGTGTTGTCAGTGCATTGGTAAATGAAACAGCAGCACGTGATAGTAAAGCACCTTTGACCGTTGTGACTAAACTAAACTCGTAGACTGGGACCTGCCTTCTTTCTTTCTTCCTTCATTGGTTTGGTTTGGAGTTGGTGGAGAATTAGAAAGCTGATTCAAAAGGGTTTTTGGTTTGACAGTTTGGTAAGCTCTCTCTCTCTCTCTCTCTCTTTTCCGGACTACTATTTTCATTGGTTTAGAATTGGTCACTTTTGCTCCTTTTTAATCAGAGTGCGTTTTCTTTTTAATCTTTAGATTTATAGATCGTCCTATTATTTTGTCATTAGTTTTTGATTGTTTACAATAGGGCTATGCTTTGACCTGTGAGCCAGGGCCTCCTTTGTCCTTGCTTTTGATACTTTCATTCTGTTCTTTTAACCATATATATGATACTATTTTGAGACTCTTTTTCTGGCTACTTGTACTACAGTATTAGATGGCGTCTAGTGAGTTCATTGCCATTAAATTAATGGCAAATTACTTGTTTGAGATGATAGTTTATGATTGTTATTTGCAATTTAAACACTAAAGAAACAGAGTGAACATAAAGAAGGGTAGAAATTTAGTGGCTTTTAAATCTTGGTATTCCAAGTTTAGCTACTAGGTTTTTTTTTTAATAGATAGGCAGAGTTGAAATTTAGATCTAGATCTAAATTATTCTTCCACAAGAAACTTTACCAAGTTTAGCTACCAATATTTATTTTTTATTTTTAATAGATAGGCAGGACTAGAATTTTAGATTTTTTTTTTTTTTGACAAGAAACCTTACCAAGTTTAGCTTTGATAAAAATGTTGTAACATTGTTTGCACCAACAAAAAACTAATCTACCAGCATGTTGTTCGCACAGAACTAGTTAATGCTTTGTCAAAAATGAGTTGCACATAAGGCTGGTTATCTACCTTCGTTTCACATCATACAGATTTTGATGCATATTGGTGGCACGGCATTGTTTGTAGCACCATGACAACAATGATGACATCTTCATCAAACATCATTTGTAGCTCCCTTTTTGTAAATTGTACTTTCCATTTGACAAGTGGAACTAGGCAGCTAGTTTAGTTATTGAAAATTTGGAGATGTATATGGAAATATGAGATACCCTTTCTGTGAATTGAGCTTTAGAGGCTCAGAGTTGTTTTACTTTTACATATGTTCTTTCACAATGCCGCCTTTTGCCGAGTTGAACCCTCATGAGGTACGGGAGAGACATGCATTACCTCTACTCTTGCATTTGATGATGCATTCCTTGCTTGGATCTACTTGGCCAGTTATATGGTCATCTGCTAAGAAATCAATCTTATAAAATTTTCATATTTGTCTCTATGACCTCTATACAAAGCCAACATTATATCAGCTCAGGAAATAATGCAGGTAAAAAAAAAAAATCTAAAGAGAAATGGAGGAAGAAAGAGCTTACAGTGCTCATGTTGTGGTTCTCCCCTTCCATGGACAAGGCCATATAAATCCAATGCTCCAATTTTCTAAACGTTTGGCTTCGAAAGGGCTCAAAATCACAGTAGCAGCCTTGCTTTCTGTCAGTAAGTCCATGCAAACTGGGGCTGGATCAGTTACAATTGAACCAATATATGATGACTGCATTGAAGGTGGGATTAGGGGACCAGGTGGGTTTAAGGGCTTCCTTGAGAGGTTTGAAGCTAGTGGCAAACGGGGCTTAGTTGACCTCATCAAGAAACTTGAGAACTCCAAGTACCCTGTGAAGTGCCTAGTGTATGATGCTAATTTACCATGGGCTCTGAATATGGCCAAGCAACTAGGTGTTGCTGGTGCTGCATTCTTCACTCAACCATGTGCTGCCATTGCCAGCTACTATCCAATGCATGTGGAGCTATCTGGCGAGCAACTAACCATTCCTGCATTTTCAATGCCTGGACTACCAAAGCCTGGATTTCCAAACTTGTCATCTCTTGGTTCAGATACAGGACCGTACCCCCCTGTAGTCAGGCTCATATTGAACCAATTCAGCAACATTGAGCAAGCGGATTGGGTCCTTTTTAACTCCTTTGATAAGTTGGAAGAAGAGGTGAGTTTGGTACTATACTTTCTGACTCTTTTTCAGTGCATTGAAATATTAGTGAGACAGTTAATATATTCTTAAATTTTCTTTATCCACTTCTTTCTTTGAAGTTCCAATCCTTAAGATCTGGACGTTAGTTGATTGGCACAACTATCAATATGCGATTTTGATAGTGTTCTTAATCCACAAGTCCAATAAAGATGATCAATCTGTTAAATCCATTTACAAGAGGTTCATACATAGAATTTACTTCAATTCATTCAAAACTGTCTAAGTCTGACACACATGCATGTGAGTACTTGTCATAGGATTACATATGCAGTTATATCAATGGATGCATTATCCAGATTCATACGGACCTATTTACATCTTATTTGTAAATTGATAATCTACTTATTCAATTTGGTTATGATAAATTATTTCATGATCTAATAGGTTTCGTCAAATCTGATAGAAATGTAATTTGAATGGAAATTTTAATACATGTTGTGGAAGCTTGGATATAGATGAACCATGATCTGCCAAAACTCAAATCTGTATGCAGACCTAAATTATACGATTTAAATTCATTATCATCACAGTTTTTTCATATTAACTTTTGACAAAATAAATTTGGGAAAGTGTAGGTTGTAAAATGGATGGCCAATCTCTGGCCTGTTAGGACTATTGGACCAACCGTGCCATCTTTTTATCTGGACAAGAGGGTGGACGACGACACAGATTATGGTTTCAACCTCTATAAGCCAAAAAGTGAGTCATGCATGAGTTGGCTTAACACAAAGGAACCTGGTTCAGTGGTGTACGTTTCATTTGGCAGTGTTGCAAGTTTGAATGCTGAACAGATGACTGAAATGGCATGGGCCCTAAGGCAAACTAGCTACAACTTCTTATGGGTGGTGAAGATAACCGAAGATAGCAATCTCCCTAATAACTTTATGGAGGAGACAGCAGGAAAAGGATTGTTGGTGACATGGTGCCCACAGTTGGAGGTGTTGGCCCATCATGCTCTGGGATGCTTTATAACACATTGCGGATGGAACTCCACTGTTGAGGCAATAAGCTTTGGAGTCCCAATGGTGGGAATGCCACAGTTTTTAGATCAAATGACTAATGCATATTTTGTCGAGAAAGTTTGGGCAGTGGGCGTTCAACCAAAGGTAAATGAGAATAATCTTGCTACTAGGGAAGAAATTGACAGATGCATCAGTGAAGTCATGCATGGGGAGAGAGCAGAGGAGATTAAGAAGAATGCTAAGCAGTGGAAAGAGTTTGCCAAGGAAGCAGTGGATGAGGGTGGAAGTTCAGATAAGTACATAAATGAAATTATTGCTCGATTAACAGGTGCCTAACATTGTTTTCTTCAACTTAGAGTCTGCACCTATTTTAATAAAACACGTACTATCCAACTGTACTGCTGATTTTTGTTTTTGGTTCCTTTATGAAGACTCTAAACAGATTATTGATGTGCTTCTGTTCTGTTTCATTATACCCAGTTTGCAACAATGTTATATTCTTTACAGTATAATAATTGTTCTAGAATAATTGCTAGATGTGAATTTGAACTGTTGTTGCTCATGTTGTTGAAATCATCAGTCTTGGAAAATACTTGGGAGTTCCAATCATCACTGATGAGAGGATAAGCTCTCGTTGGCAGGGTGACTCGATCTTGCAAATTCGGTAATGACAACTATTCCCACACACTTAATGCAATCTGGCTAACTACCAAGTAGGGTATACAAGTTAATGGACGAGCATAATAGAGGTTTCCTTAGGGACGATAGCAAGGAAAAGAAAAAGTAAAACATTGTCAATTGGGACACTGTTACTAGACCTAAAAGCAAGGGGTATCAGAAACAGAATGAAGAAATTATGTATGTATATTAATTAGCAAAAGCAAGATTACAATCTCTTATATACAACACAAAGCAAGCCTAATGAACTAAAAGCTAATAACAGACTAAAAACTAACTCTCACACGTGAGTATACAGCAATAGCTAACACACCCACGTGCAATCACTTACAAAATAAAACAATCACTAAGCTATAGGTGGTTTCTACTGTACAAACACTAGCTAATGTCATTTATATAGCTTTTATTCAATGTTTGTTGATTCAGAACCAGCTCCACCTTTTGCTCTTGCTTCTTCCCTGTGTTCAACACTTTGATACTCCCCCTCAAGAGCAGCTGGTGGTGTATGTTTATTATTCCCATCTTGCCAACAAGATTAGAAAACTGATTGTAACCCAATGCCTTGGTAAGCATGTCTACTAATTGGCAGTGAGTCCTCACATGATTTAGCTTCATAACCCTCTCCAAAACCTTTCCCTGAATACATGACAATCTATCTCAATGTACTTTGTTCTTTTGTGGAAAATAGGATTGCAACCAATATGCAATGCTGCCTGACTGTCACAAAACAGCAATGCCTCTTTATCATGTTTAACTCCAATGTCTTTGAGGAAGTATAAAATCCATACAATTACATGTAGCAACTGTCATGGCCCTATTCTTAGCTTCTGCTGAAGATCTTGAAACCGTGGACTGCTTCTTAGAATTCCAAGACACCAAGGAATCTCCAATGAAGATGCTATACCCTGTCACAGACTTCCTTATGTCAAAACATGAAGCCCAATCAACATCTGCAAACCCCTTCAAATGTAAATTTGTCTTAGAAGAGAACATAAGACCCTTTCCTGGTTCATTCTTCATATATTGTAAGATTCCATAGGCTGCATCTAGATGTGGCTTTCTTGGTCTAGACATGTATTAGCTGAGCTTATGGACAGCAAAAGTGATGTCTGGCCTTGTGATTGTCAAATACAACAACCTGCCTATCAATCTTCTATAGCTGCTAGGATCTTTAAGCTCTTCCCCTTCCAATTTACTTAATTTGAGACTTTGTTCCATAGGTGTCTTAGCTAACTTACATCCTAGCATACCAGCATCATTGAGTACTTCAAGAGTGCACTTTCTTTGACAAAGAACAATACCTTTGTCTGATCTAACAACCTCCAGCCCAAGAAAGTACTTCAAGTCACCTAAGTCTTTGAGCTTGAACTTGTCATCTAGCATAAGCTTGAATCTGTCTATCTCAACCTTATCATTACAAGCTATTAAGACATCATCCACATATACCAAAAGAACCATAAAAACATCACCTTGTCTTCTACTAAACAAAGAGTAATCAGCTTTGGATCAAATGAAGCCAAGCTGAATCAAAGTTCCAAAAAACTTGGCAAACCATTGCCTAGAAGCCTGTTTAAGGCCACATAGGGACTTATTCAGCCTACAAACCACCTCCCCCTGGCTATGAAACCCTTGTGGAAGAGCCATATAAACCTCTTCATCCAAATCAATATGAAGAAAGGCATCATTCACATCCAATTGACTAAGAAACTAGGCCTGAATTGCAGCCACAGTAAAAAACACTTTGACAGAAACCATTTTAGCCATAGGGTAAAAGGTCTCAAAGTAGTCCACACCCTCTTTTTGTGTAAAGCCTTTAGCAACTAACCTAGTCTTGTACCTATTAACTGAACCATCAGCCTTATACTTAATTTTATACACCCACTTACACCTTATAGGCTTCTTACCAGCAGGCAGGGGGTCAAGGTCCTTGTGTGATTTTCCTCAAAGGCAGCTATCTCAGCAACCATGGCCTGTTGCCACTTGGGATCAAAAGCAACTTGGTAATAATAAGTAGGCTCAACAAGGGAAGAAATGGAACAACAAAACGATTTGTAAGAAGGAGAGAGGTGTTGATAAGAAAGATGGGAAGAAAGTGGATGAGAAGTACCCAATTGGGAAGGAGAGGCAGCAAGAATAGAAGATACCTGGTTGCAGTGATAAGCCTGTAAGTAGGAAGGTTGTTTGACAGCTCTAGAAGACCTTCTAAGAGGAATAGGATCAACAATAGGATCAGGGGGTTCTGTAGGAACCTTATCAAGTAGATCATCATCAAGAGAATGATGAATATGGATGATGGAATCATGAGGCATAGCAGAAGTGGATTTAGATTGAATTATAGGATCAAAAATAGGATTAATATCAAGAACACAGGGCAGAGGTAAGGAAGTAGGATGTTGAACAGAACTGCAAGAACCTAAAACAAATGGGAAACATTTTCATGAAAAATGACATCCTTAGAAACAAAAACAGTATAAGAGTCAAGGTCAAAGACCTATATCCTTTAACATTAAAAGGAAAGCCAAGAAAAACACACTTCCTTGCCCTCGGAGAAAATTTGGTTCTGGTATGAGAGATAGTGGATGCAAAACACAAGCAACCAAAAACTTTAAGAAGAGAATAATCTGGCAGCTTGTGAAAAAGGAGTTCAAAAGGTGTTTTATCATGCAACAAAGGGGAAGGAAGCCTATTAATGAGATAGGCAACATGTAAAATACAATCACCCCAAAATTTAATGGGAAGTTGGGATTGAATTTGCAAAGCTCTAACAATGCAAAGAAGATGCTGATGTTTCCTCTTCACAACAGAATTTTGTTGTGGAGTGTAAACACAGCTAAGTTGATGGATGATTCCATGAGAATTGAAAAAATCAAACATGTCAAACTCCTTCGCATTATCAATTAAAACTGCTTTGATTTTAAGGCCAAATTGTGTACGAACCATAGTATAGAAAGAAGAAAATAACTGCCTAACTTCAGATTTGGACTTCATAAAAAATAGCCATGTTGCTCTTGTAGCATCATTTACAATAGTTAAAAAAAAATACCTGAAGCCATCTAAAGTAGGAGTAGAATATAGTCCCCATACATTCACATGAATCAAATCAAAAGCACAAGAATTGATTTTATTATGAAAAGGAAAAGGTAATCTCTTAGATTTTGCCATAGGACAGATTTGACAATGTTTATTACATGAAGGTTTCAAAGAAGGAATTACATGAGACAAATTATTGAGTTTAACATCAGATGGGTGGCCTAATCTGACATGCCAAATGGAAGAAGATTAAGAAGATATAGGAGTTGAAGTAGCTGCAGTGAAGTGATCAAAAACACCATTGATGTTGTAAGCAGCTAAGAAGGCAGCAAGTGAAGAGCTAGAAGATTGTTTACGGCTGTCTAATTGCAATAGATATAAACCATCAAGTGCCTTGCCTACCCCAATCATTTTCCAAGAAGTAAGGTCCTAAATAAAACAGTAAGCAGATAGAAAAACACAACAATATGGCTGAGATTGAGTCAAAGAACTAATAGACAAAAGATTGAAGGAAAAGGATGGAACACAAAGCACATTCTTAAGAATAAGAGAAGAAGAAAGAACAACAGTCCCAATGTGAGTCACTTGAGTTGATTCCCCATTAGGCAATTGAACCAAGGACTGTCTAATAGCTGTGATTGAGGTTAACAAATCAACAGAACATACAAAGTGATCAGTGGCACCAGTGTCCAACACCCAAGTATTACCACCATAAGCCCTCCTATCGACCACTTGTGCAGCAAAAACACTATGGGAAAAGTCCATACCTGCCATTGCCACATTGGTAGAGGTGTAAGAAGAGGTTGCACTACCTGTTGGATATAAAGGAGAGATAATACCTAAATCTTCCTTGAAAATTACACAATTTGATTTTACCAAAAAAGGTGGCGGAGATGAGGCGTGGACCAAGTCACTGTCTTGAGACAAATCGTGCCGTCTACGGTATATCCGATGTAGTTAGACAAATAGTTTCTGCACGTTGTCCCCAAGATACAACAGCCCAGCCACCTTTGCTGATTATCCTTGCGAGCCTATACTGCTCGTAGGATATAAGCTCTCTATAGTACTTTCTTTTCCCAGAAAATTTTGTAAAAAGATAGAATATTTTTGTGAATAGTAAGAAGTAATAGATGAGAAGTGTTTAAGGAAAAAATTGTTATTGAAAAGTTTGCAGCTTTGTAATTCAAAAAATTAAAAAATATGTGTATATCTATTAAACTCTCTCTCTCTCTCTCTCTCTCTCTCTCTCTCTCTCTCTCTCTCTCTCTCTCTCTCTCTCTCTCTCCAGACATGTGCTTGTCCTTAGCCAAGAAATAAAATGTTTGCTATCTCCTTTTAAAAATTTTAAATGAGTCAGAACCTTTTGTACGTTAAGAACAAAAAACAAAAAAGGAAGGATCATAAAGCCAAGCATTTAATGACCCATTATTACAATAACTTTTCAAAAGTCTTTTTTTTGAATTTATGTTACAAACATTATTGCCGTTTACTCTCCAAAAAAAAAAAAAATTACTAGCTATTTGATCACTTTCTATTAAACCAAATAGTAAACATTTGTGTATATATGGTAACTTATTATAACATAAAATAATTTAGCAATAGCTGTACATTTAAGTGCTGAAGATTCTTGCATATATAACGTTATTATGTCATATTCAAATAAGAACATTTGAATACAAAACGTTTAGAATGGAAAGTATACTAAAAGCTGACAATATATGGTATTAAAATTCACATTAATTTTCAGAGATTTCCTAATTAAAACCATTGACAATAATTATTCAAATTTTGAATTATATTTTAATTTTCAAAATTTAGCAATTAACATATCTGACATTAAGGGATAATTGATTTCCTCAATTCACATAAATGAGTATTAAAATAAATATGATATTTTTTATAAAAATATCCAACACTACCCATTGAGCTATTTGTGGCATGAGGTGTTAGTGCAAGAGAAGAGTTGGATGCACCAAACAAAGCTAGAAGCTGCTAACAATGCTCAGGGGTGAAGGCTGAAGACTGATGCATTGGAGAAGCAACTTCTGAACTTGAACTTGAAGAAACTTGGTGTGCCATAGCAGGTTTATTCTTGAACTTAAACCCTAGAGGAAACTCATGTAGCTTGTAGCACTTGTCCAGAGTGTGACCAGTCTTACCACAGTGAGTGCAGATGGGTCTATCCTTACCCTTCCCACTAAAATTAACAAGATTGGAACCATGAGTGACATGATCAGTGGACATCTTAGCAGCTAAAACAGTATAATATACTTTAACAACAGTTGCATTTGGTATTGATCTCTGGGTATCTTCTTGAATTAATAAAGAATAAACCTTGCTAAGAGGTGGAATAGGATCCATGAGCAACACCTGAGCTCTAACTTGGGAAAAAGAGTCATTCACACCCATTAAGAACTTCATAACAGATTCTCTAACTTGCAAATCAATAAGCCTTTTGTTGATATTACACACACACTTTCCACATGTGCAAGAAGGAAATGGACTAAGGTTTTGCAATTGATCCCAAAAGACTTTCAATTGAGTAAAGAAATCTATAATGTTCATCTCACCTTGATGTGATTCGGAAATTTCTTTTTAAAGATTGAATACCCTTGGTCCATTGGTTTGGGCAAAATGATTCTTCAAGTCATTCCAAATCTCAAGAGCAATATCTTCATAAATGATGCTTGCTTGAAGCTTCAAAGAGACTGATTTGGTTAACTAGGTTCCTACCATGTTGTCACACCTAATCCATGCTTGCACAAATGAGGGAGAAGAAATCAATGGTGATGAGAGAGTCAGAGTCCCATCAATAAATCCCAATTTGTTCTTGGTGAGTAGTTCTCTCCACCAATTAAGGTTGTGTAAAAAACACTAAACTTGGACTCTCAATGTGATGCAAGAATAGGGGATCATCCATTGGTGAATCTTGCAAAGAAGAAGATGGATTTTTTGGTACAAAACCATTAACAGAACCAATTGTAGTTGTGGCTGTAGCAGCAAAAGCCATTATTGACAAAAGGAAGAAAATTTTCTCAAAAACAGAGTGTTTTCTCGAGAAAATTGAATAAGGAATTGAAGGAAAAGCAAAACCCTAGAAAGATTTGGTAATTTGCTCTGATACCATATCAGAAACAGAATGAAGAAATTCTGTATGTATATTAATTAGCAGAAACAAGATTACAATCTCTTATATACCACATAGAGCAAGCCTAACGAACTAAAAGCTACTAACAGACTAAAAACTAACTCTCACACGTGAGTATACAACAATAACTAACACACCCACGTGCAATCACTTACAAAATAAAACAATCACTAAGCTACAAGTCGTATCTACTGTACAAACACTAGCTAATATCGTTTATGTAGCTTTTATTCAATGTTTGTTGATTCTGAACTAGCTCCACCTTCTACTCTTGCTTCTTCCTTGTGTTCAACACTTTGATAAGGGGTATTAGAATTAGGAAAAGCATTATGGAACCTAGCTCTTCATCAAAGAGCAATTAGGCACTACGAATTGGATCGGAGGATAAGTGGGTGATTACTAAATGCAAATACCCAAATAACCAAAACACTACTAAGAGAAAATCCATTGTTTGGACTAGCTTGTGCAATACTAATGCTAAATGTGATAAAGGGGCTGGCTGGCTAATTAATCATGAAAAATCCATTAGATTTTGGTTTATTAATTGGATAGGTTTCTACCCATTCCAAAGTGTAATCAAGGGGCTCTAACTATGGAAGAAGAAAATATAGGAAAATTGTCCTTTGTCCTTCCCCCAAGTTGGTAGAGATTATTAAAATGATACAAAAGGATTATTTTGAGCGGATGTTATGTTTATAGCGACTACATATAGGTACCTTGTCATAACACTCTTGTTAATTGGTAATGCACTCTTGTTAATTGTCATTACCAAGTATAATTTTTAATGGATGTTAGTGGTCTTGAAGAATTTCCAATAGGCTCTCTAAAGTCATGTTTAAAGAGCGAACCCACAAAAATTAGCTCCAACAACCTCTCCAAATTGTAAAAAATAAAATAAATTAGCTACAGTACTATCCACATATGGAGAGTTACTGTTGCTCTTTAAATGAATTTTTATGAAGTTCCTTCTCTCCACTAATTAAAATATTCAATCACTCTCTCTCTTTTGTGCACATTATGAATAAAGAATAAAGAGAGATTAAAGAATAATGAAAATGTAATATTTAAATGTGATAGATAATGAATACAACGCCACTTGAAAAATGTATTTGAAAAAGTAGATAAGTAAAACTTTTTGCCTTGTAACCAGTGTGAAAATTTGGCTAAATTGTTAGAAATGCTCTTATGATCGATTTATTTATGCTTTAAAAAAAATCAGTTTTAATAACATCAATGTCATTTTCTAACACTTAAATAGTTTTAAAATCCATAACTTTGTACTTTAGTTAAGACTTTTCTATTGCTTATGTAAGTTTTGAGATTTACACATTAGCAAATAGATAAAATATTTTATCCATTTTTCCTAAGAATTTTGTATCTCAACTTCCATCTCCTTGTATTTTCAAGGAAGATGTTAAGGTTTAAAATTCAAATCTATAAATATTATAATAATAATAATAATAATAATAATAGGTGAAACTGAGAGAAACTCAAATTAGAATTTTAATTTTGCGCCATGTGTCCTAAATTATTTATTCTTAAAGAGTTGTATTTCTTAATTTTAGAATAAAATGTGGAAATACATCATAAATATTCATCCAATTAAGTTATTAAGTACTGTAAGTGCACAGTTGCACCTAGCTCCAAGAACAGTTATGGGCTCAGGCCCAATGAGCCTTAAACAATATGAATTTGTAGAGTGTGGGCTTGAAACCCAGGTTAGAAGCGTGTGAGGATTAAATGACAAACTAAAGATTGCAAGTACTTAGAAACAACAAGGAGTATAGTAAATCAGCTTCCTCGGACATAAGCCGAGAGTTGTTCTTATATTATCTCTCTCTTTGTTTCTTTTCTTTTTAGGTTACAAAAAGTCCGTCCCTGTTTTCTGTCTTAGATTGCTCTTTAAATACTACTCTTTTGAATACTTTGTACACGTGTTGCCTCACCTCCCCCTTAGCCTAGATATTTCTTTTCTCAGTGCCTTTGAATAGTAACCAGAAGTTTCTCTTCCACTGTTCAGGTGTCACTTCCCCATAAATGCGGCCAGGGTGGTAGGTGCAGGGTCTTTAATGTGGAGGTGGCAGCCTTTATCTTTGACATTTCTTCAACACCGGTGCTTCTGGGGCATTCTAGGGTTTCCCCCTTTTAACCATTGGCCTTAACCGTGTCATCTCCTAATCTTTACTACGAAATCCCGAGTTCTTCGGTGTCCATCCGAGGGTAAGTTCACCCTCGGCTGGATCCTCTGATCCTCGGCGTATGGGCCGACCCATAGTACTAACAAATTCTAAACCCAGGAGCAGGTCGGCCTTCCTTAACACGGCCCAAAAGGCCCACGTTCTCATCAGGATCTTTTTGCCCCCCACAAGTACAAAAATCAAAAAGTCTAGAATAAATTAATCGTAAAAAAAAAAAAAAAAAAAAAAAAAAAAAAACTTCACAATAATTTTTTTTTAAATGGAAAATTTACATTTTATATCTAATAATATCCTTACAAAATTTTTTAAAAAGTTAAGAAAATATAAAAATGATTATCAATAATATTTAAATTATATATATAGAAATTATATCATGCATCTTATTGTATATTTTTAAGTGTATCCATGTATATGTATAGAGTTACAAGCTAGTGCTTAATAAATAAAAGTTTACTCACATACATGTATATTATTCAATTTACTTTTTTTTTTTTTGAGAAATATACACACACATATATATAGGGAAGAGGGATGAGATATTATTCTATTTACATTAATATATCCCTATTGTGTACCAAATGTTAGAGGTGTTTAAATAACAGTATTTAATGTTTAAATACCCTTAATGTATTTTCATAATACTTTTTAACCCTACGTATTTTCACAACACTTAAACAACATTACTAAAAATTTCTAACCAAACAAACCTGATTAGCTAAAAATTAACCTGCTAAAAGTAGCTATAAGTCTTATTCAGTGTATTTCTTCCCCCATTTTCCATGCGAAATATAGAAATTACCCTAATCAATTTCACCAGCCTCTCAAGAGTAAAACAAATCTCACTGTTGTATGAATGATCCCATAGCATTGATCAGTAGAATTTAAGTGGGTCGGAAGCAACGAGTCGATGACTATAACAAGTAGCTTTTTGTCTTTTCTTTTTTTCATAATTAAAAAAAAAAAAAAAAGGAGAGAGAGACTGTAGTGTAGACTTGAAGACTTGTTAGTGTACTAGTGTCAGTGTGTAACAAAAAGAAAGCTGTGTCGTGTGGCAGGAGATCAGTTCTAGTCCTATGGAACAACAAAGTTTGATATCTTTCTCTCACACCCAACACTTTTTCCCCAAGCTGAAAACCCTCAACACCCCAATTTCCCTCCTCAACTGAACAAACCAGAGCTACCACTCTCTCTCTCTCTCTCTCTCTCACCAAAAAACCCATTTTGTACAATCAATCTCTCTCTTCCTGGTGTTGATAATCTGCAACTTTGGGCTCTCTATTCACTCCTGATCTCCCGGTCAGTTAGCTTTCTCTCTCTCACTCTTTCTCTCTTACTTTCCAGCACCCACACTGTTTGTTGCTATAAAAATGTGATAATTTAATGGAAAAGTTAGAAACTTGTTAACCCAGTTATGGATTTTGAACCGCTGAACATTGAAAATGAGGTTATGGAATTTGACGCTAGTGGTTCTATGGAAGATGACACTGCCACACTAGACGTAGAAAACCACGATGATGACTATGAAAGAGATTACAATGATGAATCATTTGAGAGTTCTAATCCTAGTATGTCTAATGTGCTCTTGACCCACAATGGGGAAGAACCCAATCTTGAACCTTATGAGGGTATGGAATTTGATTCCGAACAGGCTGCGAGAATTTTCTATAACTCGTATGCCCGGCGTATTGGTTTTAGTACCCGGGTCAGTGTTTACCAGCGTTCACGCCGTGATGGCTCCATCATATGCCGTCAAATTGTGTGTTCCCGTGAAGGGTTTCGTCGCGAGGGAGGTGAAAATAGGTCTAAGAGACAGCGGACGATTACTAGAGTTGGGTGTAAAGCACAGATGACTGTGAAGAAGCAGAGTTCTGGGAAATGGGCTGTGTCAAAACTCGTCAAGGAACATAATCATGAGCTTGTGCCCCCCGATAAGGTGCATTGCCTCCGGTCACATAGGCATGTATCTGGCCCTGCTCGAAGCCTGATTGATACTCTTCAAGCGGCTGGGATGGGCCCTAGTGGGGTGATGTCTGTGTTGATCAAAGAATCTGGTGGAATTAACAATGTTGGTTTTACTAAAGTTGATTGCCAGAATTATATGAGTAGTAGCAGGCAGAGGAGTCTAGGGAGTGGGGGTCAGATTGTTTTTGACTATTTGAAGCAGATGCAGGCTGAGGATCCTGATTTCTTTTGTGCAGTCCAGGGTGATTTTGAAATTTTAACAGGAAACATTTTCTGGGCTGATCCAAATTCAAGAATGAATTATAATTACTTTGGAGACACTGTTACATTTGATACAACATATAGAACTAATCGTTACCGAGTTCCTTTTGCTCCATTTACAGGGTGGAATCATCATGGACAGCCTGTATTGTTTGGGTGTGCATTACTCCTTAATGAGTCAGAGTCCTCATTTGTTTGGCTATTCCAAACTTGGCTAGCTGCAATGTCTGGTCGCTATCCCATCTCAATCACGACAGACCAAGACCGGATCATACGGGCAGCAATTGTGCAAGTGTTTCCTGAAACCCGTCACCGATTTTGTAAATGGAATGTGTTAAGGGAAGCTCAAGAGAAGTTGTCTGATGTGTATCACGCACGTCCTAATTTTGAAGTGGAGTTCCAGAAGTGCATCAATGTGACAGAGACAATCGATGAGTTTGAGTCATGTTGGGAGTCCCTTCTTCAAAGATATGATCTTGGGGATAATGAATGGCTTCAGTCAATGTATACTGCTCGCCACCAATGGGTCCCAGTATATCTACGGGACACATTCTTTGGGGAGATGTCAATTAATCAAGGAAGTGATAACATAAACTCATACTTTGATGGCTATATAAATGCATCAACTAATGTTCAGGTGCTGATTAAGCAGTATGAAAAGGCAATTGCCACTCGGTATGAAAAAGAAGTAAAGGCAGATTATGATACGATTAATACTTTACCAGTTCTAAAAACACCATCTCCCATGGAAAAACAAGCAGCAAATCTTTACACAAGGAAAATATTTATGATATTCCAAGAAGAATTGGTTGAAACTCTTGCTTACCCTGCAACTATAATTGATGATACAGGATCAGAAACTATGTACCGGGTAGCAAAATTTGGGGAAGACCACAAAACGCACTTTGTTAGGTTCAACATTTTTGAAAAGAAAGCCAGTTGTAGCTGTCAAATGTTTGAATTTGCAGGTATTATATGTAGGCACATATTAGCAGTATTTAGAGTAACCAATGTTTTGACACTTCCAACTCATTATATCTTGAAACGGTGGACAAGAAATGCAAAAAGTGGGGTTTTGTTGGATCAGTGCACTCTTGGATTGCCTAGTGATTCTCAAGAGTCATCTGCTGCTCGTTATGACAATCTACGACAAGAAGCCATCAAATATGTAGAAGAAGGGGCTGAATCTGTGCCTATTTATAATGTGGCGATGGCTGCTCTTCAAGAGGCTGCAAAGAAGGTTGCTGCAGCCAAGAAGCATGGTTCTGGGGTTCATCAGAGTGCACTGGATAATGGGAGTCCACAGCTTCAGTCTTATTCCTTGGTATGTTCTTTTCTCATAAAAGATATCCTCCCTTCATGGCCTCTGCATCATATCGTCTTCTGATCCCCCCCCCCCCCCTAGTAAACATGATCTACTTAATTCATTGAGTCTTTTCTTCAGTAATCTTCCTCTTCCACAGGAATAAGAGCTGATTTATTGCTAGATAAAAATGCTGCTTTATTAGCATGAACCTTGGATATGTCCTAATACCGAACTGTATTATTATTTGTGAGGGGAGTTTATTCTCTACTTATGTTTCAAGAACCTCAGCGTTTGTGTCTATTGTTTATTCAAGGTCTGTAGACTGATGAAACCAGAACAGCTACAAACAATCATAAAAGTGTGGATCCATTGCATGGATCCTGAGGGTTTAGAGATGAGACAAACTTTTTTTTTTTATAGGTTTAAAGGTGAAACAAACTAAAACTAAAGTTATAAAAAAAAAAATCCCCTACCCATGCCTCAGCAGTAAGGGAGAGTGCCTGGACTAACTGTAAACCTAGAAATCTCTGGTTCAACTCCTAATTGAGGTATTTTGCAATTTACCCAATGCCTGCTCAGTGGCGGCATGTAGACATTCGGGGTTTGCCCCTCAGGGGGGGTCCCACTGCCCCATACCTTGAGGGGGTTCCTCGTCATAAAAAAAAATAAAAAAAAATAAAAAAATAATAAAAAAATAAAAAATAATAATAATAATAATAATAATAAGAAAAAAGGAAAAGGTTATAGAGAGCAGTATTCTAAGTTGTCACATATTCTACTGAATATCTGATTGTTATCTCCTGACTAAAAGTTAGATTATGAGGTTTGAAAGTCCTACTACTGAACCGTATTATTATTTGTGTGGGTACTTTGTTCTCTACTTATCTTTCAAGAACTTCAGCGTTTGTATCTGTTGTCTATTGAAGGTCTGGAGATGTCTTTATGTGGGTTGATGAAACCAGAATGGCTACAAACAAACATAAAAGTGAGGACAAACTAAAACGAAAGTTATAGGGAGCAATATTCTAAGCTGTCGCATATTCTACTGAATATTTGAATGTAATCTCTTGACTAAAAGTTAGATTATGAGGTTAGAAAAAAATTGCATCAAGAAAATCGGCTATTTCTATAATAGGATCAGCAGCAGGCAATCAAGAAATTTTGTATTCTTTGAACTCTAGATACATCTTACTCTATGTATCTGTTTGAGTTTTCTTTTGAAGCTTTGCTTCTGCCTATTATTAGCATAACAGCAGATAAGCAACCCCAGTGTAGGAAAAAACTTTTCTTCCTTCTTGACATTGTTGCTTAACAATGCTAGAAGATATGCCGTTCATGGATAATGCATTCCTTTATGGTATTATCTTTTTACTCTTTACATGTAACACTTGATTCATATGAAGGAAGGAATCCTTGGCTGTATGTTATGCTACAAAATTTACTCTTAGGGGAAATTTTGTTTACTGAAAGGTTTTCTTCTCCAAGTGGGTCTGATTTGGACCTGACTTGACTTTGTCCTTCACACTTCAAAGACACAGCTCACCAAAACTTGGGGCATTATTGAATGGGTTCTTGTGAGATATATGCTGTCAATCATTATAAAGTATCTATGTTTTAAATAACCTTTGAGAGAGAAATTAAAAAAGATTACTTGATATACACTATGGTATTGAACATGTTCCTGTCATTTAGGAGTGGATTAGGTCATTTTGAAGTTGGAAGTGTGGTTTGAGTACTTTTGAGAAGTATGCATGTTCAGTTAAATTTAGATGTGATATTGGTGTGGAATTTACTTGGAAGATGTTCGTGTGTTGGTCAGTTCAGTGTGAAAGATTATATAGATAGTTGTTTGATTCAAGTGCTGATTTATCTGCAGCATCTTCATGGAGTGGCCTTGGTATTTAGAGTAAATAAAGGAATGGAAATTTAAACCTGCCCCTGCAGGTACCCACCCACCTCTCCCCACCCTACCCTGCATAGCAAATGGGGTGGGGACGAGAGTTAACTTTTTCTCCTGTACCTACCCCACTTATATTTCAACAATTAAAAAGTATTTTTTATACAGGTTTTTTATAAGGCATATATATGTACATTAAGCCATCAAACTTTAAATTTATGTTGTCTTTTGGCATTGTATTATTGTATTTATATTTTTATGTTTTAAGATTTAAATTGTTTGTGTTTTTTAATTGTTGAATTGTTATGTTTTAATTGTTCTTGTGTTTTTAAAGACTTGAATGGTTATGCTTTAAGAAGGTTTTGTAATGTTAGAACTAGTGTTTTTTTTTTATTTTTTATAAATGTTTTATGTTTTTTAATTTAATGTATGATATAGTTTAAATGAAATTTTAATAAACTGTGTAAAAAAAATTGAGTGAGGCAGGGCGGGGTGGGTGGCCTCTAGGACAGGGCAGGAGGGAAAAAAAACTTTCCTTGAAGCAGGAGTGGGGCAGGGAATAGGATACCAGCCCTGTTATCATCCCTCCATTGCTTGTTGCATTTCAAACTTTTGTAATTGTAGACAAAGGAATGGTTTCTTTTTGTTCCTTTCTCTCCATTTTTGTCTGTCTTTGCCCTCTTTATTGGGATAGATGAATGAATATATTAAGGTTGATGGACAAATCTGGTGGATAGAAATCACGTAAATCTCACCCACAGTGGGTTGATCCTTAGAACTCCACGTTTCCAAGGAGAAGTACCACTTTGCTACCAGACCATTGTTATTGTAGGAAATGTAATCTAGTAATGCTGTTTTAGGTAATATAGTCTGTGAAAAAGACAATCATTGCTGGTTCTAATCACTACATGTAAGTCGAATAAAAAAAAATCTTGAGCTCTGACTTCTAAATATTCAAGATTCCTTAAACCTTCTGTTCTTATCTTAAGTTCGTTTTCTCTTCTGTGCTGCTGTTATCCATAGTCAAGAATATAGTAAGTTTTACAGCTTGCAAATTTTCCAGAGCTTTGGCATCATTTGCATGCATTGGAGATAAGCCTAGTACCAGGGGAAGTAAGTATGATGATAATGAAGATATTGGATGTTCTGTTTCAAGTCTATCATAGTTTGAACAGCTTTGAACTCATGGCTACTGGTGTTTATTTTCTTTTCCTGTTCTCTTGACTGTTGCTATTCATTTATATCTCTGTTGAAAAGACCAACTCTGGTATAAAATCTCTTGTTATTTGTATAATAAATGTGCTTGTCATGAGGATTTGACTTCATTGGTATGGGACTTGTAGAACTGATCAAGTTCATTCAACTGTCAAATAAGATTCTCAAACCTCAATTTTCAAACTCAAATGAACTTATCAATATAAAACAAAAAGGTGAACAAAAAAAAAAAAGGTGTAATCTGTTGGCCAAGTCTCAGCTAATAAACAGGAGTCTAGAAGATTGTCCAATAAACATACACTCTGAATCTTCAAAAATCAACTCGTATTATACCTCTTCAATAATTTGTATTTTGGAGCTGTTTGTGTGCAAGAAGTGGCTTTCTTCATTCTGGTTATTTTTTGCATTTAATTTGTTTCTTATATGTGCACCTGTGTCTCAATTTAAATTAATTTATAGTCTTTTTGTTTCCCTTTTGTAGGATCAGGACAAGGAAATTCAGGCATTGACTGCTGAGTTGGAGAATGCAAGTCAGCAATGTGAAGCATATCGAGCAAAACTGTCAGCTGTTTTGAAAAACTTGGAAGAACAGAAGCTAAAGATATCAGTTAAGGTTCAGAATGTGAGGCTCAATCTAAGAAGTTAACTTTTCTGGTTGGTGATGGGCTGGTGGTGCCATTTCCATCATCATTCACGTAAAATACATGTAGCAACTGAAAACTGTCTTAGAAGGCTGTAAAATACATCTAGGAAGGGTGCATGCACTTAGTGCTCACTGTTAACATATTTGTTTAGTTACTAAAAAGAGGATATAAATTTTTCCCCCTAGTTTAGGATAGTCATAAGCTATGTGGACTTATATTTGGATGTGACCATAGAATAGTTTCTGTAGTGGGTGGTGGTGAAAGTCGAATAAACTGTGATGCGCTTTTATAAGTTAGTGATCAGTTCCTTTGTTCTTGTAATTTTGGTGATGCGCTCTCAAATGAGGAATTTCAGGTGGAGTTCATTAAATTAGAGGTAGAATACCAAACTATTTTTCGACCTCTGGAATAGGTATTGGCATTATTGCTGCTTGTTATGTTTCAATGTGTGCACTTACGGCCAAGCTTTCGGGTATAGAAAAATTTCGAGTCCGATTGTATAATGGCGCATTTCAACGGAGAGATGGGGACAAAGGGAGAGAAAAAAGTGAGTGCGACCATAATGTAGTAAAAATAGTGTACTAGGGCACCTTTTCTCTCTTCCATTCTTTCCCTATCTCGACCTTAAGGTGGGAGAGTTTAGTGGTTAAGCAAGTTGTATGCCTCACCTTAGTATTTGGGTTTAATACCGGGTTGGCGAGGCCATCTATCACGGGGGTTTGTCATGGCAGAAAGTGACGCTTTTAAGATAATACATTTGGGTTTATTTTCCAAAGTTTTGAATGGAAGGAGATGAGGGGGAGATAAGAGAAGAGGAAAGGAAAATAGAAAATGACTAAAAATAAAAATGTATTAATTTTGGTATATTTGTTACCATGTATTCACACCTTTGAAATGATAAAACTCCTGAAAAAACATTTTTCGCAAAAATCCATTTTTATTTTGCTTCAAACACCGTATTGATTTTTTTTCATGAGCTAGAAAATACTCCATTTGGGGTTTATTTTCAGTATTAATAATGATGGGCCGTCCAGTTGTACCCAACCAATTAAAAAAGGAGCATAGGCCCATAAAAGTACGAGTAGTGATCTGATCTGATCTGGACAAATTTTCATTTTGAAATTCAAAAAAAAAAAAGTATCCGTTGAGCAACGATCAGAACTCCCACTCCATTCCACGCCCCAACCCTACTTTTTTTCCCCCAAACCGTTATAAATATCGAAATCCCTCACTTTAAGCCCCCCTGTACGTACATTTACATTTTGAAAAAAACACAGAGAGAGAGAGAGCGTTAGAGAGAGAGAGAGAAAGAAAAGAAGCGAAAGGAAATGGAGAAAGCAGTTGGTGCGACTCGTGCGGTGTCGGCCATGGAGGCGTTCGAGAAGCTAGAGAAAGTAGGAGAAGGGACGTACGGGAAGGTGTACAGAGCGAGAGAGAGAGCCACTGGGAGAATCGTAGCCCTCAAGAAAACTCGTCTCCACGAGGACGAAGAAGGCGTCCCTCCCACCACTCTTCGCGAGGTCTCCATTCTCCGCATGCTCTCTCGCGATCCCCACGTCGTCAGGTTCCAATTTCCACTTTCCCAATTCTAGGGTTTTTTTTTTTTTTTTTTTTGGATTCTTGGTTTCTTGAATTTCTTTTCTTTCTTGTCAGATTTCTAGGGTTTTTTAGATTTTTAGATCCTTCAATTTTGTTAAAGATTGAAAAAGATTGTGTTATTAAATTTTTGTGATGAAAAAAAAGGTTGATGGATGTGAAACAAGGTCAGAATAAAGAAGGGAAGACTGTACTGTACTTGGTGTTTGAGTATATGGACACTGATCTCAAGAAGTTCATTCGGAGTTTCCGTCAAACTGGAGAGGACATTCCTGCTAATACTGTTAAGGTTAATTATTCTTAATTTTACATTTGAAAACTCTTTTGTGATTGTTCATAGTTGTTTTTCTATCAAAGTCTGTGTTCTTGATGTTTGGGGTTTTTTTTTTTTTCAACGCAGTGTTTAATGTTCCAACTCTGCAAGGGTGTTGCCTTTTGCCATGGTCATGGAATCTTACACAGGTTTTAATTTCATCTGAAACAATTCATTCTCAAATTGGGTTTTTTTTTTTGGGTAATTAATTGGAATCAACTGTGTTTTTATGATACTCAGGGATCTGAAACCCCACAATCTGTTGATGGACCGAAAGACGATGATGCTTAAGATTGCAGACCTTGGACTAGCTCGAGCATTTACTGTGCCAATTAAGAAGTATACCCATGAGGTAAAAAAAATATGACAAGTAATTAATCAAACTATTTTTTTTTATTTGTTCTTTATGCTTGATTAACAAGTAATTAATCAAACTTTTGTGTCATGGCTGTTGTTAGATATTGACTCTTTGGTATAGAGCTCCTGAGGTCCTTCTGGGTTCGACCCATTATTCTACTGCTGTAGATATGTGGTCTGTGGCTTGTATATTTGGTACACATCCCCACTCCATGAATTTGTTGTTTACCAAATTATATTACTTTTCCTTAATGTGTGATTAATTGATCTATTTTGTCTGAATTGTAGCTGAACTTGTCACAAAGCAAGCACTCTTCCCAGGAGATTCTGAACTGCAACAGCTCCTTCATATATTCAGGTTCAGTAAAGACAACAACAATCCATTTCTAATGGCCTCCCTGGTTTCTATATAATGATGTGTCCTCATAATTTTTTCTTTTTTCTGGTTTCTGATGCAGGTTACTAGGTACTCCAAATGAACAAGTGTGGCCTGGGGTCAGCAAACTAATGAATTGGCATGAGTACCCACAATGGAGCCCTCAAAATCTGTCAACATCTGTGCCTAACTTGGATAAAGATGGACTGGATCTGCTAGCAGTAAGTTGGTTGCTTATAATTTGGCATTGAATAAATTTAAAATGTTTATTTTTATGATGATTGACACTCGCTTGACACGTGTTTTGCAGCAAATGTTGCAGTATGAGCCCTCAAAGCGGATCTCAGCAAAGAAAGCTATGGAACATCCTTACTTTGATGATCTGAACAAGGACTCTCTCTGAACAGAGCTATGTGGATGAGAAATCTTATTTTGGCTTGTAACAGAAGTTCTGTAGCAAATTGTATCTGCTTCCCTCAAGCATACTTCAAGTCATGTTAATTGTGTTTGTAGCACGAAGAATCTGTTCTAGACAATTGCTCAACCTTGCTTATGCAATTCTAATGACAATATGGTTTGCTTATTATATATTAGTCCTTCCAATTAGAGTTATCTGTTGGAACATTTTAATATTAAATAATTAAAATGAATAAATTTTATAACATAAATGTAAAGATGTGAGAGTGAATGTGGAAGATGAGGAGTTAGTGAAAAATGTTTAATCCCACATTGAAAAGGAGAGAGACTATTTTGTTCTTTTTAATTGTGGTGATTAATGAGCTAACATGAATTGTCTCAAATATTGGGCCAGATACGTGCGCAAGGGGGAGGTGAAAGGTGGAGGTGTCAATGAATCAGCACCTTGGATCCTCCTACTTGACAGTCCATTCAGAGTAATTACCATATCCGTTGGTTCCTTAAAGAGTAATTTTATAATCCACATCTCGCACTTCAATTGACTTTCATTCTAATTAATCTTTAGATAGAAAGTCATATATCCCAAACAAGTTTGATGTTTGTTGAGGATCCATAATTGATCCTAAAATTTTTGGGCTGTGGTTGTGAATTTTGATGGTAAAGCAAGTTTTAGTCAATTATTTTAGTGCATGTTGTATTCATATTGACAGTTGATTTGTATTTAGTTATAACAACAAAATTGGAATTTTTGGAAGACAAAAAACTTTGTGCAAACTAATAATGGCTTTTAGTGCTTAAGAAAGTCATATATGATAGTTTGTTAAACGCGAGCATGGAAGGAAGACAAAGCTACAGGAACGAATTGATAATGCAGATTCTCAATATTATCTTTGGGGGGGGGGGGGGGGGGGTGGTTTTTTTAAGAAATTAGTTGCGTAATATAATCAAGAAATCTGACATGATACACAAAATTTGACTAAAAGATTAAAAATATTAAATTGAAATCACCTACTGAGCAGATATAGATGTTAAATCACCTACATCACACAGCCGGTACACAAGTTTGCTTTTCTTTTTAATGATAATAACTGCTAACTTAAAGCATGAAAACTCATTAAGGAAACAGTGGCTCTCTTTAACTTTCTCGACTTTTTTTTCTTCCATGCTCAAAATACATTAATTGAATGTGAATATCAAATACTATATGAGTAACACAAAACTTTCAAAATTTTGTGGAACTACAAGGGTCGATCAAATCTGCTTTGAGCTACACGCAGCTCTCTCTCTGAATTAAAAATCTGCTGCAAATCTGCAATGCCTGGAGGTGGAAGTCATTTTAATGAAAGGCTGAGACTTCAAGACACAAGCCACATGAAGAAGGTTGACCAAACAGTAAGTGACACTGAAGCCAAGGAATAAGTCCACAGCATGATTACAGAACATTCACTCTCTCCGGTTCCAAACAATTGAGTGATAACTCCTGCCATTCAAGGATGTCAAAAATCAAATATGGGAACAAAGCAGCCAGCCAACTGAGTGATTTTAGAAAATTCCATTTCCAACTAAGCTTTTAACAGATTTGAGTCATTTTTTAATATGTAATGGTGGATTCTCTACTTTTAAGTACCAAAAAAACAGTGGTAAAACTGTAAAATTGTTGTGAAATTGCTCTAAGTTATATACCTATGTTCATAGCAGGAGGGACTGCATATTGGAGCAGAAGAATAAACTGATACAATGGATCAGAATGCACCAAACCAATTTGATGTGCACCTCTAATGACGAGAACCCCTGTCAGAGGCAGAGCTATATAACGAACAACTACAATGCCAAAGATGAGGGATTTACTAATTCCTGACCCATGCAAACCTGAAGAAAAAAAAACCAATATCAATTACAACTTTACTATTGCCAATGAGAACGAAGGTCCAACAAAAGTCAGGCTAATCTCCATATCAGTTATTAGTATTACCTCTGAGAAGATTTCCACCTACTATTAGAGTGAGAGCTGGGATGGCTCCATCACTGCAGTTATAGATTAATTCAGAAGCTTAGCAAAAGGGAGAAGTAATATCGAAAAATTTCTCATTACAGAAAGTAACTATGTAAATACAATGAGCCAATTAATTGTAGAGAAAATCCAAGTTAATGTGTCATATGATGCAAATAGTTTGTGTAGGCCATAGAGTTAGTGACTTAGTGTAGCAAGAACTCTCAAAATGACATATAACAACACCATTATATTTGAGGATTGAGATTTGAGAGTGCACATTATATAAATGATATGTGCTAAGTTCTACAAACAGATGAAAACCATTCAATCTACCGACACTAGTGGTTATCTATTATCCTGCATCCTGAAACAAAATCATGACCAACTTATTTAGAGTTTAATAGATTTTTTCTTGTCATATACCCCAACAAGGAAGCAGAGTCTTGGATCACACGAAGAGGAGCAACTTCACCAATCAATAACTTTCGGATCTCAGGGATGAGTCCAACCGTGAACCCAACAATCTACACAAGAAAAGTGCATGAGGTTAGTCCACATATCAATAAATTATCAAAAGCTTCAATTTATTCAGAAGCCGCCATAGCAAGAAAACCAATCAACACTAGCCAAATCATAAAGAATTCATGGCCAGGATGGACATGCTTGGGCACTTAAGAATGAAGTCCTGTTTTCTTGTTCAATTTGGGGGGAAAGTGGCTTCAGACATGATCCTGGTCCTAATTCCAACCTCAAATACATTCAGTTTGAACTAGGATGTTGCACATGGCTTGTTTCTCTAAAAAATTGAAAATTTATTCTATACAGAAGCAAGAACCATAATAGATCTCCTTCACCAAGTTGTACACTCCAAGGAGGCCGGATAAAGTTAGATTTGATCATGACAGGCTCATTTAGAACTGGAACTAGTCTAATGAAATGGTGCTAAAAGTACATCAAGAGGAATGAAATGACGATGATAAGTTGAGATCAAACCACTCCTGTGGTTGAAGGGGAAAATATTGTCTTCATATAAAATTTAGTCTATATCATGACAGGTTCATTAGGACTGTACGTACCTAATCAAAGAGTGCTAAAACGTACGTCAAAAGGGATGAGATGATAACAATAAGCTAAAAGGTCATACCGCTCCAGTTGTTGAAGGTGCAAATATTGCCTTCAGATTAATCTTTTTAAACAGCTGTGCTAACTTTTGCTTTATTTTATCTGCGATTGCAACCTGCAATAAAATAAATATTGAGATTTCAGAATGCTGCTTTCATTGAAGAGGAACAAATATGATAGCATAGTTTTATCATATCACAGGCAGTGTGAAGTATTTACTAGATCTACCACAACGAATCAAATAACAAAATCATATAGGCAACTTTATATGTCAACTACTTGGGGATAAAAGTTATAAAAGAAAATCATTGTTATGATGAAACTTTTCTTTGAAAAAAGTCAATCTCATCATAGGCTGCCAACATGGCTTCCTGACTGAGTCAGGTGATCTAATAATACAATTGAAACTGTCAATACCAGAAAATACTTTCCAAAAGAAAAAAGAAATAGAAATGTTTCCGCATAATATAACTAATTAGAAGTAAAGCTCTCTAGTCATTAAAACAAAAATAGAAAAAGAAGTCCACCTGTAAATAGTCATTACCAGGTAAATCTGTATTCAGAATTACTTTGATGAGATTAAAAAAAATCCAAATCAAAATTAGGTTCTGAAACTTTAGTAGTGAAGGTCTATACCCTTTCATGCCTCTTTCACAGTTTTGCACAAGAATTCCTTAAATTAGGTTCTGAAACAGTTTTGGTGAGCTTTGCAGTGAAATTGAAAAATGGCAAAGAAAAGCCATATATAACACCTCACTAGAAGATAATATAAGTAATTCACAGAGAAAGCATAGAATTCATCATAAATATGATGCTGGAGCAACCTCAGATTTTGTTACAGTTCTAGCGCAGGGCACTGAATGTTGCTCTTCATGGTCCTCAGTTATTGAGTACTCCTTGGGGACCTCACATATAGAGTATTCCTTGGTGGAAGAAAGTAGTGGCTCCGTGCAACTCCCCAGGTCTGAGGTGGAGGATTCTCTAGAGATGTCCTTTCCTCCGGATTCTATGGTGATTCTCCTTGAAGATAGCCGAACAATGTTATACACATAAGACCACAAATAAATGGCTCCTATCTGAAGTATCACAACAAACAATTCCAATATAGAAATATATGTGGAAATTAGTCTATTATAGTTAAACTGGGCAAGATGTACTGAAACAAAGTCACAAATTACACATATATTGTACATAATAAATATGATTATTCACAACCAGATTTAAATATTGTCTCCTCAGGAGATACCAACCACAACCCATCCAAGAGCTGGCCTGTGTGTACTGAATTAAAGGTGGTTATTATATAGTAAAAGTGCTTATAAACACCATGTACATTCAAGAAGCAAAAATAGCTAAAATCCTTCTCCCTTGAATTCCATGAAGATTGAAAAGAACCTTCAGTCCAAAATGATATATGAAGCAAATGAAAAGATACATACCGCCATTGAAAGTGAAACATAAGCCATTCCAAACTTATGACAGACATCAGGAGCTCCAAATGGCCCTCCTTTTTCTTTACAAATAGCTGGGATCATAATAAGAAGAATGTTCCCCAAATTTCCTATTTTTATAAGGAAAGAAAATGTTTGTCAATGATTTACAAAGTGGTATATATTTAGTCAAACAAACATTGGAGCATTTTTTGAAGATTTTATACAGTGTTTTCTTGAAGCAGCTAATGCAGCTATGTTTCATACCAAAGAAAAGAATTTGGGAAACTATTTATGCAAATAGGAATATATCCTGCTTATTGCTTGTTTTCAAGGTAAGCAGCTGTTACAATCCCAATATCCTTGGTCAAACTAACCCATCATTTCTGCAATGAGCCAATGGTAAGTAAAGCTCATAAGCCTTCACAAGCTATTATAGTGATCCAGTTTTTGACAGTCAGCACCAATGCACCTCTCCAATACATAATTGGCCAACTAGAGTTATAATAGAAAAATATTAAAGGAGCTTGATTAGCAGTAGCAAGACATCTAACTTTTGTTAGGACATAGAGCTTCCTGAAGTCCCTTCCCTTAAATAAGAAAGTCCTTGTACACTCCAAGTGACAGAGAGACATCCTTAATAATTACATTTTGTCACCATCAGCAAAAATGAGGCTGATAGATTAAGTTTTTGCTATGGTGAAAACATTAACTCTCAATTCTGGGTGAAACAAAGAGTTAGTGGTCTTAGTCTTCTCCTTGGTATCTTTCAGCACATAGGTGAAATTCAGTAGGGGAAACAACAAACTTGTAAGAAATTATCCATGACAAAAGTAATAACCAATTTGACGATGGGATGGACAATGCTACTTTATTTTCTTTTTATTTGAGTCCACGTAACCATTTAAGCTGTACTTTCTAAACTATATTTAGTTGCATTTAACATAGAAGTTGAAGCAATCTTTTCAAATACAAGTTAGGATCTTTTATATGTTTACCTGCAGCACAACAACCCACTACAAGGCCTCTCAGGTGTGGAGGGGCTCTTGTAATTACGACAAGAATCCATCCAAGTAATGAGCCAATAATAAATGTGATGAGGATATTGATTGGCATGAACCACCTACACATTCAATCAAATTTACTTCAAAATACTATAATTCTGATGCTAAAAGGGTGTCAAATATTTCCCAGGGAAAGCTTTGGCATTGATTAAATGAATTGATGCAGTGATTAGAGTGTAACTCACAACTTAAGCATGCTCTCGCTCGTTATTGTTTTAGCAAGGTTGGTGGACACAAGGGCTGGATTGAATACATAAAATACTACCTGTTAAACATTTATAAAAAAAAAAACCCACTAAGAAACTGAGCAGTGCATTGGATAATCAGAATGTATGTCTCACCATCTCTACAGCTTGATTCGATAATGCTTACATAACGACATAAAACATAAATAAGTACCTTTCCTTTTTGTTATCCCAAAACAAAATCAAAATTATATGTTCAGATGTATAATTTTTCAATATCATTTCTTCCATATGTTACAAGTAAAACTAACATGAACTGAATAAATCAACAACTCACAGTATTTAAATGCTTCCTAGCGTCTTCCCCCAAGATATCAACACTTTCTAGGGCAAGATAAGACCCTAGTGCGGTTATCAATAGCGTTTTCAACACCGGAATTGATGCGGTGATGAAGAGCTCCAAAATGCCCATGTTGAGATCTCTTCACAACTCTGAAAATGACCTTCACCTGCTATATATATAAAGCCAATATTATGAAAAATGCCTTGATAGTTTAAATTATATCTGAAATATGCTGTCAGAAACTGAATTGATTCGTTAGAGATAATGGGGCATAACACAACGTTGGCATTGTTAATCTTAAACAGAACAGGCATAAAACAAAACAAAATGCCATTCCTACAAATTAAACCCAACAAGCAGATGCCATAAAAAGCAGAACAGATTAATGAGTGAATCACATGATTCACATGGCACTCTTTAGACTATTTCAAAATTTTCTATACAAAAGAGTTCTCTTAAGATTTTCTTGCCACGCTTTTATGAAAAAGAACTGTACATTTGCACCGAATATATCACAAGAAGTCAAGAACATGTATGATGTATGTTTGACAGCCGTGAAACATTCATTAAACTATTGCTAAAGATTAAACAACTCCTGCCCAAAACATGCGTAAAGGTTAAAAAAAAGAAAATGATTACTGACATGGAAAAAGTTAAATGTTATACATTCATTTAACCTGAACCCATATATGTTTAGCTTCAGGAGCTTACATAAAAGAATGATTGAACAAAGCTAATAAGAGCTGGCACCAAAAGTCGTTCTGAATCAAAAAACTTTTTTCTGAATTTCCAAACAAGAAAGATTCAGAAAAGTTTGCTGTCATATGACACACAAACTGTAAACCATGAACAGAACAGAACAAAACACACCTTCAAAATGTCAAGAGACCCTCCTCTTCCTCTGTGTCAATCGACCCTATTTTTCTCCCATGCAATGAACCCCACGTGTGTGAAGAACTCAATGAAGCCAATTCCTACGCCTTATTAACTTTACTTTTCATGAATGTATTTAAGAAAAAAAAGGATAGATATGACACGTAAGACGGGGAAAGACAAACTATATTTAAATGTCTATCTGATTTACCATCTTAAATAATGAAAAAATATTGATTAAAATTGTAATATTAATTGTGATTACAGGTAAATTTAAGACAATTGTTAATAAATTATTTTTAAAAAAAATTTATATCACTTTTATGGGAAGTTGACAAAACTATCAAAATATTAAATTATTTTTTTTTTTTTTTACTCTTTTCTTATAAAATATTTTCTGAAATGGTTTATTAATAAACACTCTTAAGGCATTCATTAATATTTCCTAATTTTTGAAACATAAAAAATATAAAATGAATGTGTTGACACATAAGCAAAAACAAAGACTTATCTCTCTCACCTAATAACTCGTAGGAAGTGGTAGCAAAGTCCAAAGACCAAAATGAACTCCGAAAAGAAAGTAGCAGATGAATGATCTCATATGTGTGTATGTGTTGTCTAGTATATAAATGGCAAATAATGTCACAGATGACAACAAATAAGAGACGCGTAAAATGTTTGTAACACGATGGGCATCTGTTTTTTCTGTTTTCTGTGGAGCAAATTATTAGAGAGAAACCGCCTACTTTCTAGTTGCCATTTGCGACCGCCGACTCACACCATGATACCTACTTTTCTTCATTTTCATTGTTGGAGTGATTTGTAGAGACATTTTATTGTACGAACAATAAAATAATAAATGTTTATTTGGGATCGGCTTATTTTATTAAAATTGAAAACTGTAGATAAAAGTAAGGTAAAAATACTATAGAAAAAGGTAAAAATTAGTTGAAATACAATAGTGGGTCTCATGAATAGTATAGTGGGACTTATGAATAATAACAAAAATAAGCTAAATAGTAAAATAAGTTGGCAAAAATAATCCATGCCAAATGCACACTAAATATTGTTGACAATTTTTTATATTTCTTATAAAAGTTGTGTCAAAACTTGTCAACTATTATTTATTAACAATTGCCCTAAGAGTATCCATTAACGTGATCCTTCATTATAATTGGAGTATGGTAGGACTCTTGAAAAACTTTAATGCACATCTTTAAAAGATTACAACTTGTGATTAATATCATGCTCCCAAATTTATTAGACTCAAAAATAATTGGGAAGGCCAAAAGCTTTTATCTAGGGATGATAATTTTGCTTCGTTTCACTCCAATCTACCATGGTCCATTCCTCTACATCATAAAGGTGATGGGTGGGGATGGATTGAGATTTTTGCCTCACCTCTTAGGGCGGGGCAGAGGCTAACCTGCCTTGCCCCACATATATTTACAAAAATGCTCATGTTATTAATTTTCACAACATTTTCTTAGATTTTTTGTATTACAAAGCATTTAAATGTTTGGATGTTAAGACTTATTGTTTATATTGTTATATTATCTTGTTAAATACTTTGTACTAATTTTATTATTAAGTCCTTAGTAAAAATTAGTTTGATTTGATGTAATCAATTTAATTACAATTTCAAGTTTGATTTATATTATTGTAACAAGTTTTATTAAAAGAAATATTGTAATGGTATAGGGGTAGGCAAATTAAAATGGGGTGAGGTTATTTCTTTAAAAAAAATGGGGTGAGGTTTTGCAAGGTGAGGTGAGGGAGGAACGGGGCAAGGCAGTTTGCCTCAACACATGAAAGCAAAGCAGGACAAGGCAACTACCTTGTAGGGTAGGTACGAGGCACCCATGATCTAGTTTGCTCTACCCCATTGCCATCCTTAATTGTAGCTTCTTCTTTCTTTATTTTTTGAGAAGGTCCTTATTTGTAGCTTGTTGGCACTTTTCAATGTTTCTAAGAGTGACATCCACGGTGCAAATATTCCACTCTTAACTATCAATTTTTTTTTTTTTTTTAAAAGGGAAAAAATATTTAGGACAAAACTTATATACTTACCTTTTTTGTCTTTAATTAAATTCAGTTATATTGTTAGATTGAGCGTAAATAATTTTATTTTCTAAAAGATAATTAAATTTAATCTTGTGATTTATTAATCAATACAATAATATAGTAGAATATAAATGAGGAATCTAAAATATAACACTAAAAAAACTATGCTTAAGTTTTGCTTAAGTTTTGTCTAGATAAATAATGTTTCAATGTAAACCATCAAACTTTTCCATAACCATTCGATTTCAATTTTTATCACTTTATTGTGGAGTGTATTAACAAAGACTTCTACGTCTTCTGCCTGATTCCAAAAAAAGAGAGAGAGAGAGAGAGAGAGAGACTTATGCCTTGATTCTCCACGATTAAAAAATAAAAAAAAATCTATGCTTTCACAAAAAACTATTTAATATATTTAGTTATAACAAAAATTACTCATTTTGAAAAGGATTCTTCTTAATTTAAAATAGTTCTTTAAAAATGTATTTACTTTTCAAATAAAAAAGATAAAATTAAGAAAGTTATAAAATTTTGTTTATTTAACTTTTCACATTGGAGTGAATGGACAATATTTTTGGGATATCTCAAAATGGTAAACTGGATTAAAAAAAAAAAAAGATTGGAGGGAATTACCAATTCTAAATGATACCAAAAGTAGCAAATTTGTAAGAAAACAACTAATATTAAAAGCGTCTCGTATTTGGAAGATTGGCCAACGACTTGAGTATTTTTGGATTCCCTAATCCAATTCTCAAAGTATAGAATCAACCATGGATGTCTATAACTCTTATAAGTAGAGGAATTTTACACTGAAGTTGTCGCTTTAATTATTAGAACAGTGATGAAAATTAAAGAAACCTTCATTTACTAAAAGAAATAACAAGTGCATCAATGATGAAATTACATAACTTTTATTTTTAGTTGCAATCTTAAAAATAAAAATTACTAAAACGCTTACATTACAATCAAAAAGACATATCAGTGTACTTAAATTCGAGTTCAAATACCATATTATGAAGTGAGAGAATGTTAACTTAAATACCACCCCGCTTGATCCTAAGGTTGGTTTCTTAGCATCTAATAATAGCCAATAAATATTTACCAAATAACGTTGCATCATATTCTGGCACAGTTTTGCACTTTCATCTTTAATTCAACAAGAGAATGACAAGGAAACCGTCCACATTTTACACCAAAAATAAAAAGAGATGTTATAACTACTAGTGTGGGTGGCATGTGAAAGGCAAGTGTTACCGCTTGAGTGAAAAAATTAAGATAGAATTATTTGAAGAAGTATGAAACTATATACACAAAAAATGCTATTTCTCAACATAAAAAATATATAAAAAATGCATGTCATACAAACTTAATCTTATTCGTATAATAATTTTGATACCTATTTGCTAAAGGCAATATCCACTCATTAAAAACTTCTAAGAATAATAATAAATATCATATCTTCTAACAATAAGCAACTGATTTTTGCTAAAACCTTGTACAATATTTAAATTTTCATAATGAATGATGTCATATGCTATAATTGAAACTCTTCATCAAATACCTTCAACCATACACTGAAAAATTTGTCATTCATACTATCTTTTTTATCATTGTACATGAGTCTAGATACAATCTTTAGCTTAATTAGTTTTTAATGAACACCCATTTTAGGCACAAAAAAAAAAAAGGCAAGAAGATAAAATACCTTATATTACCATTCAAACTTTCTAAATATTACTACCATCTAAAACTCAAATACATGAAGAAAATTTTTTGGATGTTAAAATTTAGTGGCAGTATTTTAGATATTACACAATGGAATAACAATATGACATATTTGTTCTTTTCCTAAATATTAAGGGGGAAATTACTTGATTTTAAAGTTTAAGGAAGTATTGTGAATTACCCCAAACATAAAGGATGAAAAGTATTTTAATCCTAAGTTTTTTTTTTTTTTTTTTTGTGTAAAAATGTGTTTTCACTTAAAATAGTGCAGAAAAAAAAAAATATATATATATATATATAATCAACCTAAGAAAACTATACATAACAGAGTGAATTTTGGCTTAACTAAAATTAACTAATAAAAAGAATTTCTAGAAACACAAAGAATGACACAACATTTTCATAATAACTGTATAACTTTGTTATATTTTACTTTGACTTGTAAAAAATTGACACATCAGTAGTTGTGAAAATATTGTGACGACAACAAGATGTCTTAATATTTTTCACAAGAGAAATGCTATGTCCACAACATTTATAACAAATTATAAGTAGTAAGTTGTTACAGATTATTATTGGTGGGCAATAAAGTAATTTCATTAATAAGTTTAAATTAGAATAACAATCTCCCATCTAAGAATTGTTATTAAAATGTTGTAGATGTAGTATTTTTTTTCGCAATACCTTTATTTTTAGTTGTGGTAATAGTATTAAATACTGATAGTCTGTTTAAATTGAGGAGGAAGGAGGAGGAGTGGACTAAAGTAGAGTAGATTTGGTCCAAAATTAAATTTATTTTCAGCTTGCTCTACTTTACTTCCCCTTCACTTCTCCTCCTTCCCCCTCAATCCAAACAAGGCAAAATTGTTACTTCTACAATACTTTTTCAACAAATTTTCAATTGTAAGATGTAAATGCACAATTTGTACCCAGACCCAAAAACAAGTGATGGGCTCAGGCCCAAAAAGCCTTATACAATGAAATTTGTAGAGTATGGGTTTGAAACCTAGGTTTGAGATGTTGGAAGTTGATCAACAGGCTTGAATGCCGCAATCTATGCAAGTGATAGATGAATACGACAGGAAAACCCTCATCGGACGTAAGCCGAGAACAATTTGTATAGTATTTCTTTCTCTAAGCAAAAGATTACAATGTTTAGTTTTCAAAAAAGAAGCCCTTCTTTCTTCTTTCCTCTCTCGTCTTCTTATATCCTTCTTCTTCTTCCCTATTTCATCCACGTGTAACACAAATCTTCTTCTCAAATACTTGTCTCATCCACCACCTTCTTAAAGGCCTCAAATAATAGCTGGAAGGCTGAATTTTACTGTTCAGAAGTCATTTTTCCATTAATGCGGCCAGGAAGGTAGATGCAGGGACTTTAATGCGGTAGTAGCAGTTTTTTCCTCAGATATTTCTCACATGTTTCTGCTTCTAAAGGGTGCTTGGATCACACCTTTACCTAACAGATCTTCCAGAATTCTGCCTCTAAACCGTTTAGCAAGTCCCACGGCCTTTGCTGGGCCTGTCCGAGGAGATACTCCTCCTCGGACAATATCTCGGATCACTTTAGTACGGACTGATCTGTGGGCCTAGAGACCCTGATTGAACAGATTTGTATCAACTAATCAGGCTCAAGGCCCAAACGTATATTCAAGTACTTTTATCCCCCACATAAGATATTAATGATTCTAATTTGAACCCATTACTACAATTATCTTTCCCACCAATAATAATAAATAATAACTTGTTACTTAATATTTATTGTGAAAATATTGTAGGCATAATTTTAATGTTAAAAAATTTTCTTTCTCACCAAACTCACCTTTTTGACTTGTTACAAAAGGCAAAGATTGAATGTAATGTAGTAAGAGCCATTGGCTCTTTTTATATAGTCTTATGTTTTTTATGCAATTTCTCTAAATACTTTCTCAGTTTATCAAATAAGAAAACTAATTTGATTAGTAAACCAGTTCATTAGATTGAAAGCATTCTTTTAACCTAGCTGTGATGGCCTTCTTTATTAATATTGGATCATTAATCGTAATGTTGCTCGATTATAAGTCGAGCAATGCTACACATACCAAAAATTTGACGATATTTTTTACATTGCTAATACGACAAGTTTGTACTGATTTTTCTCTTTATATATTTTTGTGTTTATAGATTCTCTCTTACGTGTCATTTATGATCCAACCAAAGACCCATCACTGTCCGGCGTATTGCAGATGCAACTCCCAAAAGGCAAAAGAGTGATAAAGATAAAGATAAACATAAATGAAAAGACAGAAGGAGAGGAAAAGCAGAACACAAATTGCAATTGGCATAAGAGACGTACCCCAGCATTCACAGCAGTGGAGCTAAATAGCTATATTGCTATTTTAGCTCCACTCAAACCCCAAAAACCATCCTGCAGCAGTGGAGGCAAAGCTAAAAAAATTTAGCTTTGCGCTACAGTGCTCATGTATCAATACATGAGCACTGTAGCTGAGAGTTATAAAAAAAAAAGAATTTTTTATTCGGCCTCTCTCTCTCTCTCTCTCTCTCTCTCTCTCTCTCTCTCTCTTTCAGTCACTCTTGCACTGAAGCTTTCAACTCTCATCTCCTCTTTCAACTCTCTCAACTCACTCAAGCTCACCGCCGCCGGCCCGTCACCGACCCACGCCGTCCGAAGCTCTCAACTCTCTCAAGCTCACCGTCGCCGAGACCCACGCCGTCCTCTCTCAAGCTCACCGTCGCCGAGACCCACGCCGTCCTCTCTCAAGCTCACCGTCGCCGAGACCCACGCCGTCCGAAGCTCTCAACACTCTCAAGCTCACCGTCGCCGAGACCCACGCCGTCCTCTCTCAAGCTCACCGTCGCCGAGACCCACGCCGTCCGAAGCTCTCAACTCTCTCAAGCTCACCGTCGCCGAGACCCACCAGCTGAGACCCACCGTCACCGACCCACCGCCGAGCAACCCTCTCAACCTCAGACCCACTCCGTCCCAAGCTCTCAAACCCACACCGTCACCGACCCTCCAAGCCGCCGATTAGCTCAGACCCACGCCGCCGATCCTTATGAGTTTGATCTGGGTTTTTGGTTGAGCTCACCGCCGATCTTTTATCACCGTGCCTCTCTCTGTCTCTCATTCACTTTCAGAAAGAAAAGTTCAGAGGATTGAAGAAATGAAACAAACAAAGAGGAAAAAAAAAATACGGGGATTTGGGTGAAACCAACAAATAAGATAAATAAGAAAAATAAAATAAAGAATAATAAGAAATTAAAATTAAGTAATGTTTTATAATATTTTTGTAATAAATTTTAAGCGGTAGATTATTACTATTTAATATTGGTGAGAAAAAAATAATTTTTTTGATGGTGGCGGTTGCAGTGGTGGTGGCAGTTGCAATGGCGGTGATGGTAGTGACAGTGGTGATGACAGTGGCTGTGATTGTTGTTTATTGTAGATAATATATTATTCTATTACGTGGCGGCGGTGGCGGCGGTAGTGATTGCGGTGGCGGTGGAAGAGTCGGTGGCGGTGGTGGTAGTGGTAGTGATAGTGGTTGGTTGTGATTGTTATTTATTGTAATGAATATATTATTTTATTGTAGTAGATATATTATTTTATTGTGAAGTTTATATTATTTTATTGTGTTGAAAGTTAAAATAGATCCACTGCTGCAGCATGTTTTGTAAAATGTATAGGTAAAATAGATAAAGTAACTTTTTGTGAAGCTAAAAAGCTAAATTTTTAGCTCCACTGCTGTGGATGCTCTTAGAACTTCTATTTTTTAGAATCATACCCAAATTGAAACTTGTTTACGAGGAGACAGAAAATGCGTGATCAAACAAGAAAGATTAAATTGGATGCCAGGACGACCTCTCAGGTATCGCATTGAGAGCCATCACCTCGTGCAGACGAAATTAGAGTTGAATTTATACATCAAGTAGTTGCATAGAATATAAAATCTTTAACCATTCTACTACTTCACGAAATTAAGGAACTTATTAGAGGTATCCCTTTGGTACAATACCATGTCCAACGAGACAAACTGATTTGGCCAAATAGTAATGGCTAGTGCATTGTGAAAGAAGCATCCAAAGTCATATACACACATGAAAGGATTCAATTTGATAAAAGTAGTTAAAATTGGATTTGGAAAACCCAAGTCCATGAAAAATTCAAATTTTTTTATGGAAATGCACCCATAATTGATTACCGATGCATTCCTTTATTTCTCACCACCAATATGGTATTGGCCTGAGTGTCTTCAAAATCTTGAGAGTACTTTACATGTCATTCGAGACTACCTTTGGGCAAAGGAATTTTGCATTGCTCTTCTTGGAAAACGAGAAAAATCTTTTTCTATAAATCACTGGTAGAATGGTTACATGAAAATTTGACTAATATATTTCCTCAGCTCCTTTCAAATGATGCCTTGGAATATTTTATTTGCTTATGGAATTTGGCAACTTTGGCTTTCTAGAAATAATAGGATATTCAATCTTCTTTTTGAAACACTTAACCCGCTTATGCACAAAACTTTACATTTAGCTGTAGAATTTTATCATCTTGCATATTATAGAAAAACAAAAAGTACAAATTTCACTAAAATAATATATTGGCATCCTCCATAACCCCCTTTTGTTTCTTTAAATACATATGGTAGTTCTAAATATAATCCTGGTAAAACAATAGGTGGCAGTGTATTAAGAGATAGTAAGATAAGATGGATAAAAGGTTTCTTAATTCACATTGGCATTGCCTCAAATAATATTGCAAAAATATTGGCTGTTAGATATGGTTTAAAAATGGTATGGGAATTAGGGTATAAACAAATAAATCTAGAAATTGATTCTCAAATTCTCCTCAATTGGCTAACAACATATGGTGTTTTGGCACCAGAACTTTCTATTTTAATTTTGGATTGCAGGATGCTGCTCAGCCAAGAATTGATTGTCCTTCCACGTCATGTCTTTTGTGAAGCAAATGACATGATAGATGAATTAGCAAAGAGAGGACGGGAGCACCAATGCAATGTTAGAGAATATAATGAATGTCCAAATTTTGTTTATGTAACATGTGTGTGTGTGTGTGATATTTTTGTAACTAGGCACTCCTTAAGAGTGCCCAATGAAAAATACTTGTAACAATGCTCCTTAATTAATTAATGAATCCTTTGTTTTATTAAAAAAAAAAGTCTAAATTAACAAGAGAGAGTTTTTTTAAATAGATATTATACAACACCTTTTTTATATTTATTTAAATTATTGATGGTGGCGATATTTAATCTAAACCAATTTCAAAATGAATTAAATAAAATCTTAAAATCCTAAGGGATAATTATATACTATTCAATTTGTGTTCTTAAAAATTATCAATTTTCTCCATTCGCGGTCATAACCCAGAGAAATTATTACATAGAGACAAAAAAAAAAATTTTGATACATTGAAAAGTGAAATGAGTCTTTATAACATATAACCCTGATCCGTCATGGTTAGTTCCAATTGTGAAGTTTGGATTCCAACAACCACTTTAGTCATAATTTACAACAAGTTGTACTCACTACTCATCCAAGGGAAAAAAAAAAAAGAAACAAGATCAGCATAAAATTGTTCGAAAGGCTCCTTCAATGATGTGGGAAGGAAGAGAGAAGAGAACTGAGCTAGTAAAGTAAAAATTTGAGTTTCAGAAAATTAGGTGAGAAGCGGCTAACATAATTGGGGCTAGAAGTTTAGACCAAAGTGATTATGGGTTATAAGCGGCTGGTTTTGTGACTCAATAGGTTGAGTCAAACAACTGTGTCTCTATTTTAATTTTAACCACATTTAAATTAATATGTAAGTGGTGAGAGAGAGTTGAGTCATAATTTTAAAATAGGTGGCATTTTCTTTTGGGTGGGAAGGATTTAGGAGGACCACACTGGTCCATTCTAATAATTTCTCCATAACCAGCCTCAGCATTTTCAAGGTTAAAAGCAATGGTACAAACCTCTTTTAATTCATATTTTTCCCTTTTCTTTCTCCTGAGTATGGGTTAATCGGTGGTGGATAGGGCCATTCAAGCATTTTCAGTGGTCCGCTAAGCAAATATTGCAATGGGTGAGGAAGCTTTGACCATGTTAGAGATGTCAAACTCAATGGTCAAGGATCAAGCCTGAATTCACCCAATAAGTTGTAGTTTAAGATGTCCATCTCTCCTTCGGGTTTATTTATTTATTTTTTATAATCCTTTATTTATTTATTTATATATATATATATATTATTACTAATTTGGTCCTCAACCTTTGTCCCATGATTAAATATAGTTCCTAACTTTTGAAATGTGTTAATTTAGTCATTGACGTAAAGTAGTTAATGAAAAAAATTGACGAGATAAACAATGGGATAAAAATAATATATTTGTGCTAGTGGCCTTTTTATTACACTTTCGAGTTTGTTTATTTTAGAGAAAATATTTGCTCACATTACTTTACATCCATTATTTCATACACACATGTAGGGGCGGAGCCAGGGAGTCAAGGGGGGCACTTATCCCCCTTGGCCCGTCAAAAAATATTAGGCACTAAGAGATATCCTAACTTTGCCTTGTGATGGTTTCATTTTCTTGTTTTCTTCTCAATCCTAAACGTGTACATGAAGAGAACTTGATCTAAACTCCAGAAATGAGACCAACACTCTAGTGACTACTAGGTATTAGATTCTTTGAAAACTGAGCTATATTCTCCTAGTGTTACACGTCTTCTTTTTTCTTTTTTTTCTTTTTTTCTTTTAGTGCAACGTGCCTTAGTCTCTTAGAGTATTCATATTAAGTAGGCTCTGATATACTGTTCTATAGTATACTCTATTTAAGAAGTAATAGTATTATTCTATTATTTTATTTTCAATTATGTAGGTCTTATTGCATTAAAATATCAATAGAATATGTGTATTGCTTTTTTATATCAAGTAATATACATATAAGGTGCGGATTTCAAGTTAGGGGCCAAAGCATAAGAAAAAAAAAATTCAAATAGGTATCTATATAGTGCTAACAAATATCAACCAAGATAAATACACAAAATCATTATTTCTTAATACATTAAGATGTAATCATTTACCAACAAAGACAAAATAATATTGTTTCTTAAGAGCATCAGCTGTTGCAAGAAAATTTTATTTTCACAAACCAAAATTTACTTTTACTACTTTAATATAGCATTTGAAATGTCTCGTACAGTAGTATTTTTGGTATTTGGTGTTCTAAATACTTAATATTTATCATTTAGAATACCTGATGCTAGTACTCTAATATTGGGGCTAACTGAGATTTTTTATTTTTTATTTTAAAATTTTGTTTTTGTTAAGTTTCTGAGTTTGATAGTTGAGTTAGGCTTATTAAAAGAGATGGGGTCTAAGTTTTTAGGAGAGGGAAGTGCAACTCTAGAAATTAAATAATTAAAAATATATACACACATGCATACATACATACATACATACATACATATATATATATATATATAGATAACCAATAAAAAAAAATCTCTTTTTTCCTTGGTCCGGGGGACCCAACCTCATTGGGCTCCACTTGGGTCCGTCCCTGCATATACATGTCTTAATGAATGCACATAATGTGTATAAATTTTGCCCCCTCTTGAAGTCAAATCTTGACTCTGCCACTGACACGTCTATAATTGATATTGAAAAAATATATATACACATTATAAAAAGTTGAAAAAAAAAATAAAAAAATAAAAACTTGTCCACATTTAAAATATAAAAGTGGATGGGAAAAAAAAAGATGTAAAAAAGTGGAGGTGTGAAAGAATAAAGGCCCTTTCTTTTATGTCGACAAGGTTCATTTCGTTGAGCCTATTCTAGAGCATTAGATAATCTGAGTTGATGCTCAAGTGCAAGTAGGAATGGCAACGGGTCGGGTTCGGGCCGGGTTTTTGCATACCCGGACCCGACCCGCGGGCCAATACCCGAAACCCGGACCCGGCCCGAATAATAATCGGGTTTTTTTCTTGGGGCCCAGACCCGCCCCGCGGGCCCCGTTTAACTTATTGGGCCCAAATTTAGCCCAACCAAAAAAAAAAAATTAAGCCGCAAGGCCAACCAAATTTAGCCCAACCAATCTTTTTTCCCTGTTCTGAAAAAATTTCCTCAACAACCACAACCCAGATCATAAACAATAATCACAAACCAAAACATGACAAAATTGAACAAAACCAAATCAAACCCAGCTGAGCTTTTCAAAAGGCAAAAACAATCATTGCCTCAAATTTGTGCTGAGGCGAGGCGAGGCCGCGAGGCGAGGCGAGGCGAGGCGAGGCGAGGCCGCGAGGCGAGGCGAGGCGAGAGCTGCGGGCTGAGGCGAGAGGGCTGTGTGCTGACTGCTGAGGCAAGAGGGCGGCTGACTGTGAGTGTGAGAGAGGCGAGAGGGCAGGGGCGCAGGGCTGAGTGTGAGAGGCGGCTGGTGTGAGTGTGAGAGAGTAGAGAGTAGAGAGTAGAGATTAGGGTTTTCCATACAAAATCAGAAAATATATATATATAAGGGGTATTTTAGTAATTTCATATACCGGGTATTTAACCGGGTATTTATCCGGGTCGGGTTCCGGGTCGGGTCTGGATTTTTTTGATAAAACCCAGACCCGACCCGGACCCGCTTCGGGTTTTTATTTTAAAATCCATACCCGACCCTATTCTTTATCGGGCCGGGTAAAACCCGGCCCATTAGGGTCGGGCTAGACCGGGTAACCGAGGGTCGGGCTAGACCGGGTATCCGCGGGTCGGATTTAAATTGCCATCCCTAAGTGCAAGTGCTCAACAACAATGATCGTCACAAAGTCGGAGGTCGTGATGAAGAGGCTGAATTTTAGCGTGATGGTTATCCTCCTGATTTTTGCCAAATTTGGCACTTCCCCTATTTGTATTTGTTGTGTGCATAATTTTATTATTTTTATTTCCTCAATATTCTTGTCATCATTGTTCTCTCCCATTGGTTTTTTGGATTAAAAACGCAATTAGCTTTGAAAATCACTTTTAGAACCAAGGACTTTGCATCATCTCGATATCTCCAGGAACCAGGATTGAAATCCTCTTTCCCATCAAATGTATGTAACTGTTGGCTTTGCATAATTTTCTTCTTTTCCCTTTCGAGTTTTGTCTCTCCAATTGGGGTTGTAGTGGACTCAGATTTGTATGAGGGGATAGGAAGATGGGCATTATTGTGAAAATAATCAAAATATTGTGTATTTTATTGTGCCCATAGCCCTATTGTATCTTTTCTCCTTAAGATTTTGTTGTTTGAGAAGAAGAAAATGTGGCAGTGAACATAATTTAAAATTTCCACTTATGATCTCTAACGTTACATAACGTTTGGAAACAGTAATCCCTCTGCTAAGTGCTGATTAAGCTCGAAACAACGTTATTCATTCTAAACTCTATTAAACTCATGTTTGCGTATTTATTTTATCAATTCATATATCATTCTTTTTTTGCCCTCATTTTCCTTATTTTATTTCGCTTTCCCCCTTTTTTCCCTTTGTTCTGATCCCTCTCCCTCCTCTCCCTCTCTTTCCCCCTCTCCACACACACCCTCTCTCCCCCCTGATTTAAGAATGGGTCTCAAAATTTCAAGCCCGTGGCAATGAGCTTGGCCGACGGCTTACTGACTTTAATCTGCAGTGTAGGTTGAGTAGTTTGTGGGTTTAATCATGGCAATGATGGTATGCTCCTTGATTTTGGTGGCTAGAGCTTGGGGTTAAATGTTTCGTTGATCTATTTGGGTGAAAATATTGTAGTGTAGATTTAGTTTTGTGCGTTGGTCAAGAGGAGAAGGAAAGACGCGTAAGATTAATCTCTTAAAGGCAAGAGAACCCATCCTTCCATAAACATCATTGGGTGGCTAATTGCGGAAGGTGTTTGTAGAGGGGACCCGATATTTACAAATTAGCTAATATAAAAAGTTAAAAAGGAAATTTTTTATTTTTTATTCTTCTTTTTATACATGTTCTAAGCAAAAACTACATTGTTTAGAGCTTAGTTAACACTTAACAGACACGTCAACACTGGCCATTGAGGGATGGACTTGTTTCCAAACACTATGGGTCACAATCTAAAACTTTAAACTTTGGGGGACAAGACCAGAGTGACCCAGACTTTTAAGGCAGTAAATTGCAAGGACTCATTTTTTCAACACCACATAACCTTTTGCCCCCCCACAAGATACCTAACAATTCTCTATAGCACCGCATCATACTTATTGCACATCACAATAAAACAAGGAAAATAACATTTAATCTTGTAAATCAAACGAAGGAAGCAGCCTTCTGAGACACGAGCAGATTGATCCATAGGAATCCAACACCAAGTGAAGCAATTCCTTCATCACATAAAGGACATCCAAGACACGAGTTCGGAAAAAAGCATACCAGAGTTCCAGTATGCCAATCCAATATGCTGATTTAAGTCTTGTCCAGTTCTTCCAAACCTCCTTTCAGTTCTCTCCCTACTAGCTTCTGATATGATCAGAGTTACAGATTGACAGTCCTGGAAGGCTTACTGGTGGTGGCTGAACCAATTAAAAATGCTTAAATCAAACTTTGATGCATAAAAATTAAAAAAACCATTAGAAATTGATCTGCTGAGAGTTCAGGCTGAAATAGAGAAACAAAACGTTAGCAGACTTTCACTTTAACAATTCCACATGGCCAATAACAAACCAAGAAGAATTTCCAATATCAATCGTATAGGAACATCCAAATTAAAGAAAAAAAAATCAAACCAAAAACATCAACAATAGGGGTCATATGTTACATCCCCAAAGTTCACAAGTATATGGAACACATACTGCACTCGAGGTGATTATTACTGTAAAGAGACCAAGTAACTTGTTATGAAGTATGATATAGACATCCATTTTAAGCTCAGCCAAACCAATTAAATTTAATCACTTTAAGCAACCCCATGAAAAACCAAGAAATGGAGATCTTCTTACTAGTAGGTGTCCTGATTAGATGGTAGTCCTGTCGATATCTTCACCATAAAAAAAGTTTGCACACAAAGCAACAATTGGCTCCTGAAATTTTCCAACTGAACCTGAAAAACATACAACAAAATTAAATTTTTTAGATAACATAACATCACAGATCCTAAAACTCATGCTGCTAAGAGTCAGATAAGAAGGATGGAAAACCCAGATCAAAACACATCAGACTAAACTAAACAACATGAATGCGAGGAAAAAAGTATCGCACCATAATCGCCATCTCTTTCACATCCACGATAGCAAATGCGAGCATAGGCTTAAAACATCCCTCGTGCCATGAGAAAAGAAAAACCAAAAGAAAAGAAAAATCAAAAGGGTCGAACAAATGTGGTAAGCAAGAAACAATTCATAACATTTTATGCTACATCCAAGACACCACAAGGTATTACAATGGTGAGGGAGGGAGGGAAATCTGGAAAAAGAAGAACAAGAAAGTCACAATTTCAATTCTAGATAATATTACATATCTTGTGCTACTCACAAACTAAAGTTACACCATAAAAATATAAACAATCCCCAAGCCACTTGTAAAGATTTTTTAAAATCAAAAAGATCATTTCCTAGCTAATGAACTAGCTCAAATGGCACCTCCTTCCCTTGTTTAAGGTGGAGGGCAAAAAACTAGTTAACAGAAATTTATCCAACATATAAACTAAGAAAGAGAGAATAACCAGAAGTTGGGTCTCAACTTAAATCCAACTTAAGCAGGTAATGTTATGCCAATAATGGCTGTATGAATTGAAATCAAGTGCTTACACTTATAAAACTTGGTATCTGCCAGGTTGGGCTGCACTGTTTGGTTGTGATCCCTGGTTTGTGATGTCTTCCAAAACTCGTTTTAATTCTGATTTAGCTCTCTTGACAGACTGTTCAGTAGGGCCCTCAATGAACAAGTAGAGCTTGCGGTCGCCAGGTCCTGGGATCCGACCTTGTGGGAAATACTGCCCCCTCGTAGTAATAGCAGCTCCAGTCCACTCCGAAATTGGGCCCAAAGTTTCCTTGTGGGTAACCCTCCATCGAGCATTCTGGGGAAAATCATTTATCTCCAACTCCGCTTCGTAGTGTTCTGGCATAGCAACTTCTTGAAGCTTCAACAAATTTTTCTGTAAGTTGAGAGCCGCTGCAATTGCTGCTGCCCGAGCTGCCCCTGCTCCATCATTGGCAACAACAGGCAAGCCAGTCGCAGACACCGCTGCCGTTGTTCCAGGTATTGCTAGACCAATTGTTGGCAGTGTAACAGGTAGTCCACCGTTGGGAAGCAGTTGTACAGCAGAGACAGGGGTCGGCATAGGTGTACTCGCAGTACTGACTTTGGAGGCAGCAGCAATTATCTGAGCTAAGGCAGTATGCTGGGATATGTCACCACCTGCCTTCCGTATACTGTCATCATCATCGTCCGAATCTGACTTGTCTTCTTCAAAACCATATTCTTTGGCCTGTGCTTTCTTTGCAGCTCTCCTCACCTCATCTTCCTCTTCATTAAATTTAAAACCACTTCCACCATAACCAGTACCATGGGCTTGCTCAAGTCCCTGATTCACTTTTGCCATAAAACCATCAGCAAGAGCTTTCAGGTCATCGGGAACAGCTTGCTCAGAAAGTTCCAATGCTTTTACAAGATCAGGTGCATATCTTGCATCTTCCTCAGAAATAAATGTGATAGCACAACCTTTCCGACCAGCTCGACCTGTACGACCAACACGATGGACATAATCTTCATAGTGGTTTGGAACGTCAAAGTTAACCACCAATTCAAGCTCCTTCACATCTAAACCCCTAGCAGCAATACTTGTAGCAATCAGCAAATTGCAGACATTGCTCTTAAAATCAGAAATGGTGGATTCACGGTCAGTCTGGTCCTTAGCCCCATGAAGCGAGAGGCAAGGATAACCATGCTTGATGAGATCCCTGAACAAAGCATCACATTTCTCCTGCGAGTGGACAAAAATTAAAATTTTCCCTTTCTCATACCATTCCCCAAGTAGTTCTAGCAATCTTAAGAACCTTTCATTTTCCAGCCTCACCTCAACCAACTGTGTTATATCCTTGTTCACAACACTTCTCCCACCAACCTGTATCTCCACAGGTTTGTTTAACACTTTACGTGCCAAAATTTCTACCTGACGAGGGAAAGTTGCAGAAAAGAGTACCGTTTGGCGATCTGGCCGAATATTTTGAACAATTCGAGTAATTTGAGGCTCAAAACCCATGTCAAACATCCGATCAGCTTCATCCATAACCAAATATGTGACTCTACGCAGATTTGTAATTTTCCCCCCACTTGTGCAAAGTATGTCAATCATCCTACCCGGAGTACAGACAACAATCTCTGTACCACGCTTCAATTCACTGATTTGTTGAGCAACACCAGAACCTCCATACACAGGCACACACCTGATACCAAGTACCTTGGAAAACTTCTTTATATCACTGTGAATCTGCTGTACAAGCTCCCTTGTAGGTGCCATTATAAGCCCAATAGGTCCATCTCCAGCTACCACAGGTGGCTGGTCCTTGATATGCCTCAACATTGGCAGCACAAATGCAAGGGTTTTGCCTGAGCCAGTTTTGGCAATGCCTATGCAGTCTCGACCACTCATAATTATAGGCAGAGCCTGAGCTTGAATTGGCATTGGACTTTCATATTCCAGCTTCTTTATTGTCTCCAAGATTTTACTCGTAAGCCCTGTTTGGTGCCAGGTTTTAATTGGCTTTGGTACATCCTTACCATGTATCTTCAATTCCAATTCTTTTCGGTAAGCAACAACCTCTTCAGAAGTCATCTTAACGATCTCTTTCACTTCAATATAGAAGTTTTTCCGGAACGGTTCATAATCAATCTTAGAGTGGTCAACTACAGAAAGCTTCTCAGCTTTTGTCTTCTTCACCCTTTTCATGAACTCATCATCATCTTCTTCTTGTACAGGATCCTCATCATCCTCAAGGTCACTATAATCTGACTCTGAATCTTCACCCTGCATTATTCTCCCCATAGATTTATTTGAACCTTTCCTTGGCTGTTCACCATTACTTAATTCATCCTTCTTAGGTTTATTCTTTGAGTCCACATCCGTATCATCAAAATTTGGAGGTGCCAAAGTATTGTTTAGCTTCTCAACTTCAGGCAATACCATAGAATTCATAAAGGCATCCAATGGATCAATTTCCTCATCCCCAGCATCACCATCAGCCCCATTCTGTGAAGTGGATGCTACTCCATTCTCAGTATCAACCAACATTGAATCCCCAACTTCAATGTCAATAGGACTGACATTTTCATCCATGTCCATATCTGTCTCTATTTTCCCCATAGGAGGTACTTCTTCATCGTCAGATTCTCCTTCAAGGGTCCAGGTCTTCCCAGACATGGGTTCCTCAGCATTCCCTTCCCCACGCTTTTCTCTCTCAGCTTCTTCATTTTTTCTCTTCGTCTCCTGCCACTCCTGCACTCTCCTCCTCCGCTTTTCCATTTCCTCCTCCAATCTCCGCTGCTCATCCTTCAACTCCTCTTCACGGGTCAATTTATTCTCCTTATCAGAATCATCCTCAGTACTCTTTTTTCTTGGGCTCTCTTCACTATCAACCCTGTGCTTGCGAGGCCTGCTATTGCTCCGTTCACGATCTCTATCCTTGTAACCATCATCGTCTCTCCTGCGTCGCTTCCTATCATGCTCCCTATGATTATCATCACCATCATCACTATCGGCTTCTCGATGCTTCTCCCTATCCCGTATCCTCCTCTCTCTTTCTCTCTCCTTCTCTCTCTCTCTTTCACGCTCCCTCCTCTCCCTTTCCCTCTCTCTCTCCCTCTCTCGCTCTTCTCTCTCACGTTCCCTCTTCTCCCTTTCTCTTTCCCTCTCTCTTTCTTTCTCTCTTGCCCTCTCCCTCTTCTCTTTCTCCCTTTCCCTCTCCCTCTCCCTCTCCCTTTCTCTCTCCCTCTCTTCCCTGTCTCTTTCCCTCTTCTTTTCTCTGGCTCTCTCTCTTTCTCTGTCGTCGTCCCGACTTCGTGTCCTATCCTTATCCTTGTCCCTGTCTCTATGCTTCTCCCTATTTCTATCAAGCTTGTCATCAGAATCACTACTCTTCTCTCTCTCAGAACGCCGACTATCTCGGTCCTTCTTCTCCCTCTCATGGTCCCTATGCCTCTCCCCAATTCTCTCCTTCTCATCAGATTCACTACTCTTCTCTCTCTCAGAACGCCTGCTATCGCGGTCCTTCTTCTCCCTATCCCGCTCCCTATGTCTCTCCCCATTTCTCTCCTTGTCATCAGATTCACTACTCTTCTCTCTCTCAGAACGCCTGCTATCACGGTCTTTCTTCACCCTATCCCGGTCCCTGTCTCTGTCCCTATGTCTCTCCCCATTTCTCTCCTTATCTCTTTCTCTATCACGATCACGGTGGCTCCGCTTCGACTCCTTCAAATCCTCCACCTCACTCCTCTCCGAATCCTCCCTCCTAGATTTATGCTTCCCCTCATCCATTGCTTTCTCCTATGAATTCACAAACCTAACAATCCACAACAAATCAATTAAAGAAGAAAAAAGGAAAGAGATTCGAAACCCTAGCAGGTAAGAGAATTCGTGCAATTCTACAATCCCTCAACTATATGATACGAGTGACTAACTTCAAGTTCTTTATTATGTGATGAAAGTACGAGCGGTTGAGATTATACGAGACCTGAATTAACAAAGAAAAATAATTGCACGCAAACAATGAAGAGAACGAAAACGAAAACTGGAAACTGGAAACTGAAAACTGTATGCTAATCTTTCAAAAGTGGAAAATAGAATTACCAGAAAAATTAAGCGATTCCTAAATTTTGCAAGATATCGCGGAAAACAAATTCGTGGCGATGAGGAATGTTGAATCCAGAGAGAGAAGAAGTTTCGAGAGTCTAAACCCTAACCCTCTGTTTTGGTCGAATATATAAGAATTAGCGGCTAGCGTAAGGATACCCTGACTTCACTATGGGTGCGTTTTAAACTTTTAGGGCCGAAAATTTTGTAGCTGGAACCGCCATAGAGTTCTTGTGTGTTTCCACTGGGTCGGCCTTATATAGTAGGTGTGGCTGTCCATTGATGGGTCATGAATACAGTTTGGGCTTTGGCTTGGACTTTCTTATAGCGGATAATTTCTTTTTTGGGCGGGCCATGAATTTACTAACGAAAAATAGGAAATCTATTGGATAGCACGAAAGTATTGCTCTCTCCTCTAGTGAGAGCTCTCTTTTTATGAGATTCAGATCCTCTAGAGTTTCTAGGGTACTCTATCAAGTAGAGTTCATTAAATCCTAACCACTCTTTAATGATTTAATGGTCTAGATTTTGTCATCTCAGCATTTTATTAACAATCATCTTAATTGTTTTGTTTACAACATTATTTTATTATTTTAAGAATATTATTAATGAAATGCTGACATGGCAGAATCTAAACCATTAAATCATTAAAGAGTGGTTAGGATTTAATGAACTCTACTTGGTAGAGTACCTAGGAACTCTAGAGGATCTGAATCCCTTTTTATGTGAGAGGAGGGAGTAATGCTCTCAAACTATCTAATAACTATTTTGAAAAATAAAAGTATGAAAATAAATAACTAGTAAAATTGGATCTCATCTGTTAACTCGGCTTAAACCTAAAGGAAAAATATTGTATCTAAATTCGATAATTTTTTACTCAAAGCAACTTGATAATAGCAAATCACTCTAAAATGCTAAACCATATGAAAGTAACATGATATCTATAAGGGCACAATTGTACCCAGTCCCAAAAACAAGTGTTGGGCTCGGGTCCAATGAGCCTTATACAATAAACTTGTAAAGAATGGATTTGAAATCTAGGTTCGGGATGTTGGAAGTTTGATTAACAGACTAGAGTGCCACAATATAAACAAAAGGTAAACGAATATGACAAAGAGACCTCCTCGGACATAAGCCGAGGACGATGTGTGCATATATATTCTCTTTCTATGCCAAAGTTTACAATTCTTAGTTCCTGTTTTCTCTCAGCAGAAAGCGCAGATCCCCCCCTCTTTCCTCTTTCGTTTCCTTATATATTTCTTCTTCACTGGTTCATCCACGTGTCATACAAATCTTCCCCCTAGATACTTGTCACATCCACCACCTTCTTAAAGTATTCAAATAATAGCAGGGAGGCTGAATCCTACTGTTCAGAGATCATTTCCCCATTAATGCGGCCAGGGAGGTAGATGCAGGGTCTTTAATGTGGCGATAGCAACCTTTTCATTAGATATTTCTCTCACATCCTCGCTTCTAGAGGATGCTTGGATCACCCTCTTACCCATCAATTTTTCCAGAATTCTGCCTTTAACCCGTTAGCAAGTCCCAGGGTCATTGCCGGGCCTGTCTGAGGAGACATGCCTCCTCGGACAACTCCTCGGACCTTTACAGTGCAGATTGACTTGTGAGCCTGGAGGCCCTGATAAAAAACAAACTGGTACCAGCCAATCAGGCCGACAGCCCAAATGTTTATTCAGGAGTTTTTTACCCCCCACAATAGCCCCTCAAAACTCTATTTTTCCCACCCATCCGAGGAGAGAAATAGAGTTTTGATCCGACCAGAGTACCTCCCACACGTTTTGTAAACCGCCACGCGTGTATGGGTCCTTTTGTTCCCTGAAAATGCTTCTAACGCTTCAAAACCCAGAACGCGCGCATTTATGACCGCAAGTTACATCCTGTTCCCCCCGTTCAACGGTAAGATCGACATCCAACGGTCCAAGTTGGCCCCTGAAATTTTGAGCAGGACAAATTTAATTTCAAGGCCGCCTCCCGCACGTCAAAACGCCTGGAAACCTGCGCCTTCATTCATTTCTTCAAAAATCAATCGTATCAAAGTGTCAATCATCACCTTTTCTCTCCAGAAGCTCGTGAAAAATCGCATAACCAACTCCAGTAAGTTTTCGCTTTTCTTTATTCATTCCTTCTCGGCTTTTGTCATCGGCTCCCATCTAAACCTCTTTTCTTCTTCAAACTCTCATTTTCACTTCTCCCAAATGGGTAGATTTAAGTGTCTAGTTGATACTGACGCTGGTATGGAAGGTTTTAGGGCCAAGTACCATATTCCCAATGACATAGGCTTGAGATACTGTCCAGTAGAAGCCGTAGGTAGCGCTAGGAGAGATGGAGAAGTCATTATTCCCATGATTGCCTTTATAGAAGGTGGGATGACTCTCCCCATGAGAAATGTGACTAGTGAATACCTTCACAACCATAGGTTATGCCCAGACCAGTGTGTACCAAACGTGTTTAGGGTCTTAGGCAGTGTCGACGCTCTGAACAAGCAAATGGGCTTAAACCTCACATGGCACAACGTTGTCTTCATGTACGAGTGCCACAAACTCAAAAATGTAGGATATTGCATTAAATCCCGATCTAGCATAGTTAGACTGATCTCCTGTCTTCCTAAATCTAACAAAGGCATGAAGGACGACTACCTCATCGCCTTAGGAAACTGGTATGACGGTCCTCACTGCCCAGTCGAATGGGGAGAACCAGGTGTGAATCCTTAGGAGTTAGAATTACAAACCCATGATTCAACCCCGTTGCCTTTACCATTTTTAATTTTTATTGCATATTGTTCATTTTTGTCTTGATGTTTATCATTAGTCTGACCATATTCTTCTTCTCGGATGTTTCTCCTCACAGATAAACAACACGTACGTGCACGCCTCAGCCTCTGCAACGTTGCCGACCTGAACCGTGTCCTTCGCTCCGAAGTATTTGTCAGTGAGGACCTACAATTGAGAGCTGCCCACCTGATACTGGGATACGACCCCATATCGGTGGACTTCCAAGAAATTGAAAAAGCCATCATCGCAGGAGATAAGCAACGCAGAAGGATAGACGTGGCAAGACCAGGCTTCCTTTTCGACCGCGAAATTCCCGACGATCCCACCACCATTCTATACACGCGCCCTATAGCAGCAATTCCCCTCTCGGTGCAATCCCAGACAACCGCCGTCCGAGAAGAGCAAGCGTCCTCGCAACACTCGTCGGACGAAAAGATAGACAATTTTCAACTCGAGGACATCAAAAGGCCTAGAGGAAATCCATCTGTTATTCTCTCGGACGACGAGCACGCGCCCGCCGAGACTTCGGGGATACAAGGTCTAGTGATTGCCCAACCTGACTCCAGTTCCGAAAAAGAAGAAGAAGAAATGGACGCGCTAAAGCAATTGATGCACAAAAGGGGCGCGAGAGTCTCCCAAAAGGGAACAGGTGGGTCGCAAGTTCCTCCATCCTTGCCCCCACCCCCTCCTCCCTCCGATCCTAAGCCTCCCGTTGCGGAGCCTAAGAAGAGAAGGAAGGGTGAGGCCGATGAGGCAGATGGAGAGAGGCAGAAGAAGATGAAACAACAACAATAACAACCCCAACAATAAAAACCCAACAAGGGCAAGGGACGTGCCTCTTCGGTAGAAAGCGGGGAGAACAGGGACCTTGCCAAGGTGCGCCGTGCACCGGCTAACTGGTCTCCCGAGCTTATGCTGGATGGGGCACCAATCTCTTCCCAGTCTAATATTAGGGTGTTCCAACAAGGTCATGCTCTCCACCTGGCTGATGCCTTGGAATGTCCCCTTCTTCTGCCCAAGGACATGGAAGCCCTGGACAAGATGAACTAGCCCCATCTGTTCCTTTCGCTAAAAAGGGACTTGGCCTTGGTAAGTATTTAAGTCTTATCTTCACCTTATTTTTTCATCACACCTTATTGTAAGAGACATTCTTATGCATTTGATATTTTGATATTTCGCCACAGGCCAACCAGGAAGTCTTTGCTGCCGAGAAGTGGGTAGAGGATTCTCGGAAGAAGGCTGGACTTGAACTGGAGCTTAGGCTGGAGACCGAGAAGTCCTTAGGCCAGACCCTTACGCAAAATGAAAAGCTAACCACGCAGCTAGCGGAGCTAAAAAGGGAAAAAGATGGTGTCGAGGCCAGCCTGAGGACAATGAGGACCCAGGTGGAGGGGCAACGCAAGCTTCTTCATCAAAGGGATGAAGAGTTATCCAAAGCTCAACAGGAACACTCTGACTTGAAGAAGGAGCTTGCCAGGATGAAGGACGAGGCTCGTACCTTCAAGGACTCTATGGAGGCCGCGAAGAAGGCCGCTTACAAGGAAGGGGTAGTGGCGACAGAAAACCAGCGAACTGAGGAGTTCGCCGGGCTGTGTTGAGAGTACTGCCAGCAAGTTTGGGAGGAAGCCTTAAATGTGGCAGGGATTCCCTCAACTTCCGAGTTGAGGAAGCCCGAAAACGTTTGGCTTCCCTTAGACATCTAGGAGATAGAAGAACTTCCTCTTGTCGCCCCTGCCCCTGAAATAGCACCTTCCATGCTCCCTCCCAAGATCCCAGAGCCCATTCCTACTCCTACAGAACCTACGAGTTCCAATAAAGAGAAGGAACAGGGTGAAGGTGCCGAGGAGGCTACTAGCCAAAGCGCCGAGCCTAATGTCCCTCCACCAGTGGCAACAAACAAGGGAAAACAAGTCCAGTCCTCTTTTGAAATGGAGCTAAAAAGCATAGAAGCTGCCAGCACTTCCGAGCAGAACCCCCCTTCTAAGGCTTAGGGTTTAGGGTATTTAGGACTTCTCTTTTTATCGTGTAACAAATTTTTGAATTTTTGCTTTGTATGTACATTGACAAAAATTAATGACAAACTGTTTGGTTCGATTTTCATTTGCCTTGCAATTTTTAGTATAATAATGCTCATCAGCACAAAAATGAATGAATGGAACAATTAACACCACTTGCAATATTTTAATTTGTCATGATTTTAAATAAAAGCACATATACTTAGCTTATATTTTGCAAATCAGGACCCAAGAACAAAACATATGTGAAACAGCAATATACAATAAAAAACTTAACTTAGAATTTAACTTGGGACATAAAGCAATCCAAGTGTTTCATTAACTCCTCAGTACTAATGTGAAATGGTTTTTTTTTTTTTGCTAATGTTCTCAAAGTAAAGGGTTCAAAGACCCGACATAACCAAACTTCCTTTCTAGAACAAGTAGGATGCCAATTTTTACAAGGCATGTGGTCCGAGGACCATGCATGTCCAAGCTTTATCTAATACTTATAAATTGCAACTTGAGATGTTAATTTACCCAAAGTAGAAGGTCTGTGAACCTGACATAACTAAGGCTCTGTTTAACAAATGATAAGATATCAATTTCCACAAGGTATGTGGTCCGAGAACCATCCATGACCAAGTTTCTGTTTGATACTTGGTAATAGTAACTTGAGATGTTAATTTCCCCAAAGTAGAAGGTCTGTGGACCCGACATAACTAAGGTTTTGTTTAACAAATGATAAGATATCAATTTCTACAAGGTATGTGGTCCGAGGACCATCCATGACCAAGTTTCTGTTTGATACTTGGTAATAGTAACTTGAGATGTTAATTTCCCCAAAGTAGAAGGTCTGTGGACCCGACATAACTAAGGTTCTGTTTAACAAATGATAAGATATCAATTTCCACAAGGTATGTGGTCCGAGGACCATCCATGACCAAGTTTCTGTTTGATATTTGGTAATAGTAACTTGAGATGTTAATTTCCCCAAAGTAAAAGGTCTGTGGACCCGACATAACTAAGGTTCTGTTTAACAAATGATAAGATATCAATTTTCACAAGGTATGTGGTCCGAGGACCATTCATGACCAAGTTTCTGTTTGATACTTGGTAATAGTAACTTGAGATGTTAATTTCCCCAAAATAGAAGGTCTGTGGACCCGACATAACTAAGATTCTGTTTAACAAATTATAAGATATCAATTTTCACAAGGTATGTGGTCCGAGGACCATCCATGACCAAGTTTCTGTTTGATACTTGGTAATAGTAACTTGAGATGTTAATTTCCCCAAAGTAGAAGGTTTGTGGACCCAACATAACTAAGGTTCTATTTAACAAATTATAAGATATTAATTTCCACAAGGTATGTGATCCGAGGACCATCCATGACCAAGTTTCTGTTTGATACTTGGTAATAGTAAGAGATAAACCCAAATACATATTGATAATTTGAACCACGAACGATAAAAGTGCTTTTTATTAATAATAATACCTTCGTAGGTTGTTTACATTCCAGGAGCGTTGTACAATTTTTTCATCTAGATCAGCTAGTCGATATGATCCTATGCCTGCTACAGAGATGATCCGATAGGGTCTTTCCCAATTTGGTCCTAGCTTTCCCCATACTGAGTTTTTGGCAGTACCCACAACTTTTCTCAACACCAGATCCCCAGGCGTTAGTGGCCTTAGCTTCACATGGGCATCATACCCTTGTTTAAGCTTCTGCTGATAATAAGCCATTTGGACCATAGCGGTCTCTCACCGTTCCTCAACCAAATTCAGGCTTTTCTCCAAGAGACCATCGTTATTTTCTGGACTAAAAGAACTCATCCTTAGCGTGGGGAAACCAGATTCTAAAGGTATCACCGCCTCGGCCCCATAAGTTATAGAGAATGATATTTCTCCAGTGGATCTGCGCGGCGTAGTCCGATACGTCCATAAAACATGCGGTAGCTCCTCTACCCATCTACCCTTCGCGTCATCTAGCCTCTTCTTGAGTCCACTGACTATGATTTTGTTAACGGCCTCGGCCTACCCATTTCCCTGAGGATAAGCTGGGGTGAAGTATTCGTTTGTGATGCTTATGTCACTACAATACTTCCTAAAAGCTCTACTATCAAATTTAACGCCATTATCTGAAATAAGTGTGTAGGGTACCCCAAATCTAGTGACAATATTCTTCCAGATAAACTTATTGGAGTCGATATCCCTAATATTTGCTAAGGGCTCAGCTTCGACCCACTTGATGAAGTAGTCGGTTCCCACGAGTAGCCACATTTTGTTTCCCACAGCCCTCGGAAAAGGCCCTACTATATCCAATCCCCATTGAGCGAAAGGCCAAGGACTGGACAAAGGACTAAGGACTCCCCCAGGTTGATGAATGCTGGGAGCAAACCTTTGGCATTGGTCACACTTTCTCGCGTAGTCTTGAGCTTCCTTCTGCATATTGGGCCACCAATATCCCTGAGTCAGAGCCCTATGGGCTAAGGACCTTCCCCCAGTATGGCTTCCGCAAATTCCCTTTATGCAATTCTTCTAAAAGTGCCTCCGTTGACTCAGGGTGTACACATAACAAGTATGGTCCGGAGAAAGAGCGTTTATATAATTTCTGATCCTCGGACAGCCAGAATCGATGCGCCTTTCGACGAATCTTATCTGCTTCAAACTTGTCCACGGGAAGAATGTCGCCTTTTAGAAAAGATACCACAGGGTCAATCCAACTAGGTCCGGGCCTTATCAGATGGATACGGACGGCACTTGCAGTGGTCAGAGTTGGTTCTAGCAAGTTTTTAACGAGGATAATCCTAGGCAAACACTGAGCCGAGGACGTCGCCAAAGTGGCCAACGAGTCTGCATGTGTGTTTCCACTTCTAGAAACGTGAGAAAGGATAAAAGACTCAATCTCAGATTGTAAGCACTTGACATGGGTCAGGTACTCTTGCATTCTTGGGTCCCTAGCCTCCATGGTCCCCGTTACTTGGCCAACCACTGACTGAGAATCCAAGAACATATGAACTTCCTTTCCCCCCATTGTACGTACCATGTTCATACCTACCAAAACCGCTTCGTACTCGGCCTCGTTATTAGTTACCGAGAACGCTAATCTCAACGATTTTTCAAAGACAATCCCCTCAGGGGACACCAAAACAAGTCCAACCCCAGACCCCTTTTGGTTGGCTGCCCCATCAACATACACGTTCCAAATCGGTGGTCCTTTGCTTGTGATCATGCCAACTGATTTTTCATCCATGTGTGATTCCTTCACAGTTTCTTCTAATGATGGTTCGGCTAACTCTGCCACCAAATTCGCAAGAACCTGGACCTTCACTGAGGTATGTGGCATGTATTTGATATTAAAAGCTCCCAAAATAGTTCCCCACTTAGCTACCCTTCCCGAATAGTCAGCACTTCCCAATACTGACTTGAGAGGCAGTTGGGTCAAAACCACCACAGTGTGGGATTGGAAATAGTGAGGAAGCTTCCGCGTGGCATGAACTACAGCCAGAATTGCCTTCTCTAAAGGCAAATAACACACTTCAGTTTCATTCAAGGATTTGCTGACATAATAGACCGGTCTCTATACCCCACCGTTGTCCCTTATAAGGACCAGGCTGACTGCATGGACAGCCACAGCTAGGTATGCAAACAAGATTTCATCAACCTCTGGCTGAGACATAATGGGTGGCCGGGAAAGATATTCCTTAAGTTGCTGGAAAGCTAAAGCACACTCCTCGGTCCACTGGAATCCTTTCCATTTATTCAACAGTTAGAAAAAAGGTCTATACTTGTCAGTTGAGCGAGAGATAAACCTGTTGAGGGTGGCGGTCATTCCGGTCAATTTCTGAACTTCCTTTGGATTTCGAGGTGGTTGTAAGCCTTGGATGACTCTAACCTGCGCTGGATTCACCTCCATTTCTCTATGAGTCACCATGTAGCCTAGGAACTTTCCGGAACCCACCCTAAAAGAACACTTTGAGGCGTTAAGGTGCAGCATATACTTTCTAAGTATTTGAAAGCTGTCTTACAAATCTTTCACATGCGTAGGTACTGTCTTACTCTTTATTACCATATCATCCACATATACCTCAATGTTCTTTCCAAGTTGCGACTCAAACATTTTGGTCATCATCCTTTGGTAAGTAGCCCCAGCGTTTTTCAACCCGAACGGCATTACTTTATAGTGATAGTTCCCTGTTGGAGTAATGAAAGCAGTCTTCTCCTGATCATCCGCCACCAATGGAGTTTGGTGATACCCCTAGAAAGCATCTAAAAAGCTCATTCGAGGATGTCCGACCGTGGCATCCACAAGCTGATCGATGCGTGGCATTGGGAAAGAGTCCTTTGGGCAAGCTTTGTTTAGATCTGTAAAGTCCACACATACTCTCCACTTTCCGTTCTTCTTTTTCACCACAACTGTATGCGCTAACCACTCCAGGTAGAAAACTTCTTTAATAGCCCCAGCCCTTTTGAGCTTGAGCACTTCTTCTTTAACAGCCTCGGAATGCTCTTTGGAGGAACGCCGAGGTGGCTGCCTCCTAGGAACAACAACAGGGTTGACGTTCAAATGATGACAAATGAAGCTTGGGTCAACCCCCGGAGCCTTATAAGGATCCCAAGCAAAGACATCGATATTGTCCTTCAAAAACTTCACCAATTTCATCTTCTCTTGGTGTAGTAACCGTATACCAACTTGAAAGAACCTTTCGGGGTCATTGGCTATGAGAAACCTCTCCAAATCTTCACACATGGCTTCCTTTGCTGTCACCGCATCGGGCGCATCCAGAGTCGTTAATTGCTATAAGTCCTTCATAACCGAGGCCGAGGACTCTAATTTGGCTTGATGCAATACTGCAACCGATATGCATTGCCTTGCCACTGTTTGGCTACCAAGAATTTCTTCGATGAATCCCCCCGAGGGGAATTTTACTTTAACACGCAAAGTTGAGGAGACAGCACCCAAAGCGTGCAACCAAGGCCTGGCAAGGATGGCCGTGTATGAGGAATATGCGTTAACCACAATAAAATCCACCTCGACTGTTTCCGAGCCCGACTGTACAGGCAATCGAATTTGTCCCTTTGGTATGACAACCTTCCTTTTGAAGCTTATCAGTGGGGAGTCATAAGGAGTGAGATCCTCCAATTTTAACCTTAGCCCCTTGAATAAGTCGAGATACATAATATCCACGCCGCTGCCTTGATCGATCATCACCCTTCTGACGTCGTAATTCCCTATTCTCAAAGTGACCACCAGGGTGTCATCATGGGGTTGGATGGTCCCAACCTTATCCTCCTCCGAGAATCCCAAGACAAGCGCATTCCCTTTAATCCTCTTTGGCTTCAAGCCTGACTCCTCGGCCTGGGAGTGTGACACTGCCATCACCCGGGTAGGACAGGAACCGGTCCTGCCAGGTGCAGCGAAGATGACGTTAATCGTTCCCAAGGGTGGCCGAGATGAGTTGTTCTTCTGATTATTTGAGCCTGACTGACTGCCTCGCCCGTTAGGTTGGTACAAGTGCTGCTTCAACTTCCCCTCGCTAACAAGCTGTTCTAGATGGTTCCAGAGGGTCCGATAATTCTCGGTAGTATAACCCACATCCTGATGGTACCGGTAAAAAAAATTCTGATTTCGCTTCGTAGGGTCCCCCGCCATCTTACTGGGCCATCTGAAGTAGGGTTCCTTACGGACTTTCTCCAGTAGTTGGTGCACTAGTTCTCGGAATACAGTATTAACTGCTTGAGGAGTGGCTAAGCCAGACTGCCCAGAGTAATCTCTCCTCGGCTTATTGTTGTGATACCTGTCCGACCTAAAATCCCTTCTCTCCTGCGGGATAACCTTCGCCTTACCCTTACCCTGCTGTTGACATTCCTTAACCCTTTTGTACTCGTCAATACGGTCCATGAGGCGACGTACACTCCATACGGGCTTTTTGGTCAAGGATTTCCTCAAGTCATGATCAGTGGGAAGGCCCACTTTAAAAGTATTGATCACCACCTCGTCAAAATCTCCATCTATCTCGTTGAACATCTCTTAATACTTGTCGAAGTATGCTTTCAACGTCTCACCCTCCCTCATGGCTATAAATAATAGCGAGTCCAACGGTCGAGGAACTCTGCTGCATGTAATGAACTGAGACGCGAATGCCCTAGTAAGTTCCCGGAACGAACCGACAGACCCTGACTTTAGTCCATTGAACCATCTCATAGCAACAGGTCTTAAGCTAGAAGGAAAGACTTCGCACGTCAAGGTTTCATTGTGAGAATGCACCGCCATCCTCTGATTAAAGTGGCTCACATGTTCCATCGGGTCTGTTCGGCCATTATAAATGGTGAAGGTGGGCTGGGTGAACCGCCTAGGGAGCCTTCCATTCTCAATCCTGCATGAGAAGGGTGATTTGGAGAGTTGGTGTAGCGCTCGGCTCATAGCGTCGTTCCCCAAGCCCCTAGAGGGAAGCTTCCTATGCTTACGACCCTGTAGGTCATCCTCTTCGCAAGAGAAGGTTTCGCTGGGGGGAGTCCTGGACCTTGAACTATAACTGCTTCCCCAGGATTCCCCTAAAGAAGGATTGGATGGGGGTGAAGCCCGCCTTCGTCTGACACGGCGCAGCTTCTTCTTGAGGTGGTCAATCTCCCTCCGCATGGCTTTGGCATCATCCTCATGGGTGGCACTACCTCCGCCGCGCGTATGACTCGCCCCAGGATATACGGTATGAACACTTCCCTCTCGATCCCTCCGGCGCTCAAGACGCTCAAAAAGATCTTCGGGCTGTGATCCTTGAGATTTCGCATGATGCGAACCCAAGCCTGCCATGATGTTCCAATTCCTTCAACGCTAGAGTTTCCACAGACAGCACCAATTGTAAGGGCACAATTGTACCCGGTCCCAAAAACAAGTGTTGGGCTCGGGCCCAATGAGCCTTATACAATAAACTTGTAGAGAATGGATTTGAAATCTAGGTTCGGGATGTTGGAAGTTTGATTAACAGACTAGAATGTCATAATCTAAACAAAAGGTAAACGAATATGACAAAGAGACCTCCTCGGACGTAAGCCGAGGACGATGTGTGCATATATATTCTCTTTCTATGCCAAAATTTACAATTCTTAGTTCCTGTTTTCTCTCAGCAGAAAGCGCAGATCCCCCCCTCTTTCCTCTTTCGTTTCCTTATATATTTCTTCTTCACTGGTTCATCCACGTGTCATACAAATCTTCCCCCTGAATACTTGTCACTTCAACCACCTTCTTGAAGTCTTCAAATAATAGCAAGGAGGCTGAATCCTACTATTCAGAGGTCATTTCCCCATTAATGCGGCCAGGGAGGTAGATGCAGGGTCTTTAATGTGGCGGTAGCAGCCTTTTCCTTAGATATTTCTCTCACATCCTCGCTTCTAGAGGGTGCTTGGATCACCCTCTTACCCATTAATTTTTCCAGAATTCTGCCTTTAACCCGTTAGCAAGTCCTAGGGTCATTGCCGAGCCTGTCTGAAGAGACATTCCTCCTCGGACAACTCCTCGGACCTTTACAGTGCAGATTGACTTGTAGGCCTAGAGGCCCTGATAAAAAACAAACTGGTACCAGCCAATCAGGCCCAAAGCCCAAATGTTTATTCAGGAGTTTTTTACCCCTCACAATATCAACCATCCAGAGGTAATTGCTACACTAAATCAAATATAGGTCGCCAATTGTTTTTTCCTAGTTTGACCATAAGGTAACAAGATTTAGAGAAATTAAGTTTATAATATAAATTTTGAGAGCATCGAGTAGCTTAGATTTAAATAACATCTCTATATTCTTTGGTGTGATAAAATACTTAGAGTATTAGTATAAACCCCACATTTTTGCAATCAAATTCATAAGATTCTTGTCATTGTTAGTCTCATCTTTTGCAAGTAAACCAACATAAATTTCATTGTTTTCAGGTGGAACAAAGTTTGTATTTTAAAAAACAAGAATCAAAGGAATGTATAATGAGAATATCATCAAAGTTATAGACACTTATTGTTCTTTTTTATAGTAAAAATCCTAAGAATATTTTTTTATAATTTTTTTTTCAGACCGTCCCAACCTAGCTGAGCCAGGAATGATAGTTATGAAGGGTCTGTTTGGAATCTACTTATTTTATTGAAACTAGATTTTTTTTGCTAAAAGTACTATAGATAAAAGTAAAAGTTAACTAAAATAGTACAATAAGACCCATAAATAGTACCAAAAAGTGCAATGAGATCCATGAATAGTAGCAAAAATAAGTTGAATAGTAAAATAAGTTGCCAAAAATAATCTTGCCAAACAAACACGAAAAACCAAAATTATGTCTTTTTTGGCACTTAACTCAAACCACCTATATTTTTATGGTGATATTTGTAAACTTTAAATTGTGTAAGCTTAAGATTAGGGGTGTTAATTCGGGTTAGCGTGTCGGGTTCCTGTCGTGTCGAGATAGGGATATTCGACTAAATGACTCAATTTTAACCCGACCCATTTAATAATCGTGTCATGATCCTTCAACCCTAACCTGATTTGTTAATAAGGCGAGTTGACCTGACCCAATCCATTTGATACGCTTAATAAACGAGTCATGTTGGGTTGACACGAATGTAACACAACCAATTTTAACCTGCATAATATTTAACGTAACATCCATCGAGAAATAATTTTTTTTTTACATTCCAAAAGCAGTACATACACTTCAAATTTTCAACCCACATTCAAAATAATATAGTTCAACAAAAATATAACATATATATAAAAATAAGTTCTTTACACTCTAAAAGAAGTGCATACAATTCAACCCAAATTCAAAATAACATAGTTTAACAAAAATAACATAGTTCAACAAAAAATATAATATCCTTGAAACTCGTTAAATGCTAAGTATCAATATTGAAATAATTGGAGCAAATAGTAGACTAATCATGACTATGACTACAATTATCATCCATAGAGAGAGAGAGAGAGAGAGAGAGAGAGAGAGAGAGAGAGAAAGAGAGAGAGAAAGCAATAACCGGTTTGAGACTTTAAGTTTGAGAATTGGGCATGAGACTATAAAATAGTAGATTGAGTAGCACGACCAAAATTAAAAAATAAAATAAAAGTAGATATTTATAAGAAGGTTTAGAGATTTAGGGTTTGTAGGGTCTAGAGATCTAGGGTTTGTAAAGTTTTAATTTCCAATTATATCCCTTGTAAGTTTTTGTAATTACTCATTTTTCTTTTTAAATTTAAAATATATGTTGGAGATAAAAGGTATTTGACAAATCTAAAATAAAATGAATATTATTTGTTATACGAGTTAAACAGGTTGTGTTAAGTGGATCATTTTGGTTTGACATAAATAAATCGGTGTGTTAAACGTGCCTATTGTGAGTTATGCGGGTTGACCCACTTATGACATGTCTCTTATTGTGTCGCTTTTAAGTCGACCCGTTTATGATCCAAACAAGGCACAACCCTAACCTGCAAAAACCCGTGTCGTGTTTGCGGGTTGGGTCGAACATTGACACCCCTACTTAAGATTATAACTCTTATTTTTATATATATTTAATTTCAATAATAGATAATATGTATAAAAATAAGTCTTTCACTTTTTAATTACTTTTTAAAAAAATAATTAATTACTTTTTTATATTGTTTCCATCTAAATAAATTTTGATAAAAGTAGGTTTGAATATTTAACTAAATTGGGTAAGTTATTTTCTAAAAAAACACAGCATTTAATTTGACTTTTTACTCATTACTACTTGTTTAAAATATATATTGTCAAACTTGTCGTGTTATGGATGGGTTACAGCTGACACTTAGGCTGCGTTTGTTTCGGTGTAAATTAATTTTCGGGTGTAAAATAATTTCAGGTGAAAATATTTTCAGGAAAGGAAAATATTTTATAGTGTTTGGTTGCATTTTAAAAATTATATTAGAAAATAATTTCAAGTGTTTGGTAACATTCTGAAAATGCAAATTTTCTACTAGTTTCTCACATTTTCTCAGCCATTTTCCCAGCTTCCAAACAAATTTTATAATATAAAATTGTAATACATCAACTGTTAAACAAACAAAAATCAAAACAACACCATTCCCACATAAATCATTCGGTCAAACTGAGAGAGGGAGGAGGAAGAGATCTCACATCGCGATCTCACATCGCAAATCCGGTCCGATCTCACGGCGGTCGGTGCGATTTCACGGCGCGAGTTCTATGGCGCCTCGATCTCGCCGGTGAGCAATCGACAGCACGATCTCGCGCCTCGATCTCGTTCGCGCGAGCTCGACGGCGGGGCTTTGGGTTGAGGATGACGATCTAAGCTTCACCGGCGTGATCTGACCGGATTCGGCGATCTCCCTCTAGCTCTCTCTCTCTTTTCTGGTGTGACTACCGTTGCTCTCTCTCTCTCCTTTTCTATTTTCAGTCTGAAAAATTGTATTTCAAGGTAAAATAGAAACGGAAATTGATTTACAGCTGGAGAGGGTTATTTTACGGTCAATGTGGAAGTGATTTTTAGTTTGACCAAATTTTCCATTGAACCAAACACACGCAAATGCGAAAAATATTTTCTGAAATTGATTTACCGTCCAACCAAACGCGGCCTTACTAACAAAGGTTTGGAAGGCCAAATTTTGTACTATCATCATGTGTATATATATATTAAATCATACGAGTCATTAAATTATTTAAATAAATCAGTACACAAAGATAACATTTCTGAATACCACATAGTGGGTCAAAGGAACAATGTGAAAATACTTTATCTATATTTAACATAGACGTGTAGATGAATTAGAATTATACATTTAATTAAAAAGTAGTAACAAATTAGAAGTCAAATTATAGAATTTTTTTTAAAAGTTACCTTTTTGTCAAAAAAAATTACCTTATTTAGTTAGGTGTTTTTTTAAGATAAGATTAAACCTAGTTTTTTAATAAAATAAAATGGTAAAATGCAGTCAACAATTATAGGGTTTGGCTAATGCTAGCTAAGTCTAAAATATTTCAAAATTGACCAACTTGGTCTATAATCACCGTGAGAAAGGAGAAAAATAAGAAATGCTTTAGAGAGCAAATTGGTTAGTTTTGAAATATCTTTAGTTGGTATTAGTCTAAACTTCAAAAATGTTGATTGTATTAAAAAAAAAAAACCAGATGACAATATTATAAAATGTCATTCAAAATATATATATTTTAAATTTATATGATAAGGTTTTCACCCAAACTATGTTAAAGAATTTATCTCTAACTCGTTATGTAACGATTTATAAGACCATATACATGTATTAAATCGCAATGAGTTAATTAAATAATTAAAACAAGTTACATGACCGTTAAACATGTCATATGATAAAAGAACATGTGAATAATCTTTCCATTGCCATGTAGTGAGTTTGATGAATATTTCGCAAAACTTTGTCCATATAGATATGGACATACATATGGATTATAGATAGGGTTTGACTTCTATTTGTTTTTGTTTTTGTTTTTAAATAGTTTCAACCTATGATGTTCACTTCTGATGATAGCTCCTTATCATCAAACCAAGACACCAATCGTTGTTTTGTGTAGTTGAAAATTGAACTCCAGATCTCTTATTTAACTATTAAAGACTTTATTAGTTGAATTAACTGGAACCCACGACTTCTATTTGGTTTAGTGAAGCACTAAACGTGATACAAGCACAATATGTCTCTAAAATTAAATGTGTTAGTCTCGTGGCTTATCTAGTGCCCAATGCATTAGATCGAAGCTTCATTGTCATAAATATACAGATGAAACATTTAGTTCATGCTAATAATATTCTCTTCTTGTATTCCTTCATCTAAACACAATGGGTTAATGTTTAGCTAGGAAATTATAAAATAATTTAATTAAGTTACATAACTGTTAAACATGTCATGTGCTAAAAGTATACATGTATAATCTCTCCAATTGCCACATGGTTGGAGGAATATTTTGAAAAACTTCGTCCATATAGACATGGACATACATATAGATTATAAACATGGTTTGGCTTCTATTTGGTTTAGTGAAGCACCAAATGTCTCTAAACACGATATAAACACGATGAGTCTCTAAAATTGGCCACGTGTTAGTCTTGTGGCTTGTCCAATGCTCCAATGCACAAGATCAAAGCCTCGTCGTCATAAATATATAGATAAAACATTTAGTTCATTCCAATCATCTTCTTTTCTCATATTCCTCCATCTAAACACAATGTGTTAAAATCTCGTTGAAAATTTATCTTATAAGACAATTTCAACAAAACCCCAATGAAAACGTGTGGATCCTTTATTCAGGGGCGACGTTAAGTGTTGTTCAGGGGTTCAGATGAACCCCTTAACTTGAAAATAAAAATACTATATAATAAAATATTTTTTTATTAGCTTACTTTGCTTTAAAAAATATTTTTGAACACTCTGACTTAAATTTTGAACGCTCTAATCACAGATAAGTCCAACTCAAAACTAAACAATAAAATAGGCCAACCCAGTCCAAAACTAAAACAACATAGATCAACCCATCCTAAAACCAAATAACAGCACAGATCATATAGATCTCTCTCTCATGAATTTCATCTCACCTCAATTAATTATTTGACTATCTTGGTATCTTCAACTCTAAGAATAAAGAGTGAATATTTGTGAGTTGCGAGTGTCTATATTATTAAAAAATTTTATTATATGTGTGAGTGTGTTTAATATTGATTATGAACAATTTTTTTAATAATTTTTTTGTGTAAATTGTGATGTGTGCGAATGTGTGTATGTATAGTATAAACATGATATAACTTTATATAATTTAATTTTTAGGAAATATAGAAAGTTTGTAATGATTCAAAATATGAAAACTCGTAGAAACAAATTATAAAATTTTATGCATTTGCTTATTTTTTTGTTGGTAACTCGATATAGTCAAGTTTTATTTTAATTAAATTTTGTTTTAACTTATATTTCTTAACGAATCATTTGGATAAAATTCTTTGCCATTGCCTTTATTGTGGATTGGATCTCGCAACGAGAGGATGGTCTTATGGAGCCGCTCTATACCATATTCGATTTGAGTACATATATGACCTCGCACGCAAACACTCCAAATGGATAATAAAGTGAGTGTCATGGCAAAAGGGACATTAATATGGTAATTTCGGTCGATAAATAAATAAAGTACAGGTGTTAATCAGTGCGTCGAGTCAAAGGCAATTTTGAGCTCCAAAAGCAGCAGAAACACGCTCTGACCGCCGTGGGTTTCTGCGGCCTCGATTCGTCTTTCTAAACTCTCTCTCTCCCTTTCTCTCTCTCTCTCTCTCTCTCACAGTCCTCACACCGGCAATTCAAAATCCACCTGTACCGTACATGCCATGAACACCTTACTTTCTATGTATTCTTCTCCTAGATAAGAAAATTCTCTCACAATTACAAAACCCCACTTTTATTACTGTACTCTCTCTCTCTCTCTCTCTCTCTCTCTCTCTCTCTCTTATCTTTCACATTCACACTCCCTATACCTGCATTTTTCTCTTAACTGCCAAAACCCTAAGACGACGCCGTTTGAACTGGAAGGTCCGCTTGCTTCTTCGTCTTCCTCTTTCTCGAGAAAATAAAAAAAGTTTTCCCCTGATGTGCCCTTAGAATCACTCCCTGCACAGGCAAGCTTTCATTTTCACCCTCGTTTTGCTTTAGAATTTTTATAACCGTTTTTGTTTTTTTTCTTATCGCCTTTTTAAAACTCATTCGAAGCTCTGTTTGGCTATGGAGAAAAAAGAAGAAGAGGGAAACTAAGTCAAAGCACTCAAAATTTGGCTTTTGTTTCCCCCTTTTTTTTTTTTTTTGGTTAAAAGCATTCATCTTTTTCACCTTATTGTATCAGAAACCAAACGGGGAACTAGGGTTTCGATTTTCGGTGGCTTTTTATCAAAAAAAGCGGAACTGTAAAAATACTTTATTTTTTTTAAAATTTTTTTATTTTTTTAAAATTTGGTGGATCAATGAATGTCGTTTTCTTGCTTTATGTGTTTTTTTTTTTATTTTGCCAACAACGTTACAGTAATGTATTTTATTATAGTTAAATTATAATGTAATATATAATATATATATTTCAGTTTCGTACTGTAGAAACCGTAAAAGGGGAAATGGAGGATAACGAAAAGTTGGATCAAAATATGGCCAAAGATTCTGATATCGACCTTGTGGATGCGAATGTTGAAGTTCAACTTCAACAGCGAGAGCCACAGCAAGATGATTCTACTGTCTCTATGGAAAATCAAAACCCTAGAGAAAATGGGAACTCGGATAAAGTTGTTGGGGCAAATGAGGTGGTGGAGGAGGAGAATAAGAGTGTTGAATTGGGTAGTAGTGATGATCAGGTTATGGTTGATGCTGCTCCTGATGATGAAGTTATGGCTGAGGATGAGAAAATTGACGGTGATGATGTTAAGGGGCCGGTGCAAAATAAAAGCAATGATGTTAAGGAGCCTGTAGAGAATAAAAGCAATGGCGCTGCTGATGTTAAGGAACCAGTAGAGAATAAAAGCAGCAATGGCACTGATGCCCGCATTGAAATTCATCTGGAAGCGCCTGCTGCACCTGTTTCCGCTGTGGAATTCTCAACCCCAGTAGCACAGAATAAGAATTTATGGTTGAGTGATGTAGAGGTACTCCTCCCAAGTGAAATCCCGATGCCCAATTTATTTGATTGTTAAATTAACGGTTTGGAGCAGTGGTAAATTTTGAGTCTTTGAGCATATTACTTATTTTTGTGCTTGATTTGCAGATGTCTGAGGCCGATGAATGGGGGACGCCACAGGATCAAGCTGCATTCATGAAGGAGCTGGAGCGTTTCCATAGGGAGAATGCTTTGGAATTTAAAGCCCCTAAATTTTATGGAGAGCCGCTAAATTGCCTTAAGTAAGTTTCCGGTGATGATTGTTTTGAATCTGGGATTTTTGTGTTTGGCGTTACTTTTATTACATTCTTGCTGTATGCATGCTTTTTATGGTTGTAGGTTATGGAGAGCTGTTATTAGATTGGGTGGCTACGAGCTGGTATGCATTCATCTTCCTATGTTATTAATTATTTATATATTTCAGGCTCTTGTACAGCTGCTGTTTGTTGTTTTGAGCTTCAGCAGGCAATGGCAAGTAAAATTGCAGTGCTTTTCTAAATAGACGTATTCTGGTTATTTTCAGAAAAACCACTTAATAATTATATCAATTTAAACAGATTAATGCAAGTGATGCCTATATTTAATGATACATAAGCTTAATAATGAAACAGATTGATTTAATGCAAATGAGGCATATATTTAATAATACATAAGAAAATGCATTTGCTATGCACAAATCACTATCAATCTAGGATGTGGAGTAATGATTCATGAAATGTTGTTGTTACTACTTAATCTGGAGTGCAGTGTGATAGGCATAGATTCAACTGGTTACATATTTGATATATGGCCTGCCAAGTGCAAAAGAAAAAGGCAGCGTTTTGGGCCTTTTGAGTTTATTTTGGTGGGTCCCACCAAAAAAAATTCCCCTCTATTTCTATAGTAGTTTCAATAAATAAGCAATTAGCATCCAAATGCATATTTGAAAAATTAATTGCTTCTAACTCTATGCGTTAGGTAAGTGATAAATGTTAAATCTTAGTGGAAAAAATTGACCAAGCATATGCAGTCAATGTGATGACTCTTTAGAGGATTAAAAAAAATTGTGTAATTGGCTTGTTAAGAGATATAAATAGAAGCCAAGGAAAAAAGAGAGTAATTACTCTTCCCTTTTGTCAAAAACTTCAGATTTTATTTCTTCCATTGGGAACCAGATATTGATAGGATTGAATGGATGTTGAATTAATACAAATTTGTTGAAATAATTGGCTTTTTCAGTTCATTTTTTTGGAAAAAAATTAAATTCAATTAAATTTTGTCCATTTGCATTGTGTGGAACTCAATACGAAATGATCCAATTCAGTCATTATTACCATTTTCTTCATATTCCACAAATTTTTAGCAATCATAATAGCTCAAATTTATTCCAATGCTTCAATAGATTGTCATATTATAAAAGCCAGTAGAAGAGACAATCAAAAGCATGTTGCTCTGGCTCGTCCATATCTATTTTTGGTGGAATTTGGTATTCAGATTGAATGGGTGCAATGTTGAATAACTATTTTAGGCTTGTTCTTACTTTCCGTTGTCGAGCAATAAGAGCAAGAAGGGATTTTTGAGTGAAATGTTTAAGGGGGGTTTTTGATGGCAGATGATGAGTCCCTGCAAACTGGGAGGCCAGGGAATATGGTAAGGACTACTATGGATCTATTGCCCACACAGCCTAGCGCCATTGAGTTCTGGTGCAGGTTTGCTGAGTAGGTCTGTTATGCTGCTTGAGTGCTTAGTGGGAGGAATGATTTTATATGAGGATAAAGATAAAAAAGGAGGATAGTGGTAGTTTGGACCTAACTTGGTAACTAGTGCTAATTCAGTTAAATTCTAACTCAATTTGTAGTTTGTGTATTGTATAGAATTATTTATTGAAGATTCAAACAACTGGATTAAATTCTTATTCAAAATATAACTGCTTCATCTTGCGTAGAGAAACAAATACGGAATTGAAATAATTATTAGAGATTATCAAATCAAAAGCAGAAAGCAGAATGTCTACATTTGCTTGATCAGTACCCTTACATTCTGAGGTGTTAGTTTTTCCTTTTTTACTTTTGATGGTAACTGGTAATGCTTCCAATGTAGATCAAGCAACTGGTGTCACCTGTTTTGGAATATCACCATGTTTTTTGAGAATTCAAACTGATCATATGAATGTGATCATATTGGTGAGAATATCTTGGTTTAAGACATCAGGGGCTGTGAGATATTAATGAGGTGGCTTAAGTTTAGTGCAGTATGTATTATTAGTTCTTATAATCTTAAACCGGAGATTGTATGCACAAGATATTAGATTGTTCGTGCCATCAAAATTAGAAGGATGGTTAAGTGGTGATCCATTAATATATATTTTATCTATCAAATTCAGTATAGATCTTTCCTAGTAGACCCCCTTTTGCTCACTGTAATTATAACTCTCAAAATTTATGATTCAGAATTTAGGGCTTCAATACCAATCTCTTTGGGGATTACCTCATTTTTTTATGCAAATATTGGATAGCACAAATCTGGTGTTGATTTTTCTTTGATTGTCTTCCATTTTAAATCCTATGTTATCTTTTGTTTTCCCTTAGAACCTTCATAGCTCGAGGAATAGACAATTATATTCATAAGAAGTTAACTGAGAGAAGATTCTGTTTGTAATTGAGTATTTTATAGCCATTTCAATTTATGTGAGGTGTTATTGAAGGAGACTGACATCTTACCTAGAACTGAACATCCCAAACTGTATTGATTCAGATGTTTGTAAAAGATATTGTTAAAGGAATTTCATTGATTGCAATTCTGGAAAAGTTGCACCAGTGACTTGATTTGTGATGAAGTCATTTGCATAACAGACTTTTTTTTTTGTTTTTAGTAAATGTTGGATACTTGAAGGAACATAGTTTATTTGCAATCTACATCTTGAAAAGCATTTAAAAGCTATTACTGTATTAATAGTAATTTTGTTTTTTATTGATAAGTTACAGATGCACCTTGTGGGTCATGAACTCACAACCTCACCTACCTTGCTCTTGCAAGGGAAGAAGATGCCTTTTGAGCATAATTACTATAGTAATTTAATAATTAATGAAGGTTGCATATGATGAGGCTACAGAGCTATTAACCTACATTTACATCTAAAAGACATTTTGGGTTACATATGGAGGTGCATATATATATGTCCAATGGTTTGTGCTAGACTGCTCAACAGATTGACTGATTTGTGATTAGAAAATCCAAGCTTTTTTCTAATTTAAATGAGGCAAAATTGGGAATGATTTCCTTGGCTTTTGAATGATTTGGACACATTAGTTTTGTCCTTTTTAAATTGTAGCTCCCCCTTGTAGTAACAAAAGCTTGCTCTTGCAATATATGCTGGTCTCACTTGTGTGAAACAAGTATGCATTTTTTTTTTCTCTATCTCTTTCCATTTGCAAATATTTAAAAATATATAATTTATATTTGCCTTTTCCTTTTGCTAAGTATATTTCATTAGCATTGATGATTATGGAATTGAGTCTTATTTTTCGTTTTGTAGAATTTTGAGCTCAAGTTGAAATCCTATTAAGTAAAATTTTTGGGGTGTTTGGCAAATCACAAAACTGGTTCAATTTTGATATAAGCTGTGAAGCAAAATAAAACAATTTCAATCGAAGTATGTGTGTGTGTGTGTTTGGCAAATCACAAAACTGGTTCAACTAAAACTATTGTGTGCGTGCCTTTTAAATATGCATGTGAAAACACCAAAATTTAAAAACTAAATTTTTAGAGGGAATGTGCATTCGAAAAAACTAAATTTAAAACTAGTTTTTTATGGGAATACATCTGGTCTAATTTTGAATTAATTTTTTGAATCTAAAGTGTTTCCAAACTGAAAACTATTTTAAATTGGTTATATTTTTTTCTTGGTTAGGTTCTATGACATGCCAAACATCCTCTTATGAGATTTTATTGGGTTTTACAAAAATGAGTAATTTTTTTAGTTTGGTCATGTTTAGAGAAGAGCTATTAATGTAGCGGTGAGAAAGAGTAAGTTGATTCAAGTTGAGTAAACAAAAAAAGGTAGAGGAAGACAGAAAATCACTTTTGTAGAAGTAGTAAAAAGGACATTTCAATTAAGAAAATAACAGAGAGTATGACTTCGAATAGAATAGAATGGTAGAAAAAGAATATATGTGGTTGACCCTGACTTAATTGTTGAGGATCCATAGCCAACTCCAAAATTTTTGAGACTAAGGGCTTGATTGCTGTTGCTATTAGGTAAATTCCTGTCAGTGTACATGCTTATGGGTATCTCTAGTATACATGAACGTTTTGTTTTGTTTTGTTTTATATTTTTATGTAATTTGTACAATGTTTCATATTGTTGACAAATGATGCATCCCAGTCCTCACCTACGTTCCTTTATTTTAGTTACTGTGGAATGTTCAAAAGTTGGCTGAACCCTGGTTTGAGTTCCAATATTATAAATTTGATGAATGAAATTTGAAGCTTTGATGCAACTCTCGTGCTGGACTAATTGTTTTGTGATTAAATGTTTAATACTAGAATAATAAGTTATGCTATCATAATTTAACTAAGCTGCTTTCACTTTGTGGGTATCTGCAGGTGACTGCATCCAAGTTGTGGCGGCAAGTAGGAGAGTCTTTCCATCCCCCCAAGTAAGGAATGGCTTGGACAATTTTATTCTAATAAATCATTTACAAATCGTATGGCTTTCATATATGGAAGTTTAACTGTTCTGCTGTAGCTGTTCTTTATATGTTTGGGTTTGTTAGCTTTACAAAAGGTAATATTTTCCCATATTCTTTCCATGAACTTATCCCTCTCTTTCAGGACCTGTACAACAGTCTCTTGGACATTCCGCATTTTTTATGAGAAGGTAATGTCTGTCAAGTTAAATCATTATCAATTATGCATCTTTCTTTTGGCAATGCATGACTTGGTGGATAGACCTTCATCACAATGATGACTGCATTTTTGAATTTTTTTAGGCAAGAGGAAATTTAATATAGGAGTTTGTAATGGTTTAGGTATTTATGTTGGAAATTCTCATTAATGATTTTAGTTTTATTTCTCTCTCTCTCTCAAACACTGTTTGAAAATGGTGTAGATGTTTGAATAAAGTTGATATTTAATTGAGTATGGGAATCTTCTATAAAGCATGCTGAGCACTAGAAAGCACGGACATGGCAATTTTCTTGTCGTGCCTGTGTCGTACATGTATGGGGCACGACGTACGCCTGGCACATGGTTGCACGTGTGTCCTTCCTTTTTAATTTTTTTTTAATTTAATATAATCGGACATGGTTGGGACATGGCAAAGAGAGGGGGAAAAGGTGGATGGGGTGGTTTTTGAGGAGGAATCTGAGGTAACTAATCAGGTAGTCCAGTTTTATAAAAATTTGTATGAGGTAACTAATCAAGTAGTCCAGTTTTATAAAAATTTGTACAAGGAGTCTGAAGGGTGGAGGCCTTTTGTGGAGGGTTTGGAGTTTGATTGTATTGGGGATATGGAGAGGGTTTGGCTTGAACGGAAGTTTGAAAGAGAGGAGATAATTTAAGTCATAGGTGACTTGTAGGGGGACAAAGCTCCAGGTCTGGATGGGTTTACTATGGCGTTTTATCATCATTGTTGGAGAGTAGTGGAGAAAGACGTCTTAGCAGTCTTTGAAGAGTTTTTTCAATATTGTAAGTTTGAAAAATCCCTTAATGCTACCTTCATTGCTTTAATTCCTGAAAAGAATGATGCCTTTAATATTAGAGAGTTCTAGCCTATTAGCTTGGTGGGGAGTGTGTATAAAATCTTGGCTAAGGTTTTGGCAAATCGTTTGAGAGTGGCTTTAGATCAGTTGATTTCTGAGACTCAGAATAGCTTTGTGGGTGGGAGACAAATCCTTGACTCGGTTCTTATTGCGAATGAGTGTGTGGATAGCCGAGGGAAGAGTAGGGTTCCTGGAGTCATTTGCAAACTTGATATTGAGAAGGCCTATGATCATGTGAATTGGGAGGCTTTGCTGGATTTGTTGAATAGAATGGGTTTTGGAGTGAAGTGGTGTAAGTGGATCCGTACTTGTATATCCATAGTTCATCCATAATTCAGTTCTCTGTTTTGATTAATAGGTCTCTAGCTGATTTTTTTGGTAGATCAAGGGGTTTAAGACAAGGGGACCCGCTATCTCCTATGCTGTTTTTGATTTTGATGGAGGTGTTCAGTAGGATGTTGAGAAGAGTGGAGGGAGCTGGCTTGATCCATGGTTTTAAAGTTGAGGGTAGGAGGGGTGGTGGGGAAAGTGTTTCACATCTATTGTTTGTAGACGATACTATCCTATTTTGTGATGCAGATGTGGAGCAAATTCTTCATATTCGGTTGTTGTTACTTAGTTTTCAAGCGGTAACAGGTTTGAAGGTCAATGTGCACAAGAGTGAAATGGTTCCAATAGGGGAGGTTGATGATATGCATGCCTTGGCTGAAATTTTGGGCTGGGTTGTAGAGTTGGAACTTTGCCTATGTTTTATTATGGCATGCCGTTGGGGACTTCACATAACTCCCCTTCAATTTGGAATCCCATTTTGGAAAAAATTGAGCGAAAATTAGCCAGGTGGAAGAAGTTGTATTTGTCTAAAGGGGGTTGATTGATGTTACTCAATAGTACGTTATCTAGTCTTCCTACCTATTTTCTATCTCTATTCACCATTACTTCTTATGTGGCTAATAAAATTGAAAAGTTGCTAAGGGATTTTCTATGGGGTGATAGCAAGACTCATTTGGTAGGATGGGATAAAGTTTGTGCGCCTATAGCTAACGGTGGCTTGGGGATAAGAAAACTTACTACTTTCAATAAAGCCTTATTGGGGAAATGGTTGTGGCGGTTTGGGAAGGAAGAGGATTGGTTATGGAGGAGGGTGGTAGTTTCAAAATATGGGGAGGAATGGGGGGGATGGACCTCAAAGCTAGGTAGGGGAGTTCATGGGTGTGGTTTGTGGAGAGGTATTCGTATGGGATGAGAGGATTTTAGAAAAAATTGTCAGTTTGTTGTTGGGTTGAGGAATAGAGTGAGATTTTGGCAGGATGAGTGGTATGAGGATCAACCTTTCCAATTGGCTTTCCCAAGGGCTGTATGGTATTGCCATTGATAAGGAGGCATCTGTAGAAGCTTCTTTATCAAGGCAGGAGGCGGAGGATAGAAGAATTTGGGATGTTCGTTTTAGTCGAGAGCTTAATGATTGGGAGATGGATGAAGGGCTGCATTTTCTTCGTATATTGGGAGCTAATACTCCTCTTCTGGATGTTGGAGATTGGATGAGATGGAAGTTGAAACCTAATGGAGAGTTTGACATTCGGTCGTATTATAACAAATTGCAGGATTCTCCCTCAATTGTCTTTCCTTGGAAAGGTATATGGAGTAAAGGCACCTAGATGGGTTTCTTTTTTTATTTGGTGTGTAGCTTGGAATAAGATCCTAACATGTGATAACTTGAGATTGATGTGATTGGATTTTGTAGACTGGTGCATTATGTGTCGACATTGTTGAGAGACAGTAGACCATTTACTTCTTCATTGTGAGATGACTCATCGGTTGTGGAGCTTTGCCTTAATAACTTTTGGTTTGTCTTGGGTTATACCTAAATTGATCCCAGATTTGCTTTTTGGCTGGTGGAATTGGTTTAGGAAGCATTCGTCTTAGATTTGGAACTTAGTTCTATTGTGCATCTTATGGTGTATTTGGATGGAATGGAATCGGCGGACTTTTGAGGATTTGGATAGTTCTGGTGATCAGATGCTTGCTTCTTTTAGTGGGACTCTTTTTGATTGGTCTCGGGCATGGGGACTCACGACTAGTGATTCTCTCCATTTTTTTCTTAGTTCTCTTTCTCTTTTGTAATTAATATGTTGACTGGTTTTCTTTTATGTTTTCTCTATTTTTTTCTTCTTGTATTTTCTGGGTCTGCTCTATGTTTTTCATGCATAGAGTAGCCATTCGTTTATATAACATTCTTACTTATCAAAAAAGAAAAGAAAAAGAGAGGGGGAAAAAGGAGTAAAAATCCTAACCTGAAATGCTGGGTTTTGAGAGCATCCTTTACACCCAAAATCAGTTTCCTCTCTCTTGATCTCTCTCCTTCTCTCAGGCCGATCTCCTCCACCTCTCTATCTGTCTCTCCCTCTCCCTCTCAGTCTCCTTCTCCCTCTCTATCTCTCTTTCTCCCTCATTCTCCCTCACAGATATTGGGTTAGGCTAGGGATTTTGGTGGTGGGGTTTCTATTTCGTGTTTTTCATATGAGAGGTAGGGACGACATTGTTTGGTTATTTTAAATTCTGTTTTTTTTTTTTAAATTTTTAAATTTATATATTTTTTATAATTAAGAAATAAATAATAATAAGTGGTGAAACTAGAGGGTAGGTTTTGCATTTTAGCCTATTTCTTTTTACTTTCTTTGTTTTGTGTTCCTTTCACGTGATAACATTTAATAGGGTATAAAATTAATTAATCAATATACGTATCCCCGCCATACCCGTGCCTTACTTTCTCCTAAAATTGCTGTGTTGCCATACCATACCTGTGCCCATATCCGTGCAGGTGCTTCCTAGGCTAAGCATCTAAAGGAAGCCTCGAAGTCCATAAGTTAGCTAGTGTGATCAACCTTGGCTTCTTTTAGTGGTTGTTTGTGTCTTAAAGCTTGATATTTATATTAGGCTCTTAAGTTTTCATGTGAAGTTTGTGTGAGCCATGTGACCAATAATAAGTTACACCACTTTAATTAGTTTTGAATAATCTAGGACAGATTTCAAATCATTAGGTTAAATCTGAATTAGTGGTTGTCATTTCGTCTTTGCTAGGGCAACATTATGTTATATTATTTAAAGATTTGCTGAAGTTTAAATAGTAGCATTTTGTCAATGAATGAATGAAATTGCACCTAATGTTTGCGATTTTTTCTCTCCCTTTCTTTCAGGGGTTGAATGTGGGTGTTCTTGCTAATTAGTATGAACTAACTCTCATATTTACCTTCTTAAATTCATTTATTCTCTAAATCATATAGGGATTGCATCAAGCTTGAATGGATTAAAATTTATGTTGTCACAGGGAATTTGGACAGCAATGAAAATGAAACCATTATCATTACAGTCTATTTCTTAGCTTTATATTTTACAAAGTGTGTCTCAGTCATCATATCAAGTTGCTATCTTTGAAACAATTTGCATGATTTGATCCTGTCTTCTTCTTTTTTTTTTTTTTCCCTCATTATTTTCATTTTGTGCAGGCACTTTTGGAATATGAAAAGAATAAGAGGCAAACTGGTGAGCTTCAACTCGCTGGATCCCTCCCTCTGTCTGCAAGAGTTGAAAAGGAGGTAGAATTTAGTTTCTCTGTATTTTAATTCTTTAGAATTTTTTTTGGTTCCCCACTCTTTAGAGGCAAGTCACACAACTAATGTCCCCCCCCAAAAAAAAGAAAGAAAGAAAAGAAAAACCCCTTTAATGTTGAAAAAGAGGATTTATCTCTTTTAGAGCCCATCAGCACTGCTACATGTTATGTTTACTTTGCTAGGTGGTACATGTGGCACTGGCATGTGCCAGTGTACGGATTGAATGCATGTAGCTCTAGTTCATCCCTGTTTATTAGGAAGTCAATAAGCATAAAATGATGATTGCTTACACCAACATAGAATGCATGGTTTTGAGAAAATTATAAAAGTCCTTGACAAACTTATAGTCCTTAACAAGAAGAGTGAAGGTATTCTACTAGCTAACTTATATAGTGGGGATCTGACCTAGAACCTATTTAACTAGATTTTTTTAGTAAAAAAAAAAAAAGTCAACTAGTTGACTACTTATATTCCTGATTCTTTGTCCCATGCATGTATACGTGTTGATTTTCCCACTGGCAAATTTTTATTTAACCATTTCCTCTTTCTTCATAAATTTAACTCTCTTGAGTTTCTTCAGGGAGGTGGCTACCAACCTCCTGGATCAGGTAGGGCACGACGGGATGCTGCAGCTCGTGCAATGCAAGGTTGGCACTCACAGCGTCTTCTTGGATATGGTGAGGTTGCTGAGCCTATTATTAAGGTCTGTTAAAAACTTTAAAGCCTAGCTTGTTATTATTGTTAAATTTTTTATTTTTTGTACTTGTAGCAAATTTCTGCATTATCCAAAGCAGTACAGTGGTGGTTTCTTATTTATTTTTATTTCTCTGGACAGGACAAGAACTTAAATTCTACACTAAAGCGTGAAAAGAATCTCAAAAGTATCGGTATGCTCCATAGTCCCTACTAAAACAGATCTTTCTTGTCAATCTTTATTTTATGCTAAACTGTATTCTCCATTTGTATTGTTCTTTTGAGCCAGGTTCACTCAAACACAAGACACCGACTGGATTGGAGCATGCTGAGAAAGCTGCAATTGTTGAAGTAGATAAGCAGTTAAGCCTCCCAATTTTTTCCTCTTCTTTCTTCTTTAAAAAGTTGGTTTCCCCTCTTTCTAGATTGTATGTAATTTGGACATTTTATTTGAGGGTGTTGACAGGTGTTTACTGGGTCATTTGGTAATATGATTTCTTTGTAGCAATTGATTTTTCTTCTTATGGTGTCTTGAATCATCTTATGTACTTCCATTACAAAAAAATCATGTATAAGCACTCATTGCATATCTTTTTTGTTGTTACACATGAAGTTTTTTTTTTTTTGAAGGGATGTTACACATGAAGTTAGATGTACCTTACTGGTGAAAAAAATTCCTCTATGGAATGTGAATGTGAATGCTAAGCACTGAATTGATTTGATGCATAAAATCAGTCAAGGATATTTCTTTGTGTGTATTCTAAGGCCTCAAAAAATAAATTAGAATACAAGGAAAAGTAACTTTTGCTTGTTGGGCTCTAAATCTTTAAGAATCATCTCAGAGCTCTTTTACCTCATATAAAGGCCATAATGTGTTAAATTCATTAAGGTCACTGCCATCCTTGTGTCGTGAGAGGGGGTGGGGGGTCAATATGCAACTATGTATACTACTCAAGGCTCAAGCGAATATTTAACAACCCCCCTCCTCCCTTCCCACCAACAAATAAAAAAAATCCCAGCTGTCCTATTTTTCAAAACAAAGCATGCACAATAATGTTTCATAGTAATCTCCTTTGGTGTAACCTAATTAAATCAAGGCTAATGGTTTTCATTTGGTAGATTGATCACGACAGTTGTTGACGTTGGACCCCCAGCTGATTGGGTGAAGATTAATGTGCGGGAAACTGTAAGTGTGTTTGCTTTATTTTTCTAATATTAGTGCTACAAAAAATGATAAAATTGCTGGGTATATTTTGTTGGGATCCTGACTACTTCCATGGTATCTCTGCTCAGAAAGATTGCTTTGAGGTATATGCACTAGTCCCTGGGCTACTACGTGAGGAGGTAAGCATTCTTTAGTGATATCCTCTGTCTTATCCTTCTATTTGGTGCTTTATTTATTTATTTATTTATAATAGACTTAATTATAATGACAACCGGCCTGTTGTTGCCACTGGTATTCACATAGTTAATTTTATATAAGGCAGATACAGATTTTGAAGTTGTTTGGATATTTTGGATGACCCCATTACAATCACACATCAGTAAATAAGACCATTGATATCTACATTGTGATCCATTGTGTTTAGTACTAATCTTATCAGTATATATTTAAATAAAAAATCATACAAGAGTATTTGTTTTTTTTTGGGTGGGGTTTGGGGGGGATGGATTTTAAGAAGTTTTCCATTTATTCCCCTGTTTTAGAATTTTGTGGGAAGTAATGGACTTACTATGAGAGAATGCCCATTCCATTCCCTTATATGTTTGTTGCCTAAAATTGGGTGGAATGATCTGTTCCCCTCATTAATTGAGGAGAAATCATATATTCCCCCCCCCCCCCCCCCTCATTTCTTTCGAACACAAATAAAATATAATGGGCATAATGGTAAAAGTATATATTTATTTGATTTCCTTTCTTTCTTTTCTTAACTTCCAAACATACCAGAAAAGAGAAAACAAATCCCCATTCATTTCCATTCCATTTGTTTATGAACTTTCACACATAGTATAAAAATCGGTGGTCACCATCGCTTATCACATGTGACCGGATTTGCATGCACACTTTGTTGATATGAAGATATCATTATTAATGGTGTTACTTACTGCCTTTATTTTCAGTCTATGCATCTTCATTTCTAAAGAAAGAAACATGTTAGATTGGTTGATCTTATATATTTATGGTGATGGGATCACTATATGCTTTTCTTTATGAAAATATGTTAGATTCAGTTGAATTGTATTACTTATAATACAGTAACTCTCTTTTTTTTTTTTTTTTTGTGTGTGTGTGTGTGTGTGTGTTAGTCTTGGAAATTTCCATATGCTATTTGTGAATATATCATTATGTTTAGTGTGTGTTGAAGTATGAGGTATGAATTCCTGCATTCTAAAAATACCAAGGTTTTTGCATTGTCAAATTTGTGAGAAACAATAATCATGCTTTAAATTCTAATCTGTTGGTTCATCATTTTCCATACTCCAAATCTATTTTGTTTCTTTCTATTTCAGAATCCTATATCCCTTATTTGTATCATGTTATCACATGTACTACTCAGTCTCTTGTACTTATGGCCAGTCTTGTTTTTGGTGCATGCAGGTTCGAGTTCAATCAGATCCAGCAGGACGTTTGGTTATAACTGGTCAACCGGAGCAGCTTGATAATCCTTGGGGCATTACGCCCTTTAAAAAGGTATTTCTTTGACATTGACTGAAGAAACTCCACTTTTTGTTCTATCTGCTGTTGCTGACACTGGATGTAGAAAATGTGAAATATTTGATAGAATCCGTTTTGGGAACGTAGAATGCAAGAGGAATTTATGTGGCTAGACATGGAGCATTGGAACGATTGATTTATTAGACATTATTTTAATTTCTACAATTTAATTTTTATTTGCATTTATGTAATTGGTCGAAGAATTATTTGCTTTCCTACTTGGTTTAGGACTTAATTTCCTTTCCTTGCTTGGTTTGAAAGTTGGTATGTAGTGGGGGAATCCTATTTGAAGATCAATATTGTTTTTATTTTTTATAATTTAATAGTTGGGGGAAGGGGGGATTTGAACCCTAGATGTCTATATTGGAAACACCAAGAAGTGCTATGCCAGTTGAGATTCAGACTCTTGGCATTAAAAGCTTATATTATTATGCTTGATTTGATGAATAAAATTGTGTTGGAATTCCTAATGTCTTGGTGTTGAATCCAAGCAACCTAGGTGTTGGATCATACACGTGGTCCTCCTAACCAATACAAGTAAACAATTGTGTATTCAGTGACTATGTGGACTTTGAAATTATAAGCTGATCAAGAATAGCTTCATTTTACTGGTTGGGAGAACCACATGAACGTCCTCCTGTTTTACTTAATAACTTATCAGGTGTTTGACTCCTAGGTTTTTATCCCTTTTCTTTTATTTGGTGTTGACTCCCTGGTGTCATCTTTTTACTTATTGTTTTTTCCTGTTTCTTTCAAAGTTTTGTGCTGTATCACCTGCTATCCTCTCCATTCTTGTATATTCTTTTTTTTTTTTTAAATTTTTTTTTAAATTTTTTATTTTTTTTATAGCTATTACTCCTTTGCATTCTTGTGTGCATTTTTCTTCTTTGGTGTTTTGTTTTTCTTTGGTTCTCAAGACTTGGAGAGGAAATCCACGTTGTGAAAGGGGATCTTCTCCTAAACCACCTCCAAATTACAGCCATCATGCCAGTTTGTCTAGTTTCCCTCTCTCTCTCTACACCTCAATTTTTGTAGAGCTGATCCTGTCTCCCAATTCCCACCTTGCTTCTCTCTAACTCCTTTCTCCCCCCACCCCACCCTCCCCTCCCCTATATATTTATATTTGTTTTTAAATTATAAACATGTAAAACTCACTCACCAATATGTGGGAAGGGTTATGCATTAATCAATTAAAACTTACTTTGAGTTTATTTCCAAGCAATTCTGAATTTTATTCAGTGTGCATGAGTATTTGATCTAGGTATGTTTAGGACCGATTAATTTATTTCCTTCAGTATTTATATTATTTTAAAACACTTTATTGTGGTGTGGTTTTCAGGTGGTTAGCTTACCTGGGAGAATTGATCCACTTCAGACATCTGCTGTTGTTAGCCTGCATGGCCGACTCTTTGTACGTGTCCCTTTTGAGCAGGGATCAGTTTGAACCACTCCTTAAAGGTCGGTTAATCAATTTTCAGGGAAGGAATTTAATTTTAGGATATCGAGGCATGGAGGTTTAGTTTGGAACTAATTTTGGCCGTGTTAGATCTGTTCAAAATACCAAATTATATTAATTCAAGCATTGGCTAATTTAGTTCTCTATGTGCATTTCTCAGATCAGTTTTAGACGCCCCCATGAACTGATGAAATTGAAGTATGTTTTATAGTTTCATTTGTGATTTCCCTGCTGTAGCATTTCATTCGAATGGCCGTGACTATGTTAAAAGATTAAATAGATCAGTGTAAAAAGAAGGCACTAGTTCTTGGAAACATGGAATTTGAGTTGGTTTCTTACACCGTGATGGCCTCCATGCTGATGAAATTTTGCAGAGATTGCCCAATCTCATTTTGTGTGTGTGTGTGTGTGCGGACATGACCCAGGTGGTTATGGCACTGCAACTTTTCTATCCAAAAGAAAGGGGGAAAAAAAGAAGGAAATTTCCATTCAAATAAATAACAACTAAAGGGTAGGGTTTGTTGGACAACGGATTAAGATCCGTAAGAGTTCTTAGTATATTCTGATAGAGTTCCTATAATAATCTGAACAATTTTAAAATTAGTGGATTGAATTTTGTTACATCATTACTAATTTAAATGGATACCAAAAAAGTGAGTTATCAATTGTTATTATTATTTTTTGAATGCTGATGCAGTAAAATCTAATTAAATAGATAGGACTTTCTTTGAGAGGACAATAAATAGGACTCTAAGAATCCTATATATGGTGAGTAAAAACTCTACGGGATCTTAATTTGTTGGACAACTAATTATGGAGCTGGAGCTGGAGCTGGAGCTGGCTCCGTTGGCAAGGCAGTTTGAGTAAGAGCCCAGTCCATAACAAGTTAAGGAAATCTAAATGCCTTACGGTTGAAGAAAACAATTTTTTGTTCTCCCAAACTCAAATCTCTTGCTTTATAAATACATACATTTTCAATAAGTTAATGGCAAATCTCTATTTTAAGGCTCTTCATAATATGGGCTGGATTGCAATTTTTACCGTTTAAGAAAATCCAAACGGCTAAACAGTGTCTGAAAATCTTTTGTAAGGGCACATTCAGCTTATACCTACCTATCACCACTTAATTTATTAGAGATTTTTACCCCCATTATTAGAATACTGAAGTAATTTTGAAATTTGGAAGCCAGTGTATGCAACTTGTATGATAATTCTTCTAAAAAAAAAAAAAATTGTACGATAACTGTTGTCATACAAGGTTGAGCCCAATATTCTTAATTCACTGTTAATTGCAGGTTGAAAAAAAATCCAACCCGTAGCTGGTCTATGATTCTCTAAAGCCTACCTAAAACTGGTGGGTTGGTTGAAAATCTTGGTGGTTTTGACTCACAGTTAGGTGGGTTGTGTAGGGTGGCAAATTCTTACAATATACATTTCTTAAGAAAATGGAAAAATATGAATAAAATAGGGATAAAAAAATTCTGTCTTACTTTTTGTATTTTATTTTATATTTTACTAATTACAATTTGTCATGTATTCATTTGACTTTTTTTTATAAAATAATCAAAATTTAAAATGGAAAAAAAATCAAACACATGACAAGTTGTGATCGATAGCATAAAATAGAACAACACAAAAAATGAGACTAAAGATTTATATTCATAAAATAGAGCATTTCTGTTTATCTTTTTAATAGGTATGATTTCAAATAATTCTTGTTTTCTCAAATAGAAAAGGAAAGAGAAAAAAAAAAAATTAAAAAATATACAATATGCCACATTAAATTACACTATATGATTCCCAAAAGTCTTATCATTCCAAAATTGCAAGTTCTTATATGGTAGGAATTCTAACATCAAAATTATTGCATACAAACATAAGAAATAAATTTCAAAAGCCATAAATGGTCTCCAATATCCCCCCCCCCCCTTTTTTATCCTTATATAAAAATATAATAACATACAATATATATATATATATATATATATATATATATATATGAGAGGTGCTACGTCCACAACATTTTTACAACATTTTTACAACAAATCATAGGTGGTTAGTTGTTATTGGTTCAAATTTGAACCTAACACTAAGATTACTTTTTTGCCCCAACAATAACAACCAGTAACATCCTGCCATTTAGGATTTGTTGTAAAAATGTTGTAAAAATGTTGTGGACATATCATTTCTCTCTCTCTCTCTATATATATATATATATATATATATACACACACACATATACATACTAGTCAAACTGACCCTTGATGTTCTAAACTAGCCAATCTGTGCCATTTCACATAAAAGACCCGTGTGCTTGTTGGGTTGGTTGGTGAGTGAAGCAGCTTTTTTTAACAACCTTAGTTGTTGTAATCTGAATGGGAGGAATGGATACTGGAATTTCGTAATCATGAAATGACATATGAAGGGGCGAATTATAGAAAAAGAAAATCATCATGAGTGGTTGTACCAAATAAAGGTAACCCTATACATATTGGAATGCATAGTTTTTAGAAGATAAAGGTAACCCTATACATTTTTCATGAACCTATTGTCATGGAACCGAATAATTTGATGATTATTGGCAATTATATTGAAATTTATTAGGCACTTGGTTGTTTCAGATTTGATTGTGGGTTAAGAAAAACGGGATTTTGTTGTAAATAGTTTAATTGATATTTACCTCTGTAGTTATTGTTTAAGAAATAACAATCCTACAAGTCTTTAGTGATAGAGACATTCCCTTTCATTGCTGGAAAGTAAAAGTCTTTTTGATATTTTGTTACTTCTAGCACTTTGTCCTTTTTGTGTAATCTGGGTGAATTGTTAACTGGTGATATTATTATTTATCTTGAATGGGTTCAAATAAATGCCTCCATTTTTTCATTTGTTTACTATTCAATTGCAGACGAAACTTAATCTTAAAGTCAGTACTATGCTTTTTTTTAATTAATAATTTTAAAAGTTTTTATTAATGGTTTTTTAATTTTTATTTTTAAACAAAGTTAATTTCTCACACCGAGTAAGATATGCGTTCACTCTGATTATGGTTTCCACGATTTAAAGATAATATCTTTGATTTGGTGGGACTTAAGCTTTTCTTGGCCTTGTCACTCTTGCAATAAAAAGAATTGCATTTTTCTTGATGTTCACTTCGCTGTAAAGCAAAGAGATGCCAACATGATGTTGTCTAATTTTGTAATGGAAATTATAGTGCAACTAAGGTTGTTGTTCCACAGAGAAAAAGAAAACAAAAACATGTCAAAAGAATCAATATAATATAGAAAAATATGATTGAAACTTAAGAAAAAGAAAGTTTGGTAAAATTCAAAAATAAAAATCACTAGGACGTTAGGGTTTGTCCACCAATATTGTTAAACATCCACTACCAATTCAATTTAGTACACAATCAAGTAAGTAAACACATAAACTATCCGATTGGAAGATTCAAAAATAAGTTTTATTAATAGAACTCTCTTTGGTTGATTATATTTATCAATTGTTCCAATAATTTAGTTTAGAAAATAATAACTTTACTAGAAAAACTCAAGAACATCGCACACCCTAGAGGCAATACTATGGTAAAAGTAATATCTAACAAGATTACCACGTTTTACTAGAGAGATTATAAAACCCTATTCTAACAATAAGAAGATTCAAGAATAGACTTATGAAAGAATTAGAAATTAAATATTAATCTAGCAAAAAAATTATGAAAAATAGAACAATTGATTTCAATTATAAAAACATGAAAAACATGCTTGGATTAAAGAGTGGACAACTTACAACATTGTGAATTCACCCCTAACCCTAGCTTAGGTTCTTAAGCTTCTATAGAGAATAAAAACTCTAAAAAATTGATGAAAAATAATGTTTCCCAGCAGCCCAAAAACGTGACTGCCCTTGTATCACCTTAATATTTATAACATTTAAAACCCTAAGACACATGCTTCTCAAAAAAGAAAATATAAAATGTCAATTCTTGTTTTTCAATAGTGGGTCAACTTCCAAGTTGGTTTTGGCCTTGAATACGGTAGATTCTGAAGTTTTGATAGTAAAAAGTTTTAGATCTTTAAGTCCTCTTTTCACGTCGACAAGAATCAAGTCAACCTGATATTGGAGTAAAAAGATATGGCCAAAATACCAAAATTGGTCAGGATATTTCCATGCCAGGATTTTTTCCATCTTTGGTTCAAATAGATTTCTCTCTTTCCTTTTATGTTTTCACACATATTTGACTCATTAAATTCTTCAAAAGCTACTTCTCAATTGATCGTCACGCTTGAATTCTTTTGGCTTCATGTTTGCATGTTTAGCTCATTAATTTTAATCTCCTACAAAAGAAAAATATATATAATGAGTATATTTTAGAGAAACTTGTAAACTCTCATATTTACGTGTAAGTGTGGAAATAAACACAAAATAAATATGATAATTCCTACCAAAACTAAGATAATATTATACTTTTAAGCTATTATCACAACGGAAACTCTTTCTTAAAATTGTTGATGTGTAGGTTTAAAGAAAATAGTTAAAATTCTATAAAGATGAAGTTTGGGTCAAGACTGTTTTGTGGAGTGCCATCATAATTCATAGCATTCATACTATTGGACTCAAGTGTGAAAATGCCATTGGAGAATTTGCTTATTTGGTGGAGTTTATAATTTATACCTGCAAAACAATTAGTTTGTGCATAATTATGTTTAAATTTGGATGGCCTTTTAGGAGTGTGTGATGCTGGCTGGCCTTTTTTTTTTTTTGCTTATAATGCAATGGTGAAGGATTTTTTTCCCATTGATCTTTCTATATATAGATCATGGGACTATGAATATACCAATGCAATTGGAATATGCATATAATTGTGGGGTTGATAGTTTATATTGAAGTATTGTTAGTTGGACACATAGTAATGTTGATTTTTTTTATAAAAATATTGTGATGATAGTTTGCTTTTTTTTTTTTTTTTGGTTGTTTTGGAATGGTGAAGAACAACAAAGTTAGTGGTGAGCATTGAAACAATAAAGCCTAATTCCCACCGTGAGCTAAATAAATATATGTTATTTTATTTATTATTCTTAGTTTTTTATTTTTGAGGGCGATATTATTCTTAGGTTAGAGACTAGTCTTTATCTTTATTTATATACATCTAAAATTGAAGCATAGTACCACCGCACACCCTTGGTGCGATGGTCACTCCACATGTATAAATGCTTGTGGAGTGTGGGAGGTAATAGCCGGAGTTCAAGTCTCCAGGACGGAGCTTCACACACATTGACACTTAGATTAGAGTAGAAATTCTATTTTATATATATATAAAAAAAAAAATTAAAGCGTAGTATTTATTATTGCTATACTCTTGTTGGACCGCATCACTATTTTATTTTATTTTTTTGGTTTTCCATCTTTACTGATTGCCTATTGCAAAATTAATTTTTTGTGGCCAAATGTAATGCACTACACATCATCATAAATGTTAATTTTTATTGTCTATATTGGAACCTCCTCTCAACATTGAGTGTCATTTTCTTTCTATCCTATTCCTTATATATATATATATATATATATATATATATATATAGACACACACAATACATTTTGCTACTCAATCATTGAGCCACATCATTCACTTATTTTTTATCTCTTCTTTTTATTTTTCAAACTTTTCTTCTCACTACTATCTACAAAAGACAAAAACAAAGACCTCTTCTTCTCTTTATTAGTCCACACCTATGGTTACACTTCATCCAACGTTTCCCTTCCCTCTCTGTCTCTTTACCTCCCCCACTCCTCTTTATTTCACTATTACACTTCTTTCATCATTTTTCATAACTTGACTCTTCTTCTTTCCATTTTATTTGTACACGTTTACGGTTACACTTCATTCGACATTTTTCTTCCCTCTTTACTTCTTTACCCCCCTCACTACTCTTTACTTCATCCTTACACTTCCTTCATTATTTTCTCTTTTTTATAACTTGACTATTCTTCTTCCCATTTTATTTGTATAAATTTAATATCATTTATCCCATTCAATCTATATTTTTACTACACAAAAACTGTGAGTACTCTCTCTCTCTCTCTGGGTGATTTTTTTGTTATTTTTGTAACTCTAACTAAGATTGATGGTTTTTTTTTAAAATGTGTTTCTGGATTGTTTTTTTTTTTTTAATTAAAATTTTTAATTTTTTCATACAAAGTCTTCTCTCTCCCTTTTATAGCTTTGGTTGAATTTTGGTTTAGGTTAATACTTAGTTTTTTTTTTTGGGTTTGGAAATAGGAATTTGAGTTTATATAAAAAAACACAATCTACATGGATATGAATTTGAATATGCCTACCAATTATTTGAACAATAAATTATGATAAAGTCTATCATTTATTTTGTTGGTTTCATTTTAATTTTGGTTAAGATAAATTTGAAATTTTGTGATGAGTTTTGCTTACATGATATCTCCTTGTTCTTTAAGAGACTTGAAACTTATAAATTTTAGTTGTATATTAGGTTAATATAACACGCTACAACAAAAATTAGAAAGATATGGTTCACTTTAAAAAAATATTAATCAAACATACAAAAAATAATAGAATGATATATTTGTATAGATAGAAAGATAAAAAATACTTGAAGAAATATTTTTAAAAAATTGACAATACTTGAAGTAAGTGTTATTTTTTTATATATTATATCCTATTGTATAATATTTATATATATTCTCACGCATTACGTGGGTCTGCTATTAGTACTATCTAAAAGCTAAAACATAGTATTTATTATTTCCATGCTCCTATTATGCCACATCGGTGTAGTATTTCGGTCTACTTTAGTCCATTTGATCAATGTCGGTCCACTTTGGTATGCTTCATTTCTATCCATTCAATCCGCTTCACTTTGGATCACTTTGGTCCACTTGATTCATTTCGGTCCGTTTTAGTTCATTTTGGATCAATTTGGTCCATTTTGGATTGATTGGACCTTAAATTGATTTTTTTTGTAAGTTGCCTTTTCTATTATGAGATAAAAAATCTAAACAAAATAGGCATTAGAAATTAGAGATATGAATCCTAAAAAAGCAATAAAAATGATAAATATTTACAAGATTACCTTAAAATTCAAGTTTCAATAATATAGACATTATACTTGTATTTGGAAAGAAAAAATGCTACAATTCTATACTTACATAATAATTTAAACTTAATGTAACATGTTACACGTGTTCTATGGAATGGGGGTGTACATTTTTTTTAACATTCTTGGACCTGTTCAAATTAGTGAACCAATTATGGTATTTTTTTTAAAATCATTTCATATATATATATAATCACTATGTATTATTGTTGAATGCAAAATACATTACATGTTTCTTTACATAAAACTTGTAAAAATTGAAATTTTTTTAATAACATGTGCACTGTTTAAACTACAAATTTTACATTATATTCTTAAAAAATAATTTTATTACATTTTCTCATGCATCGGGTAGGTTTGCACTAGTAAAAGTAATATTGATGATGAATGTTATTAATTACTTCACCTTTCTATTCTCTCAAGCCCCTTTCTCTCCTGTAAGCAATGAAGACCTTGAGGCCTTAATTCCTTGTTAGCGTGTGGCTGTGATGGGTGATCATATTACATGTTTCACTCTCACACACACAATAACCTCACTTAATGGATGGTGTTTCTTTATAGATGAAGTATTTGTTTCAGTAGAGGGAAGCGAAGCTGGTCTTTTGGATAAGGTTGTGGCTTTCGGGCCGGGTTGATGTATCTAGTCATACAATTGTGTCTATTTCCAAGGGATACAAATTTCCCTATACATACCCTGGACTCTCATTTGCATTTTGACACAATTTTTACAATATATTCTCTTTGCAAACACAAGGTTGCATATTGTGATTACCACCCTAGTGAGACTGCTATCCATGTTTGTGACTAACATTTCTAACTGTATGAAGAAAACAATGCTCGGTGCAGTATCCATGATGGTGAGAAAATAAAAAAGATTGTGTTCAACCTGGAGTGTCCAATACAAGGCTACTGACCTTGATGGAATGCCTACGATTTTTTATAAGCATTTTTGGGAAATCATTAGCAGAGATGTTATCTCAGTTGTCCAAAGCTTCTTCAATGAATGTTTCCTTTTAAAGAACTAAATCACACCTTCATTATCCTCATCTCCAAGTCTAATCGCCTTGCCACGATTTAAAATTTCAGACCTCATAACCTATGTAATGTGGCCTAAAAAAATCAGATCAAACTATCTGTTGATAGATTTAAGCTTATCCTCTCTGGGATTATCAGCCCATGGCAAGTAGCATTCCTTCCAGGAAGGTCAACCCAAGACAGCATCCTTGTTGCTCACAAAATCACTCATTATATGAAAGCTACCAAGTAAAAACTTGGTTATATTGCTATTAAAATTGATCTTGAAAATCTTTTTGATAACATTGACTATCATTTTTTCTCCTCTCCACTCTCAAATATTGTTTTGGGTTATGTGACAGTTGGATTCACCTTATCAAACAATGCATCACAACCCCCTATTCTTTGTTCTTATTAATGGGGTATTATGGGTTTCTTTAAATAAAAAAGGCTTAGGCAAGGTGATCCCATCTCTTCTTTCCTCTTCATTCTTGTTATAGATGTCCTTTCTAGGCTTTTCCCTAAGGCTGAGGGAGATGAGGATATCAAAGGTATCCAAGTATCAACAGGCTGCCCTAGATTTTCTTCTTGTTGTCGATTATCTTGTAATTTTCGTTAGAGATAAAGAAGAGGCTATATTTGCTATAATGCATTACTATAATCAATTCCAAGCATGATCAGGTTATCCATCAACAAAGCTAAATCTTCTATCCTTTTCAACTACACTGGTACCAGCACAAAGAATATATTTATTAGCATGTCTAGCCTCAACATCCTCCAATGAGGTTCCTCCAATTCCTCTTATCTTGGTATCCCTCTCATTTTAGGGAGAACTAAAAGATATATTTTCCAAGATCTCATTTCAAAGATGATACCACAATTGATGGTTGGTGAGCAAAAGTCCTTGCATGCAATGGATAATCCACTTGTATCTTCCAACTTACACCATGTCTACCATATATCTTCCAAAATCCACTTGTATATCTCAATGGATAAGCTCCTAAAGGATTTCTTTCAGAATAGGAATCCCAACTCTAGAGGTTGCCATCTTAAATCTTGGGAGGAAATATGTAAACCGAAATCAACTGGTGGTTTTGAACAAAGGAGATTCCCTGAAGCATATACGGCTCTAATAGCTAAACTCAGTATGCAAATTGCCACTGGCAGTAACAAGTTCTGAGTTCAATGTGTTTTGGAAATATCTAGAAGGTTCCCCATTCCTCTTTGCCTCCTTAAAGCCAATCCATCCTTCACTTGGAATGGAATAAGATATGGAACCTCGATTAGAATTTGGGATGACTCTTGGGTCCTCCACTCCAATGTGATGTGACTCCTTCAAACCTTTTCCAAAACAAGGAGCCCCAAATAATACTTTTGGTTGGCTGATTTGATCAGTAACAGTACCAAGCAATAGGATCCAACTCCCAAGTATGCTTTCTAATTATTTTGATGATGCTGCAGTGCTACTGCTACTCACATCAAACATATCCATCTATCACTAGTTAGCACCATGGACAACTTAATCTGGACCCTTCGCTTGTGCCTATTCAGCTATAAATTTGACTATCTCAAGAATCAAAAATCAAGATTTTTCTCCTTATCAGGGAAAATTCTTAGTTACTCTTGAAGCATGGAGAAATGGTGCTCCCTCTTCTCACATTCATGATGGATTCTACCATAAATTTACTGAGTGAACTCTACCATGAATGTGAGAGGGGTGTTCAAGTAACCCGGGCACCCGACCAAACCGAGCAACCCGCCTGAACCGACTCGCTTGTCGCCTGATCCAACGACTCTGGCAGTCAATGACGGGTCTCAACCCTCCAAACCTGAGTTCAGCAGGTCGAGTGGTGAGTTTTCTCCTTTAAAACCCTAGCCACCCGACCTGCCCGACCACCACTTCAGATCAACCATACTTCGCTCAGATCCGGGGACGATTTTTCCCAGATCTACTTAGATCCAGTGATTTTGGCTTAGATCTGGCGATAGTTTTCAAAAACCCGCTTAGATCTGGTAACTTTGGCTTAGATCCGCGCGATGTTTAAGCTTAGATTGGTAACGTTTCACTCTCCTCCACTCAGATCCGGTGACATTTTATTCTCCTTCTCTCAAATTTGGCCAAGATTTGCTTTCCTCCGCTCGTCGCCGCCCTTCATTAGTTTCAACTGAACCGACCGATCATTTTTTGAAATCCGGTCCGACTCGACCCGTGGTGATCAACGGTCGATTGCAGGTCCGATCCTCTTCCACCCGACTTGAGCAAGTCGAGTCTGGGTTGAGTCCAAACTCGACCCTGACCGACCCGTGGTCAGCCTTAAATGTGAGAAGAGAGAGCATTATTTTTTGTGTTTCGGGGATACCTAAGAGTTGCTACCTTTTAGGCCTCCTAGGTTCCTTGAAGGCTCTTTAGAACAAAAAAGATCCATTTAAGGCTAAGATTTCTGTCTTAGAAAGTTTATTTTGAAAGTCTCCCCTCCACAATATGTCTCTCTTAATTCCAAATTCAACATTCAAAAAACATCATGTCTGGAATAACTCAGTTTGGCCTCTCAACTTTGCCACTCCCTATTTCGAACAATGCAATGTTTTGGGCTCCTCACCATTTTGGTTGGCTCAGATTCGACTTTGATGTCTCAGTCATACATGATATATCCTTTTTGGCCATAATCTACAGGAATCATAAGGGTCAACCCTTCCATGCATGGATCAATGCCAGCGAGGAAACTAGTATAGTTTCTACAAGTGGATGTCATCGTTTGCCACATTTGGAAGGTAGTGATCAAGCTAAACAAAGATATGTTGCAAAACAAAGGAGAAATTTATTTTGGACACGGGAGGCCTAATTTGCCACATGAAGCTCAACACACTTAATTCATGGCTTAACTTTATTTATTTATTTTTTTGAGAAGGAAGACCTTGAACTTTTATTGAAAAAACTTAGTCAATATCAGTTAAAAGTATACATTATTAAGGTATAGTGGAACATCCCCCATCCACACAGAAAAATCACTAACATGTAAGGTTATGAGTTAAAACATTACCTAATCCACGAGTATGTGCAAAAATAATGTAACCAAAGGCAGCAATAGAAGACTGGATATCAAAAATCAAATTCATGGCTTAACTTCATTTTCTCTATTCGTATAATATCACAAACTAGGGTCTAATTGTCAGTCTACACTTTCTCCTTCCTTAGCCCCTTGCCTTCCATTTTATTCATTTACTAGCCGATAATCCGTACAATCAGTGGCGGAGCTAGGAAATTTTCTTAGGGGGATAGTGAATATATTTTTGTGTAATTTTTAGATTTATTACCAAATGTAAAATAAATTAATGAAAAATTTCAAAAGCTAGGGGGGGCCATGGCCCCCCTTGGCACCCCCCTAGCTCCGCCTATGCGTACAATATATAGTAAATTTTAACAAAATACAATCTTCTCTATCTTATTTTATTTTTCTAAATACTAACTTGATAATATTAATAGACATTTTTTTTTTGAGAAACACACACACATGACATTTATTAAAGTTATATTTATTAATAGAATTATTTATTTGTAAAAATATTCTAATATGTTATTCTATTCTACATTTTATAAAGAAAAGAATTTAAATCAAAATATTAATAGTGGTATATTTATACAAAACTTCTACTCAGAGAATTCACAATTTTATAAAAATCTTTATAAATTTTTATTTAATAAAACAATATATATTAAAATTTGATGTGAAAAAATAAAATAAAATATTTAAAAGTTTATGGGTAAGAAATCAACAAATAGTCAAAATCTTCAAATTCTATATATATATTATAAATTTATTTAAAAATATGAATTTAATTGAAAAAATTAAAAAAAATGAATTAACAAATAACAAACTCCTAATAATGAGAAAAGACATGGTTGGGGGCACAGAAAATGAAATGAATGTGAGATGGGACAGAAAAAACTAGGGTATATGCCTCTCCCAGGATATGATATCTTCGCTGCATTATTAATTTATTTGCCTGACATCTTTGCAACATGAAGATAGACATTGGTGTGCAAATAGTCCAGTGCATGCACTCTCTCTCTCTCTCTCTCTCTCTCTCGTATGTGTGCTCGGAGTGACAGTTGACACTAAATACAGTGCAAAATGGGTCTCCCAGTACCCAAAAAAACTAACAAGCTCATGATACCAACACTTTGCTCCACCAACTTTGATAATTCCCTCCTGCATGCTTCTTTTTATTTCTTCCAACTTGATTACAAATGGAAGAAAAAGAAGAAGAACTGGAAATAGATAATTCAGGTAAAAAGAATCTTCCTTTTGAAGATCTTTAGGAAATAGGAATACATTGATAGCATCTTTTTCATCACATTATAACAAAGAAGGCTAATTATTACATACACCAGTGTGTAAGGAGTGTGTGCACTATATCAATTGAAATCGTGTCTCTAAAATATGATTTTATAATAATAACTGAAATTGTGTTTTCAAAATACGATTTCTAAATTTTTAGTACTGATGTTTGCAACTACTTGTGTGCAACAAACATTACCATATAACAAATGCTGAACATAATTAACAAAGAAATAAACAAATTGCACAATTTATGTTATACAGGTGACTGTTAACCTGAAAGAATTTATACATATTGGTACATCAAATTATTGAGGAGTACTATCTTCTCCTTTTAGCATTTTAGTTTCTGAAAGAATCCATGCATAACATCAAATCATTGAGGGATACATATATAGAAAAATTGCAAGCCTATCCTAGAGGCAATGAACCCAAAATAGGAAAATTGCAAGCGTATGTATATGATGCTAATTAATTTTCAAGGGTTTAGAATAAGGCTGTTGTTGATTATCTATATATCACCTTTCATCAAGTTACAATATTGGAAAAGGAACAGTCTTTTTGTTGTTAATAATTTGATAGTTACAAATTTACAATGAAGAGGAGGGAATTGAACCTTAAATGTCCCCTTTAGAGACATTAGGAACTACCAACTAATTGAATTATAAGACTTTTTGATAAAAAAAAAATCAAACTCTTGTCTATCCTAATCCTAGATCTTGCTCTAAGAACTTAATTATACATGCTCTACCACTCCCCTTTATATGATAGAGCTTTCAATGGTAGACAGCTATTGAACTAACCTTATTATCTAATTATCTTATGAATTTAGTCTCTTGGCACTTCATATTTCATGTAATCTTTATCCGTTTCAAGTCCCATCCATTGGGTCCCAAATAATATTATATAAAAAAACTATTAATTCAAAATAGCAATTACACACAAGAACACAAATATATTTACATGAAAAACCCTTTCTCTTTGAAGGGAAAAACCACGGGACAAACTCCAAATAATTTCACTTTATATTACGTGGGCTGGATTTCATTGGTGCCGTGCACCTAACACCATCTACTCTCAAATATATAAATATAATATATAGAATACTGTCAAATTATTGTGTGTTTCAATTACAGGTAAGACTGTCAAAAACCTTTGAGCTCAAGTGACCTAGAGTTCAAATCTCACTTCACCATTGTAACTATCGAATTTATCAACAAATTTAAATTACAGGGAAGACCATGACCTATAGAAGAAGGCTTCCTATCTTGAGACCAAAGGTAAAAGAAATAGAATACCAGGGGAAAAAAGAAGAAGAAGAAGAAAGTGGATGAAGCATGCATGTAATGCAATGTATCAAGCCAGTTTTGAATACCACTGCGAAGTAAAGTTTTAAGAAATTGTTCATGCTCTACTATACATAATGAAGAACAGGAAAATATTGCTCTCTTTCACGTTGGACCAATAGTGCGCACTATGTTATTCAATCTTATCGCCCAACCTCTAGTAGTCAAAATCAATTTCTTTTCTTCTGCATGCACCAATCTGCCACATACAGCCTTGGTATCTCTTACATGAATTTTTCGAGAACATGAAGTAATATATACTATTGCTTTCACATCAGTCAAAAAACTAATTAAGATAAAAATTAAACGAGTCTCAAGTTCAATGCTCATCGTTTTAATCAACTACTGCTGATGATGCACTCAATGGTCAATGCACAAAGTCTCATCAAACAACTGTATCAATTTTCGCTTAATCCATGCATGCATCTCTTGACTTTCTATATACATATATCTAAATAACTTCCATAACAGTTGCTATCCAGCCCTAGGAGGGGTGGCCCAGTTGGTGTGGGATCCCACATGCATGCATGAGGTCATTCGTTCAAGTCGTGGTGGGTACCATGTGGAGGTGGGTTCCTAGCATGCATTACACCCATCCGTGACTCTCTTAGGGTGCTAGGGTGAGGTCTGTGACACCTCGGTCACAGTAGCTATGACTCAATTCAATATTCCCTAGCAGAAGTTGCCCTTATTAGGTCACGCCCTGGGGCTCCCCTTTTTCTCTCTTCAACAGTTGCTATCTAGAAGTAGGACTACTTGTAATTCTAGAACAAAGCTAATACACGTACGTTTCCTACTGTTTGATCTTAGTCCATATATCATAATACCTAGGTATAAAGTTCTTCAGTGGTACTGAATTTGGCTTATTTTTGTTGAAAAGAATTGTAAGGTCTACGAAAGTGCCATCTGTTTGGTATTTCCAGTGATAAAATGAAGGGAATTGGAGAATTTAATAGGAGGGGATCTTATCGCATCAAGTAATACGACTTTTATAAATGCATTCTTTCTCTCTGTGCTTATGTATCGATTATGGTAGACATGAATTAGATGACTAAAACATTGTCCAATAAAACGAATATCAGTGATTGGCGGAGCCAAAAAATTTTCTCAGGGACAGTGAATACATTTTTGTATACCTTTTAGATTTATTACCAAATTTAAAAGAAAAATAATGGAAAATTTAAAAAGCTGGGGGAGGGCATGGCCCCCTTGGCACCCCCCTAGCTCGGCCTATTGTGTGCAAGGTAATTAAGCAATTTATAGAGCTGGTAGGAAAGTTCCGTATTATTAACTGCGGAAGATCAATACAGACAGGCCACTTGGGGTTTGGTATTTGCATGATTCAAAAGTTACTGATTTTGAGGAAATTTAGGGCATAAAATCAAGCATTTCAAAAACCAACCAGAAGGAGAACATATTCCCAAGTTTCCAAATCAAAATTTCCCCTTTCCCAAGTTTCAAAGTCACAAAATACAACCAATTCCTAAGATTTTTATCTCTTTTTCTAGGTTCTCGACAGAACTTGATGATAAATGTATTATAAGTTTTACTTCGTAATGTTTATAAACTGATATAGAAATGTATGTGATTAATTAATTTCAACCACCTATTTAAAATGTGTTTAGGTGATTGGTGATACATCATACATTATATTCTAAGCTCTATGTAATAAAATTTATAATATTCCAAGCATTACTCAAACACTTATCGCAAAATATAATATTAAATTTTTGGTTTTCTTAGAGAACAAGGTCTGGTTCCATTCCTTTAAAATCCAAAAGTGTTAAACAGGTGGTCAAATGTTGTAGGCCATTAGACACATAAAATATTTTATTTCCAAGGCTCTTAACACTAAATGTTTATGTTTTATAACTGACAAGATAAACGTTACTGCTGTAACGTTTGGTCAGCCAACTGCAAGTTGGCATGGCAGGAGAGATAGAGGAGTAAAGCAAAAAATGAACTTAAAGGTAGCAAAAAGACGGAGAACATTGATTCATGCAGCAAGCAAAAACTATCTGCAATATGGACTCAGGATGTTTGGCCAGACAAAAATAAAAGATATATATATATATATATATATATATATATATATATATATATATATATATTTATATGATTAAACTATTCAGCTAAAAGAAAAATAGATAATTAAACTATTCAGCTAAAAGAAAAGTGGATAATTTAATTTGTTTATATAATTAAAAAAAATATGCACTAGGTAGTAGGTTCATACTTCATACCAATGACACCATAAGTTCCCATATTGTGTAAAATTTGTCAGAAATTCACAATTGAAACACATTCTTTAATTCTACTTTTCAATAAAAATAAAGCATACGATGATGTGCTCCTCATGAGATGGAAACTCCTAAATAAGCCCTAGAGATGTTCATCATAGCAGTCATAACCACAATACAACTATCACTTATGCATAAAACTAGCTGAAATAAGTAGAATGACATTCAAGAACCCAAATGGTTTTGTAAAGTCATACAAATTACTGACCTTTTGAGAGAAGTCTGAAATCCTTAACTTGCTCCAACCTGGGTTTCTTCCAGTTCCACTGGATAGTACTAAGCCCTTCATTCATAAATTTACAAGTTAATTAAACATTCAAGAAAACCTTTTCTTGTTTCTCTTCCAGTTTGTAAAGATAAGAGGAGGAGCAATTTGTTAAAATTCTATCACAAACATTTTTATCATACAACCAAAAAAGAAGCTGGCTAGCTACATGATCTTCCTCTCATCAACATCATCATCATCCTCCACCGTCACCAATTATTCAAAAGCTGAGAAAATTGAATTAATCTCGCTGGATCAACCCCTACAATCACTCAAAATCTAATACTACTAGAAACCCACCCAGTAATTAAAAAGGAGGCCTTGCAGCACTCCCAGTACCCCATCCAAATAGATCACCTGAAAATGGAAAATTTCCCATATTATTATTATTCCCTCCCACACTAAAAAGAGCACCGCCGCCGCCGCCGCTTCCACTTCCTCCACCACCTTCACCAAGTTGTGCAGCTCCGGCACCACCAGTGACTCCTGAAGACTGTGAAGCAGTGGATTGGACTTGTACAGTACCTTCTTCTGGGTCATCCAGAGGTAATCTTTCAAACACAGCGTTAGCAAACGAAGCAGCCATTAAAACCACAGGACCCGAAGCAACCAAAGGACCAACGACGCTTCCCCCAACCACTTGTCCTTGCCCACCAGACAAAAATATCGATAAACCACCCGCACCAGGCGGAGCAGGAGGAGGCAACACAGTCCCCGACAAGGAAAGAATCTCGAACCGACCGTGCAGTGTCACCACACTACTCCCCGCAGGTTGTTTCAAAGTAACATTCACCACTGTCCCAGTTCCACTCAACACACAAACCCCTCTCCCTCTTCTCCTCGCGTAATTCGACACGCTCTCCACTATGTCCGCAGCGTTCGACACTTCCAGCACGTGCGATCGGAGCGCGTTCGGACTGTCCCGAGTTACGATTATCGGTGGCTTCGGCTTGTTCTTCGATCCAGGTGGTCGGCCACGTGGACGGCGGTTCGAGTTTGTAGTGGCTGCACCGGAGCTTGTGGCTTGTGCATCGGAGTCATGCTTGTGATCTCCTTCGTCTGGAGAGTCCGGAGAATCGGAAGGTTGAGGATTATCAATAGAAAGAGGTCTCTGAGTCTGAGTCTGAGTCTGAGTCTGATTCTGATTCTGAAGGTGCAGTTCAGGCCTGAGAAGGTGATGAACATAGCGAGCTGAACCGGCTTGACCTGGGTTTTGTTCATTGTTGTAACCCGCCATGGCCACATCTACTCTCTCCCACCACTTATTAGTATTATTTGCCAGCTTTCTCTCTCTCTGTTCTTTGAGACTTAGACTCAAAGCAAAAGCCAAACCAAACCACCGCCTCAAGTTAACTGTTTTCTCAAGCAAAGACTTGAAGAATCTAGCTGCTCAAGCTTTTATCTTTATCCACAAAGATATATATAGCTGCAGAGATTCTTGAAAAACTCACAGATTGAGAACGAGGAAAATATGAAAGAAGAAGGAAATTCAACAAAGTATTTTAGATCCGGGGTCAAGATTTGAACTTGGGGAGTGATCGGTTACGAATTATGGTAAAACTTAGGAGGGATCTTATTCTGCACAGTTTTCTGTATAGTTCAACAGAAACTAGCAGTTACATAAAGACCCAACAAAAGGCTGTAATTTCCAAGTACTGTTGTGTCAAGTCAAGAGCTTTGTGTTCTTCGGCTTTTTACTGACAATCAAACCAAAGACCATGACCATGACCACTCCAAAGGTAGCTCCAAATTCTTGTGTAGCTGCTTCTGAACCATAGATGTTTCTGTATCCGAATCAGATCGTACGGATGAAATAATTAAAGATATGGGGTAGTGATGGTATATTATGGGGGTAGCAAATTAGTACTTGTAAAATATATATGTACTACTATCAGCAAAGTATATACGTACTAGCTAGTTTGAAAGCAGAGAAAGGACACTCATCAGTTTGTCAATGAGAATTCTGAGTGAAGTTTCCCACTGTCGAGCTGTGAAGACAGAGAAGAGAGAAAAAAAAAAAAGAAAAAAAAGCAGCAATAGGAAGTTCTTCCGGAGAAAACCACGCGCTAGCTTTCAGTGATGAAGGAAATTAATGGAGCTACGAAGAGAGAAATATAGTTTTGTGAGAGAGCTTTGAGAGGAGAAAATGGTGGAAAAGCGTGCGGTAAAAGCGGAACCCAAGCAATTACCAAGACAAATACTTTGTCACATGAGAGAAACCCAATTCTCTCTTCTCGATTCTCAATTCTCAATTCGTAATTCTCACTTCTCACCCTCCTCTCTGGCGCGTATATATTTTCTTAATACTTTACTAACTATTTTTAATTAGTTTTTGTTTATGCACCTCATGCATATTTCTCTTTAAAAAAAATAAAATAAAAATATTTTAATCCTTTTCAAATTTTTTTGTAAAAACAAAATTATTTTTTAATGTAAAAAAATCCAATCTGAAAAAAAATAATTTTTGCGCATGACCTGCATGTGTCCCATTATAGTTTTATATAAAAAATCCAATTAGTTGCACGGTAGGTAATCATTTGGGATTAATATTGAAGCTTTGATAGGTTGAAAGAGTCATATATGGTTTATTCAAAATAGCCAAACGTCAATTTTTTTACATTTTATAAAAAAATTTTCTCCACGCGCCTCAGAGCAGCGTGATATTACTGCTCATCTAATTCGGCAAAAGTTGCATCAACTAGAAAAAATTTGTGCAACTTGATGGCCTAGAAAACTGTAATTAGGGGAATGCATAAGATGCAAATTACATGTTAGAGAGCAAGGCATATGTTCCTCTAACCACGATTAATTAACTAACCTTGCTCTGAAATTGAGTTTAAAAACTTCTCTTTTAAAAAAAGTTCTTTCTTTATGTATATTTTGGGCTTTGTGTTTCGATAAGACATCAATGTTTCGAATGGTTCTCTTGTCACGCAATTGAGATACAGAAAAAAGCCACCTCACAAAACCTCTCACTTATTGGTTTTTGAAATAGGTATTTCTAAAAAAAAGAAAAGAAGATCAAAAGATCATAATTCTTAGAGGAACATAAAGCTTTATTTCTTTTCATTTGGGAGGCAACATAAAACTTCTTTGAAAAAAGAAAATTTCCTAAATGAATTAAATCTTTGAGCAGTTAAATTACTGTTAGGGGAGGCTAATTGATGGTCATGGATGAACTTATTTTTATTTTTTATTTTTTAAAAATTGATAAAATTGAATCAAACTATCAAAATATAATTATATTTAAAAAATAAAGTTTATAAAAGCTCCAAATAAAAATATACTAACATAATAAACTAAAATAAGCCAACCCTCTTGGTGTCTTTAATGGGAGTCTAGAGTTCAAATTTTCCTTTTTTTCCAATTTTTGAATTATTGGGGAAAAAAATCCTATCTCCTTTTACTTCTCTCTCTCCCTCTCTCTTCCTTGTAACTAAACTTACCCACAAGCAAAGAAACTAGTAGTGCTATTAATATCTAATGCAATTTCTTGAGGAGTGAAAATTTTAGGGAGACTCCAATTAAGTAGTAATATATATAACAGTTGGAATATATATATATATATATATATATATATATATATATATATATATATATATATATATATATATATATATACCACTAAACCCAAAAGTTTTAGAGGCATTCACATTTGTGTGAATCCCTTATTTTATACTCTAGTTTTTCCCCATAAATTGGAATTTTATTCTTTTTTAGAGTGCCCAATGTCATTGCTCTAAGTTTTTAAGTTTTGGTTCAATTATGTTATATTACCCATTTACCATTATCATTAATATTCAATGTGAAACTTCACTCATAAGTCATAGTCATATTTGCTTGACTTTGATATAATAGATGTTATAGATACCCTATTAATTTTGATACCCGTTTAACAGAAAAATGCAGTGAATTAACAAAAATGAGAGACAACAACAAAATAAAAATACCCCTTCTAAACACTAGCCTATAAACACAACAAGAATTACACTTACATCTCATGCATTTTATTTTCTTGAGTTTATTGTATTAATTACAGATATTGAATTTGTAGAGAACAAAGTAAGTTAAAGATGAATTAAGTTTCTACGATCTATATAAAAAGACCATGATAGGGATTATCGCTCTAAAAACAATACATTTGGACACTGAGCTTATCATAGAATTACAATGCAATTACATAATTAAAAAATTCAAGGTTAAAGGGGTAAAATATAAAATTTTAATACAACTTTCATGAAAAATATAAAAAAGTTGTCAAAAAAATTTGTTATTTTATTTTTCTATAAAAAGTTTCTAATTAAAAAAAAAAAAACCAATTTTCTTAAAACATCCATTAACTTTTATCTATTATAAATGGTAGGGGAAAAAGGTGTTCTTTGGTAGTGTCCATTTTTTAAGGTTGCTTGAACCTTCATGCTTCTGGGAAACAAGCAGGTTGATCTCTGGAAAACACTTAAAGCTTCCAGTCTTTCCAACAGACATTTTCTCGCAATTGTAAGCAGGGTTACATTGATTAATAACGATAAAAGTGTGCTAATAATTAAATATCATATTTAATGCGGTTTTCTTTTTTGTTTAAATTATTGAAGTATTGTAGTTCATGAATGCAATATGGCCTTGTTGATTTCCAAGAAAAGAAATTATGATACCAAAGTAACGTTTCAAAAAGGAAATAGCACTAAATACAAAACTGATAACGCTGCATGACTGCAAACCTTAAACTCGTTGATTGGGTGTAAAAATCAATAAAAAAAAATTTACTAGCTAAACACTTTTTATTATGAATTTTGTTAACTTTTAAGAAATACTTTGAAATATTTTTATGGAAAAAATAAAATAACTGATTTTTTGGATATATTTTTATAAAAATACAGTTTCAAAATTTTTTAAAATTATTTATTAACAAATATTTTAAAAGCATTCATTATACCGAAATTTAACACTCAGTGGCACACGGATTAATTTGATTATAATTAATGACAAAGGCGAAGAGAAAAACAAAACCAAACCAAGACCATTTTGCCTTGGCCGGCCGAATGTTGTGAAATTATCCACCTGCTGAGATTTAATCTAACGGAAATGGTACAGGTTTCGGGAACGTGCATGCATGGAACGGCGTACAGATTAAACGCTTGATGCTAGGCCCAGCTCTGCGCAATGATCCCGTACGTTTAATAACTGGGACCCAATGACCCTTCGAGGCTTCAAGTGATCAGAAACATTTCAAAGCTAAATTATGTAAGCCCACAGTTCCGAGAAGGTATACCCCACATCAGGAATATTTTTTCAAGGCTCTCACAGCACGTGGGTGGGGCTCACTTACACGGGCGTACACTTTTTTTCTCCACCTAAATTTATACATTAGGTAAGTCTGCGTTAATATGTGATTGGATTACACGAGTCTTTTTACATGTCGGTGAAAATATTTTTTATTGCATGCATTTGACCATATTATGTCAACTTTAGGAGCGGAGTCATGTCTATGAGTGGGGCCATGACCTTCTCCAAAATTTTGAAATATTTTTAAATATATATAGTTATTTCAATGTTTTTAAAATTTAGAATATAAAAATAAGAGTTGGTCTTTTCAAATATTTGAATTAATTAGTCTAATGATGTTTTTTTTATAAAATAATTGGTATAATATTTATAGAGAAATAAATTTATTTTTTGCTATTTTATTTTTTATTGTAAAATATGATGATTAACAAGTCATTAACCTATTAAAAAAAATCTTGTCGCTAAAACTATATATGAAATGTCTTTTTAGTTGTCACATAATAAGTTAGAGCAAGATAGTTTCAAATATATTTAGAACATAACTTATTCTTCCAAGTTTTAGATCATTCATGTTTTTAAAAATTTTATTAGTTCAATGGCAAGATTTTTTACATACCTTAGTATAAAAATTAGATATTTTTATTGAAAATGAAGCTTTTTAAGAATTTAACTATGAAAATGGTAAAAATAAATTTTATTTTATGAAAAATCACTATCAAATATAATTTTGATTAAAAATATTAAAATTTTTCTTTCTTTTTGGATATATAATATATATATATATAAAATAAAAATTATTTTGATAAATATATTAATATTGTAACTTGGCTTTGCAAAAATTTCTGACTCCGTTCCTGGGACTTACACCCCAATCATGAGTTAATACATTAGCAAAGCGTGAATTTGGGTTCGGAGAGAAGTTTGTCTCTAACGTTATTCATGAATTATTGGTTGAAACTTCTAGATGTAGGTTCAGTATATGTTCACAGTTTCACAGTTTCACACAAGCCATACATATTCTAAGATGTCTAGAAGGGATGATAGTGTATTCTTTGAGTGTGAGGGAATTAAAGGCTTTCAAAAAAAGTGGGCTTCAGTACACTCAGCGGTCTGAGCCCCTCAATCAATCCTCATAGACACGTGCTTGAATGGCACAAAGCCAGCAGAGGTCACGTGCGGTCAAGATGTCAGGGACAGTGAGGTGGTCAGACCACGTGGAATATGTCGGGACATCGGAACTTGGTCAACCTTATCTGGTGCCATATGGATCGAGTAGTATTTATCACGATGATGATCCACACCAATACCTATCTTAACTCTTAAGGGTTCAGATCGAGGCAAGAGAGAGAGATGACTGAAAATCAGGGCTGTTTGGTGGCAACCAACTTTGTCTCTGTCCTTGCTTACTACTACTCCCCAGCACACGGAAAAGCATCCTCTTGCCCCCAATTACTCCCCAACCACACATTATATTCCTCTTTAATGGGTTACATAGAGTATCACATTTTACATATGGGTCCCCCTACCCAAATATTATTAGTCCTAGATAACCCATATATAACATGTCAGCATCAGTTTGCTAATGTGGTTTACACTGCATGGATGCATTTGCGTGACATGTATGATGTATATATATACACATCCACACGGCTCTTTCCATGATAAGACAAACTTGCTAGTTGCAGCACTCAAAAATGGAAAATTACCCGTGACCACAGGGACTAAGAGACTTGCGAGCTACGGCGCTGGTGATTCAAGACTGTCCTAATGGACAAATAAAAGGATAGAATGTGTACTTCTAGAAGTGGATATGTTACTGTTTCTATATTTAGACTGCCTAGCATCACACACAAACAATGTATCTTACATATATATATCCTTTCTTGGCTAAATTAAGAATCCACATGATGACTGATCAAGTTGTCTATATCTACGACTACAAGTTTACATAAATCCCACCTACATAAAAATGGGGGAAAAAGACAGAGAGAGAAAAAAAAGAAGAAGGAAGGAATTAATCATGATCAAATCCTAAACAACAATCATCATTAAAAAAGAGAGAGTAAAATTAATAATTTATAACTCACATATGTTGGGCTATGCTAAACTTAATTTTTGTTTGATTCGAATTATGATCTGACCTGATATAAAAGTGTCATAGTTTTAATTGAAAATTTTCTGAGGCTTAATTCATAGAGCGAAGAGCCCAAGCCATTGTCTCAGGAGAAATTTTTTGACCTGTTTCTTTGCCAACCGTGAATCCCCAACCCGATATAAATATCGTTACTTCATATATATATATATTAGGATTTAATGTGTTGTTTTAGAGAAAAAACTGTGTACTACCCCACTTTGTATAATTTCCCTAAAAATAGCAAAATCACTACAACTTCGTGAACGTAGACAAACTGTCGAACTACATAATTTCTTGTGTCGTGCACTTAGCCCCTCCACCCCCCACCCCCTTTTTTTTTCCTCACATATCTGGAATATCGGGTATATTCGCAACAATACAATCATATATAATATTGATAAAATTTAGGTATAGTATCTTAGATGTTGTTCTTTAAATTTCTATCTTAAGATTTAGCTATGTCGTTACTTAACTAAAAAATACACTTCTATCTCATAAGAAAAAATTCACATTGCAAAATCTTAAGAGGAGAACTATTATATATATATGAAACCTCTTATTTTCCAAAACATTTTTGCACTATAATGGAACCTCTTAACTTTTTTTCTTTTTTTTTTTTGTTGAGAAACTGGAACCTTATAACTTAAATTCACATTAATCAAAGGTTCTAAAAAAAAAAAGAAAAGAACAAAGAAAGGCATAAACTTAGGTGCCGTGCTATGGACAAGATGACAAGAACAAAGAGTGAAAAGACCCAGAGATAGATGAACTGGAAAGGTTGAACAACCAAGTCAGCATCCAATTCATTGTCTGGGGGTTCGAGGGCCCATCCACACAAGTGGGGCGTCGATTGATAATGTTGCGATTAATTGTCATATGCCAAAGTCCCCATTTTAGTCATCCCAATTGAATTAGTGTGTCCCCCATTATAGACGCGCCGCCTCCGTAGTCAGTACTAATGCACCGACTTTGTTTCTTTGTCAAATCTTCAGTCCCTTCCTTGCCATGAACACATGCAACTTGCTAGCCTCGTTAAAATATAAGTTAATAAGGTTATGCTTAGATGATTTGATTTTCATTGGTTTATTTGTTAAAAAAATACGTTGTGTAATACTATACTTTGTGTTTTTTTTATTTATTTTAAATTTTGGTAAATTAGATGATTTGATGGGTTTAAGACTTGTGGTTGTAGTTCGAAATTCACCTTTCCTCATTCACTATCTACCTATCTAAAAGCAAAAATCAAACTTCTCTATTGCTATAAGATTAAGTAAAAAGCAAAAATCAAACTTCTCTATTGCTATAAGATCAAGTACAGACAAAGCTTTGGTAGGAATCCATATCCCCCACTATCTACCTATCAAAAAGCAAAAGTCAAACAACTCCATTACCATAAACTAGAGTAAAGGCAAATTTTAGGTAGGAATTCAAACATGGATTCACAATTCAATTACAAATTTACAACCAAGATTACATTTGAAAGAAAGAGAAAGAGAATACATATGACAAAGCCTAAATGGGCAAATAACCCCAAAAAGATATACAAAGAGAGAGTCACAAGCTCTCTATATCAATCTCAAAAAACACAACAACCCTACTAACCTATTAATTAATCAACATCAAATACAATCTAAAAACATCCCAATTAGAAAAGTAAAACTTTGATGCTGTTGAAAATTCTTAATCATGAATTTTTTCTTCCATTTTTGAGCTTTGACCTCTCTTTTGATAGACTTGACCCGCTATTCCTTTGATCTTGTGGCTTCTTAATGAACTCTACCCTGTGGTTGTATCCATAGATAATAAATTGTTTCCCACCAAGCCAGTTTACACCAAATATTATCATCTCACATTCCTAAAAATCTTAAGAGATTCCCAATAAAACCAAACATAGGAATAACTATATTCTTAAAAATGTGATTTTTTAGAATCTGGATGCCAGGAGTTATGTGGATTCTCCCATACCAAATGCTACTAAGACTATTTCCTATGAGGAAATTGATGCCCCAGCTCACCAATGCTTCCAAGTTAGTAGGAGTATTATGAATCAAATATAGGTTCATTATGCAATTTACCCCTCATGAATCAAATATATAGGTTCATTATGCATCAAATGTATGCTCATGAGCGGTTAGATTATTTAACTATCCATAATTTCCCATATTATAATTTTGGACTAGACCAACTCAGTGAGTATATATGCTCATAGCACTTCTAAAAAAAAAGAAAAAAGAGTTAGCTCATGGCAGTAAAATCTAGCTAGTTTATCACCTATATATAGTTGTCTCCCTTAGTTTTTATACATTTAACTATTCATAATTTTGTGTTAAAAAAAAAAAAACTAAACTAAACTAAGCTATCCATAATTTCTCTTATAATGTATACAAATTCTGTTCCACTTTTTTTGTTCCACTTTTTTTATTCCACTTTATGCTCCACTAATCATACTGGTGTTTGATTTTTGGCGAAAATATACTTTTGGTCCCTACATTTTGGGTCAATTCCCATTTTGGTCCCAAAATTGATTTCGTTACTAATGTCATCTTTAAAAAAAGAAAATCGTTTCTAAAATGGTCCTTGCCGTCAGTCAACTAACGGAAAAATCCTATGTGTTTAACAGAATTCACTGTTTGCTGACGTGACCATTAAAATATTATTAAAAAAGATTATTTGGCATTTTTTAAATGTCACATCAGCATTTTAAGTTTTTTTAAAAGCCATGTCAGAAAATTTAAACAAAAATAAATTAATTTTTTTAAAAAAAAGCCTTAAATCTAATTTAATTTAAGCCTTAATTTTTTTTTAAAATTTTTTTGGTAAGAACATAACAATTTGTTCTTCATGTTCTTTCCAAATCCCAGAAACAAATCCAGCAACTAAATCCAATCTCCAGCAACCAAATCCAATCTCCATCAATGCCAGGAAAACAAAAAATAAATCCAACAAACCAACCAATCTCCAGCAAACCCATAAACTCATAAATTTCACATTCAAACACACAAGAACAGCACAAGAACACCATCTGCTCCAAGATCCAAGATCCACATCATCGTCCAAGATCAACACAAGAACAACACAAGAACACCGACGGCATCATCGTCCAAGATCCACAACCCAAATCACCCAAACAACCGCTATCAAAAGCTCTGCGAAACCCACCATCTCCCTCGTCAACCCAATCATATGGGTTTGAGAGCCACTGCCTGGGGTTTTGGTCATGGCTGGGATTAGGCGCGAGAGAGGAAATGAAGAGGGTGAGGTAGAGAGAGGTTTTGCCGTCGGCTTCCTTCAATCGGGCCTGATCTGCTCCAGACCACCGCTGGCATCCTTCGATCGGGCCTGATCTCCTCCAAACCACCGCATCTCATTATCTCCTCATCTCTCTCTCTCTCTCTCTCTCTCTCTCTCTCTCTCTCTAAACCCAGATCACAGGTTCAAAATGGGCTAATGAAAAAAATGGTCTAACGAAAAGAAATCATTGAAATTAAAGAAATTAAAAAGAAATCGTGAGAGGCAGAGCTTGGGGTCTTTGGCCATGGGTTTCTGGGTTTGGAGCTTGGTGTCTTTGGCCATGGGTGTCTGGGTATGGAGCAGATCAAAGAGAAATCAAATAGACAGAGAGTGAGAGAACAATGGGTAGAGAGAGGGATTAAATTGATACTGTGATGTTGGTGACTAAGAAAATTTGATGTTGGGTTGGGTAACTTGGGTTCGAGGGGTTGGGACTGGGGAGTGGTGTAGACTGTAGAGGATTATGATAAAATCAAATTTTTTTTTTAGTTTAAATTAAAATTAAGAAATTAAAGGTTTGTTTTTTAATTAGATCTAAGGATTGTTTTTTAATTTAGTTTAAATTCTCTGATGTGGCTTTTTTTATTAATTAAAATGCTGACGTGGCATTTAAAAAATGCCAAATAATCTTTTTTAATAATATTTTAATGGCCATGTCAGCGCCACGTCAGCAAACAGTGAATTTCGTTAGACACGTAAGATTTTTCCGTTGGTTGATTGACGGCAAGGACCATTTTAGAAACGATTTTCTTTTTTTAGGGATGACATTAGTAACAAAATCAATTTTTGGACCAAAATGGGAATTGACCCAAAATGTAGGGACCAAAAGTGTATTTTCGCCTTAATTTTTTTCCCCCATTATAAACTTTGATTACTTTATATAAAAAAAGTCAAACAGATACATAACAAGTTGTAATTGGTGTAGTATAAAGTAGATTAGGGATTTATATTCCAATATCATAATCTATAAATAGAGAAAGTCTATAGACACAAAATTTCACATCTGACAGATGCAGCCGATTATTAGTGGTAAGTAAAAAAAATGACATTAGTGGTGCGTTCACATAAAAATCAGTAAAAGATTGTCAACTCAAACTATTGTGATTTTTTTTTTTGTAGTATTGCTCCTATAAATAAATAAGGGCAATATAATTTGCTTAAAAAAATCAAGGTAATATAAGTATAATCACAATTCACAAGTATAGAACGTGTGTAATAATAAAAAGTTAAAAACACTTTCCATATCTCACTCGGTTTTCTCTACTCTCTATGAAAGGATTCTTAATAAGTTGTGGAGTCATGTGCTTCGCTCTGCAAACTAGGGCTGTCCATCAACCCGTAAGACCCGACCCACCCATCTGACCCGGTCCAACCTGAAGACCAATAGGTGGATCCGTTTGCCAAAATGGGTCGATTGCGGGTCAGTTAGAGATAAATTTTTGGGTTTTCGGTTCGATTTCGGGTTCCACAACTCATAATCTGTAGAAACCGACCCGACTGGTGAGAAGTTTAAAAATAAGGCAAAAAACCCAACCTGTGAGAAGTTTTCATTTTTTAGATTTTTACGCTCTCTCTCCTTCAGTTTCATATTTTCATGCTCTCTCCTTCTCTGAGCTCTCTCTCTCAAATACCTAACCCTAACCCTTCTTACAGTCGCCGCCATCGTCAAGTTTTCCTATTGCCGCCGCCGCCGCTGTCAAGCTACTCAAACCCAACTCTCGAAGCCTCTAATTTGCTTGAAATATCCTTTGATCTTGTGCATCTGATGGTGGGTCAGTAAAAAATGTAATTTTTTTTTATAGATTTTGCACTAATCTTGTGATGATGGGTGAGGGGAGTGGTGGTGGTGCCAGTTTAGTGTGATATCTCTCTTTCTTTCTTCATTTTAGTCCGTAGATCTGAGTTCTTGTTTGTGCTATGTGATTTATGTAGTTTGTGTTTGGGTTTATGTCCTTTGGGTTTTGATTTCTCTGTGTTCTTTGTATTGATTTCTATGTCCTTTTTGGGTTTTTATTTTTGTGTTCTTTTGGCTTGATTTCTCTGTGTCCTTTGGTGTTGATTATGTGTTTTTGGCTTGATTTCTTTGTGTCTGTGTTCTTTTGGGTTTTGAATTCTGTATTGTTTGGGTTGTGATTTCTCTATTTCCTTCTCTTGTTTCAAAGCCGATATTACCCGACGGCTCTGACCTGTTCAACCGATGACCTGAGTTGCCAGTTTCAATCCGAACATATGGTCGGTTGCGGGTCCATTTTATGTACACCCGAGCCAATCGGGTCGGGTGCAGAACAACTCCAAACCCAATTTGACCCGACCCGTGGATAGCCCTACTGCAAACAAACACCAACATAAGTAAAAACATGTTTTCAAAAAAAGAAGAAGTAAAATCATGAAAACATTATTGGCAATATAAAGCAGCTGTTGAATCCATGATTACGAACAAGTTTTTCTTTCATCTAGAAATGGGAAATTTAATTATCCCTCTATTAGTATAACATTCTTACAAATGAGAAAAATATGCACAACTCAATTGAAAAGAATAAGAAAATAGGAGATTTAAATTATCCCTCGATTACTATAGAGAAAAAAAAATCCTATACTTGTGGCATGCTTCACATGATTTGGAAATGATAAAAGAATATATTAAAAAAATAGAGTTAAAACATTAGTGAATAACTGGTCCATAAACACAGAGAGAGATTAAAAAAAAAACCTAACAAATAGAGCAAAAAATTCACAACACTATTATGAACCCTTTCTTCCGTATATACTCGCTCAGTAGAATACAAAAACCAACAAGTTATCATTCTTTGACTGTAGGGATTATTTTCTGATGTTTGTATATATATAATAAGTAATGACAAAGTCATAAAAAAAAAAAAAAAGGTAATGACAATGCAATAATAAAAAATATTACATTCCTTTTCAATGATTACTTCAGGTGAGATTGACAAACATATAATTTATCCATATATTAAAATTTTAATCTATTTTGTAGTCCAATGGTGGTTAGAGAACTGGTGTGTTCCTTCAAAGTTAGTAGCCAATCATATTTGACAACCTTTAACACGATTCATAGTTTAATTGAATAAAAAACAATTTAGATTATAATAAAAACTAGTCCAATTTTCAAATTTGTCTGTGATTAAAGATCTTGCAAGAATCACCTGACATAGATCGAGGAATCCTTTTCTTTTTTTTTCCTCCTCTTCTAAGAAGCATGACAAACACTTGAAAACTAATATAGGCATGAGACATCTCATTTCAATATAAAACTTCTATTTCTTATACCATCTTCTTGAGCCACTTGGAAAAGATTAATTGCATGTTTATACTTAGGTTAATAAGTAATCCAGAGTTTAATGTGTGAAGTGGAGGCTATAATCATAATGATCCTTACCTTGTGGGTAACCACTATCACCACTAGGGTTCGAAAAGTTCCGTTAAACAACCACAATAAGTTAAATATATTAAAAATATTGGAAAACAAAACAATTAGATTCGGACAACATGATAGAGGTTCCTTATCATGTTTACTGAAAATAATAATAAAGGACAAGGTAATGGAATAAGATAATAAAATATAATATCCATACAAATTAATGTATTTTTGTCGGATGTTCGTCACTCAAGATATAATTAAATTCATGAAATGATGGAATAAGTTAATGGTTGCAACCGCCAATGTCCTTCTGATTTAATAGAATTTCGACCATTTTGTACGGCTTAAGTTTGAAAAATTATATACCCGTGATTTTCACAAAGGAAAAAAAAAGGGGGGGGGGGGGGGGGGGTTTATGGATGCAACCTTACCCTTAAATATAAGATGCTTCCATTATATTTCTGATTAATTTTATCATTATCATGCCATTATTAATTTTGTCTGTATAATGAAAACAATATATACCTAGGAAGGAAGCCCATGCATTTAATTTAAAGTGTCATACTCGTGTTGTACCGGCCGTTTGATATTATAAGTTATAACTATTAAATTTTTTTTTTTTTTCGTATCGTCGTGTTGTATTTGTACCCGAGTTCGTGCCCATGCTTTCTAAACATATACATATGATACCAAAATTGAGTTGAAAGTGATCTAAATAAAATATGAAGCAATCATTATAAATATTTTAAGGGACATAGCATGGTCCACATTTAAGTAAGCAAAAATCAAAGTTTGAAAGTCTAGTAAGGACCACTAGTAAATAATTAAAGGTGCACATTAAGCTTGACAAATTGCCCCTAATCGCCACTAAATGGACTAATTATCAATTAAAAAGAATAAGTAATGGTAATAGTGCAGACGCACTGCCTTGTCATCACAAATGGCCATGTGGTCGACACTAACCATTTGTTATCATCTTCTATAGAATCCTTTTTTTCGCTAATTCGCTATCGGGTAATTATTAGGTACTCCTAGAGTACCATAAATGCGTGAACTCTCCTCTCACATAACTGTGAACTCCAATAATTAAATTTATGGTGGGACTCACAATTCATGTGAGAGGGGGGAATACGCATTTATAGTACTCCTAGAGTATTCAATAATTTTCATTCGCTATCAGCTTGATGACATCCCTTTGGTTTAGAATTGGCCAACTAAGGTAAATTGGTTGACCCTAATCTAATCCCATTATTAGTTTACTAATTAATAGGATTAGGCACTAATTGCATTTGTATTTTTGGGAGGAAAGGGGTGGGGGAGGTGGTTGAATCCACGACGAAGGTTTTTGATTGAGGATTAAGATAGGTGTCAATCGGAATATCCAGTGAACAATTATATCTGCATTTCTTATTATGTGTGTCCAATATCAATTAATGATGGTATGCTTTGGTTTAAGATATAGTTAGTAAAATAGTGGGTTCTAGTTAGCTCAACTGGTAAAGTCTCTGATGGTTATATAAAAAATTTGGAGTTTAATCCCCGCTTACACCAAAAATTGATTGATATCTTTGTCTGATGATAAAGAGTTATTATTAGAAGCGGACGCTATAGGTTGAAATTCTCTATAAAAAAATAGTTAGTAAAATAGGCGTGCATTTTATTAAAAAAATAAAAAAGGCAAAAGCACCATTTTGCTCATACTTTGGTGTCACAGTAAATTTGGTCCCTATATTTTGGTAACGGTCAATTTAATCCCTGTTATTTTCAATTTACAATTAGTTTGGTCTTTACCGTTAATTCACTAACGGAAAATGCTTATGTGGCTAACACCATCCACGGTTGGCATGCTTAAAGCTTATGTAGCTATAATAAATTTAAATTAATATTAAAAAATCCCACATCACTGTATGAATGAAAAAAAAATTTCTTATTATCAAAAACAAAAACAAAAACATTGATTTTAAATAAAGAAAACTTAATCCTTAATTTATTTTATTATTTTGTTCTCAAATTCTATGCACTTATACCATTATTCTTTCTTGACAAAAAACCATGAATGAACCACCTCGAAATTTGGATATTTTATTTCTCCCTCATGAAATCACACTAGCTCAGCTAATCAAAACCCAAAAAAAGATCAAACCCACCTGATATAAACTCAAATAAAGAGAGTGAGCCCAAATTAAAGAGAGATTCCAAGTATTTCCTCTTCCCCCTATCTCTCTTCGAAGAGGACGAAATTAGCGTTACAACTAGCTCCTTGCCGTTCACCACCACGAGCCACCATTTGCTTGCTCTCTCCTTCTATCTCTACTTATTTTGGGCTCATCCAACTCTGTAATGGAAGCTTTTGTCTTACAGTAAAGATGAAGCCGACAACTGAGGTGTAGCCCAAGACGGCTCTGATATTGAGCATTGGGAGGGAGATGAGATGAGATCGGCTACTATAGATGGATTTGGGTTTGCCTTGTGCTACGATGTGGTGAGATCAAAGTCGTTGGAGAAGTATTTTCCTTGAGCAGTGGTGCTAGATCTGGGTTTATTTGTGTGTTTTGTAGGGGTGGATATGGGTTTGGTAGTAGTGGATTGAGTTTGGTGGTAGTGCTAGACTGTGGGTTGGTGGTAATTCGAGTTTGGTGGTCGTGGATTGGGGTCAGTGGTGGTGCTAAACTGTTGGGCTGGTGTACTGAAGGATCGGTGGTGGTGAATCAAACTGTAAGTTTGCTGTTTGGCTGCCAAAAAATTGCAAAGAAAGTAAAAAAGAAATTGAGAAAATTAAAATGAAAATATGTTTGGTTACTAAGAAAGGGTAAGAAAATTAAATAATAATAATAAAGAAAATGATAGAATTGGTGTGCCCATGGTTGCGCACGCACACACACACACTGATGTGGCTTTTTTGCTATCTATTTATAATAAAAATGTAGACGTGACTTTTTTGCCTTCTAATTGCTGACATGGACCCCTAAACTTTAGACACATCAGTATTAGGCATGCTAACATTACACACCGTTGGACACATAAGCATTTTCTGTTAATGAGTTAACGGTAGGGACAAAATTAATTGTAAATTAAAAATAATAGGGACCAAAATGATGCTTACCAAAATGTATAGACTCAATTTATTGTGACACCAAAATGCAGGGACCAAAATGATGTTTTCGTCAAAAAATAATTCAACTTAACTTCACTTTAATACTTTTATTAATAATAAAAAAAATTTGTCATTATATATAAGAATGAAACTGTTGAAATTAATATATTTAGTTCCATGTTTGGTATTTATATTACACATCAATATTTTTCATATTTTTATTATAATCTTGAATTGCTTTTGTCAATTAATATTTTTTTTCAATTTGAATGATTAGATCTTACTAAATATATATGTAGGGATAAAGGGTCCAAATAAGGGTATTGGGCTGTGGGCCGTGCCCGAGGATGTCATAAAGTACGAAGACAAATACGTAGTAGGGCGGGCAAGTAGATTACTAGGCTGAGGAAGAGGACTGATCATAACAAACATGTGGCGTTGTACGAGGAGCAATCCCTCATTGGTCAAACAGAACGGAAGCCTAAAGTTCGACCGCCCATCAGACACTAGGCAATGGACAACCATGCTTGGGAGGATAAGCTTCAATGAGAGGTGAGTCACCAAAGAGATGAGAAATATCTAGGAAGAAAGCTACTATCGCCGCATTGAATGCTCTGCATCTAACCCTCTGGCCGCATTAATGTGGAAGTGATACTTGAGCACTAACTTTCAGCCTTACAGCTACCCACAAGGACTTCAGGAAGGTGCTGATGGGAAAAATATTAAGATTATTAGCAATCTGATTTACACGTGGATGGCTGAGATGAAAGAAGGGAAGGGAGTATAAAAAGGGAGAGTTCCATTAATGGAAGGGGCATCTGAGATTAAGAGAGAAAAAGCACTGTGTAACTAAGAGCTGGAACATTTGTATAAGTCTAAAAAGAAAAATATAAGAATTTCTCATCCTTGGACTTGACCGAGGAGTATTTTTTCTTCTTAAACTGTTTATCTTATTCGTTCTCACGCCAACTAGCCCGCTATGATTCATATTTGACTCCTTGAACATTCAGTTTCTAGCCCACTATTTAACAAATTTATTGCTTTGGGCTTGTTGGGCCATCACCATATCAATTTGGGCCGGTGAGTCAATTCAGGTCCTTACAATTGGCTCCATCTGTGAGAAATTGAACATTCTTGAGCTTGTTCAATCATGGTGGGTTTAGGACCAAATTGTGAAGAATCACTGGGATCCCAACATCAAGATCAATTTCTTAATCTTGAATGAAGGAGAGACCATGAAGTTAGTGTGCACATGACTCATATCGGTATGAGTCACTCCAAGAGTGGGAGCCATGTGTCTCATGGAGAAGATACTAGAAACTTGCAGTTGGAGATAGATCATTTATGAAGGAAGCTACGCTGTAAGCAAAGGAGAGGAACTTCTTCAAGCTTAGGGTCTCAGTCTGAGGATGATGATAGTTATAGACCCAGATCAAAGATTCCCCCTAGTGAGTCTTTCTCTTATGATGAAGATCACCATCATAGGCGAAGGAGTAGAAGCCCGATCTACAGGGGCTTACTTTTTGGAAGATTTAGATGAAAATGTTGTATCATGCCCATGGAATGTAAATAACCTACGAATGTACTATTATTAATGAAAGTCAATCTTGCCTTTTTCTGTTTTTATTATTATATGTGTTGCTTTTATCCATTTAAGTATTTGACAGAACCTTGGTTATGTTTGGTTCCTCAGATCACATACCTTGGGTAAAATAATACTTCCCTATTTCTTTAAATGTTAAACAAAAGCTTGGTCATGCCTGATTCCTCGGACCACATACCTTGGGTAAATTAATACTTTTCTATTCCTCGAAGTGTTAAACAAAACCTTGGTCATGCTTGGTTTCTCGGACCACATACCTTCGGTAAATTAATACTTCTCTATTCTTTTAAATGTTAAACAGAACCTTGGTCATGCCTAGTTCCTCGGACCACATATCTTGGGTAAATTAATGCTTCTCTATTCCTCTAAGTGTTAAACAGAATTTTGGTCATGCTTGGTTCCTTGGACCACATACCTTGGGTAAATTAATACTTCTCTATTCCTCTAAGTGTTAAACAGAATCTTGGTCATGCCTGGTTTCTCGGACCACATACCTTGGGTAAATTAATGCTTCTCTATTCCTCTAAGTGTTAAGCAGAACATTGGTCATGCCTGATTCCTCGGACCACATACCTTGAGTAAATTAATACTTCTCTATTCCTATAAGTATTAAACAGAACCTTGGTCATGCTTGGTTCCTCGGACCACATACTTTGGGTAAATTAATACTCTCCTATGCCCCTAAGTGTTAAACAGAATCTTGGTCATGCCTGATTCCTTGAACCACATACCTCGGGTAAATTAACACTTGACCTATCCACAATGGATAATGAAGACTCTTGTCGAAGTATCATAACTGAAGAAATGTCCACGAGCATAACTTAAATCATTTGCAAGTATATCCTTGAAATATTCTTGAGTGATAAACCTGATTTCACTAAGTAGTACTCCTCGGACCATATGCCTTGGATAAATTAATGCCTCATGTCTATTCGGAGTTATGAATGGAGCCTTAATCACACGTAGCCCTTTGAACTGAACATCTTAAGTATAGAAATCTTGTTTCTAAGTTAAGTTGTTAGACTATCAAGTACTTGGAAGTTAATTTATTAGATTGCCGATTGCATGGGAATTGATTTGATCGGCTACCAATTGCATAAATGTTTGTCAAGGCTAAAGGCAATGCCATGTGTTAATTAGAAGAAGTTGTAATTTGAACTCATAGCATGACAATCAAACTATGTTCAATAGTAAAGTAACATTGTAATTAACACAAAAACGCTGATAGTATAAAGGAGCTTAGCATATTTCATTAAATAAAGCCTTGAAGAGGCAATGAGAGTACATCCAATATATATATATACCAATAGCAAGTAGAACCCTAAGTGGTCTTGGGCAAAGGAGGGTTGGTTTTGGCACCTGCTTGGATAGTAGGTTCAAGCACTGTGGCTTGAGTTACACCTTTATCCTTGGGATTCTCCTTGGTGGTGAAGGAGAGGGTAGCAAGTATGAGCGTTGCCCCTTTATCCTTAAAAGGTTCCTTGGATGTGGGTAAGGATTTGGTTGGCTCGGGGACCTTTTCTTGGCTGGCTCCTTCTCCTCGCCCTTAGAGCTCATTTGGTCAGCCTTGGTGGGTGGATCAAAAGAAGATGGGGGAGCACTAGGGAGAGCAACCTGGCCAGATTCAGGCGCTTTGATGGCAGCATCTACCCGGATGGGGGGGGGGGGCTACTAGGAGAAAGGTTGGATGGTAAAATGTGTTCTCGAGCTTCCTCAACTCCGAAGAGACATTTACCCCGGCCCGATCTAAGGCCTCAGACCACACTTGCAAACGGTAACCTCAGCAGACATTGGTGACCTAGGCTCCCAAGCTTTTCTTGGTTTCCTTCACATTGATGTCATAGCCTTGTTGCTCGGCCTGAGCTGCGACCTCCTCAGCCTTCTCTAGCTGCTTCTTCTAGGTTTCCAATTGCTCCTTAGCAATGGCAAGCTGCTCTTCAACCTTCCGCAAATGCTGACGTTGGTTCTCGGCCTGCCTCTTAACACCAGCCAATGTAGCCTTGACACTCTTTCTGTCCCTGTTGGCCTCGGTCAATTTGGTGGTGAGCTCCTTGACTTTTTTCTCAGCCACAAAGAGGGTTTTCATAGCAGCAATATGTTGAGCCTCCTCCTCCTTGAATTGGTGATGTGTGTCATTCACCAACTCCTCGGCAATATTGGTTGTTTGAATTTCCTGCAAGAGAACTCCAAGTTAAATTTTGCAGTTTACAAAATGAAGGGTGTAAGTAGTCTGAGTACGAGGGTGAGGAACTTACCATTGCCAAATCCCTCTTTAAAGTTAGAAACATTTCATGCTTCTTGAGGGTCCTTAGGTTAGCCATATCTCGTGGTAGAAGCAGGGGTTGCTCAAGGGCATTGGCCACGTACCCCGCTTTACCCTTTTGGAAATCCCTAATAGATGAGTCCAAGGGAAGTGGGGCTCTGTCTAGTTCTAGTGAGGGTTTTAAGCTTGAACCCTGGGGCGGCGCTCAAACACCCTTTTTGTAACCGCGCCTTCAGATGAAGTTTTCCTTTGCGCTCCCTTGGCAAGTTTAGCCCCCTTTTGGGGCTTAAGTTCTTTTATGGGCACTATCTCGCCCTGCTCGGACATGTTTTTGCCCTTGTTGTCCTGTTTCCTCTTCTTATCTGCTTTGCCAGAAGGGGAAGTATGATCAGGGGGAGGAGTTGGAGCATGGGTTTGAATGGCCACATCGGGGGCAAATCCTCCGGTGTGGGACTCGAGGAGCTCGAGGAGGCTGGCCTTTGGTTTACGCTGGAGCACCATGGCTTCTGGGATGCTATTTGGCTCCTGAATTGCTCACTTCTGCGGCGGGCAAGTGTGAGAAGGATTGGTTGAAAGCCCCAAAATCCTCGTAGGAGTCCTTACTGGAATCTACGACTTCTATCACCTGAGCTGTCTGTTCCTTGAGAGGGACAATAGAAGGGGTCACTTCTTCCTTGGTGACTTGCTGGAGGGGCAGTTCTACTAGATGGGCACCTTTAGGGAGGGACCAGTAAGAAATCCGAGGAACTGCGATGTTGATTCGATGCAGCTAGGAATCCTTCGCTTTTATGATGTACTTGGGGGTTTGGAAGCTTGTGGAGATAGGCTTGTATCCAAGTATGATATGGGTTGCTCGTAGTTGTTTGTCAAAATGAACGAATATCTCAGACTTGAGTATCCTTCTCAGGTCGGGCTCATTGACGAGATTGAGATTAGGGGCTGTAAAACGCTTATCTGCAAAAATCCCCAAAAACAAAAGTGTCATTAGCAAGGGAAATCATCACATAAGGAGAAGTGATTTTGCAAACTACAAGAAAAAGAATGAGAAATTGTTAGTGCGAACTGTGCGGTGTTAAAACAGGAAGCCTAAACCTAAGTACCCCACCTGGTTCCCCCTCTCGTGTTGAGGAATGAAGTCCATCATGCCATTCTTCGGAGACAATCGAAAATCTTGGTCCATACCCTTGTTAGTTTTAGGAAGACACGATATGAGTCTGACCTTGGGGACCCTCTTTTTAAGGTAGTATCCCTGACCCTTAAGGTGCTAACAGTTATAAACCTAATTAACGTCATGATGGGTGAGACTAACACCCATCTTTTCGTTGAGAACATCTACGATACCCAACACCCTAAACATATTCGAGGTGCATTGGGTTGGGCAAAGTCAATGGGCGATTAGAAAGTCCCTAGTCACTCTACCCATAGGGATCCTCATTTCTCCCTCTATGAAGGCGATCATAGGAATCACCACCTCTCATTCTGACCTCAAGGCATGCCATTCTCCCTGAAGGCAGTGCTTGAGGGAAACCCTAGCTGGTATGTTATAACAAGCCTTAAAGCTCTCTACACCCTCTAGGGTGTCTACCAAACTAGCAAACCTACCCATTTGAGACGTAAGTGAAGAACATTAGAAGAACAGGGTGAAAATTAGGAGTTTGAGTAAGAAGGTGTCCCAGAAATAAAGAGGTAAACCAAAGGTTACTTACAAGCACAAGGGAAGAAGCACCTCGGATTGATTCTTGGGAGTTGAAGATTCAGAAAGTGGGGCGTTTGAATTCTTCGAGCAATTTATATAAGGGGAGGGAAAGTAAGCGAGAGAGTTCGTGCTCAAATCCCTATAGAAAATCTCCACCGTAGGATTTTCATCACACCGTAAAACATGGGGGAGAGGGCATCGTACAAAGTAAATGCTAAAGCGTCCTAGTTGTCGAAGCGTCAGGAGCCTGCTCCTTTGCAGGTGAAAAGACACCCACACGTGGGGAAATAACGCAAGTATGGGAGGTATGGTTATTTGAAATTGAAATCCCACTTTTCCCGAGGAAAGGAAGAGTAGAATTTCGAGGGGCTATTGTAGGGATAAAGGGCCCAAATAAGGGTATTGGGCCATGGGCCGTAGGCCGCACCCGAGGATGTCATAAAGCCCGAAAACAAACACGTAGTAGGGCGGATAAGTAGATTACTGGGCCGAGGAAGAGGATTGATCATAACAAACATGTGACGTCGTCCGAGGAGCAATCCCTACTCGGTCAAACAAAACGGAAGCTTAAAGTCCGACCACCCATCAGACACTGGGCAGTGGGCAACTATGCTTGGGAGGATAAGCTTCAGTGAGAGGTGAGTCACCAAAGAGTTGAGAAATATCTAGGAAGAAAGCTGCTACCACTGCATTGAATGCTTTGCATCTAACCCCTTGGCCGCATTAATGTGGAAGTGATACTTGAACAGTAACTTTCAGCCTTACAGCTACCCACAAGGATTTTAGGAAGGTGCTGATGGGACAAGTATCAAGGTTATTAGCAATCTGATCTACATGTGGAGGGCTGAGATGAAAAGGGGGAAGGGAGTATAAAAATGGAGCATTCCATTACAGGAAGGCGCATCTGAGATTAAGAGAGAAAAAACACTATGTAACTAAGAGCTGGAACATTTGTATAAGTCCAAAAGAAATATATAAGAACTTCTCATCCTCGGACTTGACTGAGGAGTAATTTTTCTTCTTAAACTGTTTATCTTATTCGTTCTCACTCCAACTAGCTTGCTATGATTCATATTTGACTCCTTGAACGTTCAGTTTCTAGCCCACTCTCTAACAAATTTTATTGTTTTGGGCTTGTTGGGCCATCATCTTAACATCTTGGGCCGGTGGGTCCATTTGAGTCCTTACAATATACAATATTACCATATATAATCTCTATGTGTGTACGTATGTTATATTTAAATAAAAAATTGATTTCAAATTTTAAAAATATGAGACAATAAACACTATTATTTTTTAAAGGACTAAATAAGTCAGCGAATATATGAAATACTATCTCCTTAAATGTTTAATTAAATGAATTTTTATAACATTATATTAAGATAATGTAAATATGTTTTACTAGAAAAAAAAATGAAAAGGAAAGAAAAGATAACATAAATATGCAACTAGATTAGAATATAATAAAAGAAAGAACTCTAAAGATATGAGATTAAATTTTGTAAGGATATAGTGTAAAATTCATGTTTTACCATTTCAATCTCAACATGCCACATTGTCTTATTCTTATCACATATTTAAGAATAAGCGCAACCACATTCAATCAATTCTAATTCTCATACATAAATCAAACCAAATTGAGAGTTTATTAAGATGTTATTAGGTGTGGTAGGATGTACTAAATTTTAAGTAAAATGTTAATGTGACAATCTTTTATTGGATTGTATAAAATATAGATTTTATACTCCGTCTTTACCAAATTCGGACTTTAAACATATATAGTTATGAAAAATGTTATGGTCATAACATTTTCACAACAAATCTTATGGTTAAAAATATTAGCTTACTTTTATTGTTATTTTTTTTATTTTTTATTAAATAAATTCATTCAAGCACGTTCTTAGCTTTGGATTGGATTAGTTTAATCTCATCTAGACAGAAAATATTTAACTTTTTAAAATGTTATATTATTAAGGAAAATGATTTTTTTTTTTTCACTATTCAAAATAAACCCCTGAAAATTAAACGAGAAAGAGGTTTTTTTTTTTTCTTTCGTTGTGGGAGGAGCTTGCACTATAAGATAGTGAAACATGATTTGATCCGAGCCACACTTGTCAAAATAGCTCAAAGCAATAGGAAAATTGTGATCAAAGACAGACAGAAGCCTAAGTCATTTCAGCGACTAAGTTATTTTATCGACTATGTCATATTTTCGCAGTTTCAAATGAAGTAGAAATTTTATTATTATTATTATTATAAAATTTTAAAATGTGGTCTGAATTTCAGAAAAAAGTGTTCCTGATCCTCGAAGTTTCATTTGACCCGGGGCCGGGTAAGAGACGAACACGTGGATAAGGGAGCAAGTCACATTCACGTGAACAAGCTCCACGTGGCCAAGCGAGTGGCGGAGACAGTCAAACCAATAATTCGCTAGCGTATCCTGTAGATTCATTCAAGGCCCAAGTTGCCGTGGGTCCAGCGAGATGTGAACATATCCTCTCAAGTCTCACCTATGTGGCCCACAAAGCAAGTAGGATGATGATTCTCTTTGCATTTATACATCCGATTTTGTATAATTTTTATTTTTATTTTTATTTTTTATTTTAGCTTTTTAAAAAGAAATTCAATTGCTCGTATTAGTGGGTTGCAGTTAGTTCAACTGGTAAAGTCCCTAATGGTTATATAAGAGATCTGAGATTCAATCCCCGCCTACACCAAAAACTGATTGGTGTCTTGGTCTGATGATAAAGAGTTATCATCAGGAGCGGATGCCATAGATTTGAAACTCTCTCAAAAAAAAAAAATTGCTCGTATCAACCAAAAAAAGAAATGATGACCAGTCCTCAAAAAAAAAAAAAAAAAAGAAGAAGAGAGATAACCACGTTTTAGCCCACCAAACCAAAATTTACCCACGTTAAGTTATGTAAAATTGTGTAAAAACTACATGGTTATCATAGTAACCGTATAAATTTACATTGACACTATTTATTTTTCATTTTTTTTAATTTCTTTACGTATTTGAAAGATGAAAAAAGAGAGTAAAGAGTGGTTGTTATGTGTGAAGAAAGAAATTTTTTTTCAAAATACAAGAAAATTTGATATTTTAATGAATGTATTGTAAAATAGATAATTTGATATTGGGTGTTTTGAAAAGTAAATATATAAAATAGAAAAAGTAAGTTTGTATGCTATAATGGATAATTTTTTGTACAAATTGATGCGAATACTCTAAGATAAGTACATTCCATTTTAATTCTAAAAATATCCTAACGTTTATTGGCATATTAGAGTGTTAAAAACAATGATTACATCTTTATTAAACAATAATTATTTATTAAAAATTTTGTATTAATAAAATGGTTTTGTAAGTTCTTCAGTTGTCAAAGTACCACATACAATTCACATGGAAAATTTTTAATATCTAGATAGATACGTAAGTTTAATTTACTTTAGTTTCAATTTATATATAATTAATAAATATATACCAAAAGTTAAGAGTCTTGTAATTTAATTGGAATTTTCAGATATTTTCAAAGGAGATAGGATTCAAATCTTCACTCTTCCATTATAACTTGAATTATAAAAATAAAAATAAAAATAAAGATATACTAAAAGTGCAAATTAGACTGATTAAATTACATTGACATTATTGAAACTTTAAATTTTTAATTTGAAAAATAAAACCATTGCTAACAGGGTATTAAATAATTACTTCTTGGTTTTTCCCCCCACTAGGATGGCTATGCCTATATTACATCTTTTCCTTTGTTAAATTTATTAAATACTTCTATCTTTTATCTCAAAAAAAAAAAAAAAAAAAAAATACTGACTCTGTTGGGCTTGCAAAGCCAATCACAGGAGCCCATGAGTGTCCCGTTTATGACATATGACATATGTGGGCTCGCGTCCATTCAAGCATTCAGGCATAGATGACACTTCTGGGTAGTTTTCTCTACACCCCAACGTAAGTATTTAACTATACTTTTTCTTTTCAAATTGTGGTTAAGAGAATAAGGCATCTACATTTAATAGATCTTCAAACATTTACTTGGTTAATCAGAGGGCTATTTAGTAGGTGTGCATGTGGCAAAGATAATGAGCTTAATGGTTAAGACAATTAGTTGGGGAAAAGTCTTTAATGAACAAGGAATATGTTTGAGAGTTTATAAAGGGAAAAAAAAAGAAGGAATGAAATGGATAAAATAGAAAAGAATGGAAAGTGATGAGTCCATAAAAACCATTAAGGTCGTCCATCTTAATGGACGGTTATTGCGTCATTAGTAGGCCATCAAAGATAGATGAGTAACCGCCCAATACATTCAATAATGACCATCAAAGGCCTTAAACTCGCTTATCAAGACAAAGAACGTTATAATTAGGATAATAATCACCTTTATTTATGTCCAACAGTTACCCAAGTCACCTATAAAAAGGACGATTACCCCAATTTTGGGTATTAAAGAGGTGAGGTCAAATTGCATTTGAAAATACAAGTTTTTGGCATAAAAAAGATTTCATTACGGTTTTGCCACATTAAAAGACCATTTATTGTCTACAAAATTTAAGAAGAATAAAACATAAAAAGAAGAAAACGGTTGAGGAAAGCCGGCTGCCATGTATATAATTTTAATTGTATACTCATTATTGCATTAGGCAACGTAATTTCTGGAAAGTATACTAGAATGTTGCTTAATAAAGAATGGTACCAATTAAGGAAGTCAACTATGAAAATGGTGAAAAATACAAAACAAATCAAATTCTTTTGAAATATTTACCATAACTGTTGTTGCGGAGAAGAATTATGTGTATTCCATATGGAATCAAATTAGAATTTATGTCCCATAAATGTTGTTACGCCAAAGGTGGTGGATAGCAAATCGCGACCATTTACCCAATTTTATTTGTCCTAGTCCGAACAGCCACATAAAACACAATTAAGCTCTCACTAGAAGTTCAAATGATTTTTAGTCTGGACTTTAACCATTGTTCACAAGGCCAATCATAGGCAAATCACAAATCAGTGTTGCTCTTACACCATAACTCAAATAATGCATTTTATTTATCTCACACAAGAACTTTGCATGGTTCACATCCGTAAAGGAATAGGCTAAAACATCGGGTTTCAAAGCTTTTTAAACACTTTACCGAGCGTAATTTATTGCATGGGAAAAGGCCTATTTTTTACTATCATCTTAAATGATTTTAAGATAGTCCCTCTTATTATTCCATCAAAAGCCTAGAAACTTAAAAGGAAAGTTTCAAGAAAAATCGGCAATTTTATATTTGCCTTATAGGCTTAAAAATAAGAGAAGCTGATTTTTAACTTTCCAAAGTTTAAAGATCCTAATTTTGGGTACTTAAAAGCATGAAACCGGATATTTTTCAGCTTGAAGTCCTTAATTGCTCATTTAAAATGGAGCACGACATGCTTATGTTAGGATGTGTGCCCTTAAATCCTATTGTATGATGCTATGTATGACATTATGTATAACTTAATGCTATGATAAATAAAGTTGTTTTATTATTATAAAAAATAATGGTAACATAAATATTTGGACATTATCATATAGTTCATGAGATGCATAGTATGTGATTTATGTGAAAAGTCATAGAAGATATAAATCACAAGTTCTTTGTAAACTTAGAATTATAGTTCATAGTCAGTGATAAAATTGATTATTTCATCTGCGAAAACTATAATATATCAACTAAGATGATTTGTCTTGATCATGGAAGTGGAGACTTCTAGTTGGTATGTTGATATGTTTTAAGAGTTAAAACATATTGAACTAGACCGCTGTGAGATTTATTATTATCCTAACGACTGTCAAATGAGTAATAAATCTCACGACTTCTATTTGCATGAACTTTTAATTTTAAGAGAATAATGGACCTGATCATGAAGTGTAGGTTGCTTTGATATATCAGGAGTGAGATCTAAAGTCACGATCAAAATCTCAGTATGTTGGGCAGTCACATTTAGTGTTGATGGAACATAAATTCTTAAGATGGAATTCATAATCTTTTAATGGAGATATAAAATATTTATTTGAAATAAGTTTAATGGGTTTGGTTATTCAGAGTGTTAAGCCTAACCACTTTAGTAAGGAGATACTAAAGTATATATTTATGAAATTGGATTTCATAAATATATGATGAATAACTTAAAGGATTAAATCGAGTACTCAAGGATTAAGATGTAGTAATCTTCAAAGTGACAGTCTACATTCATGACTTTGTATTACTACGAATATTTTATGAAGGGGTTGTATGTATAATAAAGTTTTGAGATATAATTTATTAATAAGGCCTAGAGTGCAATTATATTTATATAGTGGTATTAAATATAATTAATGGTAACTTTGGACTTGTCAAGAGTTGACAGAAAAACCCAATGCCCATTGGAGCTAGTGTCATATTGGTCCATTTTTGTCCCACTCCAAGCCACATACTAAAGCCCAATTGGTAAGACTTAATAGACCAGCCCAATTGGATAATCAGTTAGTTATAAAGGGAGAAACATATAGAATTTTTTTTATAAGAGAAAGAGAGATATAATTGTGAAATGGTGTGTATATGTGAGTGAAGCCACTCAATTATTCTCCTTTGAAAACTGATTGAGAGACCACACTTATTGGACATAAAGTGGAATTGGAGTGAAGATTAAAAGTGTTCCTAAGTAGTTCTAATATTTTGTTTTGAATTCTACCACACCAAGGTACGCTATCTTGTTCTTAAATTCTAAAATCTACATAGTGCATGTTATCAATCAAGAATGAAATAGATCCATGTTTGTTGCTTCTGCTGTATGTGTTTTGTATGAGATACAAAACTAGATTTTCCAACAATTGGTATCAGAGCTAGGTTTTCATCTCATGCTTGTATAACATGTGATTGAGTCTTAGAATTTAAGGAAACTGTTATCTTTATGTTTTCAAATTTCTGCAAAACTGTTATGTCCTTGGCCATAAAGAATTGTTATATATTTGGTCAATAATATACAACATATATAACAAGGATTTAAGAGAATCCTTAATGAGAACCAAATGCAAACGTGGGCCATGATTATTTCATGATAAGCAATTGAATGCTTGAATAGCGAAGGAAATATAGTTGGCCGTGTTCTAATAGTTGTTGCCAATGATATATAGTTATTCAATTGGTATTGAAATAACCGCTTGGCATGCATTTAGTTATTGCTTCGTTTGGACTATTTTTTGCACTGCTTGGTATGCATTTTATTATTGCTTCGTTTGGACTATTTTTGTACTCCATGGCCATCTTGCATGTGTTAGTTATCTATAAAGGATTCTAACAATCCGTATATTATATATAATGTAATATGAGTTTATAATGTAATATGAGTTTATATTACATTATATATATTAATGCTAGAATTAAAGTATTCGTTTTATGAAATTTATTCCTAATGAGATTAGGACTATGTTTTACCAAGGGTTTCTAGCATTATTATGATTCTTGGTCTTAAAAACCTTTAATTTAAAATATCTAGTTGGAGAGAGATACAAGGGTTGGATCTCACGGCTTCTATTGTCGGTTTATAGTAGTATGATTAAGCACCTCGCATTGGTGTATATGCCTTGCTCCCTTCGGAGGGTGTTTAATTCATGGTACTACAGAATAAACTTCTTAATGATGGATGATATGTGTTTTTTCATTAAGGATGACCACGCTACCGTGGAGTTACTTAAAAACTCACATAGAATTCAGTCAATAGTATACACTAAACTAAGTTTAATGTTAACCTCCCTTCGGAGTTATGTCATTATTACTTAGAGGCTAAAGGAAATACGACATGTTATTAGTGTTTGATAAGAGTTATCATGATAACACTAATAATGAGAATAGTTCTCAATCAATTATAGTGTTTATAATTTACTTGCTTCCAAGGAATTTTAAACATGGGATTGGAATGTCATTGCATATTTTATATTATGGTTTTATTAAGGTTCCATACTATATGTTTGTATGTTAAATTGAGAACTTGTGATTTTATATTATGGTTTTATTAAGGTTCCATACTTATTATATTCATGTTTATTATTTTCAGATTTAAATCATGGCATCATTTAGCCCACTTGTTACTATTTTTAATCAAAACAAACTGGCTGGATCTAGCTATGTTGACTAGAAAAGAAATTTGGACATTGTTCTTACTGTTGAAAAGCACAAATATGTGTTTACTCAACCATGTCCTAACTTTTCATCATTAGATACTTCTCTTGAGGAAAAACAACAATATGATCGTTGGTAGAAATCTAATGAGATGGCTAAGTGCTATATCCTAGCATCTATTTCAAATGTTCTACAGCATTAAATGCAGGATGTAGAACTAGCTTCGGACATTATGTTAAGTCTGAAGGAGATGTTTGGTGAGCAATGCCGTTCTGCAAGGCAAAAAACTATGAGACAGATTTATAATACCAAAATGGTTGAAGGTACTTCAGTGAGGGAGCATTGTCTTAGGATGATCTCTAATCTGAATACATTGAAAGTTTTAGGTGTCGATATTAATGGAGAATCCCAAGTGGATATGATACTCCAGTCACTACCGGAATCATTCAAGGAATTCAGACTTAATATAATATGAACAAAAAGATTTATTCTTTGTCTGAATTGATGAATGAATTGGTAGCGGCAGAAGGCATCCTTGGTACTTCTAGTATTAAAGTCAATGTTGGTGAAGCTTTTACTTCTCAACCTAAGTCGAAAGGCAAGGGCAAGAAGAAGGACTTCACCAAACAAGATGGTAAACAAATTACCTTGAGAGTTGTCAACAAAGGAAAGAAAACCAAAGGAAAGAAAACCAAAGGAAAATGTTTCCATTGTGGTGAGAAAGGACATTGGAAGAGGAATTGTCCAATTTTCATAGCTGCCAAGAATAAGGGTATGAAAAGTTTATTCCTTCTTGAATTATGTTTGGTATAGAATCCCACGGATTCTTGGTGTGTGGATTCAGGTTGTACTAATCATATCTGCAACACTTTGCAGGGATTCTAGGAAACCAGAAAGTTGAATGAAGGTGAATTATTTCTTACTTTGGCTGATGGGAGCAGGATTCCGGTTGTAGCTGTTAGAGTGTTTAATTTATGCTTTAATTCTAAAGTTTTAATATTAGAAGACTGTCTGTATGTACCTAATGTTCGTAGTAATTTAATTTTGGCAACTTATTTAGGTAAACATGGATATTTTATTATCCTGAAAGATAATGTTGTAATAAAAAAGGATAAAATTTTTATCTGTTCTAGCAATATTGTGAATGATCTTTATATTTTAACTCCTGATAAGCATGAATTATACAATTCTGAATTAAATAGTAGTTTTCATGTAAAATTATTAAAGAGAAAGTTTCCTTCTACTAGTGATGCATATCTTTGGCACTTGCATTTGTGACATATTAATTCAAATAGGATTCAAAAACTAATAAAAGATGGACTTTTACAGCTCATGGACTTTGATGGATTTCCAATTTGTGAATCTTGTTTGGAAGCTAAAATGACCAAATGACCTTTTAATGCAAAAGGTAGAAGAGCCCAAGAATTGCTTGAATTAGTTCATACAGATGTATGTGGTTCTATGTCAACCCAAGCAAAAGGAGGTTATGAGTACTTCATCACTTTTACGGATGATTACTCAAGATATGGTTATATGTACTTAATGAGACGGAAGTCCGAAACCTTTGAAAAGTTCAAAGAGTTTAGGATTAAAGTTGAGAATCAATTGAGTAAACGCATAAAGGCTATTCGATCTGATCGAGGTGGTGAATACCTTTTTTGGGATTTCAAGGATTACCTAATTCAGAATGAGATTGTATCCCAATTGATTGCACCTGAAACTCCTTAACAAAATGGTGTAGCGAAGAGAAGGAATATGATTCTTTTGGAAATGGTTAGGTCCATGATAAGTTGCTCAACTTTACCAATTTCTTTTTGGGGATATGCCTTAGATATAGTAATACATCTTTTGAATTTAGTTCCATCAAAATTTGTTCCCAAAACACCTATGGAATTGTGTAGTGGGCGTAAGCCTAGTATGAGATATCTCCATATTTGGGGTTGTCCAGCACATGTGCTAAAGGAGAAACCTGATAAGTTGGAACCAAAATCAGAAGTATGTTTGCTTATGAGTTATCCAAAAGAAACTAGGGGTTATTTATTCTATAGTCGAAATGATAACAAAGTTTTTGTTAGTACAAATGCTAACTTTTTGAAAAATGACTATATGAATAATTTTACTCCTAGAAGTAGAGTTGTATTGGCTGCAATGAATAAACCTATAAGTGAACAACCAATAGATGAAATTAGGGATGATGTGGTTGTATTCGATACACCACAAGATACTACTTATGAGATGACAAGTACACATGTGCCTCGTCGTAGTGGGAGAATTGTTCGGCATTCTATAAGATTTATAGTTTTGGGAGAAACTTATGAACCTATTTAAGAAGAGGCTGAATCAGATCTCTACACTTATGAAGAGGCAATGAATGATATAGATACACATCATTGGGTCCAAGTTATGAAATCTGAATTGAATCCTATGTATTCCAATCATGTATTGGATTTTGTAAAGGCGTCTAACGGCATTAAACTTGTTGGTTGCAAATGGGTTTACAAGAGGAAGAGAGGGATAGATGAAAATGTTGAAACCTTTAAAGCAAAACTAGCGGCGAAAAGGTATACACAAAAAGAAGGTATTGACTATGATGAAACTTTTTTGCCAGTAGCTATGCTTAAATTTATCAGAATTCTCTTATCCATTGCTGCTCATTATGATTATGAGATTTGGCAAATGGATGTCAAGATTGCATTTCTTAATGGCAATCTTGAAGAAGAGATCTACATGATGCAACTACAAGGTTTCATAGTACAAAACCAAGAGCATATGGTATGCAAGTTGAAAAGGTACATTTATGGACTTAAGCAAGCATCTAGGTCATGGAACATTAGATTTGATCAAGCAATCAAATCATTTGGTTTTGAACAAAATCTTGATGAACCATGTGTGTACAAAAGACATCGAGACAAAGTAGTAATGTTCCTAGTGCTTTACGTTGATATTCTACTCATTGGAAATGATGTAGGGGTAATGTCATCGGTAAAGGTTTGGTTGTCAAGCCAATTTGAAATGAAGGACTTGGGTGAAGCTAACTTTATTTTAGGGATCAAGTTTTGGCGAGATCGCAAGAATAAGATGTTAGGTTTATCACAAACTGAGTATATAGATAAGGTTTTAGAACGGTTTAGCATGCAAAACTCCAAGAAAGAATTACTTCTTTTTAGACATGGAGTTCCTGTCTGATGACCAAAGGCCTAAGACTATTGAGGAAGAAAATATAATGAGAAAAGTTCCTTATGCTTTTGCAGTGGGAAGTCTCATGTATGTCATGCTATGTACTAGACTAGATATCTATTATTCAGTTGGCATGGTCAACTGATATCAATCAAATCCAAGACCTAAACATTAGCAAGTTGTAAGGCATATTCTCATGTATATATGGAGAACAAGAGATTATATGCTTGTTTACCATAGTGAGGATTTGATTCCCATTGGCTATACTGATTCAGATTTTCAGTCAGATCTTGATTTCAAAAAGTCCACTTCAGGATGTGTGTTCACCTTGGGAGGTGGAGCCATAAGTTGGAGTAGTGTTAAGCAATCTTGTATTGCAGACTCCACCATGGAAGCTGAATATGTTGCATCTTGTGAGACGGCAAAGGAAGCTGTTTGGCTCAAGAAATTCCTTTCTGATCTTGGTGTTGTGAGAATGGAGTAAGTTCTCATCACATTGTTTTGCGACAATAGTGGAGCGGTTGCACAATCCAAAGATCCAAGGAATCATAAGAAAGGAAAGTACATTGAGAGAAAGTACCACATTATTCGAGACATTGTTGCTCGAGGAGATGTAGTAGTAGCAAAGATTGATAGTGCAAGTAATCTAGCGGATCCCTTTACCAAAACCTTGTCACAAAGGATTTTTGAGTCACATTTGAAGGGAATGAAAGTTAGATTAGTGCACAATAGTCTTTAGGGCAAGTGGGAGATTGTTAGGATTTGTGCCCATAAATCCTATTGTATGATATTATGTATAACATTATGTATGACTTAATATTATGATAAATAAAGTTGTTTTATTATTATAAAAAATAATGATAACATGAATATTTGGACATTATCATATAGTCCATGAGATGCATAGTATGTGATGCATAGTATGTGATTTATGTAAAAAGTCACAGAAGATATAAATCACAAGTTCTTTGTAAACTCAGAATTATAGTTCATAGTCGGTGATGAAATTCGGCATTTCATCCGCGAAGACTATAACATATCAACTAAGATGATTTGTCTTGATCATGGAAGTAGAGACTTCTAGTTGGTATGTTGATATGTTTTAAGAATTAAAACATATTGAAGTGGACCGCTGTAAGATTTATTATACTCCTAACGACTGTCAAATGAGTAATAAATCTCACGACTACTATTTGCATGAACTCTTAATCCTGAGAGAATAATGGACCTGATCATGAGGTGTAGGTTGCTTTGATATATCAGGAGTGAGATCTAAAGTCACGATCAAAACTTCAGTATGTTGGGCAGCCACATTTAGTGTTGATGGAACATATATTCTCAAGATAGAATTCATAATCTCTTAACGGAGATATAAAATATTCACTTGAGATAAGTTTGATGAGTTTGGTTATTCAAAGTGTTAGGCCTAACCACTTTAATAAGGAGATACTAAAGTATATATTTATGAAATTGGATTTCATAAATATATGATAAATAACTTAAATGATTAAACCGAGTACTCAAGGATTAAGATGTAGTAATCTTCAAAGTGGCAGGTCTACATTCATGACTTTGTATTACTATAAATATTTTATGAAGGGGTTGCATGTATAATAAAGTCTTAGGATATAATTTATTAAAAAGGCCTAGAGTGCAATTATATTGATATAGTGGTATTAAATATAATTAATGGTAACTTTGGACTTGTCAAGAGTTGATAGAAATGCCTAAGGCCCATTGGAGCTAGTGTCTTATTAGTCCCTTTTGATCTCACCCTAAGCCACATACTAAAGCCCAATTGTTAAGGCCTAATAGGCCAGTCCAATTAGATAATCGGTTAGTTATAAAGGGAGAAATATACAAAATTTTTTTTATAAGAGAAAGAGAGACATCATTGTGAAATGGTGTGTATGTGTGAGTGAAATTGCTCAATTATTCTCCCTTGAAAACTGATTGAGAGATCACACTTCTTGGGTGTAAAGTGGAATTGGAGTGAAGATTAAAACTGTTCCCAAGTACTTCTAATCTTTTGTTTTGAATTTTACCACACTAAGGTACACTATCTTGTTCTTAAATTCTGAAATCTACATAGTGTATGTTATCAATCATGAATGAAATAGATTCATATTTGTTGTTTCTGCTGTGTGTGTTTTGTATAAGATACAAAACCAGATTTTCCAACCGCCTAAGTTCTGGATTTTAGCATATGCCCAAGCACAACTAATTAATTACATGTGTTTTCTTTTGATCAATATCTCATATGTTATAGTTCGTAAAAAAAAAAAATCATATGTTATACACTAATGTATGCAAGTAGTGGAAGAAATATTTCTCAATAGCTCTCTTTTTAGGAGAAATCCCATGAGCATATGATTGATTATGAACTCACAAATAACAATCATGACCCACTATTCCAAACATTTCTAAATGATATCGACTGCTTTAATTTTGATAAGGAATTCCAAAATATATTTGTGTTATGTAAACACTCTAAGGGATATTATGCTATGTCAACATATATCGCCCTTAAATTAGAGAAAATTTTATACATTTGTGGTTAATATTATTTGTGAATTTCTTTATTGGTATCATTGCTCCTAGTCTAACACTTTGCACAAAAAGAGTACATGTAGTACAACAACTAGACTAAAGCAACAAGACTATCTCGATTGTACATATACTATCAAATCCATAGGATTAAGAATGAGAACTCATCAAAAAGAGCTTGCTAAAAAGAAGATCAGAGGTATGTGACATGATAGCATCATACCACCACATCTCTATCTATATATAATTGTTGACACTGCTATAAGGTAATTTTTTACCAAGGCCAAAAATCATGGAAAGGCCTAGACTCTTTCCATAGCATCACAAATATTTCTTTCATAATGGCACTGCTATATATCTATAATTGTTAACACTGCTATATGTCTATTATATAATAGCTCACACAATGGTATGTATGAGATGTGATGTTAAAACATTAGCTTGAATATTTATTGAATGTGAAAGTATGATGATAGATCACATGTCAAGCATAAGTACTCTCTTTAAATTGTAGTATATGTGTAACCAATTAAGCATGTAATAATATAAGCACCTGGCATAACCTTCGTCCCTAAAGGAAGGAAATATAACCTTGAACGAACAACGTGTCCTAGTACTTGTACCTTCAAAAGAATGAAGCAAAAGAAATCTAAGCCTCAAACATGAAATAGCATGTTAAGCTTAACAAAGAGATCTTAAAAGTGGGAGAGCTTGTCAAGAAGACTACAACAATGAAAAGATCAAGATACGTACATAATAGTATTGCGATTTAAGGTCTCTTGTCGAGGTAACTCATTTATTTCTTTCTTTTTAATTAGCCATGCCATTTATTAGCTTATTATAACTAAGTGCAAATCAAGCTTGCATGATTATCTACAAATATGTATATATAGAACATGTTGAAAATATTGCTATAAAATTATTACAATTATCACAATTAATATAGCTATATATATTATTAGTAGCATATGCTTCATCGTCATAAATTTGAGAAGTTCTATTAAGTCTCCTAAACTTAAAATCCTAGATGATCGTGTTCACAATATGGTCATGAGTTTAAGTCTCAACAAATTTCTGCTATCTCTGTCAACTCACCAAAATCTTTTTAAATTTCTTTAAAAATTATATACAGTGCAAGCAACTAACAAATACCATTTTAAAAAAGCATATGGTCAAATAGCTTAATTTTTTATTATTTTTTATCATAGAATACTTCTCTATGATTCATATAGAACGCATTTCGTCAAATGATATCCAATAATTGTATAGCATGCAATTGCATATTTGTACATTGTCATTCCTAACAAAATGCAGCTAGCATTATTGAAGTGACTTAAGCGTACAATTAAAGAAGAAGGAAGAGGAAATTGCTATTACAAACAACAATGGCCATAGTCGTCAAAGCACTCCAAAAAAAAAAGTCCCAATCATGACAGACCATTCCTCTAGTCGTCAACAAAAGAGAATTGCACTTTTCATGTTTGAACGGGGGCAAAAACGTGGCCTAGTTCTTACGCCTTCAAAAAATTGAAGCAAAAGAAATCTAGGCCTTAGATATGAAGTATCATGTTGAGCTTAAAGAATCTTGAAAAAAGAAGAGCTTGTCATCTTAAAAAGAGAAGAGCTTGTCAAGAAGATCCCAACAATAAAAAGATTGAGGTATGTGACAAAATAATATCGTCATTTAAGGTAACACATTTATTTCTTTCTCTTTTATATTCGTCTATAAAAATTTATACCTAGCAAGGTTTCATGCAAAAATGTATGTAGTACTAGACAGATCAAAAGAGGTAAAATTCTAGGATTACAAAAAAATAAGAAAAAGGCTCACCTAGGCCATTAGTAACTTATTATTCATGTATGAATTGTTCTAAAATCCTTGTTTAACAAGTCTTGGCAAGTGCATGTACTACTTAATGCAAATATCAACATGGCCTTAAGAAGGTCCAAAACGACATAGCGTCAAGGAATCTTCCAAGCAAAAAATAATACAAATTCCCCAAGTGAGAATATTAATCATATGACGAGGCTAGTGATAAAATCCCCTAATCTAAGGGATGTAAATCACATGACAAAGCCAAGTGATAAAATTTCTTAAATGAATGTAAATCACCTAAAAATGGCTAAGTAATAAAATTGAATGTAAATCACTGATAAAACCAAGTGATAAAATTCTTTAAATTGATGTAAATCACCTAAAAATGGCTAAGTCATAAAATTCTTTAAATAGTTGTAAATCACTGACGAAGCAAAGTCATAGAATTCTTTAAATGGATGTAAAATCATCTGAAAGACAAGCTAAGTGGTACGTCCCCTAAAAGGATATGGATCACTTCGACAAGGTTGTGGGAGGTAACCATATGGCAAAGGTCAAACAAAATACAAAAAGTTTGCATAGCAATTAATGGAAGATGATCATCATAGCTTGAGCAACTTCCTCAGTCTTCATTTCTTTATGGATTCAAAGTCTAGGTTCTCCAAATCAACCCCCAGACCGCGCTTCACCAAGTACCTCCTTAGAGTTTGAAGCCTTTATAATACTAGTTGAACAAGATAGTATTGTACTCCTTAGTAAGCTGGAATGCTTGAACAGCCTAGCAGCCATAGTCTTGATCTTTTGATTGGCCGACTGGAGCTGCTCGTCCTCCTGCACCATCAACAACTTCTCGGTTCTAAGCTCCTTGGTTAGAGCTTTAACTTTCTCATTGGCAGCATTCCCTTCATCCATTGCTGATATGAGCTCCTTTCTCAATGTGAAGCCCTCAGCCTCCAACGCCCCCACCTTGGAACCAGCCACAACCGCGTTCTCCTCGTGAGTTAGATACTTCGCAGCGATACGGATCGTCTCTCCCAGCAATGGCACTCATAAATATTAGGACGAAGACAACACTACTTTAGAGAGAAATATACGAACAATGGAAAAACATTAAATCTTCCCTAAAGCCTTATCGTAAAAAAACAAATGGCACAACCAAGCTACAAAAGAATGATGAAGCGGTCTAAAGAAATAAAAAATGGTCGTCCAAGGAAATCACCTTGCCCTTCAGCAATGATAAAAAATGGTCGTCCAAAAAAATTAACTTGCTCTTCAGCAGTGATAAAAAATTATCGTCCAAAGAAATTAGCTCACTTTCAAGATCAAGCTATGATCCCTCGAACGCTAAAAAGACCTTCAAAAGGCAGATACTAAGAAGTCATCACAAAAATACTACCAATCCTAAAGAAGAAAGTAGTTGAAGATAAAGAAAGTCTGAATCTAAACAAGTCAAGAACATTCCCTAAGCCTGACTAGCATAAAGCAAAATCAGACTTGGGAATGAAGGGAAATTGATGAGTCCATAAAAATCATTAAGGTCGCCCATCTTAATGGATGGTTATTGCGTCATTAGTAGGCCATCAAAGATAGATGAGTAACCGCCCAACACATTCAATAACGACCATCAAAGGCTTTAAACTCTCTCATCAAGACAAAGAACGTTACAATTAGGGTAATAATCACCCTCATTTATGTCCAACAGCTACCTATGTCACGTAAAAAAAGGACAATCTGTCCATTTGCTAAGGTACGCCAAAAAACTACTACAAAATACTATCTATATACGAAAGATGTGGGTTGATACTAACTTAAGCGTCGAAGGCTTCCTCACTAGGCACAACCTAGTGATCTCTTCGATCAATCTCTCCTTTATTTTGCAGGTCTTACAAGATCATCTAATACTCTGGATTAGACGAGTGACTCAACTGACGATTTTGGCATCATCAGAAAGCAATTAAATTTTTTATCTTTCTCTTGTTTGAATGTTTGAAAGCAAATGAAATGAAAAGTAACATTGTTAAAGAGTTGAATGGAAATATATTTTATAACATAATTATTATACCATTTCTTTAATAAACATAAGGATATAATTTTAAAATAAAATATAATATAATATAATAGGGGTTTTATAGGAACTCCAATAAAGATTCATAATATCAAACATTCTATTTACCTTGATTTACTCCCAATTTTGGGGATTAAAAATGAGCTTACAAGGGAAAAGGATGGAATGGATTCTCTCCTATTAAAACTCCCAAACAAGGCCATGAAAAGAGTAATCTTAAGGCGAAAAAAAAAAAAATTATTTCCATCCTATTCCCTCTTATTTCTCTCTTTTTAATTTACCTAGCTAGATTATTAGTGTTCTTCTCATCTACTATGTTTCACACGTGGTAATAGACACATGCTCTTCACTCACTAATAGTCTAATAGATGGCAAAGGACGTGCAAGAGAGTCACAATGCTATGCAGGCTTGAGGACGTTAAGGAGCTCAATAGCACGATTACATGTAGTAGTGTTTTAGGCTAATGAGATTTTCACAAATATTGTTATATAAATTACTAAGTCTTGGCCATTACAAGTTTAACAGATATCATTGAGTGCCTTGTCCGTTCTCTCAACCTTGCTATCACGTACAACAGCTTGATCAGAGCTTGGGTTTTTTATTTTTTATTTTTTTATTATTATTATTTTTTTAAACTTGTATAAGGTTAATTATGAATCTAACAAATAATATAATGAATGACCTTTAATTGAGCTCAATTAGATTACGTTTCTCAAAATGTAATAAACTAATTTAAACTAGGAAATTTCAAGTCAAAGTATTGCATCTTGAAGCAAGCTTAAAATGACACAGTTTGTTTCATCAACCTCTCCGACAACCATCTTCAAGGTGTAGAGGAAGAGTGGTTTTTTACTTTGAACCAAACATGGTCAGGTGCATTCCTTTTGGTTTAGGATAGTCTTGCTCTCGTAGAGTAGCAAGTGGGCAATAAAGTGTTCTCAATTATCATTCACGACAAAAGATGAGACTTAATTGCGGTTTAATTATATTTGCAGCCTTTTGGTAGTTCCCTCTAGTACGTTAAGGTTACCCTAGCAGATTGTGGCCGCTACAAGCTTGGAACATGATAGTTTTAAATGATTTAATCCCAAAGCAGGATGAAGAAATTAGGTGAGAAATTAATTTTATATAGTTAGGGTTTCAAAGAGTATATTTGTAATATGACCCTTTGTTAAACAAATCGAAAAGAGTTGTGTGTCTAACTCAAATTGACACATTTATTAAACAGGTCAATTTGTGTCGATGCGAATCTAATGTGAACCTGCTAAACGTCAATCGATTCTAACCTACTGACTTTGTCATGTTTGCGGGTCATGTCAAATATTACCACCCTAGGTTTGGGACACAAAAGTCTCTTTACACCTAACCCATTCCCACCTCACATATTCTCCTATATTCAGTATATATGTAACCCTGGTCTAGTTCCAGACATACCATATAACTTCTCATATACAAATTTCTAAATATATAATTGTGTGCATAATTTTAGTTTATACCATGCCACAAATAACACAATGAAATAAGTTTAACCACTAACAAGCACGCCCAGTAAAGAAGAAAAGAAGACAGTAGGATGCACCCCTAAGAAGTAAGCCAAAGATCGGCCCTTGACAGCTTTTTGTGGAACATAATGATGCCAACATGCCCATTCACCTGGCATAAGGGCACAAGTTAAAGTGTATTAATGGTAGCCAAGGGTGAGCCAGGTGCTCGCCTAGGCACTCGAGCAAGGCAAGGTGCCTCTAAGGCTCTACGGCGAGAGCCTGAAAATTTTTTATTTTTTTAAAGAAGCTTGTTCTAAAGCCTATTGTTAGATTGTTAATTTATAGAAATTTATTCTAAAACCTATTGTTAGATAAATTAATTTACACAAGCTTTTAAAAAAAATTATTGTTAGATCAATTAATTTATAAGAGTTTGTTGTAGAACCTATTGTTAGAATAATCAATAGAGCCTTAAAGCATGTTAAGCCTATTTTGAAACTAATTAATAGACCTAGTTCTTTCATGCACCACATGTCAAAAACACTTGTAATAATATTTCAATAATTTAGATACATAAGATTCAAGGTCCATATGTATAATTTTTAGAACTTGGCGCCTTGCTTTAATTGACTAGCGCTTTTTTGTCGCCTACACCTCAGGCGATAAAGAGCACCTGTCTCCTTGACTACCTTGGGTGTATTTAGTATTCTATCAAATAATATTTTTCTCATTTTCTCAAATAATAAAATCAAACAATGCACAAATATTTGAAAATAAACACTACCACAAAGACTGTGTGTGCATGTCAATGAATGATTGTAAAAAGTATTTTCTTTTTTGAAAAAAATGTGCATGACAGCTCATACTTAAGCATTTATTATTCCTTATTGTGTACCCTTATGGCATTTATTGACAAAAACCAAGAGAAAATAGAATTGACAAAAAGAAAGGTGGGAAAAAAAAAACATTTAGTAATAGATGTTACTGTCATGATGATCCCAAATCCAAGAGAAGCACTTGCCCACCTGCTATCTCTCATTTTTACAGCTACAAACATGTACAAAGAACAACAGCCCAAGGGTCTGGATTAAACTAATTTACCAAAATTAAATGCACAATTAGAAGAATATTCAGTATAATAAATTTTTTAAAAGATTTGTTGGGGGGGGGGGGGGGGGGGGGGAATCTGGAACAGTTCCATAATGGGCACCCTTGGGTATGACCAAGTCATACTTTGTTAAATCTAATCTACAATGCTTAATTCATTATGGGTTTTCTCAATATGGATTGAGGGATTAGGATCCACTTTTGACAGATTAGGATCCTCTAGAGTTCCAAGGATAACTCCAACATGGAGTTCCTAAAATCCTATTTATCCATTTAGAAATTAGCAGATTCGACTTTATCGCGTCATCAGCATTTAAAAACTTTTTTTTTTTTTTTTTGGGTAAAAGGGAAAATTCATTAAAAGCTAAACAGCAAACAAAGGCTTAGGGCAGAGCCTAGTAACATACAATCCATTGGCATCAGCCTCCAATAAACTTGATAAGTCCACAGGAGGACTAGGAAACACAATAAAATCACTCTCAAGCACAGTACCTAATCTAGCCAGGAAGTCTGCGCACTTGTTTGCCTCCCTGTAAATATGTCTGCATATCTTTCTGTGGAATTCGGGTAGCCATGTGTCTGCAATCATCCATGATAGAGGATACAATAGTATTAGAGTAATTATGGGAGTTAAAGGCATCCACAATGACCTTAGCATCTAACTCAATTGTAACAGACTGAATATGAAGTTGCAAACACAGCTGCAAACCATCACGGAGAGCCCATAATTCCGCCATGAAACAAGTTGTGCCTCCAATCCTCCTTGCAAACCCGTTACCCAATCACCCTTTTCATCTCTAATTAGCCCACCTCCACCCGCTAATCCAGAGTTACTTGCTGCCAAGCCATCCGTATTCAAGGTGTGCCAGCCAGCTCTCGGCTTCTCCCATCTGATGCTCCTTGGAATTGTCTGCTTAATAACCAGCGAACTGCTTGCACAGAAAAAATACTCTGAGGCACGCTCCACAATTTCTTTGCCCAAGCTGGGATTTGGATTTTTGTTTCTAAAAGTACAAAGGTTTCTATCATTCCAAATCAGCCAAATACCAAAACGAAACACATGATTCCAAGGCAAAGGACCAGACTTATGATGGAGCTTTGATATAGCATTAGTGTTTAGCCATTCCTGCAGGCTCAAAGTGAAGAAATTGGAGTTGTCTACCTGCTTGCCTAGTTGGTGCCACACAGCTTTACTTAAAAGGACAGTCACGCAACATGTGGAGAATGGACTCTTCTTCACGATGACACCTAGGGCAGCAGGCCTCCACTTGCAGCCCTCTAGCCAATAAACATTGGTTGACTCCAATACTATGATGCATACACTTCCAGACAAAGGTTTGAATCCTAGGCAGAGTCTTCAGCTTCCAAATCCACTTTCCATTGAAAGGAACATCCCTTATGACTTCCGTAGCAATCATGTATGCACTCTTGAGATCAAAATCCCCCTTATCCGAATACTTCCAAGCCAATCTGTCCTCTAATCTGGCAGTAAGCGGAATTGGAGTGGCCTTAATGTCTCTAAAAACCTCATCTGGGAAGGTCATTTGGACTGAAGACCAATCCCATCTGCCATTATAATCCACCACATCCTTAATCTTCAAATTGGAGGCCTCTCTAGTCAATGGACCCTGATTATCACCATCCTCCACCACATCCTTTAAAAACATTGACTATCACCATATTGGTATTATTGGTATTTATTTAAATTATTGATGACGTGACAAAATCCAGTCCCTTGATTTAAAATGGATGGATGAATTTTGGATACTCCATGGTGGAGTTACTATAAGAACTCCAGAGAATCATAAATAAATTTTGACACCCAGTCCAAGATATTATTCAATATGTCAAAGCACTTGTTGAGAATCTTAGCCACACACTGACAGATTTAGATTAAGCTGCCACCAGCAGAACTCCAGCCATTACTCAATAAAAACTGGAAAAAAATGGTTATTTAACAAATTTAGAAGGTATATAACATTGCAAACCCTTCAAAACCAACCTAGACATGGATTTCCGAATAAGAAAAAGCAATACAATTAGGGGATTCATGGTTCATTAAGGTGATAAGGCTTCCACCTGCATGCATGAATCTCATCAAGAATATGGATGACACATTGGATTGAAACTTACATACTTCTTGAGCGAAATGTATGGTTTTCAAAGAGAGACACCAAGAGCTATGTACCTATGTCCTCATCATTCAACCTATGTGCTGTTCAGTTTTGGCTATTCCAGGAAGTCCTCATTTTAGAGCTTTAGCCAATTGTGAGAAGTTAGAAGCTTTCCAAGACAGGACAAAATCAAACTGGTTAATTGATCTCATACCAATGGTCTATTGATGCCCTTACTGGGCACTTGCACCACCATGGCCACCTCCATAATCTTCAGTGCCCTTTGAAATGCAAACTAGGACTTTTTTTTTTTTTACTTCCAAGTGTTAATATATAAACAATCTATGACCCCAGAGATTTGCAAACACCCGTTCATATTGCAAGAAAGAATAGTGGTCAGGAATAACTACTACTTAAAGACCTTTCTTCATGGGACTGCCACTCAATCGATTGTGCTGTCCCTTGGGGCTGTACATGAAAGTTTTCATTTTTCCAGGAGTAACACATTTGACAAAACTAGTATTAAGAGTAGACATAATTACAACTGAAGCTACAACAACTTAACTGTACAACAAAACTTAGTACCATAGTGCATTCTACACCACAGCCTCAGAAGTCAGAATAATACACTAATTTTAATTGAGATGAGCACATTCAACAACTATTGTCATTACTATTTAAAGACAATAGTTAGTACTTAGTACCATAGTGCATTCTACACCACAGCCGAAGCTACAACAATTTAACAGTACAACAAAACTCAGTTCTTAGTACCATAGTGCATTCTACACCACAGCCTCAGAAGTCAGAATCATACACTAATTTCAATTGAGATAAGCACATTCAACAACTATTGTCATTACTCTTTAATGATTTTATTTTAGAAAGACTCAGACCCAATCCCCTGCCAATCCCACCACTTGACCACCTGAGCCACTGTTCAGGAGGTAGCTATGATGTCTTATAAAATATCATGTGATCACACACTTCATATTTCATCATGGCATAACAAATTGCATGAAGAAAGCCTCTTTTTTTTAAATGATCAAAGCCAATTGATTATGGGTACTTACCTCCAAAACTAATCACAGAGAATCGCCATCCTAACAAAAACTTCAAAGTGAAAACTAAACCAAAAGCTTTTTTTTTTTGATAACACAGTTAACCTTTCTAAAAAAGGGCCATTTCAACTCGCCTCTAGCCAGTACAACCTACGAGCAACTGACCCCACCCACTAGAACCAGTTAGTGGATAATCCAGGGGCATTCACCCTTGACAGGCTAAGCAATTTATGGCTTTATGCTCATGCCAAGGTGCAACTAAACCAGAAGATGATAGTTTTTTTCCTAAGGTATTAGCATATGTGCCACAAGGGATATAGATGCACTCTGTCACCATATACTCGCTCTAATAATCAGCACAGATTTATCATAATTTGAAACATAGCACTTAAAATCCAAGAAGAGAACTAATCTATATAACTTTAAGTTTTCTTTTGGCCAAGCAAAACAGCTAAGATGTCATTAAGGGGTCACCCAAAACTTGATATTATATTTCTTAATTCTTATTGCATCAAACAAAAACAAATTAAATTAAGAAGCCCATTATATGAATGTAAGAGATATCAATTAGACCCAATTTATGAACCTTGAACTAATGGCCAAATTAACCACAACCCATCAAAGCTCTCACTTACAAGTTTCCCATGTCCTGCTCTTTATTCTTCCTTTTTACTAGTAGTTACTCTATTCTTGTTGCCGTATATCAAACCAGTTTCCTGAAACCAATTCCCCCAATCAAATTAAAGACCCCACACAAAAAAAAAAAAAAAAAATCACAACCCATGAATAAGAAAGTAATGAAGAACATTGTGCAATACCTGAGGGTCAGGAATTGGTTTTCGTTTCTCAATGTAGCGATTAGGATCCGAAGCTGCAAGCGCAGCCCTTTCCTACAATTCAATAATAATAGCAATCCTCAGACTAATGAGAAAGCTAATTGAATGAATGAATGAATGAATATACATATATATATAGGAGAAAGAAAGAGAGAAAGAAAGAAACCTGTTGTTCGCGTCTGAGGTCTTGAGAGGGCTTGACCCAAAGAAAATAAGCGAGGGTTCCAGCTACAGCCCAAGAAGCCAAGTTGGTTCCACCTCTAAGGCCTCCCATGCTATTGCCAATGAAGGACCTCACATTTCCCAATGTTCTTCTCCAATTGCTCGTCATCGCTGCTAACCCAACAAAATTCGATCTTCGCTTTGGTTTCCACACTTTTCACTGATATCTCATTTCTTTTTCTGTGCGCTGCTGACACAAAAACACCAACAGTAAGGGGTTTGATGAAAGCAGGGGCGGTTGGGAGTTGGGACTATGGTGATTGGTGAAAATGATCAACGGTGGGAACAAGACATATATCTACAGAGGAAGATTTGATGAAGAATTTTACTTTGCGTCGTGTCTGAAATCTGAATATGTTTTTATTTAACGGTGTTGATACGCGCTACGTGTTCCTAAGAAATCCTTTTGCTTAAACCATGTTCCAGTTCCTGGGGCAAAAATTGCACATGGTTTTAAGCTAGGGGTTTAAGAAAAATGTGACATTTCTTGGTCAAAATTCATATCCAAAAAAGCAAAGGAAACAAAAAATAGAGATATATGGCTCTCATAAAAAAAAAGAAAAAAAAGAAGAGATATATGGGTGTTTAAGATATACTAATGCCATCATCCCCTTTAAAATTTTGGGGATTTTTTAAATTTATTTATGAAATATGTTGATAAAAAATAGCTCTCAAATATAAGAGTAAAAAGCAACCTTGGAAAATAAAAAAGTAATCAGGTCTTCTTCTTCTTCTTTTTTTATTTTTTTTATTTTTAGATGTGATAAATTCGACACAAGCCATGAATACGACACAACACAAGGTTAACAGGTTATGGGTTAAGCTTAATAGTTTCGTGTCATATTTAGATTGACACGACTGACCTATTTAACAAACATATCGTGTTCGTGTCCAATTTATAGAACCCGTTTGATCCATTTAACTAAATGTCATTTTACCAATGTACCCTTCAAAACCCTAAGTATATAAACTTGTTAGTTGTTGTGGTTTATTTTGTTTTATATATTGTGATTGATTCTTTATGATATTGAAATATGCTTTAATTTTGAATGATTATTTATAATGCAATTACTTGTTAGTTTTGAATTTATATTAAAAATATATTTTTTTGGTTTTTCATAGTTCAGATCAATTGGGTTAGTACTAAAATCTATATTTTCTTTTTTAAATTTTGCTTTGATAAAATTAGATAACTATGTCGGATTAGTGTCAATCCATATGGTTGAATAGTCATGAGTTGACACGACATAAACCCAACATGAGAACACAAATTACCACTCCTAATTTTTTACATTTATTTACTATAGGAGTGTCAAATGGGTGGGTTTGAGGTGGACATAATTGGGTTGGTAAAAAAACCAATTTACCCATTTGTTGCTCATTTAACTAATTACCTCTAACTCAAACCCAACCCAACCCAACCCAACCCAACCCAATTATTCTGGGTAAACCCTAACCCACCCGATTATCTAATCATCATAATGACCAAAATGCCCCTAAAACTTGAAAATGACCAAAGCACTCTTAAAATCCTTTAAAATTACCCCATAAACCTAAAAAAGACCAAATTTGCTCAAAAACTACTAAAAATGACCAAGATGCCCCTGAAATTTAAAAAAAATGACCAAAATACCCCTGAAACCTAAAATTTGACCAAAATATCCCATAAACCTAAAAAATGACCGAAATACCCTTGAAACCTAAAAAAATGAGAAAAATATCATAGAGACCTAAAAATTACCAAAATTTACTCTAAACCTAAAAATGACCAAAATACCCCGTAAACCTAAAAAATGACTAAAATACTCCTAAACGAAAAAAATGACCAAAATACCCCCGAAACCTTAAAATTGACCAAAATACCCCTTAAACCTAAAAAATGACTAAAATACCTTCGAAACCTAAAAAATGGCCGAAATATCCCTCTAAACCTAAAAAATGGCCGAAATACCCCCTAAACCTAAATAATGACCAAAAGTACCTCCTAAATCTAAAAATGACCAAAATATCCCTTAAACATAAAAAATGACCAAAATACCCCCAAAACTTGAAAATGACCAAAATACCCTTGAAACCTAAAATTTAACCGAAATATCACCTAAACCTAAAAAATGACTAAAATACCCTAAAACCTAAAAATGACCAAAATACCCCCTTAAAACTTTAAAATGACCAAAATACCCCCAAAAACCTTAACAATGACCAAATTTGGTTAATTTTTTATGTTTGGGGGTAATTTGGTCATTTTTTAGGTTTAGGGGGTATTTTGGTCATTTTCTAAGTTTAAGGGAGTATTTTGGTAATTTTTAGGTTTCGAGGGTAATTTGATCATTTTTGTAGGTTTAGAGGGTATTTTGGTCAATTTTTAGGTTTTCGGGTTATTTTGGTCATTTTTCAAGTTTAGAGGGTATTTCGGTCATTTTTTAGGTTGAGGGGGTATTTTGGTTATTTTTTAGATTTCAATGGTATTTTGGTCATTTTTTAGCTTTAGAGGTATTTGGTCAATTTTTAGGTTTTGGAAGTATTTCAATCATTTTTTTAAGGTTTTAGGGGCGTATTTTAGTCATTTTATAGGTTTTAGGGGTATTTTGGTCATTTTTAGGTTTAAGGGATATTTCAGTCATTTTTTAGATTTAGTGCTATTTTGGTCATTTTAGTGGTTTTAGGGTATTTTAGAGTTGGGTGATCTGTAGAAATGATACTTGGTTCATAATTGTGTCTAATTGGGTACCTAGTTAAAACCTAATAAACATTAATGTTAATTGGCTATACCCATTTAACCCAATTAATAATTAGGTGAGTTTTGGTCTTATTTAAGTGGGTGGGGAGAGATTACAGTCTTTACTCTAAATCTGAAACAAAAGACACAAAAAGTTTCTCTATAGCTAAGAAAATGTTCTAACTTCTTTTAGGTAGTAGAATAGTTGTACCTTCTCTACGAAGGCTTGTCTGTCTTCCACGTTTTAACAGTGTTATTACATTGGCTAGTTGGGTTTTCTTCAAGGGAATTTGGGAAACAGATTTTCTCTTCTTTCTTTTTTGTAATCTTGTTTTGAAAATTTTTCCTCTGATTACAATGGAAGAATTATCACAAAACTAGAAAAAACTATTGCTCTCTGATAGAGTCCAGGTTGTTGTTTAGAGAGTGAGTTTAGCTTGCAAAAGCATATCATAGCAACAAAATACCTCACAAAACGAACCCCTAATATTGATTTTGCAAAAACTTTCACTCCATTGTGGTGTTCGAAAATTGGATTCAAGGTAAGAAATCTTGGAGATCATGTATTTCTTTTCATCTTCGAAAATGCTAATGAAGTGAACAAGGTTCTTAGTGTAGAGCCTTGGAGTTTCGACAAACACTTAGTGGTCAAGCAAAAGTACGACAAAAGAATTGTTGTGGAAGAACTAAAGTTTGAAAGGACTCTATTCTGGGTGCAAGTTCATGGAATTCTATACAAATATCTAAATATCAAAGCTGCCGAGAAAATTTGTAAAGTTGTAGGACAAGTCATACACTCAATTGACCCAGCTGAAACCGAGGGTGGTAATTTTATGAGGATTTGGGTGGGGTTGGATGTATCTTTACCTCTATGCCACCGCCGAGTCGTATCTTTGGAGAATGGGAAAAAAAAAACTTCGATAATGTTCAAATATAAGCGCCTACCAAACATATGTTATTGGTGCGGCAGGTGGGATCACACTAATCAGGATTGTGATATCTGGTTGGAATGTGAAGGAAGTCTAACACATAATCAAAAGAAATTTGGTCTAACTCTTCGTGCTCCACCTTTCTTTCCCTTGCGGCAAAGTGTCGTTGCCATCCCAGGTTTTTACACACCTAAGCACAAACCATTAGTGCCATCTGGTACCCAAGGAGGTGAAACCAGGTTTGAACATGAAGGCATGAACCACGACGAGCCACCACCAATGGAGGAGCCTACAGTGGTGTACAACATGGCAACATTAGGCAACACATTAAAGTCTCAGTGAAGGGAGGAAACCAAAATCATTAATAATCCAATTAACTCGCGAAACGGCTCTAGTCGTATGCAAGTCCACATTTTTGAAAATATCCCACACAATCCGGAATCAATTATTTCGGCAGATAATGAGACAATCATAACCTAGATATCTAGCGCTAGCTGTGCTGATTATTCAACGGATGAAAGTGGTTTTATTCCCATTATTTTCTCAGATCATTCAATTATTTTCAATCACATTCAAATAGTGGCTCAACTAAAAACTAGTTACCAATATAACTTAAATGAATCTAAGTCATGTGAGAAGCATGAGACAACTAGGGCATAGAAAAAACCTAGCACGTGGACTAGGTTGGATAGAGCGAACACGAATCAGAACTTTGGTCAGCCAGAATTTGCAGGTGCAGGCAAACAGAATTTTTCGACAATGGATGATCATTTAGAATTGCCTTGCAATAACAAAACAGGTTTTGAAGGATGGTGCAGTTTTCTCTTTCCAAGTGGTGGAGGCTAATGATCAGGCCTGCCAACAGTCATGAATCTCTTAGTGTGGAACTGTTGTGGGTTTGGGAACCTGTGTACAAAGAAGGAGCTTGGAAATATTATCCGGGCAAAAGATCCATTTGTTGTGTTTTTAGCCGAAACATGGGCAGACGAAGCTAGGCTAGACTGAGTTTTTCACAACATAAATTTTGATCATAAGTGGGAGATTTCTAGTGGAAGGAGAGGGGGCAAGCTGGTGCTTTTCTGGAAAGGAGATGTTTCTCATAGGTACTTTATTGATACCACTTTTGATAAAAATTTGGAAACGGAATGGAGGTTCACTGGATTTTATGGAGAGCCTGAAACTCTCTGAAGAATGGAAGCTTGGAATAAATTAAGGGGTTTAAACACTAGGCCATCTATCCCATGGCTTTGTGTGGGGGATTTTAATAAAATCAGTAAGCAGGATGAAAAATTCAGGGGAGCTTTGAGGGGCCATAATCAAATCCAAAGCTTCAGTGATGTTATTGATGAATGCGGTTTCATTGATTTGGGATTTGAGGGTTCCAAACTCACTTGGAGCAAACACTTTACTGATGGTCACTCCATATGGGAATTATTGGACAAAGGTTTGGCGAATAGTGAGTTCCTTCTAAAATTCCCAGGTTCAAGGGTGACTTATCGCAGATGCGTTTCATCAGACCATGTGCCAATTTTCATCAACCCATCGGGTTTGAAGGCTCCACCCAAGAAAAAGGTGTTTCATTTTGAGGGATGTGGCTGTCTGATGTTAGGATTCTGCTTATAGTAAATGGAAAAGAAAGAAAAGATTGGTCACTTCAAGGGGACCAGGCCTCCATAGAAAGATAGAGAGATTAGAGTAAAAGAATGCTTGGGAGTTCTTATTGCTTAACCATCATACAAATCAATTCCCCTCTTATATCTTTGTAACTGCCTTCCTAGCAGAATGCTAGCCTTTTACTTACTAACTAACCCTTGACTAATTCATACAACACACATGTGCCAATCCATACAACACACACACGTGCCACTTGCTTCAAAACACTAGTTGCTATACACTACAATGCAATACAACACAAGCACACATAAGGTTCCTAACATTACCCCTCCCATTCAAAGCACCTTGCCCACAAGGTGAGGAAAGGCAAGTTGCAACTGATGCAAGGGCTCCTAAGTAGCTTCAGCAGTTGAAAAACCCAGCCATTGAACCAAAACCTCAGTAATAACCCGAGATCTCAAAACTTTTGTTTTAGTCTTCAACACAACAATGGGCTCTGAGAGTACCTATCCTGACTCATCAACAGGTGGTAAGGTAGGAATAGGTGTAACGTGCTGTCCTAGCTTCATCTTTAAACAAGAAACATGAAACACATGGTGAAATCTTGATTCAGGAGGAAGATCTAGCTTGTATGAAACAGGACCAATCTTCTATAAGACTTGAAATGGACCAAAATACCTTGGTGAAAGCTTCCATCTCCCCTTGGAAGCCAAAGATTGCTGTCTGTATGGTTGCAACCTGAGGAAAACCCAATCTCCAATCTCAAATGATCTGTCCTGAATGTGTTTATCTGCCTGAAACTTCATTCTGGCTTGGGCAACAACCAAATGGGTTTTCAAGGTGTCCAAAACAAGTTGTCTTTGACATAATAAGGAATCCAAGTCTGTCACTAGTGAAAGCCCTCAAATATTGTTCTAAGCACTTGTTAACAATCTCAATTTGCCCATCTGGCTAAGGATGATATGCTGAGGACATAGCCAAGTCAGTACCTTGAAGCCTAAACAATTCTGACCAAAATAGAGAGGTGAAGGTAGCATCCCTGTCACTAACTATAGATGTAGGCATCCAGGAGCTTGAAAACATGTTGCATGTAAAGGGAAGCAATCTTGGCTACATTATAAGGATGGGAAACTGGAACAAAGTGGGCATATTTAGTTCATCTGTCCACAACTACTAAAACCACTTCATACCCCATAGACTTAGGAATTGACAGTGGCTGAAGCAGGCTAGCTAGGGATGTAGTATTAGACTTAACCCTCTGACAGACATCACAATCCCTCACAAACATCTGAAGGTCAGACTTCATTCCAGGCCAGTAAAACTCCTTCTTAGCTTTGTGATAAGACTTTAAGAACCCAGAGTAACCAACCAAGGGGCTGCTGTGGACATGATGCAAAAACTGAGATTTGAGAGAACAATGTGGACTGATATAAAACCTACCCTTATAAAACAATAACCCATTCTGGAAGGTGAATCCCTTAAGTGGTTTTCTAGCTTGAAGAGTAGCAATAATATTCTAGAGGGAAACATCTTGTGAATAACTATCTCTCAATAAGGACAGCCAGGTAGGGTCAGGTACTGAAAGCAGGAACAAACAACTAGTCCTGGAAGTAGAAACAGGATTTGACCACTCAGAATTGAAAGCAGGATTCCTTGATAGAGCATCTGCCATTCTATTATCACTTCCCTTTTTATATTCCACCACAAAGGCATAACCCAACAGTTAAGCTAGCCATTTCTGCTGAGATGGAGTAGCAATTCTTTGTTCCAACAAAAACTTCAGACTTTGGTGATCAGTCCTCACCATAAATGGCCTCCCAAGCAAATAAGATCTCCAATTCCTAACTGCAATAGCCAAAGCCAATAACTCAGTCTCATAAGTGGATAAATGTAGATTCTTTCCTTTCAAAGCCTAACTATGAAATGCAATTGGCATATGATTTTGCATTAACACAGCACCCAAACCACATCCAGATGCATCACACTCTATAACAAATGGTCTTGAAAAATCTGGAAGAGCTAGCACAGGAGGCTGAGTTATAGCCTCTTTCAACTTGGTGAATGCTACCAAAGTCTTGTCATCCCAATGAAAAGCATCTTTTCTGAGAAGGTCAGTTAAGGGCTGAGCAATTGAGCCATAACCCTTAATGAACTTTCTATAATACCATGTCAAACCTAGAAAACCCCTTAAAGCCTTCACATTTTCTGGTATTGGCCACTGAAGCATTGTAGAAATTTTCTTAGGATCAGCCTTAACACCCTCTCCAAAGATTTGACCCAAATAATCCACTTCAGAACACCCAAAACACATTTAGACTGCTTAGCATAAAGCTGATGAGAAAGCAATACCCCTAAAACAGTCCTTAAATGAGAAACATGATCTTCCAAGCATTGACTGAAAATAAGGATGTCATCAAAAAATACTAGAACAAATTTTCTCAAGTAAGGTCTAAAAATAGAATTCATTAATGCTTGAAAGGTGGATGGGGTACTAGTGAGTCCAAAGGGCATGACTAGGAACTCATAGTGTCCTTCATGAGTTCTAAGGGCAGTCTTGGGCACATCCTCACTCTTTATTCGTATTTGATGATAACCTAACCTTAAATCAAGTTAGAAAAAATGGTAGCACCTGCTAGTTCATCCAATAATTCATCTACCACTGGAATTGGAAACTTATCTTTAATAGTTGCCTTATTTAAAGCCCCATAGTCAATGCACATTCTCCAACTACTATTAGCCTTCCTCACAAGTAGAACAGGTGAAGAAAAAGGACTTTGACTAAGCTGAATATAACCCAACTCCAATAGCTCATTCACAATTTTTTCAATTTCAAATTTCTGGAAGTAAGGCTACTTGTAAGGTCTTTCACAGATAGGTTGGGAGCCTTCCTTGAGAATAATGCCATGCTTATAACCCCTGATAGGTGGTAAACAAGTGGGAACAGCAAACACATTTGAAAATTGCACCAATAAATCAGCAAGCACATTAGGCAAATGGGACTGAGCAGGGGCAGCAGCAGCTTGCATGAGTTGCAGAGATATGCAACACTAGGCCTTTCCTTTCTGAACCACTAATAAATCTGTCAGCCTCTACAGCTTCTAAAATAGTTGATGGAGCAATTTGTAATCTTTGCAAAAACACCCTTTTACCCAGGTACATAATCTTCATGGTCAATAACTCCTAACTAATCTCCCCCAAAGTACTTAACCATTGGGAACCAAGGACCACCTCACAACCTCTTAAATGTAAGACATTAAAGTCTATGACAAACTGATACCCTTGTATAGTGATAGGGACTCCTTGATAGCTACCTAAAGTCTTGATGATTGTGCCATCAGCTACTTTAACCTATAATACCTGAGAGGTATCAAGTTGTAGCTGCAATCTTGGTAACACAGAAGCATCCAAGAAATTGTGGGTGCTCCTTGAATCAATAAGAGACACCAAATCTTGTTTCTTGATTCTTCCCCTCACCCTCATAGTATTAGATGTAGGGCACCCTACTAATGCATATAAAGTGATTTCAGTAGGGTCAATTCCATCCTTGCCAACCTCACTCCTCCGAAATGGACCTTGAGGCTCTAACAACACCTCATCATCAGAAATCTCAACCAACTGCACACCTGAAGCTCTAGGTTCTACTTCCATGGATATTTCCTCCAATAAAAACAATTTAGCTCCTTTGCATTTGTGCCCCATCTGCCACTTCTCATCACAATTGTAACACAACCCTTATTTCCTCCTTTCCTCCATTTGTGCACCAGTCAACCTTTGCAATGGAACCTTAGTTCTTGGCTCTACCTTAGCTTACAATTTAGGGGTACCCAAAATTAAAGCCTTCCCATTATTAGGTACACGTCTAAATCCCTTCCTACTACTGTTAACATATTCTTCTTGAATCTTTGCTAAACCAAAAGCTTCATTAAGAGTTTTAGGAACCAACATCCTAATAGGCAATCTTATCTCATCATGCCTTCCCATTATCAGGTACATGTCTAAATCCCTTCCTACTACTGTTAACATATTCTTCTTGAATCTTTGCTAAACGAAAAGCTTCATTAAGAGTTTTAGGAACTAACATCCTAACAGGCAATCTTATCTCATCATTTAACCCACTTAAAAAAAAAAACTTAATTTGTGAGACTCAGATAAACCCATGATTCTATTAGACAGAAGTTCGAATTACCTTTGTAAGCCACCACAAAAGTCATCTGCTTGAGCCTTGTCAATGCTTCCATAGGGTCATCATAGGCAGTGGTTCCAAATTGAGTCTATAAAGCTTGAACAAACACTTCCCAGCTTGCAAACCCTCTTGCCTGTTCAGCCTCTTGAAACTAAATCAGAGCTTCACCATCAAGATGATATGAAGCCATTAACACCTTATGATGCTCAAGAGTGTTGTGATATGAAAGAAATTGATTGGCTCTGTATATCTAGCATGAGGGGTCCTCTCCTTGAAATTGTGGAAAATCAAGCCTCAGATTCTTGATGGGTTCAAGTGGTAAATGTTCATGGCCTTCATTGGAAACTATAGTATTAACCAAATACCCTCTAGATTGTGATGATTGTTGATGTTGCTCCTCAGAATCCGCCCACTTCTGCATAAATGTGGTGAGGATTTGTAATTACTTCTTGACTTCTTGGAGGGTTTGTTCATGGTTGTCAGTAATCTTGGATAAGGCAGCAATTTTCTCGGAATTCTGGGAATTTGATCTTGTTCAGTCATATTGCCCAATCTTGGATCACTACTCTGATACCAAATGTTAGGATTCTGCTTATAGAAAATGGAAAAAAAGAAAAGAAAAGATTAGTCACTTCAAGGGGACCAAGCCTCCATATAAAGATAGAGAGATTAGAGTAAAAGAATGCTTAAGAGTTCTTATTGCTTAACCATCATACAAATCAATTCCCCTCTTATATCTTTGTAACTGCCTTCCTAATAGAATGCTAGCCTTTTACTTACTAACTAACCCTTGACTAATTCATACAACACACACGTGCCAATCCATACAACACACACACTTGTGCCACTTGCTTCAAAACACTAGTTGCTATACACTACAATGCAATACAACACAAGTACACATAAGGTTCCTAACATCTGATTTACATTGTGGTGAAACAGTGGAGGTGGCATGGATTCATGGAGAGGATGGTGACATTTTTAAAAAAATAGAAAAATGTAGCAAAGATTTGGAATGGTGGGAGAAGAATTGTTTGGGAATGTTAGGCAGGAGTTGGAGGAGGAAAAAAAATTGCTAGCTACAACTGAGGCCGAAGCAATGAAGAGGGGAGACAATTCTCGGCTTAGAGAATTAAAATCTAAAATTCATATACTAATGGATAGAGAAACCCGATTGTGGAGCCAAAGATCAAGAGTTCTAGGGTTGAAAAATGGTGACAGCAACTCAAAGTTTTTTCACAACAAAGCAGCTCAGTGATTTAGGAAAAATACCATTCTTGGAGTTAGAGATAGAGGTAGAAATTGGCAAGATCAACCAGAATTGATTGGAGACATCATAGTTGATTTTTTTAGGGAGTTATTCACCACATGCAGTCCGGCCATGGAAGATGACTCATTCTCTTTTGTTCCACAGCTAGTTACAAATGAGATTAATGATCAGCTAATAGGTGAATTCATGGAATGGGAAATTCAGGAAGTACTCAAACAAATGACGCCCCTAAAAGCACCAGGGCTGGATGGGATGCCACCTTTATTCTACCAACATTTTTAGGGGTTGATGAACTAAGAGGTAACATCTACCATACTTTCTTGGCTACATTTAGGTAAATTGCCTTGCCCAATAAATCATACCTTCATCACTTTAATCTCAAAAGTGAAAAGTCTTGAATTGGTTTCTAAATATCGCCCTATAAGCCTATGTAATATATTGTATAAGATTTTTTCCAAAGTTTTAGCAAACATATTATAAAAATCCTTGCTAGAACTTATAACTAAGTATCAATCTGCTTTTGCAAAAAATAGGCCTATATCAAATAATGTTTTAATTGCTTTTGAGACTTTGCACTGTATGAAAAATCACAACTTAGGAAAAATAGGTTTTATGGCAGCAAAGCTGGATATGAGCAAATCATATGACAGGGTGGAGTGGATTTATTTACAAAATCTGATGGAGAAAATGGATTTTTTCTCAAGTTGGATTGGGCTAATTATGGAATGTGTACACACTATTTCGTACTCAATTCTGGTGAATGGTGAACCAAAGGGGCTAATTAATCCAACAAGAGGCATAAGGCAAGGGGACCCCCTTTCCCTCTTCTGCTTCCTTTTATGCACAGAAGGCTTACACAACCTAATCACAAAAGCTGCAAGAGCAAAGGAAATCAATGGCTTCTCTCTTTGAAAGAGAGGCCCTAAACTAACCTTTTTTTTTTTTTTTCAAATGATAGCTTAATTTTTTGCAAAGCCAACCCCCAAGAATGTGGAAATGTGCTCAAAATACTATCTGATTATGAAGCTGTATTGGGACAAAAAATCAATAGAGAAAAGACATCTATTTACTTTAGTAAGTCCACTGATGAGAAGTATTTGCGGCTGCCTTTGTTGGTGGGTAGGGGAAAAAAAGGCAAGCTTTAGCTATATAAAGGAGAGGGTATGGGGAAAATTACAAAGGTGGGAAGGAAAACTATTGTCTTAAGCAGGAAGAGAAGTGCTAATCAAAGTAGTTGTCCAAGTCATTCCGACATATGCCATAGGATGTTTCAAACCCCTTTGGGTCTATGCCATGATATTGAAGCAATGATTAAAAAATTCATTTGGGGGCAGCAAGGAGATAAAAGAAAAATACATTGGATTAAATGGTCGTAGTTGACAAAATCAAAGCTAGCTGGGGGAATGGGCTTTAGGGACCTTGCCTTGTTCAATGACTCACTTCTTGCCAAACAAGCTTGGTGACTTATACATAACAAAGATACTCTCTTTTACATGATATTCAAGGCAAGATTTTTCCCGCAATGTTCATTCATGGAAGCAAAGGCTTCGGCATTCGGGTCATATGCGTGGAAAAGTATTCTGAAAGGTAGGGAGGTCATAAAAATGGGTTCTGGATTTTGGGTTGGCAATGGGAAGAATATTAAAATTTGGCAGCATCACTAGCTTCCCATTTAAACACCCAACCTTAGTCACTTCCTCAATCATTGCGTCCATGGAGGATGCCACGGTTGATTGTCTAATTTATGAGAATATAGGACAATGGAATGCTGAAATGTTGGATGGAATTCTTATACCTTCTAAAGCTGAACTTGCAAAGAAAATTCTACTAGCCCGAAGCCAAAATGATGACTCTCTATTTTGGCCTTTTCTTGACCTATGGGCAATACAATTGTAAATCAGGATACAAGTTTCTAAAGGATTTGGAGGCGAGGTCTGATGAGGATACACAACTGGATCTTGAGAAAAAATTCTAGAAAAGCATTTGGTCTTTGGAAGTTCCAAACAAATACAAAAATCTAGTATGGCCAGCAAGCAGAAACTCCCTTCCAACAAAACTCAACCTTACCCGAAAAACCATCATTAAGAATCCAACATGTGACCGATGCTCTTCAACCATTGAGGACTCGTTGCATGCTCTTTGGAGTTGTTCGGGTTTGGATGAGGTCTGGGATGGAGATAGGTGGAGTTTTCGGTTAAGGGAGGTGTTTGTAGTCTACAAGGAATTATGCAAGTGGATAATGGAGAATGAGAAGTCACTAGAGCTATTTGCTATCCAAGTGTGGTCTATATGGCACCAACGAAATCAGACCTGATTGCAGCAGCCTTGCTACCTCACAAAGGATCTGAAACAAGCTGCAAAGGAGCGATGGGAGGAGATCAAATTTATCAAGCCCCTGCAAAATCCAAGCAGACCACAGCCAAAGCCGAAATGGACGGCACCTCCACTGAATAAATTCAAGATAAATTATGAAGGAGCAATCTAAGTGTAGAAAACAAATCAGGGTTGGACAACACCTCCACTGAATAAATACAAGATAAATTATGAAGGAGCAATCTCAAGTGTAGAAAACAAATCAGGGGTTGGAGTGGTAGTTCGCAACTGCAATGATCAGGTAATTGCATCCTTAGACCACACTTGGACAGCAAATACCAACCTGTGGAAGTTAAGGCAATTGCAGCTTGTAGAGCTGTGGAGTTTTGCAGCGAGATTGGAATTGACTGTGCTATTGTGGAGAGTGATTCGGAAATAATTGTGAAGGTTTTGAGGAATAAGGATAATGGGTTAATTTCTTATGGTCCTTTGATTAATGATGTCTCTTTATTTTTAGGTTTTTTTTTTTTTTTTAAATTGTCGTACTTTCACATACGGAGAGATAGCAACAAAGTTGCTCATAGTTTAGTTAGGCTAGCTTTGGTCACGTTATAGTGTACTGTGTAGATGGAGGATATTCCATCTCGCACCTTGCCTTTTGTTCAGGCTAATTTGGCCGTCCTTTAAGTTTATATAATGGATGCCTTTTTTTAAAAAAAAAAATTTCAATTGGTAGATTTGGGTGGGCAAATAGGTTAAGGTTGATTTTGCCACCCCTAATTTATGGTGGGTACTTTTATGTTGAAAAGGGGAATATATATTTGTTTACTAAATGATTGTAACGGCGTGAAACACAAAATTTGTATTAAATAATATTTATAAATGTTTAAAGTTAATAGTTGCATATTTTTACTTTCAAAAAAAAAAAAATAGTTGCATATTTTTTAGGTGGGGGCCACGAATTATAGGCAAGCCGACACTTTTTTACATTTTTCGGACTAATTGAATTATTAGTGGCCAAACTTCAAATATTTATGTTAATATGTTTATTATCATATAAATTTTATTTTAGGGAGAAAATAGGAGGGGCATTGGGGCGAAGTTCCTAATGTGGTCCATCTCTAGTTGCAATTGTTAGGAAAGACATAAATTATCATAGGGTTGAGACTTGAGAGTCTTGAGACCTTTTATGAACAAGTAGATGCTTATCTCTAATGATAATATTATTATTATTATTACTATTTTAACTAGGACACTACATATTATTATTGTAAGCAATCATCACCCTCTCACAAAATTGCCATCTTCACCCGGGACCATTAATATGTACTCATTTTGTAAGGGATCCAAAGCAATGAATTGGTTTGTATTCTACTAGTAGCAAACACCAACGTAAACAAAGACATATATAATATATTTGTTGTTAATAATATGATATAAGAATTTAATTCATCATGACAAAGAGCATTCATCATGACAAAGAGCTATCATCAGGAGCGGACACCATAGGTTGAAACTTTCTAAAAAAAAAAAAGAATTTGATCCATCATATAGATTTTCTCTTTTTTTTTTTTTGTATGTACACAATTTCAAACATTTATACTAGAGAGAAAGGACATAATATGGTTATTACGAAAAAACACAGAGTATTAGACAAACTATGGCAACATTATGACATCACATATAACTTGAAAAAAAAAAAAAAAACCTCTTATAGTTGATGTTACTTCCTTCTTTTATAATAATGGAATAAAGGATAAGATCATTACTTCAAGGCCCACTAAATACATTGCTCTAAAATAATATGTAGTGTCCTAATTAAAATAATAATAATAATAATAATAATAATAATAATAATAATAATAATGTGTAGTATCCTAATTATAGAAAAAGCATTTATCAGTTCATAAAAGGTCTCGACCCTAGTAGACAGATAACACTTTTAAATTGTTAAAAAAAAGTTTTCTCTCTAGGTCTTCTACGAGGCCCTAGAGGTGAAAAATAGGCTTGCCGCAAGGCAACTTTTTCTCTCTGTATACACAGTAGAATACTGGTGTTCAGTATCAAGTTTGGGGCTCATGGAAGACATCACGAGGAAGTGCGCAGGTTTACGATTATCCGAAAGAGAAGGGAGTGAGGTGGACCTAAGTCCACCAGAGAAAGAAATGAGTTTTGTTCTTGCAGGATAGTTTTGCACAAAGAGGAGGGTGAACCTAGAATCAGTGGCGAGAGTTTTATGTACAGTATGGAAGACTGAAAAGAATTTCGAAGTTAGCGATGTGGGGGAAAATAAGGTTCTTTTCCTTTTTCAGAAGGAGGAAGACATGGATAGAGTTCTCTTGCTTAGTCCATGGTCTTTTGACAAATGCCTCCTAGTGTTACATAAACTAGGAGTTAGAGAAGCGGTAAACAAAATCAAGTTTAACGAAGCATCCTTTTGGGTCCAAATCCATGGCCTCCCCATCATGAGCTAGACAAAAGACATTGGCTTGCGCATCGGTGATACGTTGGGAAGGGTGGAGAAGGTGGACGTGGATGAGACAGGCTTCTGTCTGGGAAACTACCTTAGGATCCATGTGTCAATGGATATTTCGATGTCGCTCTGTCGGGGTTGTCTGGTTAGAATGGGAGGGCCGTCGCCGATGTGGGTGGAGTTTAAATATGAACGGTTACCCATCTTCTGCTATTGGTGTGGGATGATTGACCACGATGAAAAGGACTGCATGCAGTGGATGCGCAGTAAAGAATCCCTCAGGGTAGAGGAAAAGCAGTATGGTCTGTAGTTACAGGCAACACCAAATCGTGTTCAGAAGCCTCAATTAGTCATCACATCGAATCATGAAGGTAGGAAGGAATACAAGGAGAGGGAGGGGGAGGAGTTTATGGTGGCGCGGCAGGGGATCAGTGCAGAGAGGGAGGTGGCGGCAGCTATTCTACAGGCCATACAGGGAGGTGATGACGTGGATAAGTATAGGGTGGAGGTGGCAACATCAAAGCCGATAGAAGGAAGTGAAGAAATATGTATCCCGCACAATCCGCAAGTTCTGAGTTTTGAGGAGCAGTTAAAGGAGATCGACGAAGATATATATGGGGAAATTTTAAAATTAGAAGCTAGTACGCAACATGTGGCAGATGCAAAGGCAACTTTAAAGATGACGAGCCAGCTGGAAGTTTCAAATGTCAATTAAAGTGTGGATACGAAAAAAGGTAGTGGGCCGATTGTAGGGCCCAGTGGTAATACAGATATAGCAGAGAAGATTTCAAGCCCAAAACACCAACTGTATATGAAGGGAGTCGGACTGGGCTTTGGTCAAGCCTAAGGAAGTTTTCGCTATGGGATCAAGTAGCCAAAGGCCTAAAGGGGACACAAAAACAAGAAGAAGCAAGTTTTTGGCCCAAAAACAGAATAAGCTGGGTCTGGGCATGGCGGACAAGGAAAATAAGATGGATGAGGCTGGTAACATAACACAGGGAGAGGATACTGATATGGATTTTGTGATGGGGGTGGAAAATAATGAGGTAGGAGCGAAAAGAAGGGATCAAACTCCGTTGAAGGAAATACCAGACAATGAGAGGACAGGGAAGAAACCAAAAGTGGAAGGCGAGGTGCTTACTCTTAGTAAGCTATTAGCACAACAACTTGGAGCGGCGGCGGCTGTTGGACAGCCCTGCTAGGAGCCATGAGTTCGATATGCTGGAACTATCGAGGGCTTGGGAACCCCTACACAGTTAATACTCTCCAGAAGATAGTTTTGGAGGAAGATCCCACTTTGGTCTTTCTTATAGAGACCAAGTTCGAAGCATCGAAGATGACAAGTATCGAAGATGACAAGTATCAAAAGGAAGTTGGAGCGGCAGCAAGGTTTGGTGGTGCTGTGTGTACGACATGGTGGTGGTTTGGCACTTCTATGGAAAAACTCTATGAGAGTGGATGTTCAGACATACTCACCCCGCCATATTGACGCCATTGTAAATGAAGAACAAGGAAACAAAAAGTGGTAGTTCACTGGGTTCTATGGTAACCCAGAGACAAGCAAAAGAGAGGAGTCGTGAAAATTGTTGGAACAACTAAGCATGTCATGTAATCCTCCATGGGTGTGTATGGGGGATTTTAATGAGATAATGCCTGTCGGTGAAAAAGAATGAGGCAATGTACGTCCAGATGGGCAGATGTGACGATTTTGTGAAGCGATAAACAGAAGTAAACTGAGGGATATGGGATACATAGGACCAGACTTTACGTGGAGTAGGCGCTTGGGTTTGCGAGGTTGGGTCCGTGAAAGGCTTGACAAGGCACTAGTGTCTACAAACTGGGCTTCGTGTTTCCCACAGGTACGACTTTTTCACATGGCAACTTTGTATCGGATCACTGTATGCTCGTACTTAATGCAGATAGAGATCGACGACACAATCTTCGGCGACCAAAACTCTTCAGGTTTGAGTCGATATGGCTAAGGGACGATAGATGTAGTGAAATAGTAACATCTGCATGGGAGAGAGGTGTACTTGGTGGGTCGGATTGTCCTTTTTCAAAATGCATGGAGGAATGTCGTACGTCCCTAGTGTCATGGAACAAAAGCACCTTTGGAAATGTGGGAAGGAAGATATTCTCTTTACAGAAAAAGCTTCAATGGTTGGAGGAGAAAAAAGGTAACAGTGTTGACATGGAGGTAATGCACGAGACAAAAATGGAGTTGAACAAAATGCTAAAGGCAGAGGAGGATATGTGGCACCAGAGGTCAAGGAATTGCTTGCTGAAATCAGGGGACCGTAATACATCTTTTTTTTCACACAAAAGCATCTAATCGAAATAAGAGAAACATGATTACAAAAATCATGGACTCTAACGGTGCTTGGCAATATGATGAGGAGAAGATAGGCAGAGTTTTTGTGGAATATTTTAAGGACCTCTTTACCTCTGCGCAACCATCGGTGAGTGAAGAAATGCTTGATGCTCTACACACCAAGGTGACTGACAGAATGAACTCCATGCTCATCCAAGACTTTCAAGCCTATAAAGTGTTAAAAGCATTAAAACAGATGCATCCAATGAAGGCGCCAAGTCTCGACGGTATGCCCCATTTATTTTATTAGCATTTTTGGCATACTGTGAACAATATTGTTATACAAACTGTTCTTAGTTTTCTTAACCATGGTGTAGATCCTCCTAAATTCCATGAAACGCACACTGTGCTCATACCCAAGACCAAGGATCCTTTATGTGTAACTGACTATAGACCGATAAGCTTGTGTAATGTAGTTTATAAACTGGCGTCCAAGGCAGTGGCCAATCGGTTAAAGGTGGTACTACAAGACATTATAGGTGAAAACCAGAGTGCTTTCGTTGCGGAGAGGCTTATCACAAACAATGTGTTGGTGGCTCATGAACTAATGACTCATATCAGTAGGAAGAAGAAAGGGAAGATTGGCGAGATGGCGTTGAAGTTAGACATGAGCAAAGCATATGACCGGGTGGAGTGGGAGTGTCTGCAACAAATAATGAGGAAGTTTGGTTTCCATGAGAGGTGGATTCGGTTGATCATGAGTTGTGTGTCCTCGGTAACATATGCCGTGCGCATCAATGGAACTCCCTACGGACAATTCTCACCTACACGTGGGTTACGACAAGGAGACCATTGTCACCCTACTTGTTTTTAATCTGTGCCGAAGGTCTGTCTGCACTATTGCATAAAGCCGTCCAAGGAAAAAAGTTGAAGGGTGTTGCAGCTTCTGCAAGGGGTCCTAGTGTATCACACTTATTCTTTGCCGACGATAGCCTTATATTTGGAAGAGCCACTATGATGGAGTGTAACGAGATACAGAGGGTGTTAAAAGTCTATAAGTCATCATCTGGACAACAACTAAACCGGATGAAGACAGCTCTATTTTTCAGCCCCAACACGGAAACGAGTACGAAGGAGTTAATAAAAGCCTTGTTTGGTGCACAGGTTATTCGACCACATGAATCCTATCTGGGGCTTCTGTCTTTGGTGGGGAAGTCGAAAAGGAATACTTTTGCTTAGCTAAAACAAAGGGTAGCTAACAAGGTATCTGGCTGGAAAGAAAAACTACTCTCTAGTGCTGGGAATGAGGTATTGATAAAGGTCGTGGCTCAAGCAGTGCCATCATACACCATGAGCTGTTTCAAGCTCCCAAATAAATTGTGTGATGAACTAACAGGGATAGTGAGACAATTTTGGTGGGGACAGCTGAAAGACGAGAAGAAGCTAGCTTGGATGAGTTGGGGAAAAATGTGCTTACCTAAAGAGAGAGGTGGGATGGGGTTTAGAGACCTGAAGACGTTCAACCTTGCTCTCTTAGCAAAGCAAGGGTGGCGGCTGCAGGCAAACTCATCCTCACTTTTTTCCCGAGTGTATAAAGCTAAGTATTTCCCCAGGTGTGACTTTGTGGATGCAGGTTTAGGTAGCCAACCTTCTTATGCATGGAGAAGTATCCATGCAGCTCAAGCACTAGTTAGAAGGGGCATGAGGTGGCAGGTGGGTAATGGAGAACATATTAGAATATTGAGGGATAAATGGCTTCCAACACCAAAAACATACAAAGTGGTAACACCGGAGAGAGAAACCACACCGGTAACCATGGTCTGTGATCTTATAGATAATGAGAGCAAGGAATGGAAAGTAGATGTGGTGCACCAAAATATCTTATCTCAGGTTGTGGAGGCAATATTGAGCATACCATTGAGTGTTAATGGTGCCCGTGACAAAATAGTGTGGGCTGAGAATAAAAATGGGAAATTTTCTGTAAGGAGCGTGTACAAGGTGGCTATGGAGGATGGTTTAAATGGAGAAATGGCGGGTTGCTTAAGGTCATCTGAGATAAGGAAAGTATGGAGAGGTTTATGGGGAATGAATGTGCCAAATAAGTAAGACATTTTGCATGGAAGGCATGTGGGAATATTCTAGTCACTAAGGAGAACTTACGGAGGAGAAAAATCACGGTTAATAGGCTGTGTGAATATTGTGGGACCCATACTGAGACTGTCGGCCACCTTTTCTGGTTTTGTAAGCATGCAAAAGAAATATGGTCCTCAAGTAAACTGTTCATGCCATTCGAGGTGATGCCATCATGGGACTTCATGGATGTCATGTGTCAGGTACAACAATGGAACGACTTTATGCCGGGTTTGATGGAGCGGACGGTGATGATTTGTTAGGGGAATATGGAAGAATAGGAATGAGATCATCCATGGAGGGAAAGGTAGGCCTGGGAGAGTAGTGGTACGAAGTGCATTAATGATGATGGATGAGTATCAAAGTGCAAATGAAAGTCTCGAAGTTGGCTAGAAGAGTACAAACACGATAGTGAGGTGGAGCCCACCGCAGCAGGAGAAGTATAAAGTGAAAGGTGATGGCGCTGTCTTCACCAAGAGAAAGCAAACAGGAATAGGGGTGGTTATCAGAGATAGCGCAGGGGAGGTGGTCGCTGCACTGAGCAAGAGGCTTGCGGTCCCGCTTGGAGCACTAGAGGCAGAAGCAAAGGGGCTGGAGCAGGGGTCCGATTTGCTGCAGAAGTTGGAGTAAGGGATGTTATCTTCGAAGGAGACTTGCTCACGGTCTATAATGCAGTCCACGGTATTAGCACGACATCGTCGACCATTCAGAACATAGTTACAGGTATACTCCAACAAGTCCAAGGCTTTAGAACGTTTGCTTTCTCACATATTAAAAGGCAGGGGAATGCCCCAGCCCACATATTGGCCTAGTATGCCTGTAAGATTGATGACTTTATCACTTGGATTGAGGAATGTCTTGGTCCGATTGAATTCGTATGTGCTTAGGATGTATGTGCTTTGAATATTTCATGAATAAAAGTTTTGGTCTTCCTATAAAAAAAAAAGGTCTCGACCCTACAACGAGTTAGGTCTTTCCTAACAGTTGCAACTAGAGATGGATCACGTTGGGACCATGGTCCCAATGCCCCCAAACTATTTTCTCAAAAGAAAATTTATTTGATAATAAACATATTAATATAAATATTTGAAGTTTGTCTACTAGTAATTCAATTAGTCCAAAGAGTGTAAAAAAAGGTCGGATTGCCTATAATTTGTGGCCCTCCTCAAAGGAAAAAAAAGTTTTAAAATTAAACATTTTAGAATATTATATTCTACAAAGTTGGTGCTTCACGCATTTAGTAAACAAAATATATTGCAGATGGGAATAAGCTATCTAGAAGTAGAACTTGATGCCAAGATTGTTGTTGACCTTGTGCTTGCTGCCTCAAATGCTTTAGGAGCTTACTCCTCCCTCTTGAATGATTGCAAGTGCCTCCTAAACAGGTTTCGTCAAGTCAAGGTGGATCACGTTATTAGGGAAGCAAATCGGTGCGCTGATGGGCTCGAAGAGGGGCTGCACTCAACAAATAGATTTTGTTATCTTCTTTGAACGCCCTTCCCCTGAATTTGTTTGTTTTGTTAACTCAGATATAAATGGTTTGTACTTAAGGCGGGTTGCCAATACTCTACCTCCTTTGACTTGATTGTTGTTTAATGCAAGTTCCTGTTAACCAAAATATATACATATATATATATATATATATATATATATATATATATATATATATATATATATATAAATTTTTTAAAGTTTGGATATTTGAGTCTTAAGGCTAGACATTTGGGGTTTTTTGTTTTGTTATACACACATACTGGTTGGATTCAAATTAAACTTGGTGTAATCTTAAATAGTATTACACTATTCAATATTTTTTTTAATTGGATACGAATTTTGACAAATTTACCGTTAGATTACATTATTTTTGTATGTTCTCCATGCTTGCAAAATTTCAAGGTAGTCAATGATTATAGTCATGTTATTAATCAATTGTTTAAATTTAAATTTTTGTAGTTTAAAATAATGCATAAAAGATAAGTTTATGGAGTGAGTGGTACATAAAATTTGATTGGCATAAAATTGACATATATGTTAAGAACATATAGAATATGTAATCCAACGGTGAAATTTTCAAAATATGACTTCAATAACAAATTATTAGGTGGTGTAACATTACTTAGGGTTACACTATATATATCTTGCCATATATGTGTATATATATATATATATATATATATATATATATATATTGAAAATCTCATTGTTGGATTACATATTCTATATATTCTTAACATACACGCCAATTTTCATGCCAATCAGATGTTGAAATTTTGCATAAATTCATTTTTATGCATTATTTTAAACTACAAAAAACTTGAATTTAAATAATTGATTGGTGATATAAGTATTGATCTTTGATCACTTTGAAATTTTACATATATGAAGAATATACGAAAATAATATAATTCAACGGTGGATTTATCAAAAATCACATCCAATTAAAAAAATAAAATGATATAATATTATTTAAAGTTACACCAGGTGTAATTTGAACTAAACTATTTCTCTCCCACACACACACATGTAACAAAAAAAAAAAAAAAACAAATGTCAAGCCCTTAACACTCAAACGGCCAAACTTTAAAAAATAATATATTTTGCTTACTAAAAGATTTTAAGTACGTGAAACACCAATTTTGTAGAAAATAATATTTAAAATATATAATTTTGTATTTTTTTTTTCTTAGAGGAGGGCCACATATTATAGGCACAAGCGGACACTTTTTTACACTCTTTGGACAAATTGAATTACTAGTAGTCAAACTTCAAATATTTATATTAACATATTTACTATCAAATAAATTTTTTTTTTGGGGGAATAAATAGGAAGGGGGTATTGGGGCCAACGTCCCAATATGGTTCTTCTCTTTAGGAAAGGCATAACTCGTTGTAGGGTTGAGACCTTTTTATGAACAGATAGACGATTTTTCTATAATTAGGATACTACACATTTTTATTATTTTTATTTTTATCTTAAATAGTACACTACATATTATTATTGTATGTAACATCACCTTTACAAGATCACCATCTTTATGTGGGACCATTAATCTGTACTCATTGTGTAAGGGATCTAAAGCAATGAATTCGTTGTATTCCACCAGTAGCAAACACCTACATAAACTACACATAATATATTCGTTGTCAATAATATGATATAAGAATTTAATCAATCCTATAGAAATGTACAGCATTTCTAACATTTATACACAAAAGAAATGACATAATATGATTATTATGAAGAAATGGAGAGCATTAGAACAAACTATTGCAAAATTATAACATCACCCTCATAGGATCACCATCTTTATATGGGACCATTGATATGTACTCATTATGTAAGGGTTCTAATGCAATGAATTTCTACTCATCTATAATATATTCATTGTCAATAATATGATATACAAATTTAATCAACCCTATAAATATTTACACGATTTTTTTTTTGATGAGATAGTTACGTGATTTCTAACATTTATACACGAAAGCAATGACATAATATGGTTATTAAGAATAAATGGAGAGACCACTGTGCACTTTTGGTGTGATGGTCACTCCACAAGTATAAGGAGCTTCACACACATATACACTTAGATTATGCTAGAGTAAAATTTTTATTTTGTAAAAAAAACAAATGGTGAGTATTAGGCAAAACTATGGAAAAATTATAACATCACAAATAACTTGACCAAAAAAAAAAATTCATAGTTGATGTTACTTCCTCTTTCCATGATGCAAATGACAAATAAAGGATGAGATCGTTACTTAGAGACCCACTAAATAGATTGCTCTAGAAAATAATGATAATGTCAAGCCCTTAAGACTCAAATATCCAAACTCAAACATCTGTATTCCATAAAAATAATTTCTCTTTTGGTTGGTTAATGAAACCTTGGAGAGAGAGAGAGAGAGAGAGATGCAACGCGATGTTCAAAATGGGACCTGGCTTGCTTGGGAGCCAGTACGTATTTTATCATTTATGTTGTAAATGGGGTAATTCCCTTTTCTGTACTTCGAAAGAATAGTGTGAGGCAGTGAGGTCAAGTTAGTGCAGACTGGTTTGTTTGTGAAAGTTGGGTAGTCTTGCGTACAAGTTGTGTTCCAGAGTATAATTCTTAGGTACTCCCGGCACAGAAAATAGTGCTCCCTCCTCTCACATTCATGGTAGAGTCCGCTCATTAAATTCATGATAGTGTTCACCATTAATGTGAGAGAAAGAAACACCATTTCACTATATTCCGAAACTACCTAAGAATTTTTCGTGTTCCAAGTGCTTATTTGGTAGTCAGCCGAAAGTTCCCAGTTCTTGGCTGAAACAACAAAAATATGTCTAGTCTGCTTAATAAAGTTTAGAGAGAGAGAGGTGGGGACCTGGCATTAATATATACCCAATCTGACACAAGCAGCAAGAGATATTGCAATGGGGTAATTCTTACATGCTTTGGAGCAATGCTCCCTCCTCTCACATGAGGGTGCAGAAAATTACAATAAGTCCAATATACAGAGGCAAATAAAATAAGTGCATGGCATTGGCAGTAACCAAAATAGAAAATCTATTCTTCTAATCAATTTCTGGGGAGGCGCCATTGTTGTGTACTAGGGTGACAATAGGAAACACATAAACACCACGAGACTAGTAAGGAGAAAAGAGGCCAGCTGGTCCCCAGCTACAAACATTTTAATTTCAAATAACAACAAAGACAGAACAGAGACTAAAGCGACAACTAAGGACACAAACACAGACCACATATTTTGGTGGGGGCGATTTTAAGCTCACGGGGTGGCCAGGATATGAAATCATACTATCAGAGAGAGAGAGAGAGAGAGCAACACAACCAGACCTTATCTCCCCCAATTCCTCCATTAACATCCTTTACAGCTATGAAAGCAAAAGCAATCTCACATGGGCACCAACTGCTTAATTTTGCTTTGCTCTTCCCCCACCTGGCTTCTATTCATCTCTCCTCCCAGCCTATTTTGCATTTTATTTCTAGTTCATTTCAATTGCTGGGGCCGCCTTTTTTTCTTCAAGATGATATTTTGGTCACGTCCCTGCTGGATCGGTTGTATTTCATGTGACTCTTGACAAGCTGTCCAGCTGCAATGGCAGACATCAGGGAGAGCTCTCCTGCCAAAACAGCACCAGCTACAATGGTGGCTAAGAGCCTTGAGTTTGATCCTGGGGACTCTTTGCTTGCACCCTTCACACCAAGCAAATTTAAGCAAGCAGACTGAGAAGCAAGTTGAGTCCCACCTCCAATGGTACCAACCTGACAAAAACATAAATCAAATAAACCATCAAGTTTAGAATCAATAATTCAATTAATTATAACTAGGGAATTCTTGATTACCTCAATAGAAGGCATAGTCACAGAGATGTGAAGATCCTTCCCATCATTGAGGGCCTCAATCATGGTGATGCAGTGAGAACTCTCAATATTTTGTGCCGGATCTTGGCCAGTGGCAATAAAGATTGCAGAAACAATGTTGCTGGCATGGGCATTAAATCCACCAAGAGCACCGGCAACTGCAGAACCAGCAAGGTTTTTAAGCATGTTGAGCTCTACCAGGGCTGCTACATTGGTCTTCAATACCTTCTTCACCACCTCTTCCTTGATTATTGCTTCACAAACAACAGATTTTCCACGTCCTTCAATCCAATTTACAGCGGCAGGTTTCTTGTCCGAACAAAAATTTCCTGCTCAATTACGTAACGTGTAAATAACAAGAAACTGAACTGATATTTCCAAGCTTGATTCTTTTATTTATTTTATTTTTAAAAAAAAAGACATTTACACAATGAATATGGTTTCTTTAAAATATAAATAAATTGGCCTAGCCTTAGGAAATTAACTCACATACATCCATATGAAAAGAGAGATCTAAATAGTCAGCAAGTACAAAGGAATTACTTTCTTATTCCATTTTGTTAAATTTCACTCACATCTCTAATAAGACAACTGCTTATAAAGAGAAGTCTAAATGAAATGAACTTCTTAAAAAGAATTGCAGCATGATGTTGAAAGAGAAAATATTTTAAAATTCATTCACAATTGAGGGGCCAGAGTTGGTGCTAATAATTCACCAAGTATGCACATGATATGGTGCTTAAACAACACATAGCGTTCTTTTCAAGATAAAAATGAAGGGATCCAAAGATAAAACAACTGCTGTCATGTGGGAGAATCTGCTTTTGCATACACATTAATTACTGAAATAGCAAACTTGATATTTTACTGCAACTAAAAGTCCACAATTTTTTACTCATAGAAACAACAAAACCTTAATACAAAAATTTTAGGGTCAACTGTGGATTTCTATAGTAAATCCATTCATAATAATGTAACAAAATTTTACGCTGACTGTCAACTTAACCATAGTAAATAATACCAAAAAAAAAAAAAGAAGAAAAAAAGAATAAAAGATAGAGCTCAAACAATAAGCTGGTGTTAAAAGTTTTAAACATTTTAAAAGACAGTTCGACATAGATAAGGATAATGAACCCATACCAATAACTCCATCGAATTAATACAGATCTAATTTGAAGTATTGTCAAATCAGTTGAATTCGCAATTTCTTATGGACTGATGTTGACAAATATCCATGGCAAATAAATTGAAACATCAATTCAAGACAGAAGATAAATCCATTATTGGGGGTAAAAATACAAGCCCAAGAAATAGCTTACTCATAGAAGTAAAATATATCCAGCCTAAACCAGTCTCACCAACCACTAAACTGTAAATTCTCAACTTTTATAGTAGCAAAGAGCAAGGCACTCACCGGAGATGCCAATTACATCCATGTCAGGGAAATCAGTTTGAAGAAAATCAAGAACATTTTGAACCCCTTTCGACACCATGTTCATTCCCATCGCATCACCTGTGCTGCAGGTAAATCTCATATACAGATTCTTCCCAGCGAGAGAGCAATGAATACTTTGTAACCTCGCAAATCTACTCGACCTGCAATCAATTAAACCAATGTCACTATCACTGAACAACTTCTTCTTTTTTTCTTTTTTTAGAATCCTAGAACTGAACTGCCTTAAAATCAATACTCTCTTCATTTAATAGTATTAATTATTAGTAGGATCAGATAAACCACCAACTTTCACTCAAATACTTTTTTTTTTTTTTGAAAAACAAACACACACACAAGGTAGAGGGAAAGGAAAGGGGTTGTAACTTTCACTCAAATACTGATTTTTCTTTTTTCCTCTCTCTTCTTGGACACAAAATTGTAAAATTCTGATTTCCTAACAGTAATTATTCTTCTCAGAACAGAACCAAAAAATAAAATAACCACTGACAAAACCAAGGCATCACCCACCGAAAAACCAAAATAGACGTGTCCATGTATTTGAACCTATCAACATCATCGTTCTTCAATCAAAACAGAGGGCAACGAAAAGAAAAAAAATACAGACAAACTATAAAATCAAAGTCAAAACAAAAAACCATAAAGAAAGACAACTAAGCAAGAATCAAATTAAAGAAAGTCAGAAGACAAGTAGCAAATGAAAATAAACACGTGACAAGACAGAAAAAAACAGACCTGTTGAAAACAACAGACAAAGCATCGAAATTGACTGGATCTTCCACGAAGAACTTCAACTCTGAAGCTCTTTTAGCAGAGGCGAACCTCACCACTGGCGCTCTCGTCATTCCGTCCCTCAACAACGTGCTAGTGGCCCCACCTGACACGTGAATGGCTTTGCAGCCACGGTTTGTGCTAGCCACAAGGCACCCTTCGGTTGTAGCCATGGGCACCGAGTACTCGAACCCATCCAGCAACAAGGGTCCCGCAATTCCCACCGGAATTTGAATATACCCAATTGGCATTTCGCAACACTGCCCCAGAATCGAAGCGTAATCGAACCCTTCTAGAGGCAACCCCTGGACTGACCGACCTGTGGTTCTCTGCAACGCTTCGCGTCGAATCGAGGCGGCTCGCTTACAGTCACCGAGCTGTGATTCTAGCGAGTGCGAAGCGATTTTGCCGACGAGGACCGATTGGACGATCTCCTCGTCTTCTTCGGTGGAGAGAGTTGAAATCAACGGTTCAGGATGGGGCTGTGGTTGCTGCGGTGGCCTACGGCGGGGATCTTCGATGAGGAAGTTGTTGTGGTGGTGGTTGTCCAGGTCCCACGCGTCGTGAGAGGCGCGTGAGATGAAGGACTGCACGAAGTCGATGCCGAAGAAACCGAGGAGGTAGATGAAGGAAGCCATGAGGGAAACAATGGCGGCGATCTCCGGGAGCGAGACCAGGTGGAGGGGCGTGGAGTTTCGGATCTTGTCGCGCCACCGGTGGAGCAGGTAGTACGCCACCGAGAAGAACAGCGTGAAGAACACGGCGTTCGTCAAGTAGAGTGGCAAAGGCAACGCGTCCGATGCTTTCGGGGTTGCCGGTTTGTTTGGTTGTTGGCGGCGGCGGGTCCCGCTGTCGTGCACGGTCGTGGCGAGAGGCCGTTGTGGCGGCTTCGGGGCCCGCCGGCTGATATCCATTTTATTCACCGGCGGAGATAAACAAACTGAGTTTAGTTTTTTTTTTTTTTTTCTCTCTTTTTTTTTAATTTAATTTTTTTACTTTTAAGGAAAAAAAAATTAAATTTAACATAAAAAGAGAGGAGGGCTGACAGAGGAGAGGCACAGTGCGTGAGGTGGCAAAAGAGAGAGCGTGACTCGTGAGTCTTAGCGAAGGTTTAGGACTCGAAGTGGTTTAAATAGAGAGCGCGGGTGTCGACTCAACTACACACGTGTGAGATACTGTCCTCGAAGCAGACATTGGCCTCTCTCACAGCTCACTTCTCACCACTTTGCACGTGCTTCCTACCTTAGCTCATTCGTTACAACAACAACAAAAAAAAAAGAAAAAAAGAATAATACTAGGTTACCATATTTTCGCACAACAGGTCATATCAAATCTAGGTCTATTATTGAAAGTTTGAATTTACTTTTTTGTCCTCCAGTAATAATTAGTAATAATCTGTTAATTCACCGTCAATTATTTTTGGTACGATTATCATTCCACAAATAGAAGTATTTGTGAGGTGTAGAGACTTATGGCCTGTTTGGGAGTTTAGAGGAGGAGGAGAGTAGAGGGGAGTAGAGGGGAGGGGAGTAGTGGGGAGGAGAGTAGAGTAGAATGATTACCCTCCACTTGTTTGGATGTTTTTATAATTAGTAAGGGGGAAGGGAGTAATTAGCCCTTCCCCTTATTTTTAACATTGTAATTTTATAAATATAATAAGGGTAAATTAGGTAACTTACTTTATCAATAATTTTATGTGCTCTACTCTCCCTCCAAATCTCTCCAATTTGGGGGAATTAAAAATGAGGGAGTTGGAAGTAGTTGAAACCCCTTCAAACCCCTCCAAACCCCTCCCCCTCCTTCCTTAAAAAACTCCCAAACAAGGTAATTGAATTACTCCCCTTCCCTCTACTCTACTCCCCCTCCTTTTTTAAACATCCAAACAGGCCATTAGAGTTAGGGTTCAAGTCTCTATGAAGGAGTTTCACACACATATACACTCAGATTAAATAAAAAATTAGAGTAAAATTTCTATTTTATATAAAAAAATATTTGTAACTTAGAATTTGTTGTGGGTGCAATATTTCTTTTTCTTTTTTTTTTTTAAAGTTTTTATTGAAAAACAACCATCCAATGTAGTTGAATGTGAATGCCCACCTAAAGGCAATGGTTAAGATATATTTAATATTTTATTAAATATAACTTTTAAACTTTCTTTTAAAATAAACTAAAATTGTACATATATGTCCAAAAAAACACACATAGCCATAATGGATCTGTGTGTAAGCTAATAATCATTAAACATGTGTATTTTTTTTATAAAAAAAAGTATACATTATAGTTCATAATTGAATATTTATTAATTTTTAGTGTATGTCCTTACAACACTCATTTGGGATTCATTAAAAAAAAAAATCTAAATTCAAATTTCATGAATTAGTGTAGGTGAAATTCAAAGTTGTCCTAAGACCCATACTTTTGTCACAAATGTATATATTTATATATGTGTGTATAGAATTTCAACCTACAACGCTTGATAGTTTTTAAAACAAAAATGATGGTGAAGTTCATTACCTGTTGAATAAGGTTACCTAGGTCTAAATCAGTTAAAACATTTGTGGGTACATCGTAGGCAACTAGGCATTAATTCACAGTGTCGGTACGTTTTAATATTAGTTGACAATGACACCTTGTTTATATGCCATAGGTGTTTGTACTACCTCATAGAGAGGATGGGAGACTTATTACAGTCTAGATCCTTATTGACCACCCAAGATGCAAGCTACAACGTACATTTATGAATTTCATACAATGTCTTAAATTTCCACTCGTTTTAGAGCATACATATTCACATTATTTTTAACACAAAATAAAAAATAGAGCACATTCACAGTGCGCTAAGTTTTGTTACAAATTCATTTTTCTATTTCAACTTCTTATTATTTTGAATACACCCTCCAGCATCAGCGATTATTTCAATTTTGTATAGACTTAAGACTTTCTTATTAGGTTCTTTTCTTGCAAGTTCATGGGATTTCAAGCACAAATGGCGTCCTCATTCCCATACAACTTTCTCCTACACTGATCAAGGTTGCTTTGCTTGAAATCGCGAACATCGTTGGTAACTAGATCTATGGGGGAAAGTCTACAGGCAACACTGATTTGCAAGTGTTAGCGATCTACAAGCAACATCTAGCGGCACTCAATTGAGAGAGGACTAAATGGGTGGGAGGAGAGAGAGATCTTACTTTGTCGAATGAGATTAAAAATAAATAAATAAAGATGTGAAAATAAAGAGAGAAAAGTTGAATTCGGATGTTGAATATCATTTTCACTTTAAAAGAAAAAAAAAAAAATCTATAAAATAGAATCTGGATGTTCAATATTTTGATTCACCTTTGGATATATAAGTGGAATCTTAATGTTCACTTTTGAAAAAAAAAAAAATTGAATCTAGATCTTCAAAATCTAGATTCTTCAAGATTTGATTTATTCATATAATCATATCTATATAATTTGTTCTCTTCAAACCCTAAAAACTTAAATAATGTCTATAATTTACCAATTTTTTCTTGGTTCGCCATAACTCCCCCCCCAGATGAGGATTGGAGATTCAATTAAAAAAAATATGGTGTAAAAACATATGTTTACACTCTCCAATATCATGCCCATCAAATATTTTAAAGTCAAGCAATAGACATCTTTGGACACAATTCTATCCTACCAAACAAATTAAAAATAGAAAGAAGAAAAAAAAAATTTTACAGCCATCAAAATCTTAGACCGCCATGTGACCACTGACCATGGCCAACAAACATCAACCAACTCTTCCTCTACCAAAAAAAACTCTTCCACTACCAAAACCAAAATGGAGAAGTACACAACCACTAGTCCAATTTCGAAACCATGTCCTCTCCTCCACTACCACATTCATTCGTTTCAACAAACACACACTCACCGATCCCCACCATATCCCATTCCCTTATCAAACCAAAGATATCCCATTCCCTTATCAAACCAAAGAAGGATGATGAGGATGACCCCAACACTACAGTGTAAAAACTCAAAAGCACAACAATTAGCCCAACGGTTTCCTTATTGTAGAAGGAAAGACTATTCCTTGGTGTAGAAGGAAGTCTATTCCTTATTAAAGAGGTAATGTATTCCTAGTCCAAAAGGAAATAAACTCCTTGTTAAAGAGGTAATATATTCCTAGTCCAAGAGAGAATAGTAAAAGAGTCTTATAAATAGACAATGCTACAAAAAATTTAATGGCTTTGGCTTTCGTCCAATGGTCCTCCCTGTGGGGAGAGGGAAATTAGAGTTTGAAACCAAGAGAGAGAGAAAAGAGATTTTCCAGGAGGAATGCAAGAGGAAAGAGAGAGTAAAGTATTGTCGCATTCGAGAAGATAGGCAAGGAGGAGAGAGCAAAAGGGTTGCTGCCTTCAAGAAAATAGCCAAGGAGGAGAGAGCAAAAGGGTTACTGCCTTCAAGAAGATAGCCAAAGAGGAGAGAGCAAAGTATTGCTGCATTTGAAAGAAATAATTAGTGTGTGTGTGTGTGTGTGAGCAAAGAAAAACAAGAGAGATTTTTTTTTAGCCATGAGGCATACACAAAAATTATTGTAATTGATTTGATAATAGTGAAATTATTCAGAATTTGTCTCATGGTTTTTTCCCTTCAAGAGAAAGGGTTTTCCACGTAAATTGTGTGTTCTTGTGTATGATTGTTATTTTGGATTGCTAATATTTTGAAAATATTATTTGGAACCCAACAAGTGGTATTAGAGCTAAGGTTAGAGTAGAAGCGATGGCCGGAGAAGAAGGCAAGGCTTCAGGAATTGAGAAGTTTGATAAAACAGACTTTGGATATTAAAGGATTCAGATTGAAGAAGATCTTTATGGGAAGAAGTTGCATTTGCCTCTATTGGGGAAGAAACCTGATACTATGAAGGATGAAGAATGAAACATTCTTGATAGATAGGTATTGAGAGTTATTCGATTAACTTTATTAAGATCAACTGCGTACAATGCTGTGAAAGGAAAGACAAACAAGTGGTATCAGAGCCTATGGTGGTGAGGTGTTCATGGTCCCTACCCAGCGGGGACAGAGAAAGCCTAAACGGACCACACACAAAGGTCCTGGAGAAGAAAAAAAAAAAGAGGCTCAACAAGGAATATTGCTAATGGTGCTAAATAATGGTAATGGTATGGTGCGAGGTTCCCATGGACATGGACGTGCGGGGTTGGCACATAGTTCCCATGGATGGCGTATGAGAGACCCATGGATGACGCGTTGATGAAGTGAAAAGCCCATTAGGCAAGGGGGAATGAGTAGGACTTATTCATGGCCCATAGAGAGGTCTTGAAGCCCATAGAGAGACAGACTCACAAGTGAAGGGGAGATTGTTGGGTTACATGTGTGAGTGAAGTCCCACATTGAATAAAGATGAGAAGAATAAGTGGTTAATATAACATAATTGAGCACATACCCATTGAGCTTAGACCTTTTGAATTAAAGTGTGTCTCTATACGTTATATTAATTATTCAAGGAAACTCTCCAAGGTGTTTATCTCCTAAACAAGTGGTGTCAGAGCTTGGTTGATTTAGTGGATGACTCTTTGTGTGAATTAAGATGGAAGAGAAGAGATTGTTTTGATTAAGGTAGAGCTATTCAAAGAGAAAAAGAGGACTACTTGATTAAGGTAGAAGCTATCCCAAGAGGAAATAAGATAGTTGAAGACAATTGATGGAATTTGTGGATGACTCTTTGTGTGAATTAAGATGGAAGAGAAGAGATTGTTTTGATTAAGGTATAGCTATTCAAAGAGAAAGAGAGGACTACTTGATTAAGGTAGGAGCTATCCCAAGAGGAAATAAGATAGTTGAAGACAATTGATGGAATTTGAGTCAAGGTGGAGATTGTTGGTGCTGTGACTTAAATAATACTCTCAAGTGTAGGATTGTCGCAAAGTAATAACTCGAAAAGTCTGAGGTCGAATCCACAGGGAAAAAAGAATTGATTAGCAAACCACAAGAGAATAAAATTAAATAATAAAGTTAATTGAAAAGATTCTTGATAGTTTAGTAAATGTAATTTGAATTGAGAGAAAATAACTATATATTAAAGCGCTAAGGTTTAGGGATCCACACACAACACATCTATTGGTAGTCTTAACAATATTTATTCTGTAACTCAACTAAAATTCATACGAAGGATGATCTTAATCGGATAATTTAATAATAAAAACTCAAGAATTAATTGTCTAAGATAGTTTCATGCAATTGATTGATTTTAGGCAAAACAAAACTATTGAATTAGTTCGCAGGGAATACTAAGCATTTAACGTGCTCGGAGTCTACGATAAATCAAAGAATTATACAGAACTAAACACTTTTCTAGATGAGTAAAACAATTAAAAACATAAAAACAATAAATAATTATTCAAAACATACCAATAAACGGTTGGGTTTCACCTCTTGCCTTAGCAAGGCTTCTAGCAAGCCATAACACAAATAAAACTCTAAAAACTGTAAAGAAACTGTAAGAAAATCTAAATTATGTTCTACAGCAGCTCCTCCTGAATTCTGCCCTAAAGAGCCTTTAAATAGGTCAAGGAATCCTATTACAAGTTGAATTCCTGTTTGGAGAAAATTCCAAGTTTTTAGGCTTCACTTAACCGTCATTTTTGGCCTATTTACCTTTAGAATTCGGACTTTTGGTAAATTACAAAGTTGTAGCTCTTTAAGTTAGCTTTCTAGCTCAACTTGAATAATCTCGATTGGATATCTGAGCCAAAAGTTATGCTTCAAATAATAACTGGTGTGCAAGCTGGAATCCTAATCCGAATTGGACTTGGATTATGTGAAAATTTCCTTTGATTCCTTACTCCAATTGGTCTTGGATTTAATTAGGTTGGACTTCTTTGACTTTATCACAGCCCTTGTAAAATTAAATTCCATTAACTTTCTTCTTTGCATAAATCCACTTATTTAATTTTATTATTCTACAAAGGCGTAAATACACTTTTGGTCCCTACATTTTGAGGTCATTTCTATTTTGGTCCCTACATTTTCATTTCACCACTTTTAGTCCCTAAATCAATTAATGCGTTTCATTTTGGTCCTTACCGTTACTCACTTAACAGAAATTGCTGACGTGGCAAACGCGTCCACTGTTGGCACATTAAATACTGACGTGACCAATAAAATAATATTAAAAATGCCACATCAGCTTATAAATTAAAAATATATATATATATTTATTTTAACTAAATAAAAAAATTAAAAACAGATTATTTAAAAAAGAAATTAAATTAATTAAATTAAAAAAAAATAGATTATGTTCTTCCCAATCATCCTGAGTTCTTCCTCAAAATCAAGAACATGCAACATGAAACACCCAAAATCAAAAAGTCATAGATGTACAAAATACAAAGACCAAAGATTCAAAACACAATGCATGGCCAATTTCCCTTTGATTCAGAATCCGACGCTTCTTCTTCACTCTCTCTCTCTCTCTCTCAATCCCCAAACCCGCTCAAACCTCCGACCCATCTCCCTAAATGGATTGCCTGGGTCCGCGCCACGCCACCCGACCCAGCCCCGGATTCGGCGGTGGAGGAGGAGGAGGAGGAGGGGGACGCGAGGACTATTGGAGTGAAGGAGCAACGGAGACTCTAATCGAAGCGTGGGAAGAACATCTAGTGCAAGAATCGTCAAAACGACGATGAAGGAAGTCCAATCGACGATGATGTCCTGGGTTTGCTCCACGACGACGATGATGTTCTGGGTTTGCTCCACGACGACAATGATTTTCTGGGTTTGCTCCACGACGGCGGGCCAATCGAATACTCCCTCGCCGATTCCAAGTCGATCCTCAATCCACTCATCTCCGTTTGCAAATCCGTCTTAGGTTTTTCTTTCCGATCTGGGTTTCTTCTTTTTTAGCTAAAGTTTTGGTTTTGTTGAGTTTTTTGTGTTCTGTTTGTTTGCTGGGGAAATAGAACGATTAGAAAGAAAATTAATTGCTGGGGTTTATTTGGTTTTCGAAAGAATGAATTTTTTTTTTTTGTGTGCTGATCTAGTTGTGCTTTGTTTGGTTCCGAAGAACAATGAAAAGAAATGAATTCTTGGGTATTGGAAGTAGATGATGAATGTTAGTTCAGTTGAATAAAAGAGATTTATTCATTTTCTTGACTATCATACAAACTTTTTATTTGATTTGATTTGATGTGTGATTTTTGATCTGTGTCAGGTGGGCTTGATCTGGTTTTTGATCTGCGTTTTTGACGATCTTGAATGGTTGTTTGTTGTTGTTGTTGTTTTTTTTTTTTTTTTTTTTAATTCTGGGTTTGTGTTCTTAGATCTAGGATTGTCTTCTTGTTGTTCTTGTTCAAGCACTTTTAGATCTCAATTAATGTGAGTTTTTGTTTTTAATTTTGTTTATTTAATTAAAATTAATAAATTAATTTTTTTTAATTTAGATGCTGATGTGGCAAATTTTTAATGCCAAAATAGATTTTTTTTTAATTATTATTTTATTGTGCCGTCAGCCACGTCAGCAATATCTGTTAAGTGAGTAACAGTAAGGACCAAAATGGAACATGTTAATTGATTTAGAGACTAAAAGTGGTGAAATGAAAATGTAGGGACCAATATAGAAATGACCCCAAAATGTAGGGACCAAAAGTGCATTTACGCCTTCTAGAAAAGACAAATTTATGCATTAAAATTCAATTAAGCACAAGATTGATTATTTAGCATTATTCCAAAATTAACTATAAAATGCATGAATTAACTCAAAATAAGTATGATAATGTTTTTCTAATAATAATATAAATATGCAAAAGTAAGCTATTATCAGTTGGGAAATTGCCTCAAATTCCAATTGTGACTTGGAAAGTCAATTAGGTTTCCTAATTGAAGAAGCAAAAATTAATTTGGGTTTTTTTTATTGTAAAAGGAAAGACTATTCCTTGGTGTAGAAGGAAGTCTATTCCTTATTAAAGAGGTAATGGATTCCTAGTCCAAAAGGGAATAGACTCTTCGTTAAAGAGGTAATATATTCCTAGTCCAAGAGGGAATAGTAAAAAAGTCTTATAAATAGACAATGCTACAAAAAATTTAATGGCTTTGGCTTTGGTCCAATGGTCCTCCTTATGGGGAGAGAGAAATTAGAGCGTGAAACCAAGAAAGAGAAAAGAGAAGATAGGCAAGCAGGAGAGAGCAAAGGGTTGCCGCTTTCAAGAAGATAGCCAAGGAAGAGAGAGCAAAGTGTTGCTGTATTTAAAAGAAATAATTAGTGTGTGTATGAGCAAAGAAAAACAAAAGAGATTTTTTTTTAGCCGTGAGGTATACACAAGAATTATTGTAATTGATTTGATAATAGTGAAATTATTCAGAGCTTGTCCCGTGGTCTTGTCCCTTCAAAAGAAAGGGTTTTTCATGTAAATTGTGTGTTCTTTTGTGTGATTGTTATTTTGGATTGCTAATATTTTTGATAATATTATTTGGGATCCAACAAGTGGTATCAGAGCTAAGGTTAGAGTAGAAGCAATGACCGAAGAAGAAGGCAAGACTTTAAGAATTACGAAGTTCGATGAAACAACCTTTAGATATTAGAGAATGCAGATTGAAGATGATCTCTATGGGAAGAAGGAATATGGCTAATGGTGCTAAATAATGGTAATGGTATGGTGCGAGGTTTCCATAGACATGGATGTGCGGGGTTCCCATGGATGTGCATGCGAGGTTGACACGTGATTCCCATGGATGGCATAGGAGAGACCCATGGGTGACGCGTTGATGAAGTTAAAAACCCATTAGGTAAGGGGGAGTAAGTAGGACTTGTTCATGGCCCACAGAAAAGTCTTGAAGCCCATAGAGAGGCAGACTCACACGTGAGAGGGAGATTGTTGAGTTACAAGCGTGAGTGAAGTCCCATATTGAATAAAGATGAGATGAATGAATGATTAATATAACATAATTGAGCACATACCCATTGGGCTTGGGCTTGGGCTTTTTGGGTTAAAATATGTCTTTATATGTTATATTAATTATTTAATGAAGCTTTCCAAGGTGTTTATCTCCCAAACATCCTTTGTCCACAAACAAAAACTTAGGAAAAAACAATTTTTCCATGAAAATATATGAAATTGCACAAACTAAAAGTAGGTTTTTGGATTGCATGTTCTTTATTTTCTTAATATATATATCAAATTTTATGTCAATTGAATATTATTTGCTTTATAATCTATAATATTATATTTTATGCATAATTTTAAACTATAAAAACTAGCAATTTAAACAATTTATTGTTAACATAATTATGTATCTTTAATTTTCTAGAAATTTTATAAGCATAGAGGATATAAGAAGAAAATGTAATCCAATGGTGGATTTGTCAAAATTTACTTCCAAATAAAAAGATATTGAGCAAGGTTGTAACCTTAAGCTATAACCAATTTTGTAGAAAAATTTTGTCAAATTTTTAGCAAAATTTTGTCAATTTTTTAGCGAAATTGTCAATTTTTTTTTTCTAGTTTTGATTAAATAGATGTTTTATACCATCTCAATAAAAAAATACTGTATATTTTCCAAGGATCAAAATACAAAAGTTTGCTACATATTTCCAACAATAAAGTCCAAAGAAATAAATTTATCCTTACCATTGGACAGAGCCCCCTCTCCTTTTCCTTATCCTCTCATCCAAATTTCAAAGAAGACAATCAATAGAGACGCGTTTCTTCAGTAAAACGAAAGTCACGTGCCAGTTCTGGCATTGGGGCCATCACATCAGATAATCACCGCACTTAACTTCAATCACCTTAACTAACTTTGTTTCATTCTCAAAAAAAAAAAAAAAAAAAAACTTTATTTCAATATCTGCATTTTGCCTTCTCTCACATCTATTAAAGTTAAAAGGGATCAGTTCAAACTTTTAAAAACCTTCCTTTTTCTAGCTCTTTCCAGCAATGACGGTAAAACTTCTTTCTTCTATAGTAAGAGCTAGGCCATTTCCTAATCTTAAGAAAATTACGGCAGACACCGTGAGTTGTTCGCATCCTATGCCAAAATTTGGAAAACTGGTCACATTTGTTTACCGATACCAAGTACATCATATTCGGCTTTTCATGTCGAATGCTGACATGTTGAGGATGATTGACAACCACAAATTGAGTCTTTGACGGCAAGGATGAAGTATCGTAGTGGAAATAACTCCTCTTTACCTAATCCAATTGATAATACTATTGTTCTAAATTTATTGGATATCTCCAAATGAACAATGTATAGGCATAGTTTGTTTGTTTAGCATTTTTGTTTGTTCAATAATTAGGGCTCAAGGTTTGAATCTAAACATTTTTGTTGAAAATATTATAAAATATCAATTGAGTTAAGTCTTAAGAGGCTCTTGACAGTAAACAATCATAAAACAATTTTTAGCAAATACATCGTATTCGGCTTTTCATGTCCAATGTTGACATGTTGAGGATGATAGACAACCACAAATTGAGTCCACGGGCAAAAATGAAGTATCGTAGTGGAAATGAGTTCTCTTTAGCTAATCCAATTAATAATACCATCGTTCTAATTTTATTGGATGTCTCCAAATGAACAATGCATAGACATAGTTTGTTTGTTTGTTTTGTTTGGCTTTTCTATTAGTTCAATGATTGGGGAGCAAGGTTTGAATCTAGACATTTTGTTGAAAATATTATAAAATATCAGTTGAGTTAAACGCTCTTAACAGTAAACAATTTAGAAGATTCAAATCCAATTTTTTTAGTAAAATAAAACAATCATAAAATATTACTAATTTACTATTAAACTCCTCTTAATATTATCGTTTATAGTTCTAATTAATATTCGTCATGCAATTTTGTCCAACTTGTTAGTGGTGCATTCATGGAACTCATTTTATGATTTTCCTTGTCCACAAACAAAAACTTGGGAAAAAGCAATTTTTCCATGAAAATATATGAAATTGCACAACCCGAAAAGTGGGTTTTTTTTTTTTTTTTGATAACACAGAAATAGAATACTTTGTGTGGTCTAACTCAAATAACGGATTTTGTTTTTCTAGTTTTAATTAAATAGATGTTTTATGCCATCTCAATAAAAAAAATAATGCATATTTTCCAAGGATCAAAATACAAAAGTTTGCTACTTATTTCCAACAAAAAAGTCCAAAGAAATAAATTTACCCTTAATATTGGAAAACTGAGTTGTTACCTACAAAATCCTGTAGAGTTCCACTCTATGGGGCTAACTTTATTGAAATTGATACTGTTAATAAACTGGTTTCAATTTTCAAAGTATAGAGAAATGTAAACCAGACATGAATATTGTCAAGCCGTTTTGAGGTCCTCCTTGATCCTTTCATACATTAGTCACGGTCATGGTCTTGGAGCCACTTTATTTAATGCATTTTACTCAAGACTTTATTAAGACTTCTATATATTCTCCCTCCTTTTTTACTTCCATTTTTGCTTTCTCTGCCTCTTCCCCCACCATTTTATAGTCTTAGCCCTTAAGTCTTGAGAGTCAATCAATGGAAACTCAAAACACGAATTGCATTATGTCTTGGTTAAAGAGCTTGGAAACGAACAAATGAAAGTGACGGGAAGTCTTCCACTCCATCCTAGTTGTTGTATTTTGAAAATTCAAATAAGGAGGTGGTCTCTTATTAGAAGCACTTGAGAACAACTAAATTAGTGGTAAGAGCAATTCCGAAAATTACAAGCAGATCGTGTTTCACGTACATGAATATACATCCCCCCCAACAAAAAAAGGCATTCCATGTTTTCAAAGTATTGCTACAGATATTTTGTGCTTTTCTTTCATCTTGTCAATAAAGAAAATGACTGAAGTTGAAAAAAATGCGAATTCAATTTGATGCATTCTTTATAACACCAATGACCACACATTCTGAATAATACAAAGCTGAAGCTGAACAGAAATTTGATGCAATTTGTTTCATTCTTTCTAGTACACCGGTGACCACATATTCTGAATAATACAAAGCTGAAGTTGGTAGGATCATCTCTAAAACTGTTAAGGGTACAGACGCTAAAGTTATTGCACTCAAGTTGTGGCTGTGATTGTATGACTTCTTTTTCCTAAGCGCATCATTCGACAATGACAGTGTACTGGCCCTTTCAAGAGCCTGGCGTGGATTTTTGATATCATATAAACTTATTGCAGATCAAACTCGCTTAGATAATTCTTTATCGTTGAGTTGGGTACGGAAAAACTCAAACGTGGTTTTGTTAAATTCTTCATCTTGTTGAGGGGATTAACATTGCAAAATTCACCTAATTCTAGGTAGATTAATTTGAACTCGACCTATCTTGATTTTGGGTCAAGCTAGCTGAACTATATATGCAATTAATGCAATCGCCTAAGGTCCTCAAATAAAAAAAGTCCCCACTTGTAAAAAAAAAAAAAAATTATATATATATATATATAATATGTTTATCTACATATTTTAATTACAAAAAAAAAAAAATCCTTTTATTAGTCAATAGAATGCATTAAAAATGCCCCATTGTATTTTAAAATACAGAAGATTAAAATGGAAAAAAAAAATCAAAATTTTTCAAAATTTGGCTAACAAAATTAAATATTAGGAAAAAAAAATGTATAAACTCATTCATGAAATATGCTAAAATCAAAATTAATATCAAAAAAATTCAATAATAACACAACGTAATTGTCTTGAAATATGCTAAAGTAGAGATAATAAATTTCTAAAACAAAAGAAAAAATCACTCATGGCTCTCTCTCTTTGCCTCTCCATCTACCATCTTACCTTTCTTTTCTTCATCTTGATTCTTGGATCCTTGATCTTTTTCTATAAGCTTTCTCATTCTTTGAAATAGCTTTATTGTGAAATCAATCTTTGTTCATTGCCTTCACTATAGATTCAAGAAGAATTGCGGTGTGGGCATAGCAGAGGTAACACTAGGGCCAGCTCAACAACTTTGGGGGTCTTAGGTGAAATTTTTAAGTGGGGTCATTTTTATATTTAAATATTAATTAAATAATATTTATTGAATTTTTTTATTTTTTATTTAAAATCTTTTTTTTTTTGCTTTTTGAGATGTAAAATTACTAATTAAGTTTTTGTATTTAAGTTCCTCTAACATTTTTTTTTTCAATTGATAATATGGCTAATCCACTTAATCTTTCTTGTGACATAGTAGACCTTAAGATTTTATTGATTTTAATTTTGAAAAACTTCTTTCTACAGATGCAACCGTAACATGTATTGTTAGTAATATTCTATAAGCAGTAAATGCATTTAGAAAAGAATCTAGCATTTTTAAATAATTAAGTGCATTAATTGAAGTATTTTCATCTATTTGCATAATTTCTTTTAAAACTATTAGTTCTAAAAGTAAATCTAAGTCATTAATATCATAATAAACATCATGTTTGAGAAAACTTTCAAGATTAAGACAATATTTTTTTCAAACTATATCATCTAGTGTTTTAGTTTCTCAAATTTAAATAAAAACCAAAAATATCTTCATTTATTTGAAATTGTTCAAACCTACTTTCTAAAAGATTCTTCATCAGATTGTGTTATCTCATCGTTGGCATTCTCATCAAATTGTTTTTTTTTCTACAAATTATACGTTTTTCACGAAATACAGGCTCTATTTCCATTTTGGATGCAATCCCTTTAGATGAAATCATAGCAGATGTAAACTCATCTTCCCTATATATATATTTTTAAAAAGATATGAGACCCTTCAATTGATCTATGGCAACATCAATAGGCATGTCTTTTGATTGTAAATTTTTACTAACAGAGTTAACGACAAATAATATATCATACCAAATAGTCATGCCTAACAAGAATTCAAAAACTTTCAATCTCATATGTTGCTAAACAATCAGTTTCACCTTTTGTTTTAGGATCTTTACTTGTTTTTGCTAATTGTAACAAAGCATCTCTTATTTCTAAAGCTTGAAATTTTCTTGCTTTTACACTTTCAATTCGACTTTCCCAACGTGTTTGTGACAATGGTTTGAGAGTTAAACTTGACACATTATCTTGTAAAATTTTCCATTGCTTTGTGGAAGAAGAAAACAATGTAAATATACGTTGTACTGTATTAAAGATATAGCTTTAGGGCAAGAATTGACCACATCACATAGCACATGGTTAAGATTATGACAACCATATGGTGTGTAAAATGCTTTAGGGTTTGTTGGTGCAAACACAATAATAATAAAAATAACACAACGAGAAACTGAATATTTCTTCTAAATATTATTAATTTAAAGAGAAAAAAAATTAAACAACACTATTTGGACTAAGGCGCGATACTCACTCTCTTTAAGGAGATTCAAGCCTTTAGTTGGCTAAACTTTATAACCGGTGCAGACCTTCTCTGACTTGTCTCCCCCAAGATACAACAGCCCAACAAGTGTCTGGTTAGAACAACCTCTGCACAAAGTGTTCAATCCCAAAGTTTCACAAAAAAGAACAACCTCCACCCTTCACCCCCTCCTTGCGCACTTATCTAGCCCAATATCTGATTCAATTCATATCAGCCTATTAATTACCACAATTAAAAGGAATAAAATAGTCTCTCATATTTTCAACGTGGGATTAAGTATTTTTACTAACTCCTCATCTTCCATATTTACTCCCACATCTCCCATATTCACTCCCACATCTTTACATTTAAGTTGTAATATTTATTCATTTTAATTAATTAATATTAAAATGCTCCAGCAGAGTTTATATCAATAATTCTTTTTTGTATCCCTTGTTTTTTTTTTTCCTTTCATATTAGATCCATTGTCATATCCTTGTCCACGTACATCATTAATATCAAGTTCAAGACTTTTTGTTACACTCATAATTTCATTGAAAATATCTTTTCCAAAAGTATCATCTACTTTTAAAAATTCTACAAAATGCTCATCTATTTTTATTGGACTTGTTGAAATATCCACATATTGTAGTACTAGAGTCATTTGTTCTTGATGACTTACATTGAGGGTACAATCAAGTATAATTGAAAAATATTTTGCTTCCTTAATCTTTTTAATAATTTTACTTTTAATTTCATTTGATAACAATTGTATAAATTCATTTTGTATATTATGTCCAAGATAATGATTATGAATTGAACCATGTTGAATACGTCAAACATTTTCTTGCATTGCTGGATCAAATTTTGCAATCATTTCAATTAGACTTAAAAAAATTTCATTATTTTCTCAGAATGCCAAATTATTTTTTCCAAAATTTTTTACTACAACAATAATTCTTAACAACACTTTTTCCAATGAGCTTTCTCTTTGTTAATTTGTTATTGGAAATCTTTATCAATTGTTTTATTTTTCAACAATCTCATTTCTAAATCAATCCAAGCATTCATGTTAGTAACATGCTCTTTGCTTGTTTCATGATTTTTAATCTTATTGCTGATATTTCTCCAATCATTAGTTACTTCATTAGTAAGTTGATTTGTACCACTACCATGTGTTGTTGAATTAAAAAACTTCAAAAAAAACAAAAACCTTTATCCAAATCTTTTGAATACATTAGCCATTTTCTATCAAATTTCTCCCCATTTGGTAATCTTTTAAAATAAAAATGTAGTAGAAAAATGTTTACGATCTTTATGTATAGGAAAATTTAGATCATTGTCTCTAATTGGACCATTTTCTACTAATAAATCTCTTAATTTTGTATCAATATTTTCCCATTGACTTGGATCATAGATATTATCAGTAAGTAGATTAGTAATTTTTTCATTTTCATTTAAATTATTTTGTTTTTCATTATCAATTATCGAAATTTTTCTCAGATATGATGTTTATTATGATATTGATGGCTTAGATTTACTTTCAAAACTAATAGTTTTAAAAGAAGTTATGCAAATAGATGGAAATACTCCAATTAATGTACTTAATTATTTAAAAAGGTTAGACTCTTTTCCAAATGCATATATTGCTTATAGAATATTACTAACAATACCTGTTATAGTTGCATTTGCAGAAAGAAATTTTTTAAAATTAAAAATTAATAAAATTTTATTTAAGGTTTACTATGTTACAAGAAAGATTAAGTGGATTAACCATATTATCAATTGAAAAAGAAATGTTACAGGGAGTTAAATATAAAAAAAATCATTTTTTTTTTCTAAATACAACTTTTTAAAACAATCCAATTTTCATGAGGTTGAAAATTACAATCATATTATTATTATTATTATAAACAAAAAAAAATAAATACAATTACTGCTTTGGAATGATTCCTCACGTACCTAACAAAGAGAATGCAAAGGAAGTGGCACATCAAATCATGAAGAAATAGAATAAAAGATGGTTGAAAAAGAGTAACATAAAGGAGAGCCTATTCAAGATCCTCCTACCTAGAGTAATACAAAGGAGAGCCTATTCAAGATCCTCCTACCAAGAGCAACTTCTTGCAGAATATTAAAAATTTCAGAGTTTTTAATTTTTTTTAAAAAATTTTATAAAATCACATTGCAGAGAATCATAGTAAGTTATAAGAAAAGACATAACATGGCACTGTGGCCCAAACCTCGTTTTCAATAATTTCTTATATCAAAAACTTTGTTTTTGTTTTTGTTTTTGATAAAAAAAAAAAAAAAAAACAATTCTGTTTGCGACATTCAGCTGGTGCACAAACAATTTTTCATTTCAACTAGTGATAAGTTGCATGGTTTAAAAAATAAATGTGTTATATACTAAGTTGCACCAACACGGACACAGGTACGGATATGACACGAGCACGGATATGGGAGTATGGCAATTTTTGAAAAATAAGTGTACTACACAGTGTGGGTACGACAATTAAATAATTAATTAAATTTTATATTTAGGCAGATTTTTTAATATTTTTAGAAGAGAAGGTCGGAGGAGTCGGACTTGTCCATGCCGAGAGAGAGAGAGGAAGGGACAGAGGACATAGCGACTGTTTATGGAGCTTGCTGACTCGCCGATCAGCCTGATCTAGTACCGACGATGGACAGAAGGCAGCGACCAGAGGGAGGGTTGGTTTATGGGTTTCACGGTAATGATTGTCTCAGACTCAAACTTTTTTTGTTTTAGGGTATATCTCAAAATCAACGGTAATGATTTGTCCATCTGTCAAAATCAGTGAATTTTTTTTTTCACTACTGGCGTGTCCACATCGTGTCGGAGCCATGTCGGTGCCAAGTCGGCGCCGTGTCGGAGAAGCAAAAAAAAAGAAAAAGACACCGCTCAGACACCGAAGTCTAGCAAGTCTTACCGGTATTAGTGTCCGACATGTGTCGAACACTGGTACTTTGCCAAAAATAGCGTGTCGGTGCAACCTAGGTTATATATTCTCGCCCTATCATTAGAAATATTTACAATAATTTATATATTTATAATAAAATATATAAATAATATTTATATATTATTATTTAAAATTATTAACCAATCCCTATTTGAATTATGAAAAGATTATCCCTATTTGAACATTTTCCCTATTAAACATTTCTATTTTCATAAAAATTAATCCCAACACTTTTATATTTTGTGCAACACTTATACTCCAAACTATATACTTCTAAATTTAATATTCAAATGGATGGACAAAAGTATTAAGTTGCATATTATAAATGTGGAAATAAATATGCATAACCACAAAAAAGAAAAAAAAAAATTCTACATACTAATCATTACAAAAAATCAATGACATAGTGAAATTGATATCTAACTTGAAATTTCAGTATGTGTTTGCGTGTGTATGTCTTATGTGTGTGTATTAGAAACAATGGGCAATTTACACAACTTCTAAGAGCAACCATATAGACAATAAGCAACATGACTTTATGGTAATTTAGAGTGATCATATTCTGAACCATGCTTGTCATCCCAATATTCCTAGAACTTAGCTCAATGTGGCATCATAACAACCTTAGCAGATCCTGTAAGAATTACATATAAAAATAAAAATAAAAGACCTTTTTTTTTTTTTAGTAAACAAAAAAAAAAAAGACCTGAAATACTACTACATGCATACGAAAAATTATACAGACCAAATACAAATTTTATACCCAAGACAAACAAAATTGTACAAATAAATTGATTCATTTAAAACTATTTTTTGCTTAAAATTGTACAAATATTAAACTGAATAACCATACTGGATGTCATCTAATAATCTCCATTAAATATTTATCCAATGTACACCAATCAAAATTTGATACTAACCTTAAAATAATTACAATCATTCTCAAGCTCATTGAAAAAATCAATCTTGGCCACAAAATAGTCGTTCAACCTGAAATTCTTAATACCTAAAAGAAATATGTGAGCTTGTGCGCACCCAGATATGGCTATTGGGCCTGAAAGGAGTTTGGGCTCACAATCTATTTGTATTGTGAGCTTTTGGATTTCCTACAATGGGAGATACTATGCTCGGCAGCCCATGTACCCAAGTCCCCTATGCTCTTAAGACCACTCTCCCCATCTTTCCAAGGTGATCACTTCCTCTCCTTAGTCTCTGCTCTCCAGAATCGCCAACCCTTTCAACTGAATCTTCCTTGCTTATTTATAGCCAAAGTTAGTAGAATGGCCATGATCACTTTCTTGGTGGGTGGAAGGAGAGGTCCAATACTGTCTCACCTAAATGGATGCTTAATTGTGAGTGGGGGAAGGTGGCAGTGGCATTGGAACTAGCTCCACCGTTAGACTTGATGCTCGGTAGAGGCATTCCCTAAGTAACGGAAGGAAGGTCCAAGCCATTTCACTTAAGTGGATGTTTGGTGATGGGTGGGAGAAGGTGATAGTGGCGTTGGAACCAGCTCCGCCAGTAGGTTCTATGCTCGGCAGCGGAATCCCCTAGGTGGTGCCGTGCATTCCAAGTTCAACCTGCTCGGAAGATATATCCGTCGGAGGCAACGAGACTTCACCCTTGCCGGCCAGGCCGTGAGTGTTTTTACACGTGATCAGCGTAAGACTCTTACACGTGTTATTAACTCTATGAGCTTCTGAGTAAGTGGGCTTGAAGGAGGGCGATGCCCGTACAGAGCTGAAAACTAGAAAATATATCAAAAAAATATTTGAGCTGAGAATCAAAGAGTAAAGTTAAAGATAAATCAAGAATTTGAGAGAGAGGAGTCGTTTACAGTGGAGATAAATAAAAATGGAAAATGCTTAGGAATTGTAATTTCCCCATTACAATTCCTAAGCATCATTGAGATAATGTAAATCTAATAAATATATAGATTTTTTTTTTTTTGGAGAAATATAGAGAGTTGAGTTTGCATATTTTGTTGAGGAATGAGAATAGTTGTAGAAAACTAAGAAAAGTTGGGATAAACCTATAAACGTAAGGGTTTTTATTATTATTTTTTTTGGTTAAGGGTTAATTGAATTAAAAAAATTAACAGCAGTTCCCCATCATAATGGGGAAAAAAAAGCAATTGTCAACCCATATGGTAATTAAGAAGGAGAGAGAGACATGGAGATCAGACTTGCTCAAATTCTAACGTTCATGATGATTAATAGTGTAATAGGAAAATGAAGTAATTATGAGGCGAGAGAGTAGGTATATATATATATATATATTTTTTTTTTTTGGATTGAAAAAGGTTGAGAGAGTATAGGTATCGAGATTTAAGGAAATGAAAACATCATAATTTTTTTTCCCTTTAGGAGGAATCAACCGTACATAATTATGTAAATGACATAAATAACCACAACAAATGTGAATTAAATTGGCTTAAAATTAAGTCATTAATTAAAAAATTAAATTTAGAAAAGATGATATCTGTCATTGTTACATGCTTTAAGAAAGGGACATGTATCATCGCTGCATGCATCCTCCAGTTTAAGGATTCAACTTTTATATTATACTAGTCGCAATTCCACGCGATAGTTGAGAATAAATAATTATTTTGTATTGTAATATAATGTGTAATTTTTTCTCTAAAATTTTTTTAAGATAATTTATTCTCCTTAAAAATTAAACAATTTCTATTCGGTCCAATTAAATCTACTTCAATCGAATTTGGTCCACTCGGTCAATTTCGGTCCTCCAGTCTATTTTAGACTAATTTAGCCATAAATTGATTTTTTTGTAGGATTTCTTTTCAATTTTAGCTCAAAAATTCTTTTTTTCCCCTTAATTTTTGGGTTGAAAAATATGAAATTTTATTATATATAGGCTAAACTCTTTAGTTTTGAGTTAAAAAAATACAAAGAACATACTAAAATAAACATTAGAAATATGAGCCCTAAAAATGAAATAAAAATGATAATTATTCAAAAGTCATATTCGGTCGACATTGTTTCTATTTGGTCGATTCTGTCCTCTTCGGTCTCATTTGGTTCTATTCAGTTCATTTGATTCTATTTGGTCCTATTTAGTCCATTCTGTCCACTAAACTTCTATTCGGTCCAATTTAGTTCACTTCTCTCCAATTTGGTCTACATTGGACCTATTCGGTTGTTTCTATCCACTTTGGTCCTATTTGGTCGATTCTATCCATTTTGGTCCTATTCAGTCTATTTTGTCTACTTTGGTTCTATTTAGTGTTATTCGGTCGACATTGGTCCTATTTCGTCCATTTTATCTACTTTGATCTATTTCAGTCCTATTAGGGCCCTCAGTCTATTTTAGTCCTATTTGGTCCATTTTGTCCACTTTGATCCTATTCGGTCCACTCTATCCACTTTAGTCCTATTCATTCCACATTGGTCCTATTTGGTTCACTTCAGTCCAGTCTGTCCACTTCCGTCTTATTCCGTCTGCTTTGGTCCCTCTCCATCTATTCGGTCCACCTTGTTCTTATTCGGTCCTATTCTATCCATTTGGTCCACTTTGTTCAATTTGGTCCATTTGATTTATTTTTTTGTGTACTTACATAATAGAAAAAGGCATGTTTGAGTTAAAAGCACCAAATTTTTTATAAAAAATATATAAATCTCAAATTGATAATATCTAAACTTTTAAGTATAGCATTTATTATTGTTACATTTTTGTTGAGCCACATTAATGTAGTATTTTAGTCCACTTTGGTAAGACTAAATTCAAATGAAAGTCTTTCTAAACATGAAGGCTATGAATATACAAATGTAATCTTTAGGGCAGTTATCCATTTGTTTTAACATCATTACTTTCAAATGAATTGCATGAGATTTGTTATACATTTAAGCAAAATAAATAAATATATACATATATGTATGTATTATTTTTATTTAAATAAGTTATTCAAATTATTCATTCTCTTAAAAGAGATTATCATAATAATCAAAACTAATATCGAACTTATATTGAATATGTATAATTTATTCTCTATATTTTATTGTAGAGAGAGACTACTTATGATTGAGAACTAAAAAAATACAACACCAAAATGTATGAACCCAAAATAGAGTTTTAAAAATCATTACGATTCATCAATATAAAGTAGAGTTGCAAGAAAGAATAAAAAATAAAAATAAAATAACCACTTTTCAAAGGAGAATGTGAAAGAGAATAATAAGAAATTTATAGAAAATAATATAAGAAGAAAAAAAAAAGGAAAAAAGTAGAAATATAGTAATAAAAGCCAAATTATCCAAGTCATGTTATGTAATAGAATAACATTACATTCTTATTTACTATTTTTATAATGCAATATGATAACTGCGAGAGTAGAATGGTTAAAACACGCACTTGGGCCTTGGGCCTGACTTGGTGGTGTGAGCTTGTCCGAACAGAGCCTTTGAGGCCCACAAGCCAGCTCTTACTAGAAAAGTTGATGAGCTTGTCCAATGAGGGGCATCTCCTCGGCTAAATCAGGTGAGGCTCCTAGGACACGTCATGGTGTTGGGAGAGGGAATCCTGGAAGGTCTGTTGGGTAAAGATATGTTTCACAGTTATGAAAAGGAGGAGCGTATGAGAAATATCAAGGGAAAAGGATGCTACCACCGCATTAAAGACCCTGCACTTACCTCTCTGGTCGCATTAATGGGGAAATGACATATGAACAGTACCAATTAGCCTTACAGCTGTTATTTGGGGACTTCTAGAGGGCGGTGAATGGAGGAAAGGATCTGGATCATCGATTTATGTTACACGTGGAAGGTAGAGGGAAGAGGAAGAGTGATATAAAGGGAAAGAGAGAAGGAAAGAAGGAGGGACTTTTTCATTGATAAGTTATTATTAAAAGAAAGAAAGGCAATACAAGCTGTTCTCGGCTTACGTTCGAGGAGAATATCTGTTATTCTTATCTATTGATTGTGTGTATAGTGGCAATCTAGCCCTCCATCTGTTGTCCAATATCCATAAGACCTAGGTTTCAAGCCCACACTCTACAAATTTTTATTGTATAAGGCTTTTTGGGCCTGAGTCTGTCTAGTGGTTGGATTGGGTACAAATTGCCCACCTACAATAACATATATGAAATCAAAGAGAATAAAAAAGATAACAACTTAAAAACACAAATCTTAATCACATCAACCTAAAAGAGACTTTCAAATAATACAAAAATTCATCAATGTAAAGTATAGATGCAAGAAAAATATAAAAATAAATCCCCCAAAAAAGGAAAAAAAAATATGAGAGAGAGAGAGAGAGAGAGAGAGAGAGAGAGAGAGAGAGAGAGAGAAAGAGAGAGAGAAATAACCTTTTTTTTTGTGTGTGAAAGAACTATGAATAGAATGGAAAAAAGAATTGTAAATTTATCAATAAGAGAATGGAAATAAGAAAAAAAAAAAAAAGGAAGATACGGGATAGAGGAAAAACGATATTAAGGTAGATAATAGTGAGGAGATAAAAAGGTAAAAGGGAGGAGTAAAGTTAAAGAAAGTATAACAATAAGTTGGGAAATTAATAAGAAAAAAATTATAAATAAGAGAGCTAATGTTAAAAATGAGTTAATGATGTGACCCAACAAGAGTATAGCAACAATAAAGGCTATAATTCAGATTTTATGTATAAATATAATATATATTGATTGATTGATTGATTGATAGCTTATTATTGATTAAAAAAGAAGAAGAAGAAGCTAAAAATGGTGGATTGTTTTTTGAATTGTCTTCTAAATTTTAAATGATACAATGCCATGATTGTCATCGCACGTTGCAAGCATTTTTGTGTCATTCAGGGACTATAGGTAGTTTGAGTAGGTCGTGGAAACACCCTCTTCCTCCCCGAGTGATTATACCTTGTATAATTCAATTTCTTCGTCTCTATTGCTTTGCAGCATCTACATCGTTTGGAGTATGCAATATATAGAAAAGACAGCTAGACATAACAATTTTACTTCAAAACCAGGTTTTGATTCTGAATATGGAGCCTTAAGTGCCTGCCTCTTGCCTATCCCAAAGCGTTGCAACAATTTTCCCATGAAAAGCATTTAGGGCCTTTTTGGATAGAGGAGTAGAGTAGAGTTAGCTGAAAATAGGCTAATTTTGGATCAAACCTACTCTACTATACTCTATTCCCCCTCCCTTTTTCTCAATCTAAACGGACCATCAATTAGGTGGATTATGTTACAAGAAAATTAAGTTGATTAATTGGCTATTTTTAGTTAAAAAATACGTTAGCAAAACTAAAATACAAAAATTTACTCGATAATTTTGCATCTAAATAAGCAATAAGAATGTTTATAATTAAAATATTACAAAATAGAAATGATTTAATTTTTTTTTAAACTCAGTTAAATTTATCACCATAAGCCTTAAATTATATTGAACTAGCCTTGATCGATGATGCAAGCCCCCAAAATGGATGCTGAAAAATTGAAATGATTTAACCCTTTTTCTTAGCATTTTTTTTTTTACAAGAGTTTCTCTCCCTCTCTCTCCAAAGTTACACATGATATAACTTTAAGCAGTGTGAGAGGGAGAGCTGTGTAACTTTAGATGGGTATACAGTGGAGGAGGGAGAGCTGTGGGAGAGAGGGAGTAGAGTTGAACTATATATATGGGCCACCCTAAAAGATATCATTATCATTGGGTTAGGGAACATGTTCATCTTTGGCTTAACAAGTAAGTCATAACCTTAAATCCAAAAACCAATTGGTTTTTGGTTTTTGCTTGTAACCTGCCTGCACAAAATATCAATTAATATTTTGATTTAATGATAAAGAGTAATTATCATATAGAGTATAAGCCATAAGTTGAAATTTTATCTTAATCTATCTATCAATCTATATATTTAAAAAATCCAAATTGAATACTAGCTGTAAGTGCACAATTGTACCCGGACCCAAAAAAAAGTGTTGGGCTCAGGTCCAATGAGCCTTATACAATAAAATTTGTAGAGTATGGATTCGAAATCTAGGTTCGGGATGTTGGAAGTTTGATTAACAGGCTAGAGTGCCACAATTTGTGCAAATGGTAAACGAATATGACAAAGAGACCTCCTCAGACGTAAGCCGAGGACGATTTGTATAAATATTCTCTTTCTATGCCAAAGTTTACAATTCTTAGTTTTTATTTTTCTCAGCAGAAAGTGCAGATCCCCCCCTCTCTTTCCTCTTTCGTCTCCTTATATACTTCTTCTTCTTCACTGGTTCATCTACGTGTCATACAAATCTTCTCCTTTGATACTTGTCCCATCCACCACCTTCTTGAAGTCTTCAAATAATAGTAGGAAGACTGAATTCTACTGTTCAGAGGTCACTTCCCCATTAATGCGGCCAGGGAGGTAGATGTAGGGCCTTTAATGTGGTGGTAGCAGCTTTTTCCTTAGATATTTCTCACATGTTCCTACTTCTGAAGGGTGCTTGGATCACCCTTTTACCCATCAGTTCTTCCAGAATTCTGCCTCTAACCCATTTAGCAAGTCCCAGGGTCATTGCTGGGCCTGTCCGAGGAGACATTCCTTCTCGGACAACTCCTCGGACCTCTACAGTGCAGACTGACTTATGGACCTAGAGGCCCTGATCACAACAAACTGATACCAGTCAATCAGGCCCAAAGCCCAAACGTTTATTCAAAAGCTTTTACCCCCCACAATAGCCCCTAAAAACTTTATTTTTCCCCTCCCATCCGAGGAGAGAAATACAGTTTTGAACCGAACAGCATACCTTCCACACACTTCATAAACCGCCACACGTGTATGGGTCCTTTCATTCCCTAAAAACGCCTCTGACACTTCAAAAATCCAGAACGCGCGCATTTATGACCGCAAGTTACATCCTGTTCCCCACATTTAAAGGTGGGATGTGCATCCAACGGCCCAGATTGGCTCTGAAAATTTGAGCAAGAGAATTTCAATTTCGAGGCCGCCTCCTACACGTCAAAACGCCTGGGAACTCGTACCTTCATTCATTCTTTCAGAAATCAATCGTATCTAAGTGTCAATCATTACCTTTTCTCTCCAGAAGCTCGTGAAGAATCGCATAGCCAACTCCCGTAAGTTTTCACTCTCCTTTATTCATTCCTTCTCGGCTTCTGTCCTCGGCCACCATTTAAACCCCTTTCCTTCCTTAAACTTTCATTTTACTTCCCACCAAATGGGTAGATTTAAGTGTCTAGTTGATACTGACGCCGGTATGGAGGGTTTTAGGGTTAAATACCAGATTTCTAATGACGTAAGTCTAAGATATTGCCCAATAGAAGTTGTAGGTAACGCTAGAAGAGAGGGAGAAGTGCTCATTCCCATGATCGCCTTCATAGAAGGTGGGATGACTCTCCCCATGAAAAACGTGACCAATGAATACCTTCGTAACCATAGGTTATGCCCAGACCAATGCACACCAAACATGTGTAGAGTCTTAGGTTGTGTTGATGGTCTGAACGAGCAAATGGGTCTGAACCTCACATGGCACGACATTGTCTATATGTACGAGTGCCATAAATTTAAAAATGTAGGATATTACATTAAGTCCAGGTCTAGCATCGTTAGGCTGATTTCTTGTCTTTCCAAATCCAACAAAGGCATGAAAGACGACTATCTCATCGCCTCAGGAAACTGGTCTGACGGTCCTCATTGCTCAGTCGAATGGGGAGAGCCAGGTGTGACTTCAGAGGAGTTAGATTTCCTAACCCGTGATTCAATCCCGTTGCCTTTACCGTTTTTAATCTTTATTGCACATTATTCCTTTTTGTCTTGATCTTTATCACTAGTCTGACCATGCTTGTTTTCTCGGATGTTTCTTCTCACAGATAAACAACATGTACGCCCACGTCTCAGCCTTTTCAACGTTGCCGACTTGAATCGTGTCCTTCGCTCCGAAGTCTTCGTGAGTGAAGACCTACAAGTAAAAGTTGCCCACCTGATACTAGGATATGACCCTATATCAGTGGACTTCCAAGAAATCGACAACGCGATCATCGTGGAAGACAAACGACGTAGAAGGATAGACGTGGCACGGCCCAGCTTTCTTTCCAACCACGAACTCCCAGACGATCCTCCCATCATCCTGTATACTTGCCCTATCGCAGCGATTCCTCTCTCGGCACACTCCCAGACAACTGCTGTCCGAGAAGAGCAAGCGTCCTCGCAACAATCGTTGGATGAGGAGATAGACCAATTTCAACTCGTGGAAGCCGAGAGACCCCGAGAGGAGCAGCTCGTCATCCTCTCGGACGAGGAACTTACGCCCGCCGAAAATTTTGGCATACAAGGTATGGTGATTGCACAGCCTGACTCAAGCTCTAAAGAAGAAGAAATGGACGCTCTACTGCAGCTAATGAATAAGAGGGGCGCGGGAGTCTCTCAAAAGGGAACAGGTGGGTTGCAGGTCCCTCCGTCCTTGCCCCTACCCCCTCCTCCCTCTGATCCTAAGCCTCCTGTTGCAGAGCCTAAGAAGAAGAGGAAGAGTGAGGCCGAGGAGACAGATGCGGAGAGGCAGAAGAAGTTGAAACAACAACAACAACAACAACAACAACAAAAACCTAGCAAGGGCAAGGGACGTGCCTCTTTAGTGGAAAGCGGGGAGAACAGGGACCTTGTCGAGGTACGCCGTGTACCAGCTAACTGGTCTCCCGAGCTTAAATTGGACGGGGCACCAATCTCCTCCCAGTCTAGTATCAGGGCATTCCAGCAAGGCCATGCTCTCCACCTGGCCGACGCCTTGGAATGTCCCCTTCTTCTGCCCGAGGACATGGACACCCTGGACAAGATGAACCAGCCGCATCTGTTCCTTTCGCTAAAAAGGGACTTGGCCCTGATGAGTATCTAAGTCTTATCCTCACCTTATTCTTTCATTACACCTTATTGTAAGAAACATTCTTATGTACTTGAGACTTGCGTTACTAATAGTGCATCCATTTTGATATTTCACCACAAGCCATCTAGGAAGTCTTTGCTGCCGAGAAGTAGGTGGAAGATTCTCGGAAGAAGGCTGGACTTGAACTGGAGCTTAGGTAGGAGACTAAGAAATCCTTAGGCTAAGCTCTTGCGCAGAATGAGAAGCTAGCCATACAGCTGGTGGAGCTAAAGAGGGAAAATGACGGTGCCGAGGCCAGCCTGAAGACAATGAGGACCCAGGTGGAGGGGCAACGCAAGCTTCTTCATCAAAAGGATGAAGACATGAAGACTTATCCAAAACTCAACAGGAAAACTCCGACCTGAAGAAGGAGCTTGCTAGGATGAAGGACAAGGCTCGTACCTTCAAGGACTCCATGGAGGCCGCAAAGAAGGTCGCTTACAAGGAAGGGGTAGTGGCGACAGAAAACCAACTAACAGAGGAGTTCGCAGGGCTGTGCCGAGAGTATTGCCAACAAGTGTGGGAGGAAGCCTTAAATGTGGCAGGGATTCCCTCAACTTCCGAGCTGAGGAAGCCCGAAAACATCTGGCTTCCCCTAGACATCCAGGGGATAGAAGAACTTCCTCCTGTTACCCCTGCCCTTGAGATAGCACCTTCCATGCTCCCTCCTATGATCCCAGAGCCCATTCCAACTCCTACAGAACCTAAGAGTTCCAACAAAGAGAAGGAACAGGGTGATGGGGCCGAGAAGACTACGAGCCAAAGCGCCGAGCCCAATGTCTCTCCACCGGTGGCAATAGATCAGGGAAAACAAGCCCAGTCCTCATTCGAAATAGAGCTGAAACGCACAGAGGCGGCTAACACTTCCGAGCAGAGCCCCCCCTTCTAAGGCTTAGGGTCTAGGCTAGTTAGGACTTCTCTTTTTGTTATGTAATAAATTTTTAAATTTTTGCTTTGAATGTATATTAACAAAAATTAATGAAAAACTGTCTGGTTTGATTTTCATTTGACTTCCAATTTTTTTAGTATAAAAATACCCATCAGCACAAAAATGAATGAATGGAACAATTAACTTCACTTGCAATATTTCCATTTGTCATGACTTTAAATAGAAGTACACATACTTAGCTTATACTTTGCAAATCATGCCTCAAGAGCATAACATATGTGACACAGCAATATACAATCAAAAACTTAACTTAGAATTTAATTTGGGGCACAAAGCAATCCAAGTGTTTCATCAACTCCTCAACACTAATGTGATATGGTTTTTGCTAATGTTCTCAAAGTTGAGGGTTCAAGGACCCGACATAACCAAACTTCCTTTCTACAGCAAGTAGGATGTCAATTTTTACAAGGCATGTGATCCGAGGACCATGCATGTCCAAGTTTTTATCCAATACTTAGAAATTGTAACTTGAAATGTTAATTTACCCAAAGTAGAAGGTCCGTGGGCCCGACATAACTAAGGTTCTGTTTAACACATGATAAGACATCAATTTCCACAAGGCATATGGTCCGAGGACCATGCATGTCCAAGTTTCTGTTTGATACTTAGAAATTGTAACTCGAAATGTTAATTTCTCCAAAGTAGAAGGTTTGTGGACCAGACATAATTAAGGTTCTGTTTAACACATAATAAGACATCAATTTCCCTAAGGCATGTGGTCCGAGGACCATGCATGTCCAAGTTTCTGTTTGATACTTAGAAATTGTAACTTGAAATGTTAATTTCCCCAAAGTAGAAGGTCTGTGGACCTGACATAACTAAGGTTCTGTTTAACACATGATAAGACATCAATTTTCACAAGGCATGTGGTCCGAGGACCATGCATGTCCAAGTTTTTGTTTGATACTTAAAAATTGTAACTTGAGATGTTAATTTTCCCAAAGTAGAAGGTCTGTGGACCCAACATTACTAAGGTTCTGTTTAACACATGGTAAGACATCAATTTCCACAAGGCATGTGGTCCGAGGACCATGCATGTCCAAGTTTCTGTTTGATACTTAGAAATTGTAACTCAAAATGTTAATTTTCCCAAAGTAGAAGGCTTGTGGACCCGACATAACTAAGGTTCTGTTTAACACATAATAAGACATCAATTTCTACAAGGCATGTGGTCCGAGGCTCATGCATGTCCAAGTTTCTGTTTGATACTTAGAAATTGTAACTCGAAATGTTAATTTCCCCAAAGTAGAAGGTCTGTGGACCCGACATAACTAAGGTTCTGTTAACACATGGTAAGACATCAATTTCCACAAGGCATGTGGTCCGAGGACCATGCATGTCCAAGTTTCTGTTTGATACTTAAAAATTGTAACTCGAAATGTTAGTTTCTCCAAAGTAGAAGGTCTGTGGATCCGACATAACTAAGGTTCTGTTTAACACATAATAAGACATCAATTTCCACAAGGCATGTGGTCCGAGGGCCACACATGTCCAAGTTTCTGTTTGATACTTAGAAATTGTAACTTGAAATGCTAATTTCCCCAAAGTAGAAGGTCTGTGGACCCGACATAACTAAGGTTCTGTTTAACACATGGTAAGACATCAATTTCCACAAGGCATATGGTCCGAGGACCATGCATGTCCAAGTTTCTGTTTGATACTTAGAAATTGTAACTTGAAATGTTAATTTCTCCAAAGTAGAAGGTCTGTGGACCCGACATAACTAAGGTTCTGTTTAACACATAATAAGACATCAATTTCCACAAGGCATGTGGTCCGAGGACCATGCATGTCCAAGTTTCTGTTTGATACTTAGAAATTGTGAGAGATAAACTTAAGTACATATTGACAATTTGAACAACGAACGATAAAAGTGCTTTTTATTAATAATAATACCTTCGTAGGTTGTTTACATTCCAGGGGCGTTGTACAATTTTTTCATCTAGATCAGCTAATCGATATAATCCTATACCAGCTACAGAGATGATCCGATAGGGTCCTTCCCAATTTGGTGCTAGCTTTCCCCATGCTGGGTTTTTGGCAGTACCCATAACTTTCCTCAACACCAGATCCCCAGGCGCCAGTGGCCTTAGCTTCACATAGGCATCATACCCTCGTTTAAGCTTCTGTTGATAATAAGCCATTTGGACCATAGCGGCCTCTCGCCGCTCCTCAACCAGATCCAGGATTTTCTCCAAGAGACCATCGTTATTTTTCGGGATAAAAGAACTCGTCCTTAGCATGGGGAAACTAGATTCTAAAGGTATCACCGCCTTGGCTCCATAGGTCATAGATAATGGTATTTCTCTAGTGGATCTGCGCGGTGTAGTCCGATACGTCCATAAAACATGTGGTAGCTCCTCTACCCATCTACCCTTCGCATCATCTAGCCTCTTCTTGAGTCTACTGACTATGACTTTGTTAACGGCCTCGGCCTGCCCATTTCCCTGAGGATAAGCTAGGGTGGAGTATCTGTTTGTGATACCCATGTCACTACAATATTTCCTGAAAGCTCTACTATCAAATTGGACGCCATTATCTGAAATAAGTGTGTGAGGTACCCCAAATCTAGTGATAATATTCTTCTAGATAAACTTCTTGGAGTCGATATCCCTAATATTTGCTAAGGGCTCAGCTTCGACCCATTTGGTGAAGTAGTCGGTTCCCATAAGTAGCCACCTTTTGTTTCCCACAACCCTCAGAAAAGGCCCAACTATATCCAGTCCCCATTGAGCGAATGACCAAGGACTGGATAAAGGATTAAGGACTCCTCCAGGCTGATGAATGTTGGGAGCGAACCTTTGGCATTGGTCACACTTTCTCGCGTAGTCTTGAGCTTCTCTTTGCATATTGGGTCACCAATATCCCTGAGTCAGAGCCCTATGGGCTAAGGACCTTCCCTCAGTATGGCTTCCGCAAATTCCCTCATGCAATTCTTCCAAAAGTGCCTCTGTTGCCTTAGGATGTACACATAGCAAGTATGGTCCGGAGAAGGAGCGTTTATACAATTTCTGATCCTCGGACAACCAGAAACGAGGCGCCTTTCGACGAATCTTATCTGCTTCAGACTTGTCCTCGGGAAGAATATCGCTTTTTAGAAAAGATATCATAGGGTCAATCCAGCTAGGTTTAGGCCTTATCAGATGGATACGGACGACACTTGCAGTGGTTAGAGTTGGTTTTAGAAAGTCTTCAACGAGGATAATCCTAGGCAAACATTGAGTTGAGGATGTCGCCAAAGTGGCCAACGAGTCCGCATGTGTGTTTCCACTTCTAGAAACGTGAGAAAGGATAAAAGAATCAAACTCGGATTGTAAACACTTGACCTGGGTCAGGTACTCTGGCATTCTTGGATCCCTAGCCTCCATGGTCCCCGTCACTTGGCCCACAACTAACTAAGAATCCGAGAACATATGAACTTCCTTTCCCCCCATTCTACGTACCATATTCATACTAACCAAGACTGCTTCGTACTCGGCCTCGTTATTAGTGGCCGAGAACGCTAATCTCAATGATTTTTCGAAGACGATTCCCTCAGGGGATACCAAAACAAGTCCAACACCAGATCCCCTCTGGTTGGCTGCCCCATCAATGGACACTTTCTAAATCGGAGGTCCTTTGTCCATGATCATGCCAACTGATTTTTCATCCATGTGTGATTCCTTCGCAGTTTCTTCTAACGATGGTTTGACGAACTCTGCCACAAAATCCGCGAGAACCTGGCCTTTCACCGAGGTGCGTGGCATGTATTTGATATCAAAAGCTCCCAAAATAGTTCCCCACTTAAGTACCCTTCCCGAGTAGTCAGCACTTCGTAACACTGACTTGAGAGGCAGTTGGGTTAAAACCACAACGGTGTGGGACTAGAAATAGTGAGGAAGCTTCCGCGTGGCATGGACTACAGCCAGAATTGCCTTCTCTAAAGGCAAATAACGCACCTCAACTTCATTCAAGGATTTGCTGACATAATAAACCGATCTTTGTACCCCGCCATCGTCCCTTATAAGGACCAGGCTGACTGCATGGATGGCCACAGCTAGGTATGCAAACAGAATTTCATCAACCTCCAGCCGAGACATAATGGGTGGCCGGGAAAGATATTCCTTAAGTTGTTAAAAAGCTAAAGCACACTCCTCAGACCATTGGAATCCTTTCCATTTATTTAACAATTGGAAAAAAGGTCTGCACCTGTTAGTTGACCGAGAGATAAATCTGCTGAGAGCAGCAGTCATCTTGGTCAACTTTTGAACTTCCTTTGGATTCCGAGGTGGTTGCAAGCCCTGAATGGCTCTGACTTGTGCCGGATTCACCTCTATTCCTCTATGAGTCACCATGTAGCCTAGGAACTTTTCGGAACCCACCTCAAAAGAACACTTTGAGGCGTTGAGGCGCAGCTTGTACTTCCTAAGTATTTGAAAGGTGTCATCCAGATCTTTTACATGCATAGGTACCGCCTTACTCTTTACTACCATATCATCCACATATACCTCAATGGTCTTTCCAAGTTGCGATTCAAACATTCTGATCATCATCCTTTGGTAAGTAGCTCCGGCATTTTTCAATCCGAACGGTATCACTTTATAGTGGTAATTCCCCGTTGGAGTTATGAAAGCAGTCTTCTCCTGGTCATCCAACACCAATGGTATTTGGTGATAACCTTGGAAAGCATCTAAAAAGCTCATCCGAGGATGCCCGACCGTAGCATCCACAAGCTGATCGATGCGTGGCATCGGGAACAAGTCCTTTAGGCAGACTTTGTTTAGGTCTGTGAAGTCCACACACACTCTCCACTTTCCGTTCTTCTTTTTCACCATAACTGTGTGTGCCAACCACTCCGGGTAGAAAACTTCTTTAATAGCACCGGCCCTTTTAAGCTTGAGCACCTCTTCTTTAACAGCCTCAGAATGCTTTTTGAAGGAACATCGAGGTGGCTGCCTCCTAGGAACAATAGCAGGATTGACATTCAAATGATGGCAAATGAAGCTTGGGTCAACCCCTAGAGCCTCATAGGGATCCCAAGCAAAGACATCGATATTGTTTTTCAAAAACTTCACCAATTCCATCTTTTCTTGGTGTGGTAACCGTATTCCAACTTGGAAGAACCTTTCGGGATCATCGGTTATGAGAAATTTCTCTAAATCTTCACACATGGCATCCTCTGCTGTCACCGCACTAGGCACATCCAGAGTTGTTAATTGCTATAAGTCTTCCATAGCCAAGGTCGAGGACTCTGATTTTACTTGATGCAATACTATAGCCGATATGCATTGCCTTGCCACTAATTGGTTGCCAAGAATTTCCTCGATGCATTCCCTCGAAGGGAATTTTACTTTAACATGCAAATTCAAGGAGACGGCACCCAAAGCATGCAACCAAGGCCTGGCAAGGATGGCCGTGTATGGAGAATATGCATCAACCACAATAAAATTCACCTCGACCGTTTCCGAGCCAGACTGTACAGGCAATCGAATCTATCCCTTTGGTATGACAGCCTTCCCTTCAAAACTTATCAATGGCGAGTCATAAGGAGTGAGATCCTCGAATTTTAACTTAAGCCCCTTGAATAAGTCAGGGTACATAATATCCGCACCGCTGCCTTGATCGATCATCACCCTTTTGACGTCGTAATTCCCTATCCTCAATGTGACCATCAGGGCGTCATTATAGGGTTGAATGGTCCCAACCTTATCCTTATCAGAGAATCCCAAGATAGGCACACTCCCTCTGATCCTCTTCGGCTTCGAGCCTGACTCCTCGGCCTGGGAATGTGATACTGCCATCACCCTGGTAGGATAGGAATCGGTCCTGCCAGGTGCAGCGAAGATGACGTTAATCGTTCCCAAGGGCCGCCGAGATGAGTTGTTATTCTGATTATTTGAACCTGACTGACTGCCTTGCCCGTTAGGTTGGTACAGGTGCTGCTTCAACTTCCCTTCGCTAACAAGCTGCTCTAGATGGTTCTAGAGGGTCTGACAATTCTCAGTAGTATGACCCACATCCTGATGGTACTGGCAAAAAAGGTTCTGATTCCATTTCGTAGGGTCCCTCGCCATCTTACTGGGCCATTTGAAGTAGGGTACCTTACGGACTTTCCCCAGCAGTTGGTGCACTGGTTCTCTGAATACAGTATTAACTACTTGAGGAGTGGCTGAACCAGATTGCCCAGAGTAATCTCACGTTGGCTTATTGTTATGGTACCTGTCCGACCTGAAATCCCTTCTCTCCTGCGGGATAACCTTCGCCTTACCCTTACCCTGCTATTGATCTTCCTCAACCCTTTTGTACTCGTCAATACGGTCCATGAGACGACGTACACTCCGTACGGGCTTTTTGGTCAGGGATTTCCTTAAATCATGATCAGTGGGGAGGCCCACTTTAAAAGTATTAATTGCCACCTCGTAAAAATCTCCATCTATCTCGTTGAACATCTCCCAATACCTGTCGGAGTATGCTTTTAATGTCTCACCCTCCCTCATAGCCATAGATAATAGCGAGTCCAACGGTCGAGGAACTCTGCTGCATGTAATGAACCGAGACACGAATGCCCTAGTAAGTTCCTTGAACGAACCGACAGACCCCGACTTTAGTCCATTGAACCATCTCATAGCAACAGGTCCCAGGCTAAAAGGAAAGATTTTGCACATCAAGGTTTCGTTTTAAGAATGCACCGCCATCCTCTGATTAAAGTGGCTCACATGTTCCACCGGGTCTGTCCGGCCATTGTAAATGGTAAAGGTGGGCTGGGTGAACCGTCTAGGGAGCCTTCCCTTTTCAATCCTACGTAAGAAGGGTGATTTAGAGAGTTGGTGTAACGCTCAGCTCATAGCATCGTTCCCTAAGCCCCTGGAGGGAAGCTTCCTATGCTTACAACTTGGTAGGTCATCCCCTTCGCAAGAGAAGGCTTCGCTAGGGGGAGTCTTGGACCTTGAACTGTAACTGCTTCCCCGGGATTCCCTTGAAGAAGGATTGGATGGGGGTGAAGCCCGCCTTCGTCTGACATGGCGCAACTTCTTCTTGAGGTGGTCAATCTCCCTCTGAATGGCCTTGGCATCATCCTCATGGGTGGCACTACCTCTGCCACGCGTATAACTCGTGCCAGGATATACGGTATGAACACTTCCCTCTTGATCCCTCCAGTGCTCAAGACGCTCAAAAAGATCTTCGGGCTGTGATCCTTGAGATTCTGCATGATGCGAACCTAAGTCTACCATGATGTTCCAATTCCTTCAACGCTAGATTCCCTACAGACGGCGCCAATTGTAAGTGCACAATTGTACCCAGACCCAAAAACAAGTGTTGGGCTTAGGCCCAATGAGCCTTATACAATAAAATTTGTAGAGTATGGATTTGAAATCTAGGTTTGGGATGTTGGAAGTTTGATTAACAGGCTAGAGTGCCACAATCTGTGCAAATGGTAAACGAATATGACAAAGAGACCTCCTCAGACGTAAGCCGAGGACGATTTGTATAAATATTCTCTTTCTATGCCAAAGTTTACAATTCTTAGTTCCTATTTTTCTCAGCAGAAAGTGCAGATCCCCCCTTCTCTTTCCTCTCTCGTCTCCTTATATACTTCTTCTTCTTCATTGGTTCATCCACGTGTCATACAAATCTTCCCCTTGGATACTTGTCCCATCCACCACCTTCTTGAAGTCTTCAAATAATAGTAGGAAGACTGAATTCTACTGTTCAGAGGTCACTTCTCCATTAATGTGGCCAGGGAGGTAGATGCAGGGCCTTTAATGTGGTGGTAGCAGCTTTTTCCTTAGATATTTCTCACATGTTCCTGCTTCTAAAGGGTGCTTGGATCACCCTCTTACCTATCAGTTCTTCCAGAATTCTGCCTCTAACCCATTTAGCAAGTTCTAGGGTCATTGCTAGGCCTGTCCGAGGAGACATTCCTTCTCGGACAACTCCTCGGACCTCTACAGTGCAGACTGACTTGTGGGCCTAGAGGCCCTGATCACAACAAACTGGTACCAGTCAATCAGGCCCAAAGCCCAAACGTTTATTCAAAAGCTTTTACCCCTCACACTAGCTTTATTAAATTAATGGCTTTTGCTATGAGCCCACAAATTTAGCAGCTACAGATTATGTCAATCCCCTTATAGTAATACACCAAATTGAAATTGATGTCAATCCCATTAGTAGGGAAAGTCAAATCCATGCCCATGTTGACCCAAGCCAACCAATCTATATATAATAATAATAATAATAATAATAATAATAATAATAATAATAATAATAATAATAATAATAGGTGAAATTGAGAGAAATTTAAATTAACATTTCAAATTAGAGTTCTAATTTTGTGCCATGTGTCCTAAATTATTTATTCTTAAAAGAGTTTTATTTCTTAATTATAGAATCAAATGTGGGACCATATAATAAATATTCATCCAAATGAGTTATTAAGTACAAAAACCAAAGAGTCTAGAATAAATAAATCGTAAAAAAAAAGGTACATCATAATAATTGAAAAAAATGGACAATTAATATTTTATATATAATAATATCCTTACAAATTTTTTTAAAGAGTTAACAAAATATAAAAATGACTATCAATAGTATTTAAATTATATTATGCATCTTATTATATATTTTTAAGTGTACCCATGCATATACATGGGATTACGAGCTAGTATATTTAATATATACTCATAGTTTATTTTACTCTTTTTTTAATAACACTTTAATTTATGTTCAATTGCTCATATCAAAATCTAACAAATGTATGCTCATGTCAGTTAATTTTGTCACATTAGTTGAAATTAACTTGATTTTAAAAGTTTAGGCACTAACTAAAACAATTAATACTCCAAGGATCAAATTAAATTTTACCCAAAAAATGAAGGACAAAATTAGTAAAATAAACTAAAATTCAGTAAAATTTATCGTTTCTCATGAGAGTCATACCTGTCAGCCAGTCGATGCCACCTTGAAAGATTACCTCATAGAAGAGATAGGATATAAAGGAAGAAGAAGATTGTAGTTGTGGATGAGTGTTGGAAACTTTGGAAATGGCAGCTGAAAAGGGAGTATATATATATATATATATATATATATATATATATATATATATATATATATATATATATATATATATATATATGCCATTTGGTGTGCTTATTCATGAAGCCTTGCTTCTTGAAGATTACTGTTTCGTCAATCTTGTTATTGTCTTCTTCTATGATGTTTTAACTTGTATAGTTACATATAGTGGCTTGGAAGTTGGAACCTATCTGGATTCTTTGTTTAATTGCTAGCCGGCCGGTTGTTCTTTAAAAAAAAAAAAAAAGGAACTGAAAATGTCAGTGTCAAAATTACATTTTAAACTATAATTTTGGCCGAAAATGGGTGGTTTCAAATTAAATCCTAAAGTTGAAGTCCCAAATAAATAAATAAAAAATCTTATAGTTCAAAAGTTCGGAAATATATCTTGAAATTTAAGACTATTACAAATTAAACCATATAGTTTTTGCTAGTTTTCAAATTAAAACTGAACTTTTAAAATGGTATTAATTTTGTTAGTTTCTAAGACCTTAGGGACTAATGTATTAGAACTTCAATATGTATTGTGTTGGCAAACCATGATCAAAACATTTAGTCTAGGTTTAGACTTGCTCTAAGTTTGGTTTAATGTAAGTTTGGAATCGAGTAGTTGTAAGAAATTACTGTTCTATTTCTGCACGGCTCGATCGATCGAAGAATAGACTCGATTGATCGAGAATCATGCATCAGGAATTTTCTGCAAAATTTTAAGTCGGCCTAAACAGCAGTTCTAGCCCATTAAGGATTAGGGTTTCAGATCTCCTTCTCCTACTATATAAAGGAAACCTTAAGCATGTTTTTAAGGACTTCTAAGAGAGAGAAGAGTGTGACTCTTCTTGGATCTAGGGTTTGTACCTAAAAGCTCTCTAGAGTCTTTGTTGCTCATATTGCTATTTGTGTGAATCTTTTGTGAGATCTGAGAGGTGCTTGCCTTCACACAAGCTTAGGATTATCAAGAAAGAGATTGCTTCAAGAACTTGATGATCATTCAGTTGTTTCCATAAGAGCTTAAAGATATACCAGCAGGAGTGCTTGTACTTGCTGGAGAATCCAAGAAAGAAGGAGTCTGTGGTCTCGGAGCTTGCACGTGGTCGTGTCAGTAAGTTTCTACTGGTGGGTAGCAATAGGATGTTAGTGGTCTAAGTCACTATTATACAACTTCGATTCTTTCATAGTGGATTCAGTTTTACCTTAAGGATAGCTAGGTTAAATCCTCCCTAAGTTTTTTACCGGTTTGGTTTTCCTAGGTCATCATATCTTTGTGTTTTTATATTCCGCACTTTGCATTGATATGATTATTTGATTGTGTTAACCTAGATCTGGAATTTGGACTAAGTAGTAACTTGGCTTGTTAACTAAGTGAATCCAATTGTGGTCTAAGGGGGAGATTGTTAGGTTCTAAGACCTTAGGAACTAATGTATTCGAACTTTAATATGTATTGTGTTGGTAAACCATGATTAAAACATTTAGTTTAGGTTTAGACTTGCTCAAAGTTTGGTTTAATGTAAGTTTGGAATCGAGTAGTTGCAGGAAATTATTGCTCTATTTCTGCACGGCTCGATCGATCGAAGAATAGACTCCATTGATCGAGAATCGTGCATCAGGAATTTTCTGCAGAATTTTAAGTCGGCCCAAACAACAGTTCTAGCCCATTAAGGATTAGGGTTTCAGATCTACTTCTCCCACTATATAAAGGAAACCCTAAGCACACTTTTAAGGACTTCTAAGAGAGAGAAGAGAGTGCCTCTTTTGGTTTTTAGGGTTTGTACTCAAAATCTCTCTAGAGTCTTTGTTGCTCATATTTCTATTTGTGTGAATTTCTTGTGAGATCTGAGAGGTGCTTGCCTTCACACAAGCTTAGGATTATCAAGAAGGAGATTACTTCAAGAACTTGATGGTCATTCAGTTGTTGCCATAAGAGCTTAAAGATACACAAGCGGGAGTGCTTGTACTTGTTGGAGAATCCAAGAAAGAAGGAGTCCGTGATCTCGGAGCTTGCACGTGGTCGTGTCAGTAAGTTTTACTAGTGGGTAGCAATAGGATGTTAGTGGTCTAAGTCGCTATTGTACAACTTCGATTCTTTCATAGTGGGTTCAGGTTTACCTTGAGGATAGCTAGGTTAAATCCTCCCCAAGTTTTTTACTAGTTTGGTTTTCCTAGGTCATCATATCTTTGTGTTTTTATATTCCGCACTTTGCATTGATATGATTATTTGATTGTGTTAACCTAGATTTGAAATTTGGACTAAGTAATAACTTGGCTTGTTTACTAGGTTAATCCAATTGCAGTTTAAGGGGTCTAAATAAACTCTACAAGTGGAAAATACAAGTAAATAAACATAAAAATCTTGATTTCACAAAACACAAGATATAGACAAGTACAATGAATAACTCATAAGCATATGTCTATAAACAGTGAAACAAGAATCATATCCAAAAATAAAATGAGACTCCCCCTAACAAGAATACTACAAGAGCCAAAAAACAATAAGTACACAGTGAAACACCTAGATACAATCTAATCTCCACAGGCTCTGAAATAACAAAGTCCCAACCTCTCCAAATCTCCAAAACTCCCCCTTTTTGTGACGGAATGCCGAAGAACAAATCAGAATCCATCATCAAAATGAGGTGGCGAAGACGAACGTCTAAGAAGAGCCAAGTCTGCTAGCAAAGCACGGATCTCGTCCTGAATGTCCACTAAAATCTGACCATGAGCCGCCTAAACGGTCACGACAGACTCCAACGTACGACGAATGTCAAATCCATCCAAAGTCAACAGTGGAGGAACATCAGCAGCATCATCACCTACAAGATCAGCAGACTCCTCACCAGAAGGAACACCTGTAGAAGAAGAAGGGGGTGCAGTACCAAAAGACTCAACTCTAAGACGTTTAGAGCGCTCTCTCATCTGAGCAGTCCTCTGCCTAAGAAAAGTGGCACCTATGGGAGCAATAACATGGACGGGCTCAGAAATAAGGAAGTCAGACAAACCTAAAAATAACAAAATCCTATGAATGAAAATAGGATGGAAAAGAGCATGAGTCGTAGAGGAACTCGTATAAACTTCGTTCAAAGAACGAAGAAACAGATGAGGAAAAATAATAGGAGCATCCATAACAAGAGCATACAAAAATGCACATCGCTCCAAAGGAATGGTGTGCAGATGTGAAATAGGCCACAAGGAATGACACACTATCCTAAAGAAAAGATAAGTAGACTTAGTGAGCTTAGCAGAAGTGATTCGAGGATCAGAACCCCGCTAGATAGAAGTACCGATGAATTATGACATGATGTCATCTAGGGGATGAGACACATCATAAGGGTAAACAAGATGTTGAACAAGAGGCCTCAAGAGCATCAGCCACTACCGAAGGGGTCGAGGGGAGGAGACACATCATAAGGGTAAACAGGATGCTGAACAAGAGGCACCCCAAGAGCATCAGCCACTACCGAAGGGGTAATGGTGTACACATCATCACGAATCCAGCTCCTCACAAGAGTGCCGGAATCATAGGGATGAGCAGAGAGGTTCTAATAGAACTCTCTAATCAAGATGGCTGGAGGAAGAGAATCAAAATCCAAAAGAGACAACCAGCCTTGACGCTCAAAATTTGCCCTAATGGCAGGATCAATCTCATCTAACAGAACCCTACGGTCAGCCCAAATTTTCCTCTTAGTGTTAAGGGTCTCAAAGGTTTCTTGGTGCTTCTCACTCAAGAACCTATCACTCTCAAATGAAGGATCAGAAGTAGAGGTGGATGACCTATTGGCTCTAGTCTTCCTAGGCATGGTGCTAGAGTAAGAAACAGAGACACACAAGAAAGAGCAAAAACACACAAAAAAAACACAAGGGCAAACAGCAAGTTAGCACAAAAAAAATCGATATGATGCATGAACAGATAAATGTCATAATGCATGCACTAATGCAGTGACAACAAATTCAAAATTTTAAGTTCAGAAACACAAAATTGGCTTGAGCAAAGAGTTTAAAACAAAAACTCCAAAATTTCGAAAAACCACTGTAGAAAGTTTACTCCATTTACCAATTGATCATCACATAAGTTAGATAACAGTTTAGAATGGTCAATTACATCAAACCAATAAGCCAATTTCATCAATCAAACTTAATTTGAACAAAATCCCCAATTCGGATCAAAACAAGCCCTAGAATTTTCAATTCTTCACAAAACACCATATTGATCAAATTGAACACCATAGATCATGAAGATAGCATTGTATGACAAAAATCCATTGATCAATTTCAGAATATATGGCTTGAATCATCAAAAACCCCAAAAAAAATGCTTAGGTCCGAAAATTCCTCTTAAATGCATGAATTTATGCATGAAACATGAAATAAAATGCAAAGGAAAGGGTATAAAGGTTTTACCGGCCTTTGGAGAGAAAAACCTTGCAAAAGAAACAAAGGAAAATGACAAAAATTTGATTGAAGCCTTGACCGGATCGTATAGAGAGAGAAAGTTTGAAAAACTTTTGAAAAGTGAGATGAGCACGTGAAAAAGAATCCTTTTGAAAAGTCTCTACACGATTTTCGATTGATCGAAAAATAGATTCGATCGGTCGAAAATGCTTTGATTGATCGAAAACCAATCAGGCACCAATCGAAACAGATAGAGGCTGACCAAAAATTTAATCGCAATTTCGATTGATCGAAAAATAGGTTCGACCGGTCGAAATTCTAGAAAACATAGTTTTTTGAAAAATAGAGCAATGATGCAAAAACTCCTCAAAGCATTGAAAAGTATGAATAAAATGCATGAGTATAAGATGAAATACTTTTCAAAAACACAAGTTTTGAACCCAGTTTCCCAAAATTAAGATTTTCCAAACATTTTCCTTGAATTCTCAAGCATCAAATCTATTTTGCATAATATTCAAAGGTATTCTCAAACTTGGTTGGTCGAACCAAAAACACACACAATAACATGTACAAAGTTTAACAAAGACTACTTGTGTAGTGTGTGCAACTAGCAAAAACTTGAGATACATGTGAGGTGATACGTAAGTGGAAATGAACCACAAAGTCTTCAAAATTCATCACAAAGAATTTGAAAGAGACTAATGTATTAGAACTTCAATATGTATTGTGTTGGCAAACCATGATCAAAACATTTAGTCTAGGTTTAGACTTGCTCAAAGTTTGGTTTAATGTAAGTTTGGAATCGAGTAGTTGTAGGAAATTACTGTTCTATTTCTGCGCGGCTCGATCGATCGAAGAATAGACTCGATTGATCGAGAATCGTGCATCAGGAATTTTTTGCAGAATTTTAAGTCGGCCCAAACAGCAGTTCTAGCACATTAAGAATTAGGGTTTTTGATCTACTTTTCCCACTATATAAAGAATACCCTAAGCACGTTTTTAAGGACTTCTAAGAGAGAGAAGAGAGTACCTCTTTTGGTTTTTAGGGTTTGTACTCAAAAGCTCTCTAGAGTCTTTGTTGCTCATATTGCTGTTTGTGTAAATCTCTTGTGAGATCTGAGAGGTACTTGCCTTCACACAAGTTTAGGATTATCAAGAAGGAGATTACTTGAAGAACTTGATGATCATTCAGTTGCTTCCATAAGAGCTTAAAGATACACAAGCGGGAGTGCTTGTACTTACTGGAGAATCCAAGAGAGATGGAGTCTGTGGTCTCGGAGCTTGTACGTGATCATGTCAGTAAGTTCTACTGGTGGGTAGCAATAGGATGTTAGTGTTTTAAGTCGCTATTGTACAACTTTGATTCTTTCATAGTGGATTTAGGTTTACCTTGAGGATAGCTAAGTTAAATCCTCTCCAGATTTTTTACCAGTTTGATTTTCCTGGGTCATCATATCTTTGTGTTTTTATATTCCGCATTTTGCATTGATATGATTATTTGATTGTGTTAACCTAGATCTGGAATTTGGACTAAGTAATAACTTGGCTTATTTACTAAGTTAATCCAATTGTGGTTTAAGGGGTCTAAATAAACTCTACAAGTGGTATCAAAGTGGGTAGCTCTTCTATTGTAGATCTTTTGATCTCTGAGTTGATCCTTGACCCCTGTTATCATGGATAATTCTAAGTGTCTTACTATTTTTGATTGTGATGTTTTGAATAAAAAGGACACTATTGTTTCTGTTGATTTTATTGATGCCTGTGAAATTCTTTGTAAGGAATTATCAAAATCTTTGAAAATTACTAAGAAATTTAAGGAAGAGTTAAAATTGGCTAATCTTGAAAAAGAGGAATTGATTGTTAGATTAGGTGAATCTAATAAAAAGAATAAATTTTTGAGAAATCAAATTTCCTCTCAAGATGAGAAGATGAAAAGCTTGGAACAAGAGTTGGTTGAATCTAAAACTAAAATTGAAAATTTGACTAGTACCAAGTCTGCTATTGAAAACAGAAGTGTTTCTGTTTCTCTTAAGCCTAAAACTGAGAAAGTTTATATCCCTCCTTTCAAGAGGAATAATAAAGAAAATGCTTATTTTCTTAGGTTAGACAAAGGTAAAAATTCTGATGTAGACGCTGAAGTTTCTAAACCTATGTCTAAACCTACTGCTTGTGTGCATAAGAAATTTGTTTTTGTGCCTACTTGTCACCTTTGTGGTGCTGTTGGTCATATTAGACCAAACTGTTCATTGTTGAGGCAAAAACCAAAATTTGAGACTAGATTTGCTGTTAGGAATACTGATGTTCCTAAATTTGTTCATGTTTGTCACTTTTGTGGTGTCCCTGGTCACATTCGTCCTAATTGTCATAAATTGAAATTTAAACATGCTGTGTTTCAATCTAGGATATGTGATGATATTTCTCCTGCCATAAGTCCAAATAAATTGTTTCATATGCTTTTGAAAAATTTAAGCTTGTTGGCTTGTGAAAGGAATTTGCAGGATTTTAGTCTTACTCAGAAGATTGGTGTAATCCCTCAAATACACTCTGTTTCTCATGGATTTTCACCTTCAAAGCCAAAGACTCGTGCTATATATGTAAGAAAAGATTATCTAAGGTGAGTGTTGTTTACTTGTCATTGATTTAATTCTTTCAATTAATTGTGGACATGTTTTCTTTTAGTTTTTGGGTGTTTTGTTTTCATAGGTTGTTTAGATTTTTCAAAAATCCAAAAATATTGAAAAATTTCAAAAAGACAAAAATATTTTATTTTGAGTCTTGTTTCATTTTTCTTGAGGATTACATGATTTATAATATCTCTCTCTTGATTTAGAATATGCTTGACATTGTAGAGAAACTTGAATAATATGTGTTATATATGTCCTAAGCTAATTCTGATTTTTTATACATGTACTAGTTTGTACATGTACTCATAAGTTAATTAAGAAATTGATATTTCTTTTTTGTGTACCCTCTATAGATTAGTTAAGCACTGTCATGCATTGCATTTGCATTTTTAATCATTTAAGCATAATGTGTGCTTTTAGTTTTGGTCATAAATTTTTTTTAAACCAAAAAGATTTTTATTTCTTTTGTATTATACATCATGAATTTGTAATCGAGGTTGGCCATATCATCTTTACATAACTTGTTTATGTACTTTGTTTAGCTTGGATGAGCTTATTTTATTGCACTTTACTAGTTTGAGCTTTGTAGTGCATATTGTGTGGGAAGATGTTTATAGTTTTTGATCACATGATCTTGATCTTGAAATTACATGCCTTTGATTGTCGGACTTGATCTTAATGAGAAAAGTATAAATAACCATCTCACCACTGTTTACTAGCCAATCATGAACACCTTAGTGCATATTGTAAGATTTTGTACTCGAGAAAGTGTAGCACATGCACAAAAAGAACATAAGGTGCAGCCTCGGATTAAATGCTAAAATTGGTGTGTACATTATTGAACTTTAATTAAATCAATCAAATAAAATTGGTGTGTACATTATCCCGGCTAATTCTTAATAACTTTCTGATCAAATAAAATTGGTGTGTATATTATGAGGTAAATCAAGAAACTTACATGATTGCAAGCTTTTATTCTAAGAGATGTGAGAGTTATATGATGTAACTCTTTGAGGGATAGTCTCTTTTAACTGTATGTGATGTATTTTGTAGAAATTGTGATTAATTACTATTTATATATCACATCACATGTATCTCAAGCTCTTGCTAGTTGCACACACTTCACAAGTTACTCTTTGCTAAACTTGGTACATGTTATTATGTGTGATCTTGTTGTGGCCATCCAAGATTAATTTTTCTATGGTGTTGATACAAAATATGTTCATTAATTTTTTTTTAGGACAAGAAAGTGTGAAAATCTTATTTTTGGAAAATCTAGGTTGAATACAAGTGTCTTTGAAAATTTTTTGATCTCATACTCATGCATTTCATTCATAAAATACAATGCTTTGAGGAGTTTCTGCCTAAAATTGCTCTGTTTTTTCAAAAATTTAAATTTTCCAGTTTTCGATCGATCGAAACTGTCTCTCGACCGATCGAAATTGCGATAAAAATTTTGGTTTGAATCTGCCTGGCTCGATTGATATTCGATCAATGCTCGATCGATCGAATCTGAAAAATTTTCAGTTTTTAAGTATTTGACCAAAAAGTTTTTCATGCATCATTTGTGTTTAGGATTTGCATGCATTGCATTATTTTTTGTATCCATCTTGCAGTTTTGCAATCATATCTCTCATTGTTTTCACACATACCATGCATACACTTTGCTAAATTGGGTATTCAACTTGATTTAAAATTGATTGATTAATTTTTGAGTCCTTTGTACTTTCTAGTACATGCAATTTTTATGAGTGAACTATAGAAAATATTTTTCTTAAAGAGATATGATGAATAGTCAATGTGCAAATATTTTCTCTACTCATGCAACTGTTTATGGGTCACATAGTGTCAAGTTTGCATTTATTGAAAAAGATAATATTTTTCTTCATGTGTATCCTCAACTTAATTTTTTTAAATTAGGTTTGTGTGTGTTTTTTTTTTCTTTCCCCACCTCCTAAACTGTCCCTAAAACTGTTTTTCCCAAAACTTGTTTTGTTTTTCCTATTTTTATAGGGGAGAAGCTTGTTTTTAAACTTTGTTGTTAATAGGGGGAGTTGTCTCTATTTTGTATAGAGTTGAATTGTTTTGTGTTCCCTTTATTCTCTATTTTCTCTTGTCCTTTGTTGCGTATGTTATCTGTTTACTCTTTGTTTGAGTTGTATTTGTTAATACGTGACAAAAAAAGGGGGAGAAATAATGAAATGTCTTTAGGAATCCTAAGCCCATATGACGTGTAGGGTTTTATGTTTTGCCTTAGGTATAAAAGGTAAACTCATGTCACGTTTTTAAGGTTGCTCATATTGCTGTTTGTGTGAATCTCTTGTGAGATCTGAGAGATGTTTGCCTTCACACAAGCTTAGGATTATCAAGAAGGAGATTACTTTAAAAACTTGATGATCATTCAGTTGCTGTCATAAGAGCTTAAAGATGCATAAGCGGGAGTGCTTGTACTTGCTGGAGAATCCAAGAAAGAAGGAGTCTGTGGTCTCAAAGCTTGCACGTGGTCGTGTCAATAAGTTCTACTAGTGGGTAGCAATAGGATGTTAGTAGTCTAAGTCGCTATTGTACAATTTCGATTCTTTCATAGGGGATTCAGGTTTACCTTGAGGATAGTTAGGTTAAATCCTCCCCAGGTTTTTTACCGGTTTGGTTTTCGTAGGTCATCATATCATTGTGTTTTTATATTCTGCACTTTACATTGATATGATTATACGATTGTGTTAACCTAGATCTAAAATTTGGACTAAGTAGTAACTTGGCTTGTGAACTAGGTTAATCCAATTGTGGTTTAAGGGGTCTAAATAAACTCTACAAGTGGTATCATATAAATTGTTTAATATGCTTTTGAAAAATTTAAGCTTGTTGGCTTGTAAAAGGAATTTGCAGGATTTCAGTCTTTCTCAGAAGATTGGTGTAATCCCTCAAATATACTCTGCTTCTCATGGATTTTCACCTACAAAGCCGAAAACTCGTGCTATATGGGTGAGAAAAGATTCTCTAAGGTGAGTGTTGTTTACTTGTCCTTGATTTAATTCTTTCAATTAATTGTGGACATGTTTTCTTTTAGTTTTTGGTTGTTTTATTTTCTTAGGTTGTTTTTTTATTAAAACAAAAATCCAAAAACAATGAAAATTTTCAAAAAGACAAAAATATTTTATTTTGAGTCTTGTTTTATTTTTCTTGAGGATTACATGAATTATGATATCTCTCTCTTGATTTAGAACATGCTTGACATTGTGGAGAAACTTGAATAGTATGTGTTATATAAGTGCTAAGCTATTTCTAATTTTGTGTGAGTATGTACTAGTTTATACATGTACTCAAGGGTTAATTAAGAATTTGATATTTCTTGTTTGTGTACCCTCTATAGCTTAGTTAAGCACTGTCATGCATTGCATTTGCATTTTTAATCATTTAGCATAATATGTACTTTTAGTTTTGGTCATAAATATTTTTTTTTGAAACCAAAAAGATTTTTATTTCTTTTGTATTACACATCATGGATTTGTAATCAAGGTTGACCATAGTATTTTTACATAACTTGTTTATGTACTTTGTTTAACTTGGATGAGCTTATTTTATTGCACTTTACTAGGTTGAGTTTTGTAGTGCATGTTGTGTGGGAAGATGTTTATAGTTTTTGATAACTTTTTCTTGATTTTGAAGTCACATGTTTTTTATTGTCGAACTTGATCTTTTTGAAGTCACATCTCACCATTGTTTACTAGCCAATCATGAACACCTTAGTGCATATCATAAGATTTTGTGCTCGAGAAAGTGTAGCACATGCACAAAAAGAACATAAGGTGTAGCCTCAGATTAAATGCTAAAATTGGTGTGTACATTATTGGGCTATAATTAAATCAATCAATTAAAATTGATGTGTACATTATCCTGGGTAATTCTTAATATCTCTGATCAAATAAAATTGGTGTGTAGATTATGAGGCAAATTAAGAAACTTACATGATTGCAGGCTTTTATCCTAAGAGATGTGAGAGTTATATGATGTAACTCTTTAAGGGATAGTCTCTTTTAAATTTATGTGTTAAATTTTGTGAAAATTGTGATTGATTACTATCTACTTATTACCTCACATGTATCTCAAGTTTTTGCTAGTTGCACACACTACACAAGTTACTCTTTGTTAAACTTGGTACACTATATTGTGTGCGATATTGTTGTGGCCATCCAAGATTATGTGTTCTATGGTGTTTGATGCAAAATTTACAAAATCTGGGTTGAATTCAAGCATTTTTGAAAAACTTTTAATCTCATACTCATGCATTTCATTTATAAAATACAATGCTTTGAGGAGTTCCTACATAAAATTGCTCTGTTTTTCAAAAATTTAAGCTTTCCAGATTTTCGATCGATCGAAGCTGTTTCTCGACCAATTGAAATTGCGTTAAAAATTTTGGTTTGAATCTGCCTAGCTCGATTGGTATTCGATCGATGCTCGACCGATCGGAAGTGAAAAATTTTCAGTCTTTCGATGTTTGATCAAATTTTTTTCATGCACCATTTATGTTTAGAATTCACATGACTTGCATCATTTTTTTTTGTATCCCTCTTGTAGTTTTGCACTCATATCTTTCATTGTTTTTACACATAACATGCATACACTTTGCTAAATTGGGTACTCAACTTGATTTAAAAATTGATTGATTAATTTTTGAGTCCTTTGTTCATTCTAGTATTTGCTATTTTTATGTGTGACCTATAGAAAATATTTTTCTTAAGAGATATGATGGATAATTAATGTGCAAATATTTTCTCTACTCATACAACTGTTTATGGGTCACATAGTGTCAAGTTTGCATATATTGAAAGAGAGAATATTTTTCTTTAAGTGAATCCTCAAATTTTTTTTTGAGTATGGTTTGTGTCTTTTGATTTTTCCCCAAAACTATTTTTCCCAAAACTTGTTTTTTTTTTACTATATTTATAGGGGGAGAAGCTTGTTTTTAACATTTGTTGTTCATAGGGGGAGTTGTCTCTATTTTCTATAGAGTTATCTTGTTTTGTATTCCCTTAATTCTCTATTTCCTCTTGTTCTCTGTTAAGTTGTTACTCTTTTTTTGAGTTATCTTTGTCAATACGTGACAAAAAGGGGGAGATTTAAATGAAATGTAGGAATATGTGTGGAAAATACAAGAATGTTCTGTTTAAGGAGTTGAAATTGTTTTTGATGTATCTAACTTAGGGGGAGAGTTAGTTTGCATATTTTTTGTATTACCGTTTTTCTGTCACACATGCGTTTATGCGTTCGTTGAGTGTTTCAGGAATATACAGGTTAATTTAGTCGTGCTGCTGTCTACACTTGCAACTGATAGATAGTAGTTAGGTTGAATTGAGTTTAGTGATTTTTAAATTTGATTGGGCTTTTTGCAACATTGAGCATTTCATGTTTGTGATGTGTTTTGTCACGGATTGCCAAAGGGGGAGATTGTTAGGTTTTAAAACCTTAGGGACTAATGTATTAGAACTTCAATGTGTATTGTATTAGCAAACCATGATCAAAACATTTAGTCTAGGTTTAGACTTGGTCAAGGTTTGGTTTAATGTAAGTTTGGAATCGAGTAGTTGTAGGAAATTACTATTCTATTTCTGCACGGCTTGATCGATCGAAGAATAAACTCGATCGATCGAGAATCGTGCATCTGGAATTTTTTACAGAATTTTAAGTCGGCCCAAACAGCAGTTCTAGCCCATTAAGGATTAGGGTTTCAGATCTACTTCTCCCACTATATAACGGAAACCCTAAGCACGTTTTTAAGGACTTCTAAAAGAGAGAAGAGTGTGACTCTTTTTGGATCTAGGGTTTGTATCCAAAAGCTCTCTAGAGTCTTTGTTGCTCATATTGCTGTTTGTGTGAATCTCTTGTGAGATCTGAGAGGTGCTTGCCTTCACACAAGCTTAGGATTATTAAGAAGGAGATTACTTCAAGAACTTGATGATCATTCACTTACTGCCATAAAAGCTTAAAGATACACAAGCGGGAGTGCTTATACTTGCTGGAGAATCCAAGAAAGAAGGAGTCTGTGGTCTCGGAGCTTGCACGTGGTCGTGTCAGTAAGTTCTACTGGTGGGTAGCAATAGGATGTTAGTGGTCTAAGTCGCTATTGTACAACTTCGATTCTTTCATAGTGGATTCAGGTTTACCTTGAGAATAGCTAGGTTAAATCCTCCCCAGGTTTTTTACCCGTTTGGTTTTCCTGGATCATCATATCTTTGTGTTTTTATATTCCGCACTTTGCATTGATATGATTATTTGATTGTGTTAACCTAGATCTGGAATTTGGACTAAGTAATAACTTGACTTGTTTACTAGGTTAATCCAAACGTGGTTTAAGGGGTCTAAATAAACTCTACAAGATCTGGAATTTATATAACATATTTAGGTGTCTCAATTCATGTTTTTTGGATTTTGCTTCCATGGGCAGCTTTACCCAAGTGCAGGATGAAAAAAGGCTGAGTTTTAAGAAATTGCAAAAGTTGGGTTGGAGTTTCCAGCCATTGAAGGAAACTCTCAACGATGTCATTGAAAGCTACCGTAACACTGGAATTGTTGATTGAAAAGATACGACCATGGTTTCATTTTCCAAGTAATAAGGGTGGGTTTCATAATGAGTAGCGTAATAAAATGATTGTGAAGCAAACCCAAGGTTGGACCCCTTAAAACATATGTTAAAAATCTATCCTATCAAATACTATTCTTGATCTTCTTAAACTGTGTTTGGATGCATTATGAAAGAATACCCTTTTTTTTTTCGTAAAAGAAATTGCATTTAGTATGTTCTCTTTTTTGTGGTAGGTGCGGTTGAGTTTGAAATGTCTTCTCTTACCTCTAATTAAGTAAACTCACCACGATGTGCCGTTCAACTTATTATTAATTTTCTCCAATATTTTATTAAGATTTAACTTAACTGGTGCCAAAAATTTAGCTTAAGTAGTTGACACCTCAATTTCCAAAAGGGGATTCAGAACTCATATCCTCAGCTTATTTTACCTAACTGTGATTTGACCGAAATTTAAGTTGCCTACTTATAGTTTAAAAATTGGCATTTTGCCCACCTAAGGCTCATTCCATTAGAATTTCGTAATCCCAGCTCTATACTTTCACCGTTATAAACACAAAATATAACAAAAACATAAAATTCAATATCAAAAAGCATATTTCTTAAAATTGTGAAACTTTGGCTTTAGAACTTCTTCCTCTTCCTCTTCATAAAAACAATTTCAATCCTATCAATTTGATTTGGCAGTGAGTGGGCCAAGAAGTAAGCGTAGCCATGGAGAATCATGGTACTTAGATCCTGCGCAAGGAGACCTTCAACCAAATATTCATTTTGTGAACATTTTGTATGAAATCCAGAAAATCAGCTAAACTAAAATCAACCCAGAATTTAGAAACTAAAAGCTAAACCCATAAAATCAACCAAAACTCAAAGCTAATGACGACCATGTTCTGATGTCTTTCTTCTTACTGTATCCGATTGTTGGGTTCTAAGACTTTAGGTTTAAATGTATTAGAACTTCAAATTGTAATGTTGGCAAACCATGATCAAAACATTTAGTCTTGTTTTAGACTTGCTGAAAGTATGTTTAAGTGTAAAGTTGGAATCGAGTGCACTACAGGATTTACTGTGTAAATTTGCCTGGCTCGATCAATCAAAAATTAGACTTGATCGATCGAAGCTCGTACAGATTGTTTTTCTATAGAATCCTCCAACTCAGCCCAAGCCCGTTTGACATGTAGGGTTTTATGTTTTGTCTTAAGTATAAAAGGAAAAACCTAGCCACGTTTTAAGGTGGCTCTTTATGCTGTGTGTGTGAATCTCTTGTGAGATCTAGAAGTGTTTGCCTTCACATACACTTAGGGTTATCAAGATCTAGATTGATGTCAAGAGCTTGGAGATCAATTTAGTTGCAAATTCAAGAGCTTAAAGATATACAAGCGGGAGTGCTCATGCTTGCTGGGAATCCAAGAAAGAAGTAGTCCGTGGATTCAAAGCTGTCACGTGGTTGTGGTAGTAAGTTTCCTACTCGAGGTAGCAATAGGATGCTAGTGGTCTAAGTCGCTATTGTGTAAACTTCAATTCTTTTATAGTGGATTTGTTTTATATTGAGGATAGCTAGGTTAAATCCTTCCCAGGTTTTTTACCGGTTTCGTTTTCCTGGCTTATCATATCGTTGTGTTATTTATTTTCTGCACTATTTCAATGATATAATTTATCTGTGTTAACCTAGATCTGTATAATTTACCTAAGTTAATCACTTGGCTAAATAACTAGGTTAATCTGGTTGTGTTTAAGGGGTCTAAAAACTTTACACCGATGACAGCATGGGGGAAGCCTTGCGCTTTATCTTTTCCTATTTGTCTCTTGAGTTGGCTCACTAGAGCAAGCCCAAGCATTTGTTCTTTTCTTTATATTTGTATTCGATTACTCTTTTACATTAATATAGTTTCTATCTATTATCTTAAATAAATAAATAAAAGTGAACCCAAAATTTTTTAACATAAACCCAAACCAAAAACTAAACCCAGAAATCTTGAAGATTAACCAAAAATTAAACCCATAAATTTTGAACATAATCCACAATCACTACAACCAAAGATAAAACCAAATCAAACACACCTCAAATTTCTTTTTCAATCTTTTCTATCCCCTTGACAATTTTGTTTGGATTCATAGGCTTGAGATTTGAGAATGTTCTTATGAAGAGGAAGGATGTTCTTAAGCTAAAACTTCACAATTTTAAGAAATATGCTTTTAGATCTTAATTTTTATGTTTTTGTTATGTTTTTTATGTTTTTAACAGTGAAAATATAGAGGTGGGTTACGGAATCCTAACAGAGTGAACCTTAGGTAGGCAAAGTATCAACTTTTAAACCACAGGTAGCCAACTTAAATTTTAGCCAAATCATAGGTGGGGAAGTTGTAATTTGCCCTTAGTTATTTCATAGAAAAAATAAGAAGACACTAAGAACAGTGTAATGATTTAATCATACTCTGTGTGTGTGTGTGTGTGTGTGTGTGTGTGTGTGTGTGTGTTTACAAATTGAAAATTGCATGACATAGTGGCTCATAGGCATGTTTCATGTCTACTAAAAAATGCAAATATCCTTTAACTATTTTTTTTACATTCTTGATTTTGTGTTACTAATTTTTTTTCTTCTTAAAAAAATGATAATAAAATTTCATTATACTTATAAGAATTAATATAACAAAATAAATGTAGGGATGAAGGGCACATACAAGGATATTGGGCCATGGGTTGTGCCTGAGGACATCAGATAGCTCGAGGACAGGTAAGTGTTGACGAAGACGGGTAGGTTATAAAGCCAAAAAAGAGGTCAAGTCATAGTAAACAAGTGATGTTGTCCAAGGAGTTACTCATCCTCGAACGGTATATTAGAGGCCTGAAGTCCGACCACCCATCAAGCCCTAGGCAGTGGGCAACCATGCTTGGGAGGATAAACTTTCGTGAGAGGTGAGTCACCAGAGAGATGAGAAAGATCTGGGTATAAAGCTACTACCACCACATTGAATGCTCTGCATCTAACCTACTGGCCGCATTAATGTGGAAGTGATACCTGAACAGTAGTTTCCAGTCTTACAACTATCCACAGAGACTTTAGGAAGGCACTGATAGGACAAGTATCAAGAGAGTTAGTAATCTGATCTACACGTGGGAGGCTGAGATGAAAGAAGAGAAGGAGATATAAAAGGGGAAAACCCCATGACAGAAAGGGGCATCTGAGATTGAGAAAGAGAGAAAGGCACTGTGTAATGAAAAACTTAAGCATTTGTATAAGTCCAAGAAAAACATATATATAAGAACAGACCCTCCTTGGACTTGCCCAAGGAGCATCCTTCTTTGTCCAAACTACTTGTCTTGCTTGTTCTGACAGTAACTAGCCCATCGTCTAACTCATTGAATGTTCAATATCAGGCCCACTCTCTAACAAATTCATTTTTTTGGGGCTTTTTGGGCCATTGTCTATGCTATTTGGTCTGTGGTGCAAATTGTGCCCTTACAATAAACATATTTATTCTATTCGTTATTGTTAAATTTTAGCATTAATATACCATGTTGAATATGCTAGAATAGATGTAGAAGAGAGAAGCATAAAATAGGATCATAAGAACACGTGTTACGTGGCTCTGTCTTACGACCTACGTCCATGGAGAAAACCATTAAATGCTACATCTTTATTATATAAGAGTACTGCAATACAAAACTTGTGTTACAATGAGCCTTAAACATGGGTATATATAATAGACTAAACCTTAGACTAATAGATTTCTAGTACAAGTAGGAAACTTGACTTGTAGACAAAATAGAATTAGGCTTGAGCCTAGACTAATGGGCTAATATATCTCTAACGATTATCTTTCTAATTACATAGAATAAATATTGCAATCTCTCTCTCTCTCTCTCACACACACACACACATATATATTATACTAAAAGTATTTAAGAAATTTAAAGAGTTCAGATTAATTTTAGTGAATTAACAAATATTTAATTTTTTAATGGTTTTTGTGTCAATTGTTGTCAAAGAAACTAAACATGAGGAAGAATGTCATATTCTAAATCTATTATTATTATTATTCCAACTAAAATTATTTCTTATATAGATTTTATAAAAAATAATCCTATAAATTCGTTTAATATAAATAATTAATGCACAATTATAGATAATTAATATATATGCATTTACTCTATTGGCTAATTTAATGAACTAATACTTTGATATAAATGCAAACTTTGTTGAAGTAGAAGCCTAAATAAAGAGAATTTCAAGAAATGTGTCACATGGCACAACCTCTTGCTCTCCAATATAAGGTCTCTATTTTTATATATACTAGTTGCAGACCCACGCAGTGTGTGAGAATAGATAATCGTTTTGTAATTGTAATATAATGTATAATATATTCTCTAATTTTTTTTAAACATAATTTGTTCTCTCTAAAAATTAAACAATTGTTATTTTGTCCAATTAAATCTACTTCAATCCACTTTTGTCCAATTTGGTCCACTCAATCAATTTTGAATTGTTTCAACAATGAGTATGACAAGAAAATCATAACTTAACAACTTGTTTATAGAGTAGTTATATTAGACTTACTCTTCTAGATTCTATTACAACTATTAAACAACCAATTTTATCTAAGAATATTGTCAAAATTAGGTTTCACAGTACAAGATAATCTTATAACCAACCGTTTTGTCGTGAGTCCTAATTTTTTAACAAGCCCTTTGATTTTGTATATTGAAGAGAAAATTGTGTCATCTAATAAAAATCATGGGTGGAGTATTCTCTTTTGATGGACTCTGAATAGTGAGAAGTCTAAATTGTGCAAAATCCAAGGCTACTATAGGGGCGGATTTTAGATCCTAGGCCCAAAAGGTAAATGGATTAAGGCCCAAAGAACCCAACACAATAAATTTGTAGAGAGTGGGCTAAAAACTAGGCTTTAATGAACTATACAATACTCACAAGGAATTGAAGATGGTAGGAAAGCCAAGAAAAACAAGTTTTATGCAAAGAAAGTCTTCCTCGGCTAAGGTCGAGGAGAGTAGTATTATATTATTCTTAGACTTGGATACAATTTTAGTTCTCAATGCTACAGTGTTTTCTTTACAAATTCTCCAATCCCCCCTACAATGGGATTTTTCTTCCTTATATTAACCTTCTTCACTCCATCTCAGCCATCCACATGTCGATCAGATGTCTAGCTTTTACCCTTGTCCCATCAGCACCTTCCTGAAGTTTTTAGAGGTAGCTATAAGGTTGAATATCACTGTTCAGGTATCACTTCCACATTAATGCGGTCAAGGAGTTAGAAACAGATCATTCAATGTTGTGGCAGCAGCTTTCCCTTATCTTACTTTCCCATTGTCTTTTCCCTTCCTGATGCTTATCTTTACCAGTAGAACTACCCAAAGTGTTGCTCTTGATGGCAGGTCCACCCTTCTGATCATCTGCTAAGCTGAGGTGGCATTTGTCCTCGGACCTCCTTCCTAGAACCTCATGACCAGACCCCTTTCTTCATTCACTAATGTGCATTTCTATGGTAATGTTTACCTGTCTTTGGACTATTAAATGTACTCGGATATGGCCCATGGCCTAATATACATTTCTGGGCCTGTCATCCCTACAATGGCCCCTCGAAATTCTCCTCTTTTGCTCCTCGGGAAAATGGAGGATTTTGATATTACAATAATTATTCTACTCTTCTCATACGCTACCTCTGTTTGTGCAAGTGTCTTTTCGACTGCCCAAAGTACGCTTCTAACGCTTCGGCATCCGAGACGCGCCTGTATTAAATTCCTGCGGCTCCATGTCCCCCACGTTCTATGGTACGATGAAGATTTAAAGGCCAAGGATTTTGTTGGAACTTGGGCAGGAATTCTCTTGCCTGCCTTTCCCTCTGATACATATATTGCTTAAAGACCTCGTTCACTTCACTTTTTGCACTCTTAAATATCAAGAACTAGTCCAAGGAAACCTTCTCCCCTTCCATAAGTCTTTTCAGTATTCTCACTTATTTTCTCTTCTATTTTCTTTATATAGAACCCTTTCCTCCTCGGCTACCTTAATTTCTCCTCGCCTTCCTTCCACTTCCAACTTTTCTTAAACATAGGTAGATTTGCTTACCTAGTAGACACCCTAAAGGGTATAGAAAGCTTCAAAGCTCAATATCGAATCCTACTAGGGGTTTTGATTAGGTACTATAAATAGGGGGAATGGCATGCCCAAAGGTGGGAGGGAGAAGTTGTAATCCTTGTGATTGGATGAGAATCCCTATGGGTAGAGTAACTAGGGATTATCTAATAGCTCATAGGCTTTCTCCCACCCAGTGCACCCCAACATGTTTAGGATTTTAGGTAGTGTAAACGCCCTTAACGAGAGAATGAATGTAAACCTATCCCACCATGATGTCAACTGGATTTACAACCTTCACAAACTAACAAGGCAGGGGTATTATCTGAAAACCAGAGTCCCCGAGGTTAGGCTAATATCATGTCTCCCTGAGTCCAACAAGGGTATGGACAAGGATTACTTAATCATCTCAGGGGAATGGCATGATGGACTTCATTGCCCAACACGAGAGGGTACATCAGGGGGGTACTTAGGTATAGGTTCATTGTTCTAACAATAACCCCTTCATTACTAATGTTTCCGTGTTTATTTCCTTTATTTTTATTTGCAAGTGGTCTCTTTACTTTATCCGTGCCATTTCCTAACAACACTTTTGGTTTTTGGTGAATTTACAGGTAAACATGCTATTATTCCAAACCTGAACCTTGTCAACAAGCTTGGTTTGACGAAGATACTCAAAGCCAAAATCTTTGTCCATGTCAACAGGCAATTAAGAGCGGCCCACCTCATCCTCGGCTATAACCCACTCTCATCTAGTTTCCTGGCGCCTAAGTGCGTGATTAAGGCGAAAGCCTGCACTTGCACCAAATTAATATTGCAGTCCCTGGTTTCCTCGTCACTGGCCCTGTTCCAGAGGGCATACAGCAAGTAGAGTTGCCTTTTCTGCGTGCAGCCGAGGAAGAAGCAGCTCCTTCCTAAGCAACTGTAAAGGAAGAAGAAGATGTAGTTGAAATCTCAGGATCCGAGGACGATTTTGAGATTTTTAACCAACCTCTGCCTTCGGAACCACTATTGCTGACCTCAGCCATCTCCCTCTAGCTCAAGTAAGCCATACTCAAGAAGATTTCATCGTCCCTGACACCATGGTGATACAACGTAAAAGCAGATCAAGTTTACTGGACTTGCTTGAGTCTCACGCTAGGGGTAATGTGCTTGAAAAGGCCATTTAGACCAAGCCTCCCACCCCTCCCTCTACTCAAGCTTCCTAACCTGATCCTGCTGATAAGAATAGAAAAAGGGACCAAAGGGGAAAAGAGGTGGCGGAGGAAGGAAGGGGCCTTCCCTCTAAGGAGGCTGAGCTCTAGAGGGGAAGCAAGGCTACCAAAACTACCCATACCTGATCCTCAAGTGAAAGTTCTATGGTGGAAAGGGGGCTTGATCGCCAAGTTAAGGTACCAACTTGGAACCTCCTTCTGGTGCTGGACAAAGCTCCCCTTCCAACGAGTGCCTCCATAAGGGACTTCCAGCACAGGAAGGCTGGGTATGTGGCTAATGCTGTGGAGTAGGCCCTTCTCTTGCCCCGAGACAGGGCAGACCTTAGGTCCATGAAGAAACACGAGGTGTTTCTCAGTCTTAAGAGGGACCATGCCCTGGTAAGTCTTTCATACGGCTATTTTTTACTTAAAGTTGTAATTTCTTTTTCTAACTATTGTATTTTGTCCTTGAAAGGCTGTCTAAGCTGTGCACAGGGCCGAGGAGCTAGTGAACAGCTCCTACAGGCAGATGAAGGAGGATGAGGGTAGGCGCATCGCTGCTATGGACGCCTTCAATGTAGTAAAAAAAGGATTCAAGAGTTAAACAACAAGCTAACAGAGGCAGACCGAGATAAAAAGAGCGTCGAGGCGGCCTTGGAAGGAGCTAAGAGGCAAGCGGAGAGTCAACGCAAACAGCTCCGCCAGACTGAGGACTAGCTATCTGCAACCAGGGAACATATTGGGGTTCTGAAGAAGAAGTTGGAAGTGGCTGAGAAGGCCAAGGACCGGGCCAAATAGGATGGCTATGCAGTGGGGGTCACAGAGACCGAGAAAACACTCAGGGATGAGGTCTCAGGGGTGTGTAAAACATACTACCTCCAAGTGTGGAATGAAGCTCTCAACCAGGCCAGGGTTGAGGCCTCCTCTACCCTTAGAAGAGTAGAGAATGTGTACTATCCTCCAACGATCCGTGCTTTAAGCTCCTCGGATCTCTAGGTCAACACTATTGCTAAAGGGGCAAATGATAATAAAGACAGCCCTGCCAAAGTCCTCCCCTCTTCCAACAGCCCTCCAAAGGAAGCAGAACAAGCTAAGGTGGCTGAGAAGGAAAAAGATACAACCAAAGAAGCAGTCACTAAAGCTGTCAAGCCCCCAACTACACCCAAGGACCCTTCTAAGGGTGAAGAAGCCTTTCAAAACCTTGAGATTGTTCTAGCTACTCTTCCCATACCTGCCAAGGAGGACCCCAAGGGTAAAGGTCCAGCCTCCACAGTAGTTGAAACTGTCGAGCCTACCAAGGCCCTAGGAAAAGATAAGCCTCTACTGAAGATCAAATAGGGCTTAGGTTAAAGAGTATAAATCCTTTGTTTTTATGTAAATGTAGTTTTTATCTTTAAAGTTGTACTTATTTTGCCCCTTTTTCAAGGCTTTACCTTAATGACAGGTTTGACTTTTCTATTATACATGTGGTACTCGTGCAAATCCTAACATAACCTATGCTTTTTTTTAGACTTAATTGACATAAGAATGGGATATAATTGCATTTGACTTAAAATCTGCATATATCCTTGACTTCAGCAATCATCTGTTCAAGTGGTGGTATAATTGCCTCAATTACATAATCAACCACAAATCAAGCTAAGCTTTCCAAAGCTGCAATCTTCAATAAAATATGATTTTAACTTAAAGGCATACCTTCATATGCTCAAACTAAGTTATTAGCTTGACAATAGGTGCTTTAGGCTTTTCCTTTTAACCTTGGATAATAGTAGACCATGCACTTGCTTGTAGTTTTCCCTGCTCATCTAACAGAATACCACAACAGTGATGGATGTTAATTTACCCACAGCATACGGTTTGAAGAATCAATTGTGCCCATGGTTTTGTTTAACACCTAGGGAGCTACTAAATAGTGTTAATTTACCCAAGGCATATGGTCTGAGGAACCCTATATGACCGAGGTTCTATTTAACATCTGAATGATTGCTTATAGAGTATTAATTTACCCAAAGTATGTGGTCCGAGGAACCAGGCATGACGATGGTTCTATTTAATACTTAAACAGGTAATAAGGAATATCAATTTACCTAAGGTATGTGGTCTGGGGAGCCAAGCATGACCAAGGTTCTGTTTGATACTTAAACAAATAATAAGGAATATCAATTTACCTGTGGACCGAGGAGCCAGGCATAACTAAGAATCTGTTTGATACTTAAAGAAATAATAAGGAATATCAATTTACCCAAGATATGTGGTTCGAGGAGCCAGCCATGGTCAACGTTCAGTTTGATACTTAAATAAATAATAAGGAATATCAGTTTACCCAAGGAATGTGGTCTGATGAGACAGACATGACCAATGTTCTGTTTGATACTTAACCAAATAATAAAGAATATCAATTTACCCAAGGTATGTGGTCTAAGGAGCCAAGCATGACCAAGGCTCTATTTGATACTTAAATAAATAATAAGAAATATTAATTTACCCAAGATATGTGGTCCAAAGAGCCTGGCATGACCAAGGTTCTGTTTGATACTCAAATAAGTAATAAACACAACACATAACATCAGAAATAAGAACATGGCAGAGTTGCATTTCATTAATAGTAGTACCTTCGTAGGTTATTTACATTCCAAGGACGTAATATGACATTTTCATCTAAATCTTCTAGGAGATAAGCCCCTATACCAGCTACCGAGGTAACACGGTATGACCCTTCCCAATTGCAATCTAACTTTCTCCATGTTGGGTTTTTCACAGTACCCACAACCTTCCTTAATACCAGATCTCCAAGGGCTAATGATCTTAACTTCACACTTGAGTCATACCCCTATTTGAGTTTTTTTTTTTATAACTTACTAATTGAACCATAGCAATTTTCCTCCATTCTTCAATTAAGTCCAGGCCCCTCTCTAGTAGGTTGTCATTGCTATCTGGTGTGAACAAACTTGTCCTCAACGTTGGAATCTAGTCTCTAGAGGAATCACAGCATCGGCCCCATAAGTCATTGAAAAGGGTGTCTTCCCCGTTGATCCACAAGGGGTAGTCTGATATGTCCAAAGAATGTGTGGTAGCTCTTCCACTCATTTACCCTTTGTATCATCCAGTATCTTTTTGAGTCCATTTACTATGACCTTATTGGCAGCCTCGGCCTGTCCATTCCCCTATGGATAAGCCGGGTTGGAGTACCTATTCTTAATGCTTAATTTACAACTGTACCTCTTGAAGGCTTTGCTATCAAACTGAAGCCCATTATCCGAGATGAGGGTATGAGGGAACCTAAACCAAGTGACAATATTTTTCCACACAAATTTCTTGGCCTCCACATCCTTGATATTTTCCAATGGCTCAACTTTAACCCACTTGGTGAAGTAATCAGTGCCGACCAATAGCCATCTCTTATTTCCAGTTGCCCTAGGGAAGGGCCCCATAATATCCAAGCCCCATTAAGCAAAAAGCCAAGGGCTAGATAGAGGATTGAGGACACCTCCTAGTTGATGAATATTCAGAGCAAATCTCTGACATTGGTCATACTTTTTCAAGTATTTTTATGCTTCCCTTTGCATATTTAGCCACTAATACTCTTGAGTAAGGGCCCTATGAGACAGTGATCTGCCCCTGTATGACTTCCACAAATCCCTTCATGTAACTCTTCTAAAAGTGGTTCCATTGCCTCAAGAGGGATGCATAGCAAATAGGGCCCCGAAAAAAGAATGCTTGTATAACTTTTGATCCTCGAACAACCAGAAACGTGGAGCTTTTCTCCACACTTTATTAGCTTTCCCTTTCTCCTCGGGTAAGATGTCATCCTTTAGAAACAACACAATAGGATCCATCCAACTAGGCCCCACCCTAATTTGGTGAATATGGACCTTCTCCTCATTCATCTCAATGGGTCTACATAGATCCTCGACCAAGATAACCCGAGGCAAACTCTATGCCGAGGAGGTCGCGAGGGTGGCAAGAGAATCAACATGCGTATTTCTGCTTATAGGGATTTGTTGTAAGGAAAAAGAGTTAAAACCTGGTTGCAGGTGCTTCACCTGGTTCACGTATTCCTGCATTCTCAAATCCCTGGCTTCTAGTTCTCCCTTTACTTGGCCTACAACCAATCTCGAGTTTGAAAATACCTCAAATGTTTTTCCTCACATCTTCTAAACCATAGCCATTCCTGCCAACAAAGTCTCATACTCAGCCTCATTGTTCGTGGCCGAGAAGCCAAACCTTAAGGATTTTTCAATGATGATTTTCTTAGGGACACTACAACTAGCTTCACTCTAAATCCTCTTTGATTTGATGCACCATCAACGTTATAACTTCCAAGTTAGAGGTTCCTGTGTGGAGACCATCTCAACTGATTTTTCATCCATGTTCTTCCTTTCACCATTTTCTTCTAACAAAGGTTCAGCAAACTCAGCCACCAAATCTACAAGGACTTGGCCTTTTATAGAGGTGCGAGACATGTACTTAATATCGAAAGCTCCTAGGATCGTTCCCCATTTTGCAATTCTTCCTGTGTAATCAGCTTTTTGAAGCAGTGATTGAAAAGGGCGTTGGGTTAAAACCGCAATGGTGTGAGCCTAGAAGTAATGAGGGAGCTTCTGTGTAGCATGTACCACTGCCAGGATGTTCTTTTCCAATGGTAAATAACGAACCTCTACCTCATCTAATGATTTACTTACGTAATAAATTGGTCTCTGCACCCCATCATCAACCTGTATCAGTACTAAACTCACTGCATGAGAGGCTATAGCAATGTAAGCAAATAAAACCTCCTCCTCTTCGGGCTTCGACATAACTGGTGGTCGAGAAAGATATTCCTTCAACTTCTGAAAGGCCGAGGTGCATTCTTCAATCCATTCAAATCCCTTCCACTTATGCAATAACTGGAAGAAGGGCATACATCTGTCTTCGAACCAAGAGATGAATTGATTCAAAGCAGTCGTCATTCTTGTCAACCTCTAGACTTCTTTGGGATTCCGAGGAGGCTATAGATTGTTGATTGCTCTAATCTGATTAGGGTCAACTTCAATTCTACAATGGGTAACCATATAACCCAAAAATTTGCCAGAGGTAACACCAAAAGAACACTTAGAAGCATTAAGGCGCAACTTGTGTTTCCTCAGTATCTCAAAAGTACTCTCGAGGTCATCTATATGCTTGGAACTTACTTTACTCTTCACCACCATGTCATCTATACAAATCTCCATGTTTTTTCCTAACTGAGGCTCAAACATCCTGGTCATCATTCTCTGGTAAGAAGACCCTTTATTTTTCAATTCAAAGGGCATCACTTTGTAGTGGTAATTCCCAATGGGTGTAACAAAAGTAGTCTTTTCCTAATCGTGCAATGCTAATGGTATCAGATGATAGCCTTGAAAGGCGTCTAAAAAGCTCATCTGAGGATGGCCTACAGTTGTATCCATTAATTGGTCTATCCGAGGCATGGGGAAATGATTTTTTGGGCAAGCTTTATTTAGATCCGTAAAGTCCACACATACTCTTCACTTCCTATTTTTCTTCTTCACCACTACGGTGTTAGCCAACCACTCGGGATAAAACACCTCTTTTATGGCCTCAGCCCGCTTAAGCTTAAGCACTTCATCCTTGACAGAATCATAGTGTTCCTTAGATGAGCGTCGAGGAGGTTGCTTTTTGGGGATGATAGATGGATTGACGTTTAAATGATGGCATATGAAACTTAGATCCACTCTAGGAGCCTCGTAAGAATTCTATGCAAACACATCAATATTTTTTCTAAGAAAACTATCAGCGCTTCTCTCTCCCGAAGAGACAACTGAGATTTGACCTAGAAAAACTTCTCCTCATCATCACCAAGAAAAAAATTTCTATTTCCTCGCACTTTGCCCCCTCTATTACTGTGTCCGTAGACAACACCATCACCCCTAATTGCTACAAACCCTGCACAACACAGGTCGATGACTCACCTTCAGTTTGATGCCTAATTCTAGCCACCAAGCACTGCCTAGCCATAGATTGGCTCCCAACTAGCTCCTCAATATGATCCCAAATGGATACTTCACCTTTAAATGTAAGGCGGAAGAAACGGCCCCCATGGCATGAAGCTAGGGTCTGGTTACTATGGCAGTGTAAGAGGAGTAAGCATCCATCACAATGAAATCTACCTCTACCACCTCTGATCCTGCATGTACAAGTAGCCTGATCTAGCCTTTTGGGATAACAATCTTCCCATCAAAACCCACCAAAGGGGAATCATAGTAGGTCAGGTCTTCGGGCCTCAACCTAAGCTTCTTATACAAATTAGGGTACATTATCTCTGCCCCGCTACCTTAATCCACTAGCACTCTCTTCACATCATATCCCCCCTATTCTAAGGGTAACCACCAAAGCATCATTATGTGGTTGCGAGGTCCCAACCATGTCTTCATCAGAGAAGCTCAAAGCTGGTTGGACATCTATTTTGCTCCTCTTCAGATAAGGAGTTAAGTCCTCGGCAGATGGGAGATCTATGGACATCACTCGGGACGGAAAAGAAACGATTCTCCCTAGGGCAGCAAGAATAACACTGATTGTGCCCAATGGGGGCCTTGAAGAAGCATTTCTCTGCGTTCCAGCCCTCACTTGACTGCCCTGCCCATTGGGCTGATACAAGAATTGTTTCAACTTCCCTATCTTAACCAATTGCTCTAGATGACTCCACAAAGTCCTTCAATCCTCGATAGTGTACCCTTGTTCCTGGTGGTATTGGCAATAAAGGCTCTAGTTGTGTTTCGTGGGCCCCCCATCTTATTTGGCCACCTAAATTATGGCTCGTTCTTAATTTTCCCTAAAATTTGGTGCACAGGTTCTCGGCATACAATACTAACCACTTGAGTAGCAGTTGAAGCAAAATGCCTAACAAAATCCTTTCGAGGTCGATTGTTATTATACCTATCCGACCTGAAATCCCTCCAATCTTAGGGGATTACCCTAGCTTTTCCCTTTCCTTGTTGTTGATCCTCCTTGACTCGCTTATACTCATCAATACGATCCATGAGCTTCCTTGCCAAAGAGTTTCTCAAATCATGCTTGGCGGGCAGGCTGACCTTGAAAGTCCTTATGGCCACATCATCAAAATTCCCATCAATCTCATTGAACATCTCCTACTATCTGTCTAAGTATGTTTTCAAGGTCTCCCCCTCTCACATGGTCATGGACAACAAAGAGTCCATGGGTCGAGGAACTCTGCTGCAAGTAACAAAATGAGATCCAAACGCCCGAGTAAGCTCTTTAAAGGAATTAATAAAACCTTCTCCCAAACCATCAAACCATCTCATCACCACTGGCCCTAAATTGGATGAGAACACCTTGCACATTAAGGCCTCATTCTTGAAGTGAACAGCTATTTTCTAGTTGAAGTGGCTCACATGCTCCACAGGGTTTGTTCGACTATTGTACATGGTGAATTTTGGCTAAGTAAACAGCCGAGGAAGTTTTCCTCCCTCAATTTTGCGTGTGAAAGGTGATTTGGAAATTTGGTTCAACACCCTAGTCATAGCGTCATTTCCTAGACCTTTGTGAGACGGGTTCTTATTTGTGCGCCTATGATGGTGACCCTCATCACACGAGAAAGACTCACTGGAGAGGAGTCCTCGACCTGGGCCTATAACTGCCATCTCTATCATCATTAGAAGAAATGTCCGAATTTGAAGGAGTCCTTCTCCGTTGCTCGCGGCGCAACCTCTTTCGCAAGTGGTCAATCTCCAGCTGCATACTTTTAGTATTCTCTTCATGAGAGAGGTGACTCCCACTTCAAAACTGACTCCTACTAGTATGTGTGGTATGCACACCAACCTCCCGGTCCCTCCTAAGCTTAAGATTGAGTAACTGATCTTGACATTGGGAACCAACAGACTCCTCCTGGTTTAGCCCTGAACCTACTATAGTTGGACGTTGAACTCACCATAGTGGGACGTTGAACTCACCAAAGCTCAAGCTTTCCCCACAGACGGTGCCAATTATAGGGGCGGATTTTGGATCCTAGGCCCAAAAGGTAAATGGATTAAGCCCAAATAGCCCAATACAATGAATTTGTAGAAAGTGTGCTAAAAACTAGGCTTCAATGAACTATACAATACTCATAAGGAATTGAAGATGGTAGGAAGGACAAGAAAAACAAGGTTTATGCAAAGAAAGTCTTCCTCGGCTAAGTCTGAGGAGAGTAGTTCTTGATTATATTATTCTTAAACTTGGATGCAATTTCAGTTCTCAATGCTACAGTGTTTTCTTTACAAATTCTCCGATCCCCCCTACAATGGGATTTTTCTTCGTTATATTACCCTTCTTCACTCCATCTTAGTCATCCACGTGTTGATCAAATGTCTAGCTTTTACCCTTGTTCTATCAGCACCTTCCTGAAAAGGCTGAATATCACTGTTCATGTATCACTTCTACATTAATACGGTCAAAGAGTTAGCTATAGAGCATTCAATGCGGTGACAGGAGCTTTTCCTTAGATATTTCTTGCTTTTCTATTGTCTTATCCCTTCCTGATGCTTATCCTTACCGGCATAATTGTCTAGAATGTTGCTCTTGATGGCATGTCCACCCTTCTGACCTCTGCTCTATTAAGCTGAGGTGCCATTTGTCCTCAGACCTCCTTCTTGGAACCTTATGACCATACCCCTTTCTTCATTCACTAATGTGCATTTCTATGATAACGTTTACCGGTCTTTGGACTATTAAGTGTACTCAGACAGGGCCCACAGCCCAATATACATTTTTGGGTCTGTCATCCCTACAGCTACATTTTTATGTTTTCCTAACTTCTCTCTCAAACTTCTTTTGTAGGGATGTGAAAACTTAAAAATACAACAAAAACTCGCAACATTTTTTTACAATATCTTTGTTTTGAGTTATGGTAACCGTCACTCCCTTAGTATAATTTTTTTTTCATTTACATATATATTTATATATGTTGAGTTGCCATTTTATTTGGGGTAAAAACGTTGCCATATTTTATTGTGTTTTTTAAAAAAAGTGAGAAGTAAGAACATTTATTCTACACCGATTTAGTCTATTTTTAGGCCCAAAAATAACAACTTGGGCTCATGGGCTGCCTCTTGCTTTAGTCTGGGTATCTCCTCCAACAACAGTTGGGTCCTTTCGGCCTTTTTGATATTAAAAGAATTGAAAAAAAAAAAAAATGTCAAAAACGGCAACTAGCAGTAGGAATCTTCATAGAACAGAGACGAAAAGAAAGAGAGAAGAACAGTGCGATTGACTTATTAGTTTGTGGTTGTGGGTGATCTTTGTGTTTGGAAATGGCCGCTGAGAGCCAAAAGGGAAGTGTATGTGTAACGGGTGCAGGAGGGTTCCTTGCCTCATGGCTCTTAAAGCTACTTCTCTCCGACAACTATATTGTCCACGCTACAGTTAGACAACCCGGTAATTCATTTTCCTTTCTATCTCTCTCTTTTTTTCTTTTTTTTTATACATTTAAAGTAAGGGGGGAGGGATTTTAGATTTCTTTTGTATATTTGATTCTTACTTAGTACGTCTGACTTCTTATGTATTACTGTTTCATCAATCTTACTATGGCCTATTTATATTGTTTCAACTTATGATTGCCTGGAACAAAATTCCTATATATATATAGGTTGTGAATTGTGATCTGATGATGTTTTTCTTTGTTTAATATGTCATTGGTTCTTAAGGGAAAAGAAAAACAAAAAGAAACGAAAATGAAAATGAAAATGCATTAAATGCTAATATAAAGCAAATTATACTAGTAGATAAAAATAGAAACAGAAAATACTAATGTATAGCTTTTATTTTCTTCTAAATGTAAAATTTTCTATTAGTTTCAGTGCAATAAGATACAGGGCCTCTGACTGCAATTTCTTGCATATGCTTGTGAGAAGGAATTTTACTTCAACCAGGACATTTTTTGTAATCGATTGCAATTGGAATAGACACAATTTTTCCACATGTTTTTTGTGTGTAAAATGTAATATAATCATGTCAAATATATATATATATATATATATATATATATATATATTTTTATATATATATAAAAGACAAAGAAAAAAGAAATGTAATCATGTCAAATAGTTTCAAAAACAAACGAACTAACTTAAAGAACTATCAAAAGTCAATATATAATACAAATTCTCTATAGCACTTTTTGTGTTTCACTTTGTACTCTACCAGTCTAGCAATCACAATCACAATCTGTCTTGTATTCTTTTTTACTTTTCTTATTAAATAAATTAAGTTTAAAATGGGGGAAAAATTTAGACACGTGTTAGAATATAAAGTGAAACACAAAAAGTGGTATAAAGAATTTGTATTCATCAATAAATATTAAGAATTTTATTTCCATTGAACCCTAGACATCTTCATTAGAAACACTAGGAGGGGTCAGTTAAAGCTATAATGCTCTTAGTTACTACTTTCCGTTTTAGAATGAATTTGTATCAAACGAAAATTTTTTAATCTATCTAGGAGAACTGTAATTAATTTGCTGCTAAATCATTTTTTGAATGCTTCTTAAGATGACTTCTAGGAAATTGTGTGCAGGAGATGTGAAGAATGCTCATTTGAGTGAATTTGAGAACGCATCCACAAACTTGAGACTATTCAAGGCAGAATTACTGGATTATGACTCCATATGTTCAGCAGTTGAAGGGTGCATTGGAGTATTCCATGTTGCGAGTCCAGTTCCAGTTCCTTCGACCACAGTACCCAACCCTGAGGCAAGAATACCTATCTATGATTTCTTTTTCCCCCTTAATAAATAGTTTTGCATCAATTAGTACAAATCTACTAAGATGCTCTTATTAATATAATTATATTACCTTCCTAAGGTAGTAAATATATTATGCATAGATTTTTTTTTTGTCCTATTCACACTTTTTTCATATATATTTTTTGAAGGTAGAAGTGATTGAGCCTGCTGTAAAGGGCACACTTAACGTACTGAAAGCATGTGTTGAAGCAAAAGTTAAGCGAGTTGTTGTTGTGTCCTCTTTTGCTGCTGTGGGCATGAATCCAAGTTGGCCCAAGGATCAAGTGACAGATGAAACATGCTGGTCTGATAAGGAATATTGTAGAACTATTAAGGTAACTAACCAGAAAATGCATTTGTATGTTAAGCTTGTAGCTCTATTTTATAGATTTCGTGACTCCAATACAAATTTAATTGATATTACTTGCATACCAATTCTGAAATATAGATCTGCTAAATTGTTTCTACTTGTATAGTGAATGACCTAGTTCTAAGTTTTTCCAGAAGTGGTATTGTCTTTCTAAAACGGAAGCAGAAAGTGAGGCCTTGGAATTTGCAAAAAGAAGTGGGCTTGATGTTGCAACTGTATGTCCTTCCCTTATTTTAGGGCCAATTCTACAACCTGCAGTGAATGCAAGTAGTGTGGTTATCTTGAAACTTCTAAAAGGTGTTTTCCTGTAGCATTAATATTTCCATTAATCTTTCCATGCTTATAAATGTATGAATGTTTATATAGATACATACATACATACATATATATACTTATTACCTTATAACTTTACATTCAGGTGAAAATGTGTATCTTACGCTGTGCATGTATTTATGAAGTAGACTATTAATATCTCAAGTTATGTTTCATGCTAAAATTATCTATTTAGACTAAGGTCCATACTGCTAGAATTCCTTCTTTTTCATATTTCCACACCTCTCGTTGTGCCTTGCTTTGCAACAATTGGCTCTAGTGATACTGATTAATATATTACAGAGTTTACTCTTTCTCCAAAGCATGTCTTCTCTTCTTTTTGTTTTGTAATGAAGGGTGTACTTGTCTCATCTTCTACCACTAAATTACCACACAGATGGTTCTGAATCAATAGAAAACAAGTTCCGAAGGATTGTAGATGTACGTGATGTAGCTGAGGCACTACTCTTGGCTTATGAGAAGCCTGAGGCCAAAGGAAGATATATATGCATAGCACACATAATGAAGGCAAGGGATCTGATTGACTTACTGAAAAGTATATACCCCAACTATAACTATCTTAAGAAGTAAGCTTCTCTTTCAATTCTAGTTAATTTACTAAGGTGATCTTTCAATGTTGCTTCTATTTATGGATCAATGTGGTTGTGCAAAAGGATAAAGAAAGCACCAACAATAATCTTTTGTATCTTTCTTTCTTTAGTTTTTTATATGACATATTAGGCTGTCTCAACTCATGGTATCTGGACTTTGCTTGTATTGGCAGCTTTACCGAAGTGCATGAAGAAGAAAGGGTGAGTTCTGAGAAATTGCAAAAATTGGGTTGGAGTTTCCGGCCATTGAAGGAATCTTTAATTGATTCCGTTGAAAGCTATTGCACGGCTGGACTCATTGATTAAAAACATTGGATTGTAATTTTTATCTTCCCAACTAAAAGGCAACAGTTATGGCTTAATATAATGATTTCAAAGCAAAACTGAGTTTGGACCCGCTTATCTTCTGGCATGTGTCTACATATCGCTACATTAAGTCTGTTATACCAAATTTTATTCTTACTTATTAGTGTGCATGGTAGTGTTTGGGATAAGTGATTACTATCTCTTATTTAGAGTGAAAAGGAACTCTACATGTTGGGTTCTACCTGTGGTGGTATTAGATGTTAAAGAAATTAACTTACCATCTTCTTCTCAATTCATTTAAAAAACATTGTTGATTTTTTCTCTCTTTGGTCTAATAATTGTCACAAAGTCTCAGTTGGCAACTGCCCACAATCCTCCCAAATGAATTCCCTAATACCAACCCAATGATAGATTCGAACTCTTGCATCCAAAGCAAGAATCATACGGCAATGGAGGTGAACTCTCTAGCTTTGCAAGATCTACTTCCCTTGGAGCATGCAGAATATACCCTATAGAAAAGATTGACGGTTAAACAATTCTACTTCAAAACCAAGCTTCAATTCTGATATAAACCTGGAAAATAGCCAGAATGCCTACCTCTTGCCCAACTCAGAGCATTGAGGCTTCAATACTTGGGCCCTTGGTCTTAAGTCTTAACTTAGTTCCGTACTTGATGATGACAAAATCTCTTGCCTCGGTCTGTTCAATGCAAAATTCTCTTATTACTAGTTGCAAAATCCAGAATAGAGAATTTAACTCTAAGAAAGCATTGTCAAATTCAATATAATTCAATGAACTTCATCTGGGACCAACAACGTGAGCCACTAGCACAGCCTAAAACCCTTTTTTTTTTTAATAGAGAAAAAAAGTTATAAACTTATCCAAGAAATTTTTAAATATTTTTTTCTTTAGCAATTTAGGGATTTTTAAAAATCAAAGTTTTTTTTTTTTGGGAAAACTTTTAAAACTATAGTTAGCTTTACCAGTACCATAGTATACAAATTGAAAAACCAATTCAACTAGTCAAGATTTACGTTTTCCTAATTAGGCCCTCCTATTGATGGTGATCACTTGTCAATTTGGATAAATGTGCCTATCAATACATCACCCGAATTGAACAGATGGTTGGAGGAAAAAGGATCTCATGTTTTTGTTATACGTTGCAAGTCTCTTATAACTCATGTTTTGAAAGACTCATTGCATAAAATGGTGTGAGGCCCACATGTTGTAAAAGTTTTATTATATAATAGAAACAAGAGATATCTTCTTTAGTTGGAGGGGTGATATTTACTATCAACCGATAGATTTGGTCGAGTCAACTACACCACACTTTCACATGAATAGTTGAATTTTGATCGAATCCCTATTTGGGTCTTTCAAGGTTATGAACTTTTTTTTAACACAGCTAAATTTGTTTTAGACAAAAATGTCAAAACTTTTGATCTACACAATGACACATTTTTCCACGATTTATATATTTGTCAATGCGTGAAAAGTGGGTAATCACTGCTTGCCGCATGTTTAAATTGTGTAGACAAGTGTGTCATTTTGTGTTCTTAGACTTTTGACTACATTTTCTTGTTTTTTATCAATCTTTTGTAGATAGGACTTTTATTGTATATTGTACACCTAGATAAGCCATTTTTTAGGCCCATAAAAACAGCTTGGGCTGCCTCTTTCCCTAGTCAGGGTAGGAACTATGGACTATTCCTCATCCATCTCCTTCAACACGGTTGGGTTAGGTTAGGGATGGGGACATCGGGTGGGTCCTTTAGGCCTTTTTATAGTCCCTCGGTTCTTCCTTTCGGCCCAAAAAACACTAAAAAAAATTAAGAACTTACACTGGGATGCGTCTAGAGCACAGAAGAAAAGAAAGAGAGAAGAGCAGCGCTGTTGCGTGTTGACTTGTTGAGGTGGGCGAGTGTTGGAATTTGGAAACTGGTTTTGGAAATGGCAGCTGAGAATGAGAAGGGAAGAGTGTGTGTAACAGGAGGAGGAGGGTTCCTTGCTTCATGGGTCATTAAGCTACTTCTCTCCAAGAACTATTTTGTCCACACAACCGTTAGACAACCCGGTAACTCATTTCCCTTGCCTTCTCTCTTTTTCTTTCTTTTCTTCTTTATGTATTTTTTTGATACAGCTAAAAGTTTGGGAAAGGAAAAGGGATTGCTTTTGTATATTTCACTCTTACTTTTTTTCTTTTTTTTTTTGAGAATGTATTTCACTCTTACTTAGTACGCCTGACTTGTTAATTAGTGTTATTACTGTTTCATCAATCTTGCAAATTGCCTATTATATTGTTTCAACTTTCTTCTAATAATTAAGTGCTCGGAAATAAATTTCTACAGCTTGTGACATTATGTAATCTTTTTTTAGTATCTGGTCGGTTCTTAAGGGAAAAGAAAAACAAAATGAAACTGCAAATACAAAATGAATTATAGATAAAAATATAAACAGAATGTACAATTTTATTTTTTATTTTTCCTTTCTAATATAAAATTTTGCTACTACTTTCACAGCAATAAACTTACTGGGCTGTTGACTTAACCCACTTATGTGTGTGAAGGAATTTCATTTTAATCAGAAAAAAGAGAAACGGACATTTCTCATATCTGTTGCAAATGGAATAGACTCAAGTTTTCTACAAGTTCTATTTGTTTGAAATGAAATATAATCATGTTAAATACTTTTAAGATACAAAAGGACTGACTTTAAAGAACTATCAAAGGTCAATATATAGTAAGAATTTTATTTCCATGGGATGACCCATATAAACTATAAATGCCATTTTCCACTTTCAGTTTTAGTTTTAGAACAAATTTTTATCAAACAAAATTTTTAAAAGAATTCCCCTCTATCTAGGAGAACTATAATTAATTTGCTGCTAAATTATTTTTTGGATGCTCCTTAAGATGATCTTCTAGGAAATTGTGTGCAGGTGATGTGAAGTATGCTCACTTGAGTGAATTTGAGAACGCATCCACAAACTTGAAACTATTCAAGGCAGACCTACTGGATTATGACTCCATATGTTCTGCAGTTGAAGGGTGCATTGGAGTATTCCATGTTGCTAGTCCAGTTCCTTATACCGCAGTCCCAAACCCTGAGGCAAGGATACCTAACTATGACTTCTTTTTCCCAATTAATAAACAGTTTTGCATCAATTAGACAAATCTACTAAGACACCCTTAATAATATAATTATATTGCCACCCTAAGTTGTTTAATATATTATGCACAGAAAATTTTTCTGCTTTCCTTTTCACACTCTTTTCATATGTCTTTTGTTAAGGTAGAAGTGATTGAGCCTGCTGTAAAAGGCACACTTAATGTACTGAAAGCATGTGTTGAAGTAAAAGTTAAGCGGGTTGTTGTTGTGTCCTCTGTTGCTGCTCTGCTGATGAATCCAATTTGGCCCAAGGATCAAGTGATTGATGAAACTTGTTGGTCTGACAAGGAATATTGTAGAACTACAAAGGTAACTGACCACAAAATACAATTGCATGTTGAGCTTGTAGCTCTATTTTTTACATCGCATGATTCCAATACAAATTTGGTAAAATTACTTGCATACCAATTCTGAAATATAGATTCTAATAAGTTGTTTCTATATGTATACTGAATGACCTAGTTCTAAATTTTTCCAGAACTGGTATTGTCTTTCTAAAACGGAAGCAGAAAGTGAGGCCTTGGAATTTGCAAAAAGAAGTGGGCTTGATGTTGTAATTGTATGTCCTTCCCTTATATTGGGGCCACTTCTGCAGCATACAGTGAATGCAAGTAGCTTGGTTATCTTGAGACTTCTGAAAGGTACTAGCCTGTAGCATATTATCTCTATTGTAATCTTTCCAGGCTTTTAAATGTATGAATGTTATCGGATGTCCCCAAAGGGACTAAATGTATGAATGTTAATAAATATAAATATGTATATAATACATGTCACCTTTTATAATTTTATATACTGGTGAAAATGTGTATCTCACTCTCTGCATGTATTTACAAAACAGACTATTAACATCTCAAGTTAATGTTTCATGCTTTATTTTTTTTTTTTAGACTTAGGTCCATATTTCTAGGATTCCTGCTTCTTCTGATTTCCATCCCTCTAATTGTGCCTTGCTTTGCCGCAAGTGGCTCTAGTGATTCTGATTAATATATTAGAGAATTTAGTTTTCCTCCTAAGTCATGGCTTCTTTTTGATTTGTAACGAAGGGTATACTTCTCTAATCTTTTACCACATTATTACCCTGCAGATGGGTGTGAGTCACTGGAAAACAAGCTTCGATATATTGTAGACGTACGTGATGTAGCTGAGGCACTACTCCTGGCCTATGAGAATCCTGAGGCTGAAGGAAGATACATATGCATGGCATACACAATCAAGGAAAAGGACGTGGTTGACTTGCTAAAGAGTATATACCCCAACTACAACTATCCAAAGAAGTAAGTTTCTCTATTTATGCTATTTATTACTAATGTGATTTTTCAAAGTGGTATGTATTTATTGATCAACATGGTTATGTGGTCATGCAGAAGGGTGAACAACTAACGATCATCCCCTAAATTTTTCCTTTGCTAGTCATTTATGTAACATATTTGCCTGTCTCAACTCATTGATTCTGGACTTTGCTTGTTTTGGCAGCTATACCGAAGTGCCAAAAGAAGGAAGGTTAAGTTCTGAGAAATTGCAAAAATTGGGTTGGAGTTTCCGGCCATTGAAGGAAACTCTAACTGATTCCGTTGAAAGCTTTCGCAAAGCTGGACACGTTGATTGCAGTTTGGCTTAATGCAATGATTGCAGATCGACCCTGAGTTTGGATAATAAGTGATTGTCAGAATTAATTATGTTATATCAAGTTTTATTCTTAATCTTATTATACTCTCCATTGTGGCAACCTTTTGGGATAATAAAAGTGATTATCAGTTTGAATCCTATTTTCATTCTACCTCTTAGAGTAAAAAGACACTCTATGCGTTGGGTTCTTTCTCATTGTGGGTGTATTTAGGCTCACATGGAGGATGTGGATTGAGGTTGACACAATGTGGGTGTGGCGTTTTACACTTAAAAACTTTTACAGCTTAGTCCGCTTACTCGAACAGAGAGCGAGTGATTATATTTATACCTTGTTGGTGTATTTCTTCACCTCTCTAGCATTGCAACATCTACTTCCCTTGGAGCTTGTAGTGCACGGAAATGATTATGTTAAACAATTCTACTTCAAAACCGGGTTTTCATTCTGATCTGACCATGGAAAATAGCCCAAATGCCAACCTCTTGCCCAACACAAAGCTTTTATAAATTATAAGATCACAACTAATTTTACACTTATTTTTTGTGAAAAATTATTAGGTACTCTTGGAGTACCATAAATACGTACTCCTTCCTCTCACATAAATAGTGGGTTTCACCATGAATTTAATTAGTTAGACCCACCATTCATGTGAGAGGAGGGAGCACGCATTTATCGTACTCCGGGAGTAAACAATAATTTTCCTATTTTCATAACTATCCCATGTGACTGCTGTTAATAATGAAAAAGAAAAAAAAAAAAAAAAAAGAAGAAGAGTTATGAGTCCAGTCAAAGTTTTCCACAAAGGAGAGTGATGTAGGATTAGTTTTGGTCCTATAATAACTCCTTAGAATATTTCAGTCCTTGGTTGAGTTCATTTTTTCCAAGTGTTTTTTATTTTTATTTTTTTGAGAGAAATTAAATCTAAGTGTAGAATGGGTTCTTGTGGCTTCTTTTAAAATTAAGCCGACCAATTCCCATGCATCTGAAGTCTACCATTTGTTCGAGCCCTTTTTATCATGTGAAAAAGGCTGTGTCAATTGGATATATCGTACATTTAAAATTTTATTTCTTAAATCTAAAATTGTACATGATACCAGCTAAAAAAATTATAAAAAGGAAAAAATAATTTTATAATACTCCGTAATATTTAATCCGATTTAGGAAAGAGACCAATTTTAAATGAAGACACCTTCGTTTCGTTTTAATGTAGTTTTTTTTTTTTTAGAAAAGTTTTGAATTTAGTTAGGTGCAAACTTAAACGTTAAAATAAATATCAAGGAATCGGGACTTATTCTTTGGGTTTTGATTATCTAATTTGATTGATTAGTTTAATTTTTTTTATTATGGCGTACTCAATTTTATTTTGTTAAAATAAATATAAATGAATGAACAATGTCACATTTTAACCTTGTTAAGGAACCACAATTTGACTCCTTATAACCGCTCTAAACACAGGCCCACAGGGTGCTATGTCAAATCTCATAAAATATTTGAGTATGTCTTGCTCGTCAACAAATAATTTTGTGGTGGAGAATCTATCCATTTGATTTTGAGTATCTAATTTGGATGGTGACTATTTCATTTTCACACACACACACACACACACACACACATATGTGTGTATCTAAAAACTGAAGTGTAGCAATTATTGTTGTTATGCTCCTATTAAGCCACCACATCCACCATATCATTAGTCTCTTTCATATTTATTTTTTAAATATAATTTTTTACAATATTAACTATATAAATATATTGACTTTACAAATTCATTTTAGGCAATTTTAGCTTTACAAATTCATTTTAGGCGGTTTTAACTTTACATATTCATTTATTTCAATTTTGATGTTATAAGTAAATAATAAATAAATGGAAAATCAAAACAAAAGTTTTGTCTACATGTATTTCTTTTTGGCAGTTTTAAATTTAAATATTATTTTGCCCTTTTATCTTCCTTATTTTGGCTCTTCTTATTTTCATCATCTTATTATAAAGTTACCACTCAATCTCTTCCATTCTATGCATATTTTTCCTATACAAAAAGGCTCTCTCTCTCTCTCTCTCTCTCTCTCTCTCTCTCTCTCTCTCTCTCTCCATGTTGCTAGCCTAGTTCCTGTTCCTTCGACCACAGTACTAAACCCTGAGGCAAGAATACCTATCTATGATTTCTTTTTCCCTATTGTTAGAAATACTGAATTCAATAGTATTGTATTTCACCATAAAAGAATATACATAAGTGCTTTTATATAGGAGGTAGATGTGTGTAGTACAAGTAAGAGTGTAGTACAAGTATGTGTGCTATACAAATGATCTAAGTAGGCCTAAAGCCCACAAAACTAAAACACGTTAACAACCCCCCTAAAACTCAAGGTGGGTGTGAGACCAACTTGAGGTTGTTAATCAAAGTACGAAGGCATCCCTTAGGATGTGACTTGGTGAAGATATTTGTAAGTTGATCTTTGGAGGAGACAAAGAAGAGCTTAAGAGCACCATGGACAAGATGATAACGGATAAAATGACAATCAATCTCGATATGTTTAATCCATTCATGGAAGACATCATTGTGACCAATATGAATGGCACTCTGGTTGTCACAATAAAGAGGAGTAACAGATGATGTGGACACACCTAAGCCCTTAAGAAGCCATCGTAGCCAAAGAAACTTAGATGTGGTATCAGTTTGGGCATGATATTCTACTTTAGTACTAGAGTGGTCCACAAGGGTTTGTTTCTTACTTCGCCAAGAAATTAAAGAAGAACCAAGGAGAAAGCATAGCCAGTGGTGGACCTGTGATCAGTGAGATCTCCTGCCCAATCAACATTAGAGAATGCATAGAGAACAAGAGAAGACTGAGTTGAGTAGAAAAGGTCATGGAAGAGAGTGCCCTTCAAGTATCGAAGAATGCGCAGAACAAAAACATAGTAAGTCAATCGTGGAGCAGACAGATGCTGGCTCACCTGATGAACAGTATAGGAGATGTCTAGACGAGTAACAGTGAGATAAATTAGGCTGCCAACCAATCATCTATAAAAAGGGGGATTACACAATGTTTCCCCCCCCCCTTGAGGGAGTCAGATGCGCATTAAGTTCAACTAAAGTGTCAACAGTCTTGTTATCAGTGAGTCTAGCTCGAGACAAAAGTTTAGAAGCATACTTGGCTTAAGTAATATAAAGACCATCTGTGGAATGAGTGATTTCAAGACCTAAGAAATAGCTAAGATGTCCAAGACTTTCATTTTAAACTGCTGACTGAGAAAATCCTTGAGCTCTTGAATGTCATTGAGGTCATCACTAATTATGATTATATCATCCACATATGGGAGAAGCAAAATGGTGCCTTTGTCAATGCGACGAAGAAATAAGGCAGAATCATAAAGACTAGCAGTGTAACCCAAGTGAAAAATGGTGGAGCTGAACTTGGCAAACCAAGCTCGTGGAGCTTGTTTAAGGCCATAAAGTGCACGTCAAATGTGACAAACCTTGTTTGATTCAACAGAGAGACCAAGAGGAGGTTGCATATAAACTTCTTCACTCAAAGCCCCATTAAGGAAGACATTTTTAACATCCATCTGAAAAATGTCCCATTTACTAGCAGCTGCAACAGCTAAAAGGGCACGAATGGTTGAGATACGAGCAATTAAAGTAAAGGTCTCTTCATAATCAATCTCATACTCTTGTGTAAAACCTTTTGCAATAAGACAAGTCTTATAGCACTCAATGGACCAATCAAAGTGAGTCTTGATCTTGTAGATCCACTTAATACCAACCACAGACTGTCCAAGAGAGAGAGTAACCAAATCCTAAGTATGGTTTTTGGATAATGCATCAAGTTCCTCTTTCATCACAATCTACCATAAAGGGTCAGTGGAGGCCTCACGATAGATGTGAGGCTCGTGGAGTGTAGCAAGGGTAGTGTAGTAATGATAGTCAAGTAAATGTGCAGGAATGGATCTTACCCGGGTTGAGTGACGAGATGGAATGTCTTGTTAAAGATCTTTAGGCAGAGTAGGAGCAGGGGACCCAGGCTTAAAGTGAGGTAGTTCGTCATCAACCTATTCATCTTCCACTTGTCCACAAAAAGCATAAAAAATATCTGGAGGTTGGATAAAGAAGTCCAAAGGAGGATCGAAAGTATTTTGAGAAGGAACGTGAGACTCGTCTGGAAAGATTTCTAAAACAGATAAGGTAGTCAAGGAAGAGCGAAAATGAGAGAGTTCAACAAACAAGCAGGTGTTCCCAAAAGACAACATTACGGGAAACACGAAGACGATGAGAAACAGGATCATAATATTGATACCCCTTTTGAGTTTCACCATAGCCAAGGAAACAACAAAGTATAGATCAAGGCTCATATTTGTTGTGCTCATGAGGCTAAAAAAGAACAAAACAAGCAGATCTGAAGGAACGAAGGTGATGATAGTCAGATGACAGTGCTCGGAATGCGATTAATAGCATGAACAGCATGAAGAGCAGCTTTACCCCAAAATAGAGTAGGAACTTTGGCAAAAAGAAGAAGAGCATGAACAGTGTCAAGACTATGAAGAAGTTTTTTTTCAGCTTAACCAATTTACTGAAAGGTACTTGGACAAGTTAGATGATGTATAGTGTCATAGGAATGCAACAGAGTTTGAAAAGTATACTGAGTATATTCAAGAGCATTATTAGATCGAAAATTTTTGATACATTTGGAGAATTGTGTTTCAACCATTTTTGCAAAGTTACCATAGATTGGAAAATTTTCAAGGAAAATTTTCAAAACAAGATTTCATAGGAAAAATCCAACTATAATGAGAATAATCATCAATAAAAACAACAAAATATCAAGATCCACCAATACTAGCAACAGGAGAAGGTCCCTAAATATCAGAATGAATTAACTCAAAAATACTATTAGAGATAGATTCACTATTATTGAAAGGCAAAGCTGGCTGTTTTCCTAACTAGCATGAAGTACAATTAAAATTTTCTTTGGACACAAAACCTAACAGACCCTTAGAAGCTAACGGTTGTACCCGAGAAGAGGATGCATGACCAAGATGAGAATGCCAAAGTGCAAGAGAATGTAAGGAAGAAATCGTAGCAATTGCAGCAACAACGGAAACATGAGCAACTGGTGGAAGATGAAGATTGTCCACAAGAAACATACGCCAAACTCTAGGACCGATCCTAAGCTCCTACCCCGTCCTCAGATCCTGCACAGTACATCCAGAATAGTAAAAAATAAAGTGATATCCTAGTTCAGCTAATTGACCCACAGAGTATAAATTATAGGATAGGTCAAGTACGTGGAAGACCCCAAGAACAGAGAGGTTGGAGGTTGAAACAAAACCTAAACTATTTACAAGCATGGTGAAACCATCAGCTATATGAATATTAAGAGGATGTGGTGCAGGGTCAAGTTTGGAGAATAAGGACGAATGAGGTGTCATGTGATTGCAACAAGCAGAATCAAAAAGGCAAGCGTAAGATTTACCGGGTAAAACTGAGAGAGTAGTGGAAAGAGATGCATTACCAGCCATACGAACAGCCTGAGCTATGATGTCCTATAGTTTAGTAGGGAAAAGGTTGTCAGTGGATCCAGAAGTCTGGGACTCAGCTGAAACGGAAGGCATTGACGGAGTAGACTCAGTACTAGCAACAACAACAGTAGATTTGTTCCGACGGTAACAAGTCTCAACAGTGTGGCCAGGATGCATGCAATAGTTGCAAAACTTTTTGTTGGTTTGCTTGCAAGAATTGCTAGAGCCAGAGGAATCAAACCCTGATTACGGAGGTTGCTTTATGAGTGGAGCAGAAGGAGCAATGGCCAAAACATTAAGCTTATTCTGGGCTTGAAGGGTTGCAAGACAAGCTTCTTCTCCAACCAACTCGTATACAGCGGTATCAGGAGAAGGAGGAGGACTGCGATTAAGAAGCTGACCTCGGATGGGCTCATAGTCCTTGTGAAGTGACATCAGGAATTCATAGAGACAAAATTCATCTCTAACGGTAGTATATTGCTGAGTATCCTTTAAGCATGCCTAAGTTGGATCAGAAAGGCCAATTTGGTCCCAAATGCAGTGAAGCTAATCATAGTAGTCATTGATGGATTGCCCTAGTTCTTGCCTAAGTTGATGCAATTCAACCACTAACTGATATTTCATGGATCCGTGAGTAGTAGAGTATCTTTTGGCCAACATATCCCATGCCGATTTTGCATCATCAAAGCTACCCAACAGATTGGAGATAAAGGAAATGGAAGTGTTCCGAATCCATGTGAGGATCATGTGGCTGTAACTATCTCATTCAATCATGCGACTAAGGAAGACAACATCTTCTTCACTTTCCCCCTTGACAGGAATAGTGATTGCACTAATACAATATTGACAAAGCATGCAACCCTTAAGAAAACTGCACATAGCTTGAGACCAAGATAAGTAATTTTTATTCCCCTCCAATATAGTATTGATAGGGCGAGGAAGAAAAATATCATTTTTATCCATTTAGAAACACAATATGCAAAAACAGATTACAAAAATGAAGTTTACGCGAAAAACTAGGTAAGGAGAACCTGGACTACAAAAAGTTAACTCTGGAGAAAAGTCAACGGTCTAGTCAAAGTCAACGGTCCACTCGGTCAATGGTCAGAGGTGATGACGGCAAATGACTAAATGCTGATGTAAGCTAGGGCTGACGTGGCATTGCTAACGTCACGGGTGACGTCAGCCTAGAGCAGTTGATAGGGCGTGGGGTGTGTGAGCTACAGCGCAGATCCTTTGAGCGGCCGTTGGGGGTGCGTGCGGTCTCCTATGGCTTCGAGGCTTCCATGAGTGTGTAGATAGACGCAAGACGATCTCAATGGTACCTGTAGAAAATTAATAGAAGAAATATTCGTGGCGATGATGAAAAGAGCAATGGTCTTTGCAGTGTGGAACTCCTTAATGGCGACGGCTATAGGTCCGAAACCCAAGGACGATAGCTGGAAGACGTCGGAGGTTCAACAACAAAAAGCTGTGGCTGCTGCTGTGATGACAAAAGTGATGTTAAGAATGAAATAACACCAATAAAGACAAGACTGCTAAAAAAATGTCAAAGCAGTGGCTCTGATACCATGTTAGAAATACTAAATTCAATAGTATTGTATTTCACCGTAAAAGAATATACATGAATGCCTTTATATAGGAGGCAGATGTGTGCAGTATAAGTAAGAGTGTAATACAAGTATATGTGCTATACAAGTAATTTAGGTGGGCCAAAAGTCCACAACACTAAAACATGTTAACACCTATTAATAAATAGTAATCTACTAAAATGCCCTTAATAATATAATTATATTACCTTCCTAAGGTAGTAAATAAATTATGCATAGATTTTTTTTTCCTTTTCACACTTTTATCATATAAATTTTTTTTAAGGTAAAAGTGACTAAGCCTACTGTAAAGGGCACACTTAACGTACTGAAAGCATGTGTTGAAGCAAAAGTTAAGCGAGTTGTTGTTGTGTCCTCTTTTGCTGCTATGGGCATGAATCCAAGTTGGCCCAAGGATCAAGTGACTGATGAAACATGTTGGTCTGATAAGGAATATTATTGAACTATTAAGGTACTAACTAGAAAATGCAATTGTATGTTAAGCTTGTAACTCTCTTTTATAGATTTTGTGGCTCCAATACAAATTTTATTGACATTACTAGCATACCAATTCTGAAATATAGATCTGCTAAATTGTTTCTACTTGTATAGTGAATGACCTAGTTCTAAGTTTTTCTAGAAGTGGTATTGTTTTTCTAAAACGGAAGTAGAAAGTGAGGCCTTGGAATTTGCAAAAAGAAGTGGGCTTGATGTTGTAACTGTATGTCCTTCCCTTATTTTAGGGCCAATTCTACAGCCTATAGTGAATGCAAGTAGTGTGGTTATCTTGAAACTTCTGAAAGGTGTTTGCCTGTAACACTAATATCTCCATTAATCCTTCCATGCCTTTATATATGTACACACACACACACACACACACACACACACACACACACACACACACACACACTTATCACCTTATAACTCTATATTCAGGTGGAAATGTGTATCTTACACTGTGCATGTACTTATGAAGCAAACTATTAATATCTTAAGTTATGTTTCATGCTAAAATTATCTATTTAGTTTAAGGTCCATACTGCTAGAATTCCTTCTTTTTCATATTTCCATACCTCTCATTGTGTCGCCAAAGGCCTTGTACCTGAATTAACACCTCCCCATGTACAAAGTGCTTGGGGGTCTAAGGGGAAAGGGTTCGAGTGGCGGGGTTAGCAGTATGTTGTAATTATCTCTCAAAAATACCTCTTATTGTGCCTTGCTTTGCAACAATTGGCTCTAGTGATACTAATTAATATATTACAGAGTTTAGTCTTTCTCCAAAGCATGTCTTCTCTTTTTCTTTTCTTTTTTCGTAATGAAGGGTATACTTGTCCCATCTTCTACCACTAAATTACCACACAGATGGTTATGAATCAATAGAAAACAAGTTTTGAAGGATTGTAGACGTATGTGATGTAGCTGAGGCACTACTCCTGGCTTATGAGAAGCCTAAGGCTGAAGGAAGACATATATGCATAGCACACATAATTAAGGCAAGGGATCTGATTGACTTACTGAAAATTATATACCCGAACTATAACTATCCTAAGAAGTAAGTTTCTCTTTCAATTCTAGTTAATTTACTAAGGTGATCTTTATCAAAATGAAGATGGTAATGAACACAAGGAAGCAACAAGGGCAGAGTTTACAAGAGCATTGGAGTCTAATCAGAACAAAATCTCTACATAAACGACTTGAAATAGTACTTGTACTGTGTAAATACGTCTTGTAGTTTTTGATGCTTGATTTAATGATTGTAAGTGATTGCACATGGGAGAGGTAGTTATTACTATATGTGCACATGTAGAGTTAGTTGTTGTTTTGTTAGTAGCAGTAAGTCTAATAGGCATGTTTACTCTGTATATATAATGCTTTGTATCTTTCCTTTTACTAATTAATCAAATACAGAATTCTTTCTTCCATTTCTTAATATAGTATCAAAGTAAATTCTCAAATCTTTCTAGTGTTTTGCATTTTCTTTCTTCAATTTTCTCAATTTCTTCTTCAATTTTCTCGAGAAAACACACTCTATTTTGAGAAATTTTCATTTTCTTGCCAATAATGGCTTCCGCTGCAACTACTACAACCACAAATGGTTCGACCAATGGATCTGCACCTAAGAATCCATCGTCTTCTTCGCAAGATTCTCCAATGGATGATCCCCTGTTCTTGCATCATGCTGAGAATCTAGGGTTAGTACTTGTCACACAGCCCTTAACTGGTGGAGAAAACTACTCAGCTTGGGCTAGAGCTGTGAGGAAGGCTTTGCTCGCTAAGAACAAATTAGGTTTCATTAATGGGACTTTAACTCTCTCATCACCATTGGTGTCTACTCCTTTATCTGTGCAAGCGTGGATTAGGTGTGATAATATGGTTGGGACTTGGTTGACCAATTCTGTTTCTCCAAAGCTTCAAACAAGCATCATATATGAGGACACTGCCTTAAAAATCTAGAATGACTTGAAGAATTGTTTTTCCCAAACCAATGGACCAAAGGTTTTCAATCTTCAAAAGGAAATTTCAAAATTACATCAAGGTGAGATGTCCATTACTGATTTCTTTACCCAATTGAAGGTTTTTTGGGATCAATTGCAGAATCTTAATCCTTTCCTTTCGTGCACTTGTGGCAAGTGTGTCTGTAATATCAACAAAAGGCTTAATGATTTACAAATCAGAGAGTCTGTGATGAAATTTCTGATGGGATTAAATGATTCTTTCTCCCAAGTTAGGACCCAAGTGTTGCTTATGGATCCAATTCCATCTCTTAGCAAGGTTTATTCTTTGCTAATTCAAGAAGAAACACAAAGATCAATCCCATATACTTCAGGTGTTAAATTTGATTCTATTGTATTAGCTACTAAAGTACCAATTGATCATATTAATCATGGTTCCAATCTTGTTAATTATGGTGGAAAAGTTAAGGAGAGACCTGTATGTACTCATTGTGGTAAGACTAGTCATACTATAGATAAATGCTACAAGTTGCACGGGTTTCCACCGGGTTTGAAATTCAAGAATAAGCCTTCTATGGCACACCAAGTATCCTCAAGTTCAAGTTCAGAGTTTGCTACTCAAATGCATCAACCTTCTGCCATTACACCTGAGCAGTGTCAGCAGCTATTGGCTTTGTTAAGTGCTTCCAATTCCTCTCTTACAGTAACCACTCCAACATCAGAAGCACCAATGGCTAATGTAGCTTCTTCTTCCAACACTGCCAATGTGGCAATGGTAGGTATTGATTTCTCTCATAGTGTTTTTGTTGCACATGTCGTTAATAGGAGAGCTTATAGTCCTACTACTTAGGTATTGGATACTGGTGCCATTGACCATTTTGTATATTTAGTTGACTTGTTAACTTCAATTACTGCTACTAGGCAGTCTTTGGTTCAATTGCCTAATAGGGAATCAACACAAGTAACTCATGTTGGGACTGTTGTTTTGTCATCTTGCCTTATCCTAAAAAATGTTCTTTGTGTTCCCTCTTTTACCTTTAATCTCTTATCTATTATCACTTTGACTCATTCTCAGCCATATTGCCTTACTTTCCTATCTGCTTATTATTTTGTTCAAGACCTTAACTCTTGGAAAACAATTGGGGTAGGCAAGGCACTTGGTGGTTTATATCTGTTGCAGTCTGAAAGTCTTCAGTATTCTTCTGCTTCTTCTCTTACTACCTTCTTAGCTGCTTACAACATTAGTGATGTTTTTAGTCCTTTTATTGCAGCAAGTTCCACTCATGTTGATCATTCTTCTTCTTCTCTCTGGCATGCCAGATTAGGTCACCCTTCTAACATCAAACTCAATGCTTTATGTCATGTAATTCCTTCTTTAAAACATTCATGTAATCAAAATTGTCAAATCTGTCCTATGGTAAAACTTAAGAGATTGCCTTTTCCTTTTCATAATAATATCAATAATTGTGCATTTGATTTGGTTCATATGGATGTATGGAGACCATATTCAACTCCTACTTTGGATGGCTTCAAGTATTTTTTAACTATTGTAGATGATGCTAGAAGAGCTACAAGGTTATTCTTGATGAAGTCTAAATCAGAAGTTAGGCAATTATTCTCTTCTTTCTATACTATGGTTCATACTCAATTTGGCCTAAAAATAAAAGCAATTAGGACTGATAATGCTAAGGAATTTGATATTTTTGATTTTCTTAATTCTCATGGAATTATTCATAAGTATAGCTGTGTTTACACTCCACAACAAAATTCTGTTGTGGAAAGGAAACATCAGCACCTTCTTTCAATAGCTAAAGCTTTACAAATTCAATCCCAGGTTCCTCTTAAGTTTTAGGGTGATTGTGTTCTACATGCTGCCTACCTTATTAACAGGCTACCTTCTCCTTTATTGCATGATAAAACTCCTTTTGAACTTCTTCTCCACAAGGTTCCAGATTACAATTATCTTAAGGTTTTTGGTTGTTTGTGTTTTGCCTCAACCATTGTTCATACAAGAACCAGATTCTCTCCAAGGGCAAGGAAATGTGTCTTTCTTGGTTTTCCTTACAATGTTAAGGGTTATAAAGTCTTTGACCTTGAGTCTCATACTGTTTTTGTTTATAGGGATGTTATATTCCACGAGCATGTTTTTCCATTTGTTTCAAATTCTTGTGGTTCTGTCCAATCTTCTGTTTTACCCTTACCCTATGTTCCAACTGTTAATCCTATGTTTGATCCTATTCTTTCATCCAAATCTTCTTCCTCATCTGCTGTTCCTCTTGAATCAATCATTCATATTCATCATTCCCTTGATGATGATTTGCTTGATGAGGTACCTGCAGAACCTCCTAATCTAGTTATTGATCCTAGTACTCTTAGAAGGTCTTCTAGGACTGTCAAACCACCTTCTTATTTACAAGCTTACCACTGCAACCAAGTATCCACTATCCTTGCTGCCACTCCTCCTCGATCAGGTACTTCCCATCCTCTTTCATCTCATGTTTCTTATCACCATCTCTCTCCTTCTTACAAATCTTTTTATTGCTCCATTTCTTCCCTTGTTGAACCAACTTATTTTTTCCAAGCTGCTTCTGACCCCAAATGGCAAGAGGCCATGGCTGCTAAAATAGCTGCACTTGAGGCTAATAATACTTGGACATTGACCCCTCTGCCTGCTGGTAAGAAACCTATTGAGTGTAAGTGGGTTTATAAAATTAAATACAAGGCTGATGGTTCAGTTGAGAGGTACAAGGCACTGTTGGTTGCTAAGGGATTTACACAAAAAGAGGGTGTGGATTATTTTGGGACCTTTTCCCCTGTGGCCAAAATGGTTTCTGTCAAGGTACTTCTTGTTGTGGCTGCAATTCAGGTTTGGTTTCTCAGTCAATTGGATGTGAATAATGCGTTTCTTCATGGTGATTTGGATGAGGAAGTGTATATGGTTCTTCCACAGGGGTTTCACAGCCAAGGGGAGGTAGTTTGCAAGCTATATAAGTCTTTATATGGCCTTAAACAAGCTTCTAGGCAATGGTTTGCCAAGTTTTCTGGTACTTTACTTCAGCTTGGTTTTAATCAATCCAAAGCTGATTATTCTTTGTTTACTAGAAGGCAAGGTGATGTTTATATGATTTTGTTGGTATATGTGGATGATGTCTTAATAGCTTGTAATAATAAGGCTGAAATAGACAGGTTCAAGATTTTGCTAGATGAGAAGTTTAAGCTAAAGGACCTAGGTGACTTGAAGTACTTTCTTGGACTGGATGTTGCTAGATCAGACAAAGGAATTGCACTTTGTCAAAGAAAGTACACACTTAAGGTTCTTAATGATGCTGGTATGCTTGGGTGTAAGCTAGCAAAGACACCTATGGAGCAAAATCTCAAACTTAGTAAGTTGGAGGGAGAAGAACTTAAAGATCCAAGTAGTTATAGAAGATTAGTAGACAGGTTATTGTATTTGACAATCACAAGATTAGACATCACTTTTGTTGTCCACAGACTTAGTCAGTACATGTCTAGACCAAGAAAACCACATTTGGATGCAACTTATATAGTATTGCAATACTTGAAAGATGAACGAGGGAAAGGTCTTATGTTTTCCTCTAAAACAGATTTACACTTGAAGGGATTTGCAGATGTTGATTGGGCTTCTTGTCCTGACACAAGAAAATCTATGATATGTTATTGTGTCTTCATTGGTGACTCTTTGGTGACCTGGAAATCAAAGAAGCAATCTACAGTCTCAAGATCCTCAGCAGAAGCTAAGTATAGTACCATGGCAGTTGCCACATGTGAGTTGGTGTGGATTTTACATTTCCTCAAAGACATTGGGGTTAAACATAATAGAGAGGCATTACTGTTTTGTGACAGTCAGGTAGCACTGCATATTGATTCTAACCCCGTATTCCATGAGAGGACAAAGCATATTGAGATAGATTGTCATGTGGTCAGGGATAAGGTTTTGGAAAGGGTTATTAAGTTGAATCATGTTAGGACTCATTGCCAATTAGTAAACATGCTTACCAAAGCTTTGGGTTACAATCAATTTTCCAATCTTGTTTACAAGCTGAGAATGATAAACATACATACACCCTCTGCTCTTGAGGGGGAATATCAAAGTGAAGATGGTAATGAACACAAGAAAAGCAACAAGAGCAGAGTTTACAAGAGCATTAGAGTCTGATCAGAACAAAATCTCTGCATAAACGACTTGAAATAGTACTTGTACTGTGTAAATACGACTTGTAATTTTTGATGCTTGATTTAATGATTGTAAGTGATGGCACGTGGGAGTGGTAGTTATTACTATATGTGCACGTGTAGAGTCAGTTGTTGTTCTGTTAGTAGCAGTAAGTCTAATAGGTGTGTTTACTCTGTATATATAATACTTTGTATCTTTCCTTTTACTAATTAATCAAATACAGAATTCTTTCTTCCATTTCTTTATAATGTTGCTTCTATTTATGGATAAAGCACCAACAATCATCTTTTGTATATTTCTTTCTCTAGTTGTTTATATAACATATTAGGCTGTCTCAACTCATGGTTTCTGGACTTTGCTTGTATTGGCAGCTTTACTGAAGTGCATGAAGAAGAAAGGGTGAGCTCTGAGAAACTGCAAAAATTGGGTTGGAGTTTCCGGCCATTGAAGGTATCTTTAACTGATTCAGTTGAAAGCAATTGCAAGGCTGGACTCATTGATTGAAAACATTGGACTGTAATTTTTATCTTCCCAACTAAGTATAGGTTTCATAAAGGCAGCAGTTATGGCTTAATTTAAGGACAAAGCAAAACTGAGTTTGGATGTACATATCACTATTTCATTAAGTCTGTTATACCAAATTTTACTCTTACTATTCTCTTTTATGTGGTAGCCTTTGGGATAAGTGATTACTATCTCTTATACAGAGTAAAAAGGAACCCTACATGTTGGGTTCTGTTAGGATTTGTACCCTTAAATCATATTGTATGATGCTATGTATGATATTATGTATGACATTATGTATGACTTAATATTGTGATTGATAAAATTATTTTATTATTATCTAAAATAATGGTAACATGAATATGGGACATTATCATATAGTCCATGAGATGCATTGTATGTGATTTATGTGAAAAGTCACAGAAGATGTAAATCACAAGTTCTTTGTAAACTCAGAATTTATAGTTCATAGTCGGTGATGAAATTGGGCATTTTATTTACGAAGACTATAACGTGTCAACTAAGATGATTTGTCTTGATCATGGAAGTGGAGACTTCTAGCTGATATGTTGATATGTTTTAAGAGTTAAGACATATTGAACAGGACCGTTGTGAGATTTATTATTCTCCTAAAGACTGTCAAATGAATAATAAATCTCACGACTTCTATTTGCATGAACTCTTAATCTTGAGAAAATAATGGACCTGATCATGAAGTATAGGTTGCTTTGATATATCAAGAGTGAGATCTGAAGTGACGGTCAAAACCTCAGTATGTTGGGCAACCACATTTAGTGTTGATGGAACATATATTCTCAAGATGGAATTCATAGTCTCTTGATGGAGATATAAAATATTCCCTTGAGATAAGTTTAATGGTTTCAGTTCTTCAGAGAGTTAGGCCTAACCACTTTAGTAAGAAATTACTAAAGTATATATTTATGAAATTGGATTTCATAAATATATAATGAATAACTTTAAAGAATTAAACCGAGTACTCAAGGATAAGATGTAGTAATTTACAAAGTGGCAGTCTACATTTATGACTTTGTGTTACTACGAATATTTTATGAAGAGGTTACGTGTATAATAAAGTCTTGGGATATAATTTATTAATAAGGCCTAGAGTACAATTATATTTATATAGTGGTATTAAATATAATTAATGGTAACTTTGGACTTGTCAAGAGTTGATGGAAAAGCCCAAGACCCATTGGAGCTAGTGTCTTATTGGTCCCTTTTGGTCCCACTCCAAGCCACACACTAAAGCCCAATTGGAAAGGCCCAATAGGCCAGCCCAATTAGATAATCAGTTAGTTATAAAGGGAGAAACATACAGAATTTTTATGAGATGAGATTAGAAAAGAAAAAAAATGGTGTGTGAGAGATTGTGAGACACACTTTCATTCTCCCTTTGAAAAACTGATTGAGAGACCACACATCTTGGGCGTAAAGTGGAATTGGAGTGAAGATTAAAAGTGTTCCCAAGTGCTTCTAATCTTTGTTTTGAATTTCTCCACACCAAGGTATGCTATCTTGTTCTTAAATTCTGAAATTTACATTGTGCACGTTATCAATCATGAATGAAATAGATCCTTGTTTGTTGCTTCCGCTATTGTTCCATAAATCTTGTGTGCATTGATAAATATATGTGATATATTGTTCTACATGTGCACGGATTGGACATTGATTCAATAACTATTAATGGAAGTTAACGGATTGCATGTAGAATCTGTGTAATTGTCATGTACGGATTGCATTTAGTCATGGTAGTTATTGATTGGCAGTTATGCACTTGTTTGAATTGTTAATGCACCGTTTGACCTTTGAATGCATGGATTGGAGTCTTATTGCATGGTCCGGATTTTTATGGCCTGACTTGGTTTCTTTAATTGCACGGCTTGACTTCAATTGCATGTCTTTGGACGAAGTTTAATGGGAATTGTTGATGGCCCACGGTTCATGCATCTACTTTCATTTATAATAAGACAAATGAATTGTTGATGGCCCACAGTTTCTTTCATTTATAATGGGAATTGCATCTACTTTCATTTAATGAGACAAAGCCTATTTCATGAATTGTCTTGAAGTACAATTTCTTGATGGCCCACCGTGACATATAATAAGACAATTCAATGGCATATATAAATATATATATATATATATATATATATATATATATATATATATATATATATATATATATATATTTATATACAATGTAATAATTATATATTTTATATATTAATTTGTATATTATATTATATATAATATAATATGGATTTTTATATATAATAAAGATTTTTATTACGTTATATATATTTATATATGTTAATGCTAGTTTAATGAAATTTATTCCTAATTAGATTAGGATTATTTTTCAACGTGTCTAGCATTATTCTAGTTCTTGACCTTAAAAACTTTTAATTTAAAATATCTAGTGGGAGAGAGATACAAAGGTTGGATCTCACGGCCTCCATTGTTGGTTCATAGTAGTGTGAAATAGATACTTTGTCTTTGCCTCGACCTTAGCATTCCATGCGGAGAGTATTTATTTCATGGTCCTACAAGATTGAATTTCCTGGTTTATAGTGGTTTGATAAACACCTTGTCTTAACTTCGAGCTTTGCATTCCATGCGGAGGGTGTTTTATCATGGTACTACAAAATAAGCCTGTTAAAGGGATGAAATGTGGTTACACATAATTCTAGACAATGGTATACACTAGACTAAGTATTATAGTATCCTTTATGCTGAGTTCTTACTATTATTATTTAGAGGCTAAATATAAAACGACATATTATTAGTATATGATAAGAGTTATCATGATAGTACTAATAATGAGAATAGTTCTCAATCAATCAGAGTATTTTATGTTCACTCTATGCTGAGGGATATTGAATATGAGATTGGGTTGTCGTTGCATATGTTATTTTATGGTTTTATTCAGGTTCCATATTATATGCTTATATGCTAAATTGATAATGTCCAGTTTACTTATTATATTTATGTTTATTATTTTTAGATTTTGTCATGGCATCATTTAGCCCACTTGTTTCTATTCTTAACCAAAACAAACTGACTGGATCCAACTATGTTGATTGGAAAAGAAATTTGGACATTGTTCTTACTGCTGAAGAGCACAAATATGTGCTTACTCAACCATGTCCTAAATTTCCTTCATTAGATGCTCCTCTTGAGGAAAAACAACGATATGATCGTTGGCAGAAATCTAATGAGATGGCCAAGTGCTACATCCTAGCACCTATCTCAAATGTTCTACAGCATCAAATGCAGGATGTAGAACTTGCTTCAGACATAATGCATAGTCTGAAGGAGATGTTTGGTGAGCAAGGCCGTTCTGCAAGGCAAAAAACCATGAGGAAAATTTATAATACCAAAATGGCTGCAGGAAGTTCAGTGAGGGAGCATTGTCTTAGGATGATTGCTAATCTGAACACATTAGAAGTTTTAGGTGCCGACATTGATGGAGAATCCCAAGAAGGCCCTCTCGATTGACAAAGTTGACGACAAGATTCTCGTTACTGCGTTCACCATTGGGTTACATAAGAGGAAATTTATGTTCTTCTTGTACAAGAACGACCCAAAAACCATGTCGGACGTACTTTACAGAGTTACTAAGTACATGACTGCGAAGGACGCATTACTAGAACTAGAAGAATAGCCTAGGAAGAGGGAAAGACAAGAAGATGCAAGGCAGGACAAGGGACGGAATACCACAAGGACCGAAGACCAACGGGAGGATAGGTGCTCTAAGCCCTCTACTAGGAGGTTTGTAAGCTTCACCTTGTTGACTGCCCCGATTGACCAAGTCCTGATGCAGATCAAGGACGAAGCAGTCCTGACATGGCCTAGCAAGCTGAAGGGAGACCCCAATAAAAGGTCCAAAGACAAGTATTGCAGTTTTCACCGAGATCACGGTCATGATACGTCTAAATGCTACGACTTAAAATAGCATATAAAGGCCCTTATCAGGCAAGGAAAGTTGCAGAGGTTTGTTAGCAAAGAAAGGATGGAACCACTGCAAGAGTAGGCTGTCCAGAGGGAAAATGAGCGTCCTAAACCACCCCTAAGAGACATAAGGATGATAGTAGGGGGCACCACAACTACCTATTCATCCAGGAAGGTGCGCAAAACCTACCTTAGGATGGTCCAGAACGTCCAGCTTAAGGGTTTCGTCCTAAAAATGGCACAAATCGACAACCCCATAGTTGAGTTCACAGAGGAGGCCCCCCGACACCTCCACCACCCATACTACGATGCACTCATTGTTAGCATACGAATGAGGGACTACAACACTAACTGGGTTCTTATTAACAATGGGAGCTTTGCTGATATCCTCTACTACCCCGCGTTCTAGTAGATAAGGATTAAAAGAGAACAGTTGGTTCTAACTAACACACCGCTTGTTGGATTTGGAGGAACAAGCGTATACCCCCTTGGTGGGGTCACTTTGCCTGTAACGGTTGGAGATTACTTTCAACAGGTTACCAAGGACGTCACATTCCTGGTTATCAACTGTCCGTCCACTTACAATGCCATTCTAGGCCATCCTACACTCAATTCATGGAAGGTAGTAAGCTCAACCTACCACCTGATGATCAAGTTCCCCACCGAGTACGGAGTAAGAGAGGTGCAAGGAGACCAAGTGGCTGCACGCAAGTGCTATATAGCCATGCTGGAGATAGATGATCATTTATAGACTATAAGTATAGAAGAACAGTGGACAGTGGCAGAACCCGTTGAGGGGTTAGAGGAGATACTCCTCGATGACTCCAGACCCAAGTGAACTACCAGGATCGGCACCCTTGCCAGCCAATCAGTCCGTCAGGCACTCACAGCGTTTCTAAGGGAGAACCAATACGTCTTTGCCTAGAGCCACGAGGACATGCCCAGGATTGACCCTTTGGTCATAGTCCACAAGTTGAATGTATCACCCTCTTTTTCTCCCATCCGTCAGAAGAAACGGGTGTTCGCGTAGGAACGAGACAAGGCCATAGCAGAAGAGATTCGCAAATTATAAGAAACAGAGTTTATACAAGAAGTATACTACCCCGACTGGCTAGCCAATGTAGTGATGGTCAAAAAGGCCAATGGGAACTGGAGGATGTGCATAGACTTCACGAACCTGAACAGGGCATGCCCTAAGGACAACTACCCACTTCCGCGGATTGACATCTTAGTGAATTCAATAGTAAGACACCAGTTGCTGAGCTTCATGGACGTGTTTTCTGGTTACAACCATATCAAGCTAGATGAAACTGATCTAGAGAAGACTTCATTCTTCACCAACCAGGGTCTCTTCTACTATAAAGTAATTCCATTCAGACTCAAGAACGCGGGCGCCACATATCAAAGGCTGATAAACAAGATGTTTGCACATCAGATTGAGAGGAACGTCTAAGTCTACGTGGACGACATGTTGATAAAAAGCCAACAAGAAGACGATCATTTGGACGACCTTAAGGAAACCTTTGATACCGTTCACTCTTACAACATGAAGCTGAAGCCAAACAAATGCGCATTTGGGGTGATGGCCAAAAAATTCCTAGGGTTCATGGTATCCTAAAGAAGTATTAAGGTCAAACCGAGCAAGATATTGGCAATAATGGAGATAACACCGCCAACAAACATCAAAGAAGTACAAAGATTCAACGGCAAAGTAGCCGCACTAAATAGGTTCATCTCAAGAGCAACGGCTAAATGCCCGCCTTTCTTCCGCACATTGAAGAAGTCCTTCGGGTGGATGGCTAAATGTTAGCAGGCATTCAAAGACCTAAAATCATACCTGTCCTCCCCGCCATTTTTGATTCCATCCAAACTAGGGGAAAAATTATTTCTTTATCTAGTCGTCTCCCCAGCAACTGTCAACGCAGCGTTAGTCAAAGAAGAAGACAGGGTACAAAAGCCTATATACTACACTAGCCGGGCCCTTTAAGGTGTAGAAGAGAGGTACCCCCCGATGGAGAAGCTCGCCTTCACATTAGTAACTGCAGCTCGTAAGCTCAAGCCATACTTCCAGGCCTATACTGTGGTCATCCTAACAGACAAGCCTCTATGGAGAGTAATGAGCAACCCTGAAGCCGCTGGACAGATGATGCTATGGGCAATTAAGTTGAGTGAATTTGATGTACAGTATCGCCCACGTATGGCCATGAAGGGGCAAGTTGTCACTAACTTCATCGCGAAATTCACCAACATGGAAGGCTAGGGGGCAAGAGCGCAACCTTAATGGAGTATCCACACGGACGGGTCATCCAACAGACAGGCAGGCAGAGTTGGTATAATACTCCATTCCCTGGAAGGGGACGAGATCGAATGCATGGTCCAACTCGATTTTCGTACAACCAATAATGAAGCGGAGTACAAAGCTTTAGTAGCAGGGCTAGATCTCGCCAAAGCAGCAGGAGCCACAAATGTGGTCATCTATTATGACTCTCAAGTAGTCACAAGTCAAGTAAACGGCAACTACGAGTGCAAGGGTGAACGGATGAAAAAGTACCTAGAGCAAGTGAAAAAAAAGAACAAACGGCCTTCAAGTAAAGTTTGTTCAAATCCCAAGAGAGGAAAACAAGCAAGCCGACCATCTTGTCAAGACTGCATTAGTAAAGCATATGCACATCCCAAGTCAGGTACTATCCTTTGTCCAGATCTCACCATTGATAGATGGTGTCAATGTGCGAGAGATAGGTTCCAAGAACAACTAGACTATGCCATTAATCTCCTACCTGAAAAAAGGCATGCTACCTGACGGTAAGGAGGCTGTAAGGAAATTAAAGGTTCAGGTGGTGTGTTCGTACTAATCAAAGACATCTTGTACAAAAGAGGCTTCTCCCACCCATACCTAAGGTGTCTTAGTTCCGAGGAGGCAAACTATGTCATGAGAGAAGTCCACGAAGGAATCTGTTGAAACCATTCTAGATCATGGTCTTTAGTGCACAAGCTGGTATGGGCAAGATATTATTGGCCTACCATGCTGAAAGATGCCCATGCATATGTCAAAACTTGCAACAAGTGTCAGAGGTATGACAACCTCATCAAATAACCAGCAGAGGAGCTCATTCCAATGACGACCCCATGGCCTTTCGCTAAATAGGGGTTGGATATCATGGGCATGTTCCTAATAGAAATCAAACAGTTGAAGTTTCTGGTAGTCAGCATAGATTACTTCACTAAATAGGTAGGGGCCGAAGCCCTGGCCACCATCATAGAGAAGAACGTACGAAGCTTTGTATGGAGGAACATTATTTGCAGGTACGGTATACCTAGAGTACTGGTCTCAGACAACGGGAAGTAGTTCGACAATGACTCGTTCAAAGATTTTTGCTCACAGTTAAGGATCAAGAATCACTACTTCTTATCCGCCCACCCTCAAGCCAACGGACAAGTTAAGGTCACAAATCGATTATTGCTCAAAATTATCAAGATTCGGCTCGAGGAGGCAAAGGGTATATGTCCAAAAGAGCTGCGAAGCGTCCTATGGGCATATAGGACGACGGCAAGAACACCTACAAGAGAGACATCGTTTCGACTAGCATACAAATGCGAGGCCGTTATCCCAGCTAAAGTTAGACTCATAAGCTACAGGGTAGAGAACCATGACGAAAGTAAGAATGATGAAGCTATGTGCCTACAGGTTGACTTGGTAGATGAGGTTAGAGCAACGGCTGAGCAAAGGTTAGTGCAGTACCAGGATCTCATGGTCAAACACTACAACTCTAGGGTCAGAGACAGAGATTTCCAAGTTGGAGATCTCTTCTTGAGAAAGGTGACAGGCACCATGAGAGACCCTTCCCAAGGAAAGCTAGGACCTAACTGGGAAGGACCCTACAGGATCGCTTCATGGCATAGGAAAGACACCTACCACCTAGAAACGCTAGACAAGCAGAAGTTGCACCACCCATGGAACACAGAGCACTTGAAGAAATACTACCAGTAGACAACGACGCGGACAACAACACTCCTCATTCCCAATTTATTTCCTTTTAGTTAATTCTCACTATCTACAGTACTTTTAAGTCCAAAGGTCAGTTTTTCATTTTTCCAAGAACAATTTTTTATATGCTCATATTTATCACAATAAGAGAAGTTATTCAGATATGACATATGTGTGCTGTCTACACAACAAGAAATTATTAAGTCCATAAATGGACGGGTTCATCCCAAAGGGTGACTTGAAATTATTAAGTCCATAATTAGATGGGTTCATCCCAAGGGATAACTTGAAATTATTAAGTCCATAAGTGGACGGGTTCATCATGGGTGACTTGAAATTATTAAATCCATAAGTGGACGGGTTCATCCCCAAGGGAGACTTGAAATCATAATGTCCATAAGTAGACGGGCTCATCCCAAGAGGTGATTTGAAATTATTTCCATAAGTGGATGATATTAGTCCATAAGTGGACATATTCATCTCAAGTGGTGATTTAAAACTATTAAGTCCAATAGTAAACGGGTTCATCCTAAAGGATAGTCAGAAGTTACCAAGTCCTTAAACGAAGGAGTACTAAATCTACAAATGGATAAGTTTTATGGACACTAAGTTCATGAATGGACAGTTTCATCCCAAAAATATTGAGGTCCTCAAAGGGATGGGTGCATTTAAGCATAAGTACCAAAATGACCAAGCACACCCAAGTCTCAATAAGTCCTCAAAGGGACGGATACATACTAAATACTAATTCCAAGGTAGACAAACGAGAACACATCTCAAAGATAGGAAAAAGAAGAAAAAAAAAATTATAAATATAAGTAGTAGATAAAAGCCTAAGGGTAAAATTTACATACGAAGCCCAAAAAACAATGGCAACAGTGAAAACAACAAGACATATTGTCCTCACAAAAGATTTTCACACTAAGAAAATATAAGTGGACAAAAAATAAAGTCTACTGCTAGTTAGCCGAGGTCTCTCCATCCTTCTCTTCAACCATCTGGTTCCCTTCAAGTGAACGGGAGTCCTCCTCGACGAGTTTAGCCTGATCATTATAAGGAGCAGCCTTCTTGTCACCTTGAGGGTAGGGAGTGGAATCATCCACAAAAAGCTTGTTGGTGCCTTCGGAGTCTATAGGACGGGCTGGGGTCTGGTCTTCAATATCAATAGTGATATGGGATAGATCTAGATCCGAGAAGGAGGCCTTGACCTAACAGAGGCAGTCATCGACGCCGTCGGCAAAGGAACTGCCTAGCTTGGTTAAAAGAGCGTCGAAGTCACGGTATTCCTTTATCACATCCTCCTTAGCCTAACGGAGCTACTTCTTGGACTTAGAGATTTCATCTTCCTTGTCCTTAAGCACTTTTTTGATGCCTCCATATGCACCTCCGCCTTGTCCAGGAGTTTTTTCGTCAAATCAGGCTTGTTTTCCTGGACAACCTTCCAGGCCTTCAGCTCCCCCAACTCTGCCTCCTTCACCCTCACACAATCCACCACCATTTCCTGAGATAGGCAACGGTCCATTAGGCCCTTCATCATAAGCACCCCTTGCAAAAATCAGAAACAAGGGTTAGAAAAAATGAACAACATGACGTATGGAAAGGAGGACAGATATATACCTATGCCAAACTGAAAAGACCCGTCTCCCCCATAGCCTCAGTGGCATGGTTGCCTAGGTCCTCATAGTCATTGCCCTTAATAATGGAAGAAAGTTATTTAAAGGCGTACTTTGGGTCTTCACGAAGGAGGATGGGGAATTCCATGATGATGGGACCTCAACTAGTTATCAAGCCCTTCCCCTTCCCAGGACCAAACGAAGGAGGCAACTTGCTTGCATCAGAAGTCTCCCCTATAGCTAACTTGGCCGTCACCTTAAGCTTCTTCGACAGACGGTCAGCCTTTTTCGAAGGCTTCCTCTTTGTGGATGGGCTCGGCCCCTTAAGGGAACACCTCCCTCCTGTTTCTTTAGCGCAGCAGCCTGTTGCTTGATGTAAGCCCTCCTCCTACCGTCATCCTTCATGCCTCATTAGTTAAGACTCCATATAAGACTTTCGTGCCCAAGAAGACTCTCCAAGCATTCTGAGAAATTTGGGTGACGACCAGTCCCAAGTATTGAAGAAGACGACGATGAAGAGCACTTAAAGAGAATCTAAGTCTCGCTTTTAACATATGCTAATACATTCCGACGTCTTCAGCATCCTGGTAGTAGCACTTTTCAAATTTGAAGGGTAGACGAATTGGGATGCCGACGGGAATCTGGTATTTTTCCCTAAGGGTATCAAAGTATTTTTTCTTGATGGTAGAATGAAAGTCGTTTACTGTCCACAACAGAAGAACAATAAACTGCCTAAAGCCATCAGGACCTATAACTGATTGGACGGGGGGTTTCAGCACTGCCTATATCTTCATGGTTTGAGTCACCCTCTAATCCATCCACATCCAAGTCTTCATCCTCCTCCGTGGAAGGTGAGTTGGTGGACGGAACCCGTTCATTATGGGAGGTGTCGAGGTCATCCTAACCTAACGAATGCACTTTATCGTAGCCTGCCCCTTCACGGACATACAATTGATCACTCAACGCCTCACTAGACATCTGTCACCTACACGTGATGGATAAAACCCCTAAGACTCTACAAGTCTACATGGTGGACGGGCATGCAATATTTAAGAGAAAAGCAAACAGAGAGTTCAGCATAAGGCAAAGAATACTTACAATTGAATGATGCAAAAAGACAATGGAGAAGGCGTGGCGGACGGTCACTCCAAGCAAATGGTAGGTCGATTTCTAGTAGGAGACAGTAGCGCTCTGACTGGAAATTTGTTGTGGAAAGTAAAAATTAAAGGGAGATGCGACATATATATAGAGGAAATTGCACGGAAGACAAAGGGATGCCTCGATCCGAGTAATCAACCACTAGAAGTATGACGCGTGTCCCTCTTGCATTAATGACCCTAAGCTAGGCTATCAATCAAGGTGCATTCCCTGAAGGTTGAGTCAGACCATCACTCCCAAGCCCGTCTGCAAAATTAGGTGTCGGGTCCATAGAGTGAGAGGGAGCTAAAGAGGATAAAATTGAGGAAGACGGATCCGTTCAATAAGGTTAACCGTAGGCAACAGTATTAAGTGAGTGGTTAGCTTATGCCTCAGATGGAGAAAAAGGAAAACAGTTGGATCCTCCATAGTGGACGGGTTCAAATTAGACGGATGCAAAAGAGATGGGTAGTTAAGCCACACGGCATCTGCGTGGCCTAAGTGGTGTCTAAGAAACCTCATATGGAAATGTCTTACGCTCCACGATAAACCTTAATCAACAAAGTCTCCACATGAAAAGGATCCTGCAAAATACGTGTATTAAAGAAAGTCTTCCCCACAAGGAAATGCCTTGGCCGCCAAGAAACAAATGTCGATTCTGCACTACTATAAAAATTCAAAGTCCTCAGAAATCAAGGTACACATAATTTACCCCAGCTCTGGCACTCTAAAGTTGTGAACATTCTCTAACTTAATATTCGGAAGGTATTTGGTCAGTACCACACCGGTACTCTTTGTAAGGCTTTCTTCTTCTTCGTTGCGCAGGCTTTGTCTAAAGCACGTGAGGACTGTGCAACTTATTGATGATTTTCGACATCATCAATTTCGATGCACTAGAGTTTTACAAGATAAATAGATTCAATGTTAACTAGGTAGTAAAAACTTTTAGATTGACATCAACAAGCATGGGGTGGGAGGAGATTTGGAGGGGGGCAAACCATTTGGTGAACCATGCAAAGACATGTGGAGTATAGATTGGTTGTGTTGAGCACGGGTGAACTATACAAATGTTATCAATTTCATTCTGATGATTGTTACAGTTTGTTTAATGAAATAGAATATTTCGATACTAGTTTATTCTAATTCACCATTTTGGGGTTACCATTAATTAATTTAGGCCAAATTAATTCTTGGGGTTTAGGTATGTTTTTAGGGACTAGTTTTAAATATTTATATAAATATATATATATTTTTTTTAAAGTTTTATTTCGGATGGCAGGATGACTTTGCAAATCAGTTTTTTTTTTTTTTTTCTATGTTACAATAGATTCTTGAACACAATAAATAAATCGTTAATTTCTTGAGCATGTGGTGAAGTGCTTATTTTTAAATTGACTGTAGATGTTTGAGAGGCACATTAATATTTGAGAATAAATTATATTTTTTTAAAATGAGTTTATTTGCAAAACTTCAAAAATCATAACTTCGAGAAAAAAAATAATTAAAAAAAGCGTATACACAAGGACCAATGTGAAGGAAAAATTCTGGTTTTGCATCTCATGCAAAACCCACAACGGAAACAACGAACTAGGGTCTATTTCATTCATGATTGATAACGTGCACAATGTAAATTTCAGAATTTAAGAACAAGATGGCGTACCTTGGTGTGGAGAAATTCAAAACAAAGATTAGAAGCACTTGGGAACACTTTTAATCTTCACTCCAATTCCACTTTACGCCCAAGATGTGTGGTCTCTCAATCAGTTTTCAAGGGAGAATGAAAGTGTGTCTCACACTCTCTCACACACCGTTTCTTTTTCTTTTCTAATCTCATCTAATAAAAATTCTGTATGTTTCTCCCTTTATAACTAACTGATTATCTAATTGGGCTAGCCTATTGGGCCTTTCCAATTGGGCTTTAGTGTGTGGCTTGGAGTGGGACCAAAAGGGACCAATAAGACACTAACTCCAATGGGCCTTGGGCTTTTCTATCAACTCTTGACAAGTCCAAAGTTACCATTAATTATATTTAATACCACTATATAAATATAATTGCACTCTAGGCCTTATTAATAAATTATATCCCAAGACTTTATTATACACGTAACCCCTTCATAAAATATTCGTAGTAACACAAAGTCATAAACGTAGACTGCCACTTTGTAAATTACTACATCTTATCCATGAGTACCCGGTTTAATTCTTTAAAGTTATTCATTATATATTTATAAAATCCAATTTCATAAATATATACTTTAGTAATTTCTTACTAAAGTGGTTAGGCCTAACTCTCTGAATAACTGAAACCATTATACTTATCTCAAGGGAATATTTTATATCTCCATCAAGAGACTATGAATTCCATATTGAGAATATATGTTCCATCAACACTAAATGTGGCTGCCCAACATACTGAGATTTTGACCGTCACTTCAGGTCTCACTCCTGATATATCAAAGCAACCTACACTTCATGATCAGGTCCATTATTCTCTCAAGATTAAAAGTTCATGCAAATAGAAGTCGTGAGATTTATTATTCATTTAACAGTCGTTAGGAAAATAATAAATCTCACAGCGGTCCTGTTCAATATGTTTTAACTCTTAAAACATATCAACATATCAACTAGAAGCTTCCACTTCCATGATGAAGACAAATCATCTTAGTTGACACGTTATAGTCTTCGCAGATGAAATGCCCAATTTCATCACCGACTACGAACTATAAATTCTGAGTTTACAAAGAACTTGTGATTTACATCTTTTGTGACTTTTCACATAAATCACATACAATGCATCTCATGGACTATATGATAATGTCCCATATTCATGTTACCATTATTTTAGATAATAATAAAATAACTTTATCAATCACAATATTAAGTCATACATCATGTCATACATAATGTCATACATAATATCATACATAGCATCATACAATAGGATTTAAGGGCACTAATCCTAACAATAACTTTATCAATCACAATATTAAGTCATACATCATGTCATACATAATGTCATACATAATATCATACATAGCATCATACAATAGGATTTAAGGGCACTAATCCTAACACAATGTTGAAATGGAATTCATTATTATGACCATACTGTAACTTAGTATTCGGACTTTAAAAAAATTGTCAAGTATTTCTAACAATATAAAAATATAAAAATATAAAAATAAAATAAAAAACTGAAAGTTAGTAGGACTAGAAAATCATAACTTAACAACTTAATTATTTATAAAGTGGCTATTCTTATACTTACTGATGGTGATAAACACCAAATCCTATTCGTCCTTGTGTCGTCTTCCAAAGCACAGGAAAAGCTATATCAGCTCGTCCAAGAACGAGAGCCCGTAGAGGAACTCGTCCATAACCATCCAAGTCATGCCATGAAGAGGATTCTCCATAGACGAGTATATTTGAAGACAACATGTACATGGACGAGTATTTCATACTTGGTAAATTTTATAAAAGTCTTCCATTAGATTCATCTAAGCAAAATACGACAAATTGCATGATACATGGAAGAAATTCCACATGCAATGCCCCATGTAACCCTTTTTTTTTGCCAACCATCAGCATTACCCATGAAGGTAATAGATCCTAACAAGTAGACTCACGTATAACTCTCTATTAAAGGAATAAATTCTATCCACCCAAGGTAAGTTCTAATCATTCACTATTTTCTTTCCTTATGTCCTAGAGAGAAAACCGACTTAACTGTCAAAGAGTTCTTGGCTGAGTTACACCGGTCACTTTTAACAGTACTTTCTTTATTTTCAAGACGTACAACCATTACCGTACCCCGAAATATTTTAGCCTACTGATTTTTATACTTCATCACTTACTATTCTAGTTTCTATTACAACTACTAAAAAACCAAATTCATCTATGAAGATTGTCAGGATTAAGTTTCATAACAAAATGAAAGATTAGTATGAAAAACAAAGAAAACAAAACAAAATGAAAGCTAATTTTTAACCAGCCCTTTGATCTTGTATATTGAAGAGAAAAAAGTCCAAACACTTTTATGTGGCAACAGTTGGTTAAACTCAGGAGTGGAATAATACTCATATTGGGACTTTTGGATAGACTCTGAATAGTGAGAACTGTGCTCCTACATTTTTTGCCACATTTTCTTCTTGTTTCCCAAACCCTCTCTCTCTCTCCTAGAATTGGATTTTTTTTTTTTTTTTTGATAAACTAGAATTGGATTTTTATTATACGCTAGATAAGCCATTTTTCAGGCCCGTAAATAGCAGCTTGGGGTGCCTCTTTCCCTGATCAGGGTAGAAACTATGGACCATTCCTATCTCCTCCAACCCAATTGGGATAGGTTAGGATGGTCTGGGTCCTTGGGCCTTTTTCTATTTTTTCCTTTAGGCAAAATAAAAAATAAAAAACACTAAGATACTATAAAATCTATATAAAAAAAAAACATTATTAAACCAAAAAATAAAAAAAAACAACAACTTGCTTTGGGAATCGTCACAGACAGGTTTGGAGAAAACAAAATATAGGAGTGTATATATATATGGGTTTTACCCTTAATTTAAGAAACTTAGTAAACAATTTAAGGCAAACGTTAATTAATAAACTAATTTTTTTTTTAAAAAATTATGAGAAATTAAAAAAGTTATCAAAAAATATAAATTACTAATTTTAACAATTTTGGTCAATAAAACTACACTTTACCTCCTAAGAGCATTTACATCAATAAAGCTATTTTAATATTTTAGCAAATATATAGCTAAAAGACTAAAAAAACTCACGCATTAATCTCACTAAGTAGTCCCCCATACTTAGCGAGGAGCAGTTACTCACCTCTTGTGGCGACCAACTTTCCTCGCCAAGCCAAAATTGTAACTTTAAAAAAAAAAAAAAAATTTAACTCTGTCTTCTGTCCTCTCTTCTTGGATTATCCTCTCTCTAGTATCCATGGATGGAGTCATCATTAGACCACGGAGAGCAATGACCCCCCCCCCCCCCACCTCCCCCAACTTTTTTTTAAATATTTTTTTTAAAATATTATTATATGTATGTGTATTAATTTTAGCAATTTTATTCTATAAAATTACATTTTATTTTCCTTAAACAATATCATCGATTCTTTTAGAGCATCAACATTGATTTATTTCAATTTTATCCTATTTTACCAGCCAAAAAATCACTTTATCAATTGTACAATACCATTTTTCAATATACCCAACATCCCAACTTCTATTTTCTATTCTACTCATTAAAATAATATATCTTCACAATAAAATATACTTTTCACCTTCTTGTAGACTCCTCCTCCATCATTTAAATCAACCTAACTCCTCCACACAACTCCTCCATCATCCATATTAACCCAGATCGGTGAAACTAAAAAAAAAAAAAAAATCATTAACACCCTCGCCGATCACAACACCACAGCCACCACAGCTCCACCAATCTCCACCACGCCGATCTCATCAAAACCCATGCCAATCTCCACCGTTCTTAGTCACACCACCCATCTCCACTAAGCAAAATCCAACCAAATCAAAATCAAAATCCAAAATCAAAATCCATCATCAAACCCAGCAAACCCATCGGAACAAATCCCCCAAACGCCAACCCAAATCCAACCCAAACGCCACCCAAACACCAACCCCAACGCCACCCAAATCCAACCCAAACGCCAAAAACCCATGAACAAACCCACACCGGAAACCCATGAACAAACTCACGACCTCCACACCTCCACCACAGAAGCTGATCGAGCCTCCACGTTGTTGCCTCCATGCCGTTGAAGAAGAGAGAGCAGAAAGAAGAGAAAGTAGAAAGAAAGAAAGAGAAAGATTATGATCTGCAGAGAGAGGAGAGAGAAGACCAAACCGATTAAAAAAAATTGTTTTTACCATTGAGCTACAGTGCGATTCTACATTTAGAATCGCATTGTAGCTCAATTGTATTTTTTTTTTTTTTGGTTGCAATAGTTGTATTTTACAACTTCTAATGGAGTTCTCTCTTTTGGGCCTAAATTGTAAACTACTTTGAGATTTGGCCTACATTTGGGATTTGGCCCATTCAATGCTGATGCTCTTAAGAGTAATAATATACTCACAAACTTTTTTACAAACTTTTTTAGTAGCAAATTCTTATTGATTCGCATATGAGCCCCCTACTCATATAAATTGTTAACTTACCATTAATCACTTATCACATCAATAATTTATAAAATAAAAAGTTTGAAGCTCTAGCATTTTCCTCATTTTAGTGACCATAAAAAAATTTGTGGATCTAAAATCTAAAACAAAATATACAAGCCCCAAAAAATAAGCTCAACAACAAAAATTACCAATAATAAAACTTAAAAAATTAAGCTCAATTAACCAATTTTATCCAAAATAAACAACTCCACCCTTTAAAAAATTCTACAAAAAAATAATTTTGTTCTTACCCATAAAATAAAAAAAATTTAAAATAAATCTCAGTAGCTAAGTAGTAGCTGCGTCAAGGGTGGAAATCGTTGCACACAACCAATAGTAAAACAGTCTCCTAAGTTGATGTTCTAGCTCCATCCTTGCTAGTATCTGTGAACCAATGAGAAGTGGAGAAGCTTTTTTTGCTACTCTAGTGAGATAGCCATTGCTGGATCCAATGGCTAAATCCAGTTCTCCGACAAGTCGACTTGAGGGGATTGTGGCAGTGCGAAGTTGAAATGACAACGTTAGCCTCAGATCAAGTGGTACAGCGATCAAGGGTGGTGCTACATTGAAGGCACATGGTTCAAATGAATCTCCTGACTTGAAGAGAAAAAAAAATTTTACTTTATATTTAAATTTTTTGTTTGACCCACATAAGATATAAACTTGAACACCCAAACCAAAAAAAAAAAAAGGAACTAACTTAACGCAAAGAAAAAGAAATGTAATCATGTCAAATAGTTTCAGAAACAAATGAACTAACTTAAAGAACTATCAAAAGTCAATATATAATACAAATTCTCTGTAACACTTTTTGTATTCTACTTTGTACTCTACCAGTCTAGGAATCACAACCTGTCATGTATTCTTTTTTACTTTCCTTATAAAATAAATTAAGTTTAAAATGGAGGGGAAATTCAAACATGTGATGAATATAAAGCAAAACACAAAAAGTGGCAGAGAGAATTTGTATTTGTTAGTATATATTAAGAATTTTATTTCCATGGAATGAATAAATAGTTACAATGGAGGGTGGGGGATTTGAACCCTAGACATCTTCATTAGAAACACTAGGAGGTGTCAGTTTAGCTATAATGCTCTTAGCTGCTACTTTCAGTTTTACAATGAATTTGTATCAAATGAAAAAAAAATTATCAATCTAGGAGTACTATAATTAATTTTCTGCTAAATCATTTTTTGAATGCTTCTTAAGATGACTTCTAGGAAATTGTGTGCAGGAGATGTGAAGAATACTCATTTGAGAACGCATCCACAAACTTGAGACTATTCAAGGTAGAATTACTGATTATGACTCCATATGTTCAGCAGTTGAAGGGTGCATTGGAGTATTCCATGTTGCCAATCCAGTTCCAGTTCCCTCGACCACAATACCAAACCCTGAGGCAAGAATACATATCTATGATTTCTTTTTCCCCCTTGATAAATAGTTTTGCATCAATTAGTACAAATCTACTAAGATGCCCTTAATAATATAATTATATTACCTTCCTACGGTAGTAAATAAATTATGCATAGATTTTTTCTTTCCCTTTTTCACACTTTTTTCATATATATTTTTTGAAGGTAGAAGTAATTGAGCCTGCTGTAAAGGGCACACTAAACGTACTGAAAGCATGTGATGAAGCAAAAGTTATGCGAGTTGTTGTTATGTCCTCTTTTGCTGCTGTGGGTATGAATCCAAGTTGGCCCAAGGATCAAGTGATTGATGAAACATGTTGGTTTGATAAGGAATATTGTAGAACTATTAAGGTAACTAACTAGAAAATGCATTTTATGTTAAGCTGTCTCAACTCATGGTTTCTGGACTTTACTTGTCTTGGCAGCTTTATCAAAGTGCAGGAAGATAGGATGTGTGTCCTTAAATCCCATTGTCTGATACTATGTATGACATTATGCATGACTTAATGTTGTATTTAATAAAGTTGTTTTATTATTATCTAAAATAATGATAACATGAATATTGAGACATTACCATATAGTCCATGAGATGCATAGTATGTGATTTATGTGAAAAGTCACAGAAGATATAAATCACAAGTTCTTTGTAAACTCAGTTCGCAATCAATGATGAAATTGGGCATTTCATCTGCGAAGACTATAACATATCAACTAAGATGGTTTGTCTTGATCATGGAGGTAGAGACTTCTAGTTGATGTGTTGATATATTTTAAGAGTTAAGACATATTGAACTAGATCACTGTGAGATTTATTATTCTCCTAACGACTATCAAATGAATAATAAATCTCACGACTTCTATTTACATGAACTCTTAATCCTGAGAGGATAATGGACCTAATCATGAAGTGTAGGTTACTTTGATATATCAGGAGTGAGATCTAAAGTAACAGTCAAAACCTCCAAATGTTGGGCAACCACATTTAGTGTTGATGGAACATATATTCTCAAGATGAATGTTAGGTTCTAAGTACTTTGGAACTAATGTATTAGAACTCTAATGTATTATGTTGGCAAACCATGATCAAAACGTTTAAGTCATGTTTAGACTGCTCAAAGTATGTGTCTTTAATGTAAAGTTGGAATCGAGTTAAATCGACTTTACTACAGAAGTTATTGTGCATTTTTGCCTGACTCGATCGATCGAGAATTAGACTCGACCGATCGAAAGTCGTGCAGATTATTTTTTCTGCAGAATTTCCAACTCAGTCCTAAGCCCATATAACGTGTAGGGTTTTATGTTTTGCCCTAGGTATAAAAGGAAAACCCTAACCATGTTTTTGAGGTTGCTCATATTGCTATTTGTGTTAATCTCTTATGAGATCTGAGAGGTGCTTGCCTTCACACAAGCTTAGGATTATCAAGAAGAAGATTTCTTCAAGAGCTTGATGATCATTTAGTTGCCACCATAAGAGCTTAAAGATACACAAGTGAGAGTGCTTGTACTTCCAAGAGAATCCAAGAAAGAAGGAGTTCGTGTTCTCGGAGCTTGCACATGGTCGTGTCAGTAAGTTTTCTACTAGTGAGTAGTAATAGGATGTTAGTGGTCTAAATCGCTATTGTTCAAGCTTCGATTCTTTCATAGTGGATTCAGGTTTACCTTGAGGATAGCTAGATTAAATCCTCCCCAGGTTTTTTATCAGTTCGGTTTTCCTGGGTCATCATATCATTGTGTTCTTTATCTTTCCGCTGCTTTACATTGATATGATTATATAATTGTGTTAACCTAAATTTGAAATTCGGACTAAGCTATAACTTGGCTTGTTAACTAGGTTAATCTGGTTGTTTTAACTCAACAAGTGGTATCAGAGCGGGTAGCTCTTTTATGTAGATCTGTTGATCTCTGAGCTAATCCTTGACCCCTATTGTCATGAATCCTGGGAATATCTTTCTGCTTATATGTCAACTTGTCTACTTGTTGTTTTTGTCTCTTGTTGCTTTTGTCAAATCTTTCCTGGAGCATCTTGATATAATTACATGTGATGATAATTATCTGTGTTATACTGCTTTAACCGCCTTAAAGGCACGTGATTCTTGTCTTTGGTATTTGGATAGTGGTTGTTCCAGACATATGACAAGAAATAAAACTTTATTCAAGACACTCTTTAAAGGAAAGCTTGGGACAATCACTTTTGGAGATGGAAGCAAATTTGTAATCAAAGGCATTGGAACCGTGGACATTCCAGGGTTGCCAGTTTTTTAAGATGTCTGGTACGTTGATGGGTTGAAGGCTAACTTACTCAGCATTAGTCAGATTTGTGATAATGGGCTGAATGTTCTCTTCACCAAGCATGAATGTGAGATACTTGATGAAGGAGGTGATTGCATGTGTGTTGGTGTGAGGACAGTTGATAATTGTTATGGTATAACACCAAGTATAAGCAACAAATGTTTTAGTGCAAAGATCAATCAAGTTAACCTATGGCATCAACGATTGGGACATGCAAGTCACAAGCAATTAAAGAAGATTTCCAAGTGTGATGCAGTTATTGGTTTGCCCAAGTTTGATAAGATTGAAAAGTGCATTTGTGGACCATGTCAGATGGGTAAACAAGTGAAGATCAAATATCTGTCTGTGACTGATGTTAAAACTTCTAGACCTCTAGAGTTATTACATATTGATCTCATGGGTCCTGCCAGAGTTCAAAGTTTTAGAGGAAAGAGGTATATCCTAGTGGCTGTGGATGACTTTACTAGATATACATGGGTTGTGATTTTGAAAGATAAAGCTGAGGCTCCTGAAAAAATGATTCATTTGTGCAAAAAATTGCAAGTTGAGAAAGGTACTATGATAGCCAGAATCAAAAGTGATCATGGAAGAGAATTTGAGAACTCAAAACTGGCTAACTTCTGCAATGATCAAGGCACACATCAAGAGTTCTCTTCTCCCAAGACACCACAACAAAATGGAATAGTGGAACGGAAGAATAGGGTTGTCCAAGAAATGGCACGTGTCATGCTACACAATAAGAAGATGCATATATCCTTCTGGGGAGAAACGGTTAACATTGTGTGCCATACACTCAATCGGGTGTATTTCAGACCTAATTCTAAGAAAACTCTCTATGAACTCTGGAGAGGAAAGAAACCAGTTGTCAAATATTTCAGAATATTTGGTAGTGATTGTTACATTCTGCGTGATAGAGAGAACCTAGAAGAGTTTGATGCAAAGAGTGACAAGGGTTACTTTCTAGGGTATTCTTCCACTAGTAGAGCATACAGAGTGTACAATTTGAGAACTAAAACAGTCATGGAGTCTTCAAATGTTGTGATCAATGATGAATTGAGTTCAGAAAGTCATTCAGAAAACACTTCTCTAGTTCAAGAAAAAGTCATGGAAGCTGATGATTCTCTACCTAATGATTATGTGGGGAAGCATACTGAGGAAGAGCTGTTGTTATTGAATGATACAATCTCTGTACCATCAAGCTCAGAACCATCCACACCGGTTCATGAAACTCAACAAGCACAAACTGAGCTGATTCCTCCATTTGAACAAAAAGGTACCTCCATATCTCTAGTCAAAGGTGAAGGAAAAATTATGGTTTTGTATCTCATACAAAACACATAGCGGAAGCAATAAACAAGGATCTATTTCATTCATGATTGATAACGTGCACTATGTAAATTTCAGAATTTAAGAACAAGATAGCGTACCTTGATATGGAGAAATTCAAAACAAAGATTAGAAGCACTTGGGAACATTTTTAATCTTCACTCCAATTCCACTTTACGCCCAAGATGTGTGGTCTCTCAATCAGTTTTCAAAGGGAGTATGAAAGTGTGTCTCACACTCTCTCACACACCGTTTCTTATTTCTTTTCTTTCTCTCTTTTTTTTTTTAAAAAAAAAATTCTGTATGTTTCTCCCTTTATAACTAACTGATTATCTAATTGGGCTGGCCTATTGGGCCTTTCCAATTGGGCTTTAGTGTGTGGCTTGGAGTGGGACCAAAAGGGACCAATAAGACACTAGCTCCAATGGGCCTTGGGCTTTTCCGTCAACTCTTGACAAGTCCAAAGTTACCATTAATTATATTTAATACCACTATATAAATATAATTGCACTCTAGGCCTTATTAATAAATTATATCCCAAGACTTTATTATACACACAACCCCTTCATAAAATATTCGTAGTAACACAAAGTCATAAATGTAGAGTGCCACTTTGTAAATTACTACATCTTATCCTTGAGTACCCGGTTTAATCATTTAAAGTTATTCATTATATATTTATGAAATCCAATTCATAAATATATACTTTAGTAATTTCTTACTAAAGTGGTTAGGCCTAACTCTCTGAATAACTGAAACCATTAAACTTATCTCAAGGGAATATTTTATATCTCCATCAAGAGACTATGAATTTCATCTTGAGAATATATGTTCCATCAACACTAAATGTGGCTGCCCAACATACTAAGGTTTTGACCGTCACTTCAGATCTCACTCCTGATATATCAAAGCAACCTACACTTCATGATCAGTGCATTATTCTCTCAGGATTAAGAGTTCATGCAAATAGAAGTCATGAAATTTATTATTCAATTGACAGTCGTTAGGAGAATAATAAATCTCACAGCGGTCCTGTTCAATATGTCTTAACTCTTAAAACATATCAACATATCAACTAGAAGTCTCCACTTCCATGATCAAGACAAATCATCTTAGTTGATACGTTATAGTCTTCGCAGATGAAATGCCCAATTTCATCACCGACTACGAACTATAAATTCTGAGTTTACAAAGAACTTGTGATTTACATCTTCTGTGACTTTTCACATAAATCACATACAATGCATCTCATGGACTATATGATAATGTCACATATTCATGTTACCATTATTTTAGATAATAATAAAATAACTTTATCAATCACAATATTAAGTCATACATCATGTCATACATAATATCATACATAACATCATACAATAGGATTTAAGGGCACTAATCCTAACAAAAGGTCCATCTTCTCCAGTTAAGTTAAATCATCCTGCCACAAACATATTGGGTTGTCTAAATGATAACATGAGATTGAGATCCAAAGCCTTGAATGTAATTACTCACTCATGCTATCTATCCCAATTTGAACCGAAAAAGGTGGATGAAGCTCTTCAAGATGCTAATTGGGTAAATTCTATGCATGAAGAACTTCATCAATTTGTACGGAATGATGTGTGGGAATTAGTTCCTAGACCAAAAGGAGTTAATGTGATTGAAGCTCTTCAAGATACTAATTGGGTAAATTCTATGCATGAAGAACTTCATCAATTTGTTCGGAATGATGTGTGGGAATTAGTTCCTAGACCAAAAGGAGTTAATGTGATTGAAACTAGGTGGATATTTAAGAACAAGTCTGATGAACATGACACTGTTATCAGAAATAAATCAAGACTTGTTGCTCAAGGCTACACATAAGTAGAAGGGATTGATTTTGATGAGACCTTTGCACCAGTAGTAAGACTAGAATCCATTCAGATACTTTTGGCCATAGCGAGTCATCTGAACTTCAAGTTGTATCAAATGGATGTTAAGAGTGCCTTTCTGAATGGTATGTTGCAAGAAGAGATATATGTTGAACAACCAAAGGGTTTTGTTGATCCTTACAGACCGAATGATGTCTACAAGTTGAAGAGAGCACTATATGATTTGAAACAAGCTCTAAGGGCCTAGTATGATAGGCTAACTACATATCTCACGAAGCATGGATTCAAACGAGGATTTGCAGATACTACTCTTTTCATTCAAAATGATAAGAATTATTTTGTTGTAGCTCAAATATATGTTGATGATATTGTTTTTGGTTCTACTAATGATTCTCTTGCTAAATCTTTTGCAGATGAAATGAAGGCGATGTTTGAGATGAGTATGGTTGATGAATTGACTTATTTCGTGGGATTATAGGTGAAGCAAATGGATTCAATAATTTACATCAACCAAGCAAAATATGCAAGAAATCTAGTCAAGAGATTCAGACTTGACAAGGCAGCACATGCTAGAACACCAATGGTTGCAAATGCAAAACTAACCAATGATCCGTCAGGTGAGTCTATTGATGTTACATTATACAGAAGCATGATCGGTTGTCTCTTGTATTTAACTGCTAGTCGGCCTGATATTGCCTTTAGTGTTGGTGTTTGTTCTAGATTTCAATCTAATCCTAAGGTTTCACATTTAAATGTTGTTAAACGTATCATTAAATATGTTGGTAGAACTTGTAATTATGGGTTGTTTTATAGCAAAGAGTCTAATCTATCTCTTGCTGGTTTTTCTAATTCTGATTGGGCTGGCAATGCCGATGACAGAAAAAGCACCACTGGTGGGTGTTTTTATGTAAGAGCCAATCTTGTTGCTTGGATGAGTAAGAAGCAAAATTTTGTGTCTTTGTCTACCGCAGAGGCAAAATATATTGCTGCTGGAAGTTGTTGTTCACAGCTTCTTTGGATGAAAAAACTCCTGAATGATTATGAAATATCACAAGACACCATGATTCTTTATTGTGATAATTCTTGTCATGACCCAAATCCATGAAACAGGAATTTAGATACATGACTAACTTGCTAACCTTACCTAGCTCAATAAACATAATTTATTTAAACATTGTTCCATAAAACTCCAAATAAACAATGCTTCTAATAAACCTCTTATAATAACTAAAATCCACAAATTATAAAAGTCTCCAAAATATTGTGAATTCTAAGTGGAATAAGAAAAAAAAAAACTAATAATCTTTTCAAAACTCCACAAATTGAAATAAACTCCACTATATAAAATGTAAACTACAAAACAAAGGTAACTAAAATTTTATGAGTCTTCAAGTAACACTAAAGCCGCCTACAACTTCCACACTCTACCTTGCACCTCACAAGCGGTCCAAAAGTTCTAATTCCCAACTATACTTTAATCTGAAAATATTAATTGATGGGGTGAGCCACACATCTAGTAAGTAATTATACAGAATACACAACGGAATAGAGTCAAGCAAAGCACGAGTTTGATTTCACAATTTCACTCAAAATATCCAATATAGTTTTCAAAACATGTAAAGAATCACTTAATACACATATAATTATATCTTAAAGTCTTTTGGAAACACATACAAATAATTGATCAGAGCATAGCGTCACATATACACATCACATATTCTCACATACAATCTTGTGAGCGGATACCAACATCTAACCCCTGCTGGTGAGGGATCAACACATATTCTCACATACAATCCTGTGAGCGGATTTACACATATATCTGATCAATTCTAAAAACACTCATTTTGAGTCACATATCACAAACAATAAAGTTTATACAACATATAATAATTTTCTCAATATTAACAATTGTTCCAACAATAAAGATATATTGAATATCACAATATCAAATTGAAACATAAATCAAAAGATGCTTGACTCTCTTAGGGAACGAATAGGAACTGAAGAGTTTATATAAATATTTTTACAATTCTTGAATAAGTTTGAGAATCCAGTTTGCTAAAAGGAACGTCTTAAATACCATTTGAAAAACAAGAATATGATTTCGAAATCACTTGGTTTGAAACAATTTAAAGAACAAAAATCTTTTTAGAAAACTTACTTTGAAACTCAATTATTTTCAGAAAATAGTTTAGTTAAAAATCATCTTTTAAATGGGTTTTGGACATTCAAAACGTTATTTAAAATTCGAAATTTCTTTTAAAACATTATTTAAAAGCCAATTAAAATTTCTCTTTCAATAGTGTAAAAATGTTTTTTGATAAACTTTTAAAAAATGTAAGCTTAAAAATATAACTTTGAAAATCTTTAACTTCTAAGAACCTAAAGAACAAAACTTGTGCATATTATGCATAATTACTTACCACACTCGAATCACTCTGAAAGTCCAGCCAAAATAATCTCCAAAGAGCCTCAAGACACTCTTAAATCGGACCTATAATCAATTGTGGAAATTACTCAATATCCTCTACAAAATATAAATTTTACTAAACTATAAAAATTGACTCACTAGTAAAATACTTTGCTGAACTAAATGATAGCACTAATGCAAAGTATCTCTACCCAAAATAAATATGTGTTTTCCTTGAATTTATCAGAACGCAGAGGCAGCAGCTAATGTTTTAGAGTTTAAGTTAATATACATAACCCCAAACAAGTCATATTATATATATATATATCTACCATCGAAAACTTACAGCTATCCTAATATCCATATATATATAACACCACACTGGCATAGCATAAGTCCCAGAGACAATGAAACCAACCGCATTATTTGACTTCTTCTATCCATTATATATATAAAATATATACACAAATCCAACAGAACAAAAGCCACCTTCTTTGACTTCTTCTATAACCATTATATATGTATATATATATACACAAATCTAACAGAAGAACAATAGCCACCTTCTTTGACTTCTTCTTTAACCATTATATATATATATATATATATATATATATATACACACACACACAAATCCAACAGAAGGACAGTAGCCACCTTCTTTGACTTCTTCTTTAACCATTATATATATATATATATATATATATATATATATATATATATATATATATATATATATACCAATTCAATGGAAGAAGGATGGCCGAATTGTTTGACTTCAATCTAGGATTATATGTACAAATCCAATGGAAGACTTAAACAAAAATATTGATTCGTGAAATCCTATGGCTCAAATCTAACATCTAATCCAGCGGCAAATCTAAATGTTAGAATATAAATTTTAGGATCAAAATCAAATTTCTAAATAACCTAATAAAATTCTAATTTTTCTTGTTTCTAATTGAGAGAAATCTTACCTTGAACAATCTGATTGTCTCTTCAATTGTACATGCTCTAACTCCAAAGAAAACACCTCTTAGCCTCTTAGCCTCTTAGATAAAACCCTGACTATCTCTTCCTCTATTCTGTAGCTTGTATTATAAGATGTGGGCTTAGTGGGTAGTGGGCTGCAATAACAATTAAAAGAAAGCCTATAGCCCAACAATTATATTTTAAAGAAAACTCTTAAATAAAAATTATGTGGGGTATTACAATTCTAGTGCTATTTATATCTCTAACAATTTTGTTCAACATTCTAAGATTAAGCACATAGAGATTATGTATCACTTTATTAGAGATTTGGTTGAAAGGAAGATTGTTGTTCTTGAATACATTCCCACTGAACGTCAGAATGCTGACATCTTCACCAAACCGCTTGATGGAAGTAAGTTTGAAGCTCTTCGTCAAGTTATTGGTGTGATTTTATGTCCCTAGTCTCTCTTAGTTTTCATGATCCTTGTGCTTCATTGCTCTATTCTTTGTGACCTTTTTGGTTTTTCTTGTTTTTTTTCTAGGATTTGCATTGCATAACATTCTTGCATTTCATTCTAGGATGTTTGTGTTATTTTTTTTTTAAAAAAAAAAAGGGAGTAAGGAAAAAGAAAAGGGAAGCAAAATGTGTTTTGCATTTATTTTCTTGGTTTTGAAAACAAGGTTGGTCAATTTATTTTCACATAACATGTTTATGTACCTTGTTTAGCTTGGATGAGCTTATTTCATGCACTTTACTAGTTAAAGCTTTGTAGTGCATGTTGTGAAGGAAGATGTTTGTAGTTTTTTTATTACTTTGTCGTGATCTTGAAGTCACATGTCTTTGACTGTCGGACGTAAACCTTTTGAGAAATGCATAAATAATCATCTCACCACTGTTCACTAGCCAATCATGAACACCTTAGTGCATATCGTAAGATTTTGTACTCGAGAAAGTGTAGCACATGCACAAAAAGAACATAAGGTGTAGCCTCGGTTTAAATTGCTTAAAATTGGTGTGTACATTATTGGACTTAATCCTAAATCAAAGAAATAAAATTTGTGTGTACATTATTCCGACTATTTTTAATAAGTTTTTGAACAAATTAAAATTTGTGTGTACATTATGAGGCAAAATTAAGAAACTTACATGATTGCAAGCTTTTGATCTAGGAGATGTAGGAGTTATATGATGTAACTCTTTAGGTGATAGTTTCTTTCAAATTCTTCGTGATGAATTTTGAAGACTCTGTGGTTGATTTTTACTTACATATCACCTCACATGTATCTCAAGGTTTTGCTAGCTGCACACACTACACAAGTTACTCTTTGCTAAATTTTGTATATGTTATTGTGTGTGTTTTTGGTCTGACCAACCAAGTTTGAAAATACCTTGAGTTTTATGCAAAATAGATTTGATGCTTGAAAATTCAAGGAAAATGTTTGAAAATCTTTATTTTGGGAAAATTGGGTTCAAAACTTGTGTTTTTGAAAAGTATTTTATCTTATACTCATGCATTTTGTTCATATAATTCAATGCTTTGAGGAGTTTCTGCATAAAATTATTCTATTTTTCAAAAAACTGAATTTTCCATAATTTCGACCGGTCGAACATGTTTTTCGATCGGTCGAACATGTTTTTCAATCAATCGAAATTGCGATCAAAATTTTTGGTTAGTCTCTGTCTGTTTCGATCGGTTCTCGATTGGTATTCGATCAATCGAAGATTTTCGACCAATCGAATCTATTTTTCAATCGATCAAAAATCGTGTAGACTCTTTTTAAAAAGGGATTCCTTTGCACGTGTTCTTCCACTTTTCAAAAAGTTTTCAACTTTTCTCTCTCTATACGAACTGGTCAATGCTCAAATCAAATTTTTTGTCGTATTCCTCCAATCTTTTTGCAAGGTTTTCCTCTCCCAAGGCCGGTAAGACCTTTTTACCCTTCCTTTTGCATTTTATTTCATGTTTCATCATGCATTTAAGGGATATTTTCGGACCTAAGCATTTTTTTTTTTTGGGTTTTTGTTGTTTCAAGCCTTATTTTCTGAAATTGATCAAAGGGTTTTTGTCCTATCATGTTATAATCATGTTCCATTTAGTTTATTTTGCTCAATTTGGTGTTTTGAGAGAAATTGAAAATTCTAGGGCTTGTATTTTGTCCGAATTGGAGATTTTGTTCAATTTGAGTTTGATTGATGAAATTGACTTGTTGCTTTGATGCATTTGATCATTATACATTGTTATCTAACTTGTGTGATGGTCAATGGGTTCATTTAATAAATTTTTAACAAGTGGTTTTTTCAAAATTTTGGAGTTTTGTTATAAACTCTTTGCTCAAGTCAATTTTGTGATTCTAAACTTCATCTTGAACTTGTTATCATTGCATTAGAGCATGCATCATGACATTTATCTGTTAATGCATCATATAGATTTTTTTTCTTTCTATATTTTTGTTTTTGGTGTGCTAACTTGCAGTCTGCCTTTGTGTTTTGTTTTGTTCTTTCTCTTGTGTCTCTGTCCCCATTTTAACACCATGCCTAGGAAGACTAGAGTCAATAGGTCCTCCTCTTCTGCTTGCCCCTTCTTTTGAGAGTGACACATTCTTGAGTGCAACGCACCAAGAAACCTTTGAGACCCTTAACCTTAAGAGAAAGATTTGGGCTGAGCTTAGGGTTCTGTTAGATGAGCTTGATCCAGCCATTAAGGCCAACTTTGAGCGTCGGGGCTGGTTGCCTCTTCTGGATTTTGGTTCCCCCTTTCCAACCATCTTAATTAGAAATTTCTATTTGAACCTCTCTATTCACTCCTATGATTCCGGCACTCTGGTGCGGAGTTGGATTCGTGGTGATGAGTTCACCATTACCCTTTCGGTAGTGGCTGATGCTCTTGGGGTGCCTATTATTCAGCATCCTGTTTACCCTTATGATGTGTCTCCTCCCCTAGACGACATCATGTCATACATCATTGGTACTTTTATCTGGTGGGGTTTTGATCCTCGGATCACTTCTACTGAGCTTTCTGAGTCTACCTATCTTTTCTTTCGGATAGCGTGTCATTCCTTGTGGCCTATATCTCATCTACACACCATTCCTTTAGAGCGATGTGCATTTTTGTATGCTCTTGCTATAGATGCTCCTATTAGTTTTCCTCATTTGTTTTTTCGTTCTTTGAATGAAATTTACAGGAGTTCATCTACTGCTCATGCTCTTTTTCATCCTGTTTTCATTTATAGGATTTTGTTGTCTTTAGGATTGTCTGACTTCCCTACTTCTGAGCATGTCTATGTTATTGCTCCCATAGGTGCCACTTTTCTTAGGCAGAGAGCTGTTCAGATGAGAAAGCACTCTAAACGTCTTAGAGTTGAGTCTTCTGGTACCGTTCCCCCTTCTTCTTCTACAGGTTGTCCTTCTGGTGAGGAGTTTGCTAATCCTATAGATGATGCTGCTGCTGCTGTTCCTCCACCATCAACTTCAGATGACTTTGACATTCGAAGTACTTTAGAGACTGTCGTGACCATTCAGGCGGCTCATGGTCAGATTTTGGTGGACATGCTTAATGAGATTCACGCTTTACGAGCTGATTTGGCGCGTTTTAGACGTTCGCCTTCGCCACCTCCTTTTGATGAGGGGTTATGACTGCCCTTTGGCATTCCGTCATAAAAAGGGGGAGATTTTGTGTTTAAGGAGAGATTTTTAGGCATTCTTGTGAGCCTGTGGAGATTAGATTGTATCTAGGTGCTTCACTTTGTATTTGTTTCATTATTTTGGCTCTAGGTGTATTCTTGTTAGGGGGAGTTACATTTTTTATATATATGATTCTTGTTTCACTTCTTATTGACCTATGTCTATGAGTTTTTCATTGATATATGTTTATATTTTGTGTTTTGTGAAGTCAAGATGTTTATTTTGTTTACTTGTATTTTCCACACATACGTTTATGCGTTTTGTTTAGTGTTTCAAGAAATATACAGATCGATTCAATTGAGCTGCTGTCTACACTTGCAACTGATGGATAGTAGTTAAAATTGAATTTGTTATAATGGGCATTATATTTTTAAAGGGCTTTTCTTTGTAAACATTGAGTTTTTAGTTGTGTTTTGTCACGGATTGCCAAAGGGGGAGTTGTTAGGTTCTAAGTACTTAGGAACTAATATATTAGAACTCTAATGTGTTATGTTGGCAAAACATGATCAAAACGTTTAAGTCATGTTTAGACTGCTTAAAGTATGTGTCTTTAATGTAAAATTAGAATCGAGTTGAATCAAGTTTACTGTAGAAGTTACTGTACATTTCTACCTGACTCGATCGATCGAGAATTAGACTTAACCGATCGAAAGTCGTGCAGATTGTTTTTTCTGCAGAATTTCCAACTCAGCCCTAAGCCCATATAACATGTAGGATTTTATGTTTTGCCTTAAGTATAAAAGGAAATCTCTAACCACGTTTTTGAAGTTGCTCATATTGCTATTTGTGTGAATCTCTTATGAGATCTGAGAGGTGCTTGCCTTCACACAAGCTTAGGATTATCAAGAAGGAGATTTCTTCAAAAGCTTGATGATCATTCAGTTGCCGCCATAAGAGCTTAAAGATACACAAGTGGGAGTGCTTGTACTTGCAAGAGAATCCAAGAAAGAAGGAGTCCGTGGTCTCGGAGCTTGCACGTGGTCGTGTCAGTAAGTTTTCTACTGGTGGGTAGCAATAGGATGTTAGTGGTCTAAATCCCTATTGTACAAATTTTGATTCTTTTATAGTGTATTTAGGTTTACCTTGAGGATAGCTAGGTTAAATCCTCCCCAGGTTTTTTACCGGTTTGGTTTTACTGGGTTATCATATCATTGTGTTCTTTATCTTTCCGCTGCTTTACATTGATATGATTATATGATTGTGTTAACCTAAATCTGAAATTCGAACTAAGTTATAATTTGGCTTGTTAACTAGGTAAATCTAGTTGTTTTAAGGGGTCTAAATAACTCAACAATGGAATTCATAGTCTCTTGATGGAGATATAAAATATTTCCTTGAGATAAGTTTAATGGGTTCAGTTATTCAGAGAGTTAGACCTAACCACTTTGGTAAGAAATTACTAAAGTATACATTTATAAAATTAGATTTCATAAATGTATAATGAATAACTTTAAAGGATTAAACTAAGTACTCAAAGATTAAGATGTAGTAATTTTCAAAGTGGTAATCTATATTCATGACTTTGTATTATTACGAATATTTTATAAAGGGGTTGTATGTATAATAAAGTTTTGGGATATAATTTATTAATAAGGCCTAGAGTGCAATTATATTTATATAGTGGTTTAAATATAATTAATGCTAACTTTGGACTTGTAAAGAGTTGACAGAAAGCCCAAGGCCCATTGGAGCTAATGTCTTATTGGTTCATTTTGGTTACACTCCAAGTCACACACTAAAACCCAATTGGAAAGGCCCAATAAGCCAGCTCAATTAGATAATCAGTTAGTTATAAAGGGAGAAACATACAGAATTTTTATGAGAGAAAAAGAAAAGAGAGAGAGTAAGGCACACTTTCATTCTCCCTTGGAAACTAATTGAGAGACCACACTTCTTGAGAGAAGTGCTTCTAATCTTTGTTTTGAATTTCTCCACACTAAGGTACGCTATCTTATTCTTAAATTATGAAATTTACATGGTGCACATTTCAAAAGGATCTTTTTGATCCACACAATGAAACATTTTTCAACAATTTATATATTTGTCAATGTATGACAAGCTATGATGCACGGACATGGCGCTAGAGGTGCCGCACCCACATCCGACGCGGCGCAACGCGAGAGGGACGCCGTTGCTCGTGCATCGGTGCCGCGTTGGGCCGCGTCTACCACGTGTTTTCTTTTTATTTTCAGCCGACTTGCGCCGACTCGGCTTCGATTCGGGCCGAATCAGCTAGAATCGGGCCGTATCGGGTCATATCGGCTGACGACCGAAACAGCCAAAACAGGCCGAAATCGGCCTTGAATCATGCCAGAACAGCCAAAATAGGCTCTGAATAAGACCCAAAAACCCTAAATCTGTCATTCCTCAATTTTATTTTGAATATTTGTTACTTCTTTTGTGTTTTCTACTTTTCTTTTTGGTTTTGTGTTTTGTTTTGTGTTTCTTGCTTTCTTCTTTCTTTGTTTTGTGAATCAAGGCATAGTAATATGTTTTTTAAGAATATTTTAATAGTAAAAATATATAGAAAATATAAATAAAAATATTTTTAATAATTTTTTAATTGCAGAGTCCCGTCGCACCCGTACCCACCTTTTTTTAAAATTACAGAGTCCCACACTCGCACCCGCACCCGTACCCGTGCTTCATAGATGAAAAGAGGATAATCACCATCCTTAAATTGTGTGGACAAGTTCATTTTGTGTTGTTAGACTTTTGACTACATTTTCTTGTTTTTTATCAATCTTTTGTAGATAGGATTTTTATTGTACACCTAGATAAGCCATTTTTTAGGCCAATAAAAACAGCTTGGGCTGCCACTTTACCTGGTCAAGGTAGTAACTATGGAGTATGGACTATTCCTCATCGATCTCCTCCAAGTTAGGTTAGGGATGGGGACATGGGGTGGGTCCTTTCGGCCTTTTTATAGTCCCTCGGTTCTTCCTTTTAAAAAACTGCAGTGCTGTTGCGTGTTGACTTGTTGAGGTGGGCAAGTGTTGGAATTTGGAAACTGGTTTTGGAAATGGCAGCTGAGAATGAGAAGGGAAGAGTGTGTGTAACAGGAGGAGGAGGGTTCCTTGCTTCATGGGTGATTAAGCTACTTCTCTCCAAGAACTATTTTGTACACACAACCGTCAGACAACCCGGTAAATCATTTCCCTTGCCTTCTCTCTTTTTCTTTCTTTTCTTCTTTGTGTATTTTTTTGATACAGGTATATTTGACTCTTACTCAGTTTGCCTGACTTGTTAACTTGTGGTATTACTGTTTCATCAATCTTGCAATTGCCTATTATATTGTTTCAACTTTCATCTTATAATTAAGTGCTCGGAAATAAATTTCTACAGCTTGTGACATGATGTAATCTATGTTTAGTATCCGGTCGGTTCTTAAGGGAAAAGAAAAACAAAATGAAACTGCTAAAATAAAATGAATTATAGATAAAAATAGTAACAGAATATGCTAATGTACAATTTTATTTTTTATTTTTCCTTTCTAATATAAAATTTTGCTACTACTTTCACAGCAACAAACTTACTGGGCTGTTGACTTAACCCACTTGTGTGTGTGAAGGAATTTCATTTTAATCAGAAAAAAGAGAAATGGACATTTCTCATATCTGTTGCAAATGGAATAGCCTCAAGTTTTCTACATGTTCAATTTTTTTGAAATGAAATATAATCATGTTAAATACTTTTAAGAAACAAAAGGACTGACTTTAAAGAACTATCAAAAGTCAATATATAGTAAGAATTTTATTTCCATGGGATGACCCATATAAACTATAAATGCCATTTTCCACTTTCAGTTCTAGTTTTAGAACAAATTTGTATCAAAAAAAAAAAAATCCCCTCCATCTAGGAGAACTATAATTAATTTGCTGCTAAATCATTTTTTGGATGCTCCTTAAGATGAACTTCTAGGAAATTGTGTGCAGGCAATGTGAAGTATGCTCACTTGAGTGAATTTGAGAACGCATCCACAAACTTGAAACTATTCAAGGCAGACCTCCTGGATTACAACTCCATATGTTCTGCAGTTGAAGGGTGCATTGGAGTATTCCATGTTGCTAGTCCAGTTCCTGCTACCCCAGTCCCAAACCCTGAGGCAAGAATACCTAACTATGACTTCTTTTTCCCCATTAATAAATAGTTTTGCATCAATTAGTACAAATCTACTAAGACACCCTTAATAATATAATTATATTGCCATCCTAAGTTCTTTAATATATTATGCATAGAATTTTTTTGCTTTCACTTTCACACTCTTTTCATATATCTTTTGTTAAGGTAGAAGTGATTGAGCCTGCTGTAAAGGGCACACTTAATGTACTGAAAGCATGTGTTGAAGCAAAAGTTAAACGCGTTGTTGTTGTGTCCGCTCTTTCTGCTCTGATGATGAATCCAAGCTGGCCCAAGGATCAAGTGATTGATGAAACTTGTTGGTCTGACAAGGAATATTGTAGAACTACAAAGGTAACTGACCACAAAATACAATTGTGTGTTGAGCTTATAGCTCTATTTTGTACACCATGCGATTCCAATACAAATTTAGTAAAATTACTTGCATACCAATTCTGAAATATAAATTCTGATAAATTGTTTCTATATGTATACTGAATGACCTAGTTCTAAATTTTTATAGAACTGGTATCATCTTTCTAAAACGGAGGCAGAAAGTGAGGCCTTTGAATTTGCAAAAGGAAGTGGGCTTGATGTTGTAACTGTATGTCCTTCCCTTATTTTGGGGCCGATTCTGCAGCCTACAGTGAATGCAACTAGCTTGGTTATCTTAAAACTTCTGACAGGTACTTGCCTGTAGCATATTATCTCTATTGTAATCTTCCCGTGCTTTTAAATGTATGAATGCTAATAAAGATGTATATAATGCATGTCACCTTTTTTTTTCTTTACCTATCAAAAAAAAACGTCACCTTTTTTTATAATTTTATATACAGGTGAAAATGTGCATCTCACCCCCTACATGTATTTATGAAACAGATTATTAACATCTCAAGTTAATGTTTCATGCTTGAATTTTTTTTTTTTTTTAAGACTCAGGTCCATATTTCTAGGATTCCTGCTTCTTCTGATTTCCATCCCTCTAATTGTGCCTTGCTTTGCCACAAGTGGCTCTAGTGATTCTGATTAATATATTAAAGAATTTAGTTTTCCTCCCAAGTCATGGCTTCTTTTTGATTTGTAATGAAGGGTATACTTCTCTAATCTTTTACCACCTTATTACCTTGCAGATGGGTATGAGTTACTGGAAAACAAGCTTCGATATATTGTAGACGTACGTGATGTAGCTGAGGCACTACTCCTGGCCTACGACAATCCTGAGGCTGAAGGAAGATACATATGCATGTCATACACAATCAAGGCAAAGGATGTGGTTGACTTGCTAAAGAGTATATACCCCAACTATAACTATCCAAAGAAGTAAGTTTCTCTATTGATGCTATTTATTACTAAGGTGATTTTTCAAAGTGGTATGTATTTATTGATCAATATGGTTATGTGGTCGTGCAAAAGGGTGAACAACTAACAATCATCCCCTTAAATTTTCCTTTGCTAGTCGTTTATGTAACATATTTGCCTGTCTCAACTCATTGATTCTGGACTTTGCTTGTATTAGCAGCTATACCGAAGTGCCAGAAGAAAATAGGTTCAGTTCTGAGAAATTGCAAAAATTGGGTTGGAGTTTCCGGCCATTGAAGGAAACTCTAACTGATTCCGTTGAAAGCTTTCGCAAAGCTGGACACATTGATTGAAAAGCAAACGACAGTTTGGCTTAATGCAATGATTGCAGATGGACCCTGAGTTTGGATAATAAGTGATTATCAGAATTAATGATGTTATATCAAGTTTTATTCTTAATGTTATTATACTCTCCTTTGTAGCAACCTTTTGGGATAATAAGTGATTATCAGTTTGAATCCTATTTTCATTCTAAAAAGGAACTCTATGCGTTGGGTTCTTTCTCATTGTGGGTGTATTTAGGCTCACATGGAGGATGTGGATTGAGGTTGACACAATGTGGGTGTGGCGTTTTACACTTCAAAGTTTTACAGCTTAGTCCGCTTAGTCGAACAGAGAGCGAGTGATTAATTTATACCTTGGTGGTATATCTTCACCTCTCTAGCATTGCAACATTCACTTCCCTTGGAGCTTGTAGTGTACGGAAATGATTATGTTAAACAATTCTACTTCCAAACCAGGTTTTGATTCTGATCTGAACATGGAAAATAGCCCAAATGCCAACCTCTTGCCCAACACAAAGCTTTTATAAATTATAAGATCACAACTAATTTTACACTTATTTTCATAACTATCTGATGTGACTGCTGTTAATAATGAAAAAAAATAAAATAAAAGAGTTGTGAGTCCAGTCAAAGTTTGCCATAAAGGATAGTTACAAAAAATGGATGTAGGATTTGTTTTGGTCCTGTAATGACTCCTTTAGAATATTTCAGTCCTTGGCTGAGTTCATTTGTTCCAAGTGTTTTTTATTTTTATTTTTTTGAGAGAAACTAAATCTAGGTGTAGAATGGGTTCTTGTGGCTTCTTTTAAAATTAAGCCGACCAATTCCCATGCATCTGAAGTCTACCATTTGTTGAGCCCTTGATATCAAGTGAAAAAGGCTTTGTCAATTGGATATATTGTACATTTAAAATTTTGTTTCTTAAATCTAAAATTGTACATGATACCAACTAAAAAAATTATAAAAAGGAAAAAATAACTCTATAATACTTTGTAATATTTAATCCAACTTAGGAAAGAGACCAATTTTAAATGAAGAGACCTTCATTTCGTTTTAATGTAGTTTTTTTGAAGAAAAGTTTTGAATTTTAGTTAGGTTCAAACTTAAACGTTAAAATAAATATCAAGGAATCGTGACTTATTCATTGGGTTTTGATTATCTAATTTGATTGATTTTTTTTATTTTTTATTATGGCGTACTCAATTTTATTTTGTTAAAATAAATATAAATGAATGAACAATGTCACATTTCAACCTTGTTAAGGAACCACAATATGACATACATGTGTGTGTATGTGTGTGTGTGTGTGTATATATATATATATATTTGCTTAAATATATAATCAACTTCATGCAATTCATTTAAAAGTAACGACTTTAAAACAAATTAATAATTGCCTAAAAATTACATTTGTATATTCATAGCTTTTTTGTTTAAAAAGAATTTCACTTAAATTTAGTTGTACTAGATTAAACTAAAATGATATATTGATGCAGCTCAACAAAAGCACAACAATAATAAATGATATGCTTGGCTTTTTAAGTATAGCATTTTACACTTTTACTTTTACAGCATGGTCGAACAGAGAGCGGGTGATTATATTTATACCTTGTTGGGTATATTTTTTCACCTCTCTGGCTTTGCAACATCTACTTCCCTTGGAACTTATAATGTACAGAAATGATTATGTTATACAATTCTTCGTCAAAATCAAGTTTTGGTTATGATCTGAACATGTAAAATAGCCAGAATACCAACCTCTTTTATCCAACACAGCTTTTATGGGGCTCATAATAATAAAAAAATTATAAGAGCACAACTAATTTCTCACCATTTCACAACTATTTGGCGTAGTTGCCTGTGGGTGCTTAAAAAAATGATAAATTTATGTGAAAGTGACAAAAATCTGTCATAGTCTGCCACCATTTGAATCAAGTGCAAAATGGGTTCTTTTGGCCTTTTAAAAATAAAAAGTAAGCCAACCAATTCTTGTGCATATGAAGTCTACTTTATTGGAACCCTCGTTATCAAGTGAAAAAGGCTTCAGAAAATGTTACTATAACAAATTTGTAAATTTACATAATTATACACTAACTAATATAGGTCATTTTTAAGTAAAATTGTGCAAATTTGACACATTTTTATATTATACACCCACTAATATGAATGTTATAACCCTATGTTTTTCTCTCTCTCTCTCTCTCTCTCTCTCTCTCTCTCTCTCTCTCTCTCTCTCTCTCTCTCTCTCTCTGTGTGCGCGCGCGCGCCTGCTTGGGCTGCCTCTTTCCCTAGTCAAGGTAGTAACTATATACCATTCCTATCTCCAAACTAGTTTAGAGATGAATTCTTCAAACTTCTCGTATATTTCTTTTTGAACATGAAGTTTGAAAATTTAACCAGTAAATTTCATTTTTCTTATACTCTTACCATGCATATCAGATTTTGTTCAAATTGAAAATTATTTACTATTCGATCGATAAACTTATATTTTATATACAATTTTAAATCTTAAAAACTTGAAATTTTAATGGCATAGCAATTGATATTTGATCTTCTTAAAATTTTATAAGTATAAAGGGTATAATAAGAACATTAAATCCAATTGTTAGAGTTTCAAAATTTACTCTCTATATAAAAGTATATAAAGAGTTTAAAGGGTTTTAGTTTGGAGAAAAACTTTAGAATAAATTCCATTAACCTCCCTGATGTTTGGACAAATACCAGTCAGGTCCAAGATATTTTGAAATTACCCAATTAGGTCCCTAAAAGACCATTTAATCCCCAACACCCATATCACCGTAACCCCCTCCATTACTATTTTTCTTTCCCTCATTCTCTCTCAGGTCTCTCTTCTCTCTCTTACCCCATCTGCTTCTCTCTTTCGCCCCACATCGCCGCAGTTCATACCCACACCGCTGTACAAAAGCCACACTATATAGTCAACCATATTGGACTCCTCCACCCAGTTCAAAAACCCACATTTGTACCATAAAAGCACAAAACGAAGCAAACCCAATTAAACCCCCAAGCCAAAACACCCACATAATAATAATAAATAATAAATCCAAACTTTCTCAAACCAAAGATTATCAAAACTCACCCAGCACTGCCTCGGCCTTATTGGAAGCCTTGATCCCTCTAAACCCACCAAATTCAACAAAATCTTCATCAACCACAACTGGGTCCCGCACCTTCCTTTTGTTGCAACGCTGCAGGGTCAAGAAAACTAACCCCACCCCAGAATCCAAACGCTCATCATCAACATTAATTTCTTTCAAATCCTCAAAGCTGGACAAGGAAGACACAAAGGCACTAGTGCCATAAACTTCACAGCCAAATCTGCTTCATTGTCTCTTGAAGAAGCACTACCCAAATCTAAAATCCAAATGTAAGATTTGGGTTTTGTTGTGGGTTTGGCTGGGATTTTTTTGGATTTGAGTTTTGCTGTTGTGGGTTTAGTTGGGATTGGGTATGGGTATGGGTATGGGTATGGGTAAAATTGGAGCAAATTTAAGGTTAGAGATAAGTGAAGAGTGGTCTGAGGGAGAGGAATAAGAGAGGAGACCGGGTGAGAAAAATGGGAGTAATGGAGGGGGTTACAGAGTTAGGGGTGTTAGGGATTAAATTGTATTTTAGGGACTTAATTGGTTAATTTTAAAATATTTTGGACCTGAGTGGTATTTGTTCAAACCTTAGGGAGGTTAATGGAATTTACCCAAAACTTTATTTCCCATTCTCCTCCAACCCAGTTGGGTCCTCTTAGGTTAGGATGGGCTGGGTCCTTTTGGCCTTTTCCAGTTCTTACTTTGGGCCAAAAAAACACTAAAAAATTAACAAAAACGTTTTTTTTTAAAAAAACAATTACGAAAAGAAAGAAAGAGAGAAGAACAGAGCAGTTTGACTTATTGAGGTGGGTGATCGCTGTGTTGGAAACTCGTTTTGGAAATGGCCGCTGAGACTGAGAATGAGAAGGGAAGAGTGTGTGTAACAGGTGGAGGAGGGTTCCTTGCTTCATGGGTCATTAAGATACTTCTTACCAACAACTATTTTGTACACGCAACCGTTAGACAACCAGGTTATTCACTCACTTTACCTTGTCTCTTTTACTTTCTTCTCATCTTTACTTTACATCTTTTTAATACAGTTAGAAGAGAAGAGATTTCTTTTGTATATTTGATTCTTACGTACTTAGTATGCCTGACTTTGCAACTAGTATTACTGTTTCATCAATCTTGTAATTGGCTGTTGTATTGTTTCAACTTATAATTGCTCTGTGAAATGAAATGAAATGAAAATGGTAATATAAACTATAAAATGAATTATAGATTAAAAATATATATATATATATATATATATATATATATATATATATATATATATATATATATATATAGAAACCGAAAATGCTAATGTGCATTTTCTTTCCTTCTAATGTAAAATTTTCCTTTTACTTTCACCGCAATAAGCTTACAGGGCCTTTGACTACTATAACCCACTAATGAGTGTGAAGGAATTTCATTTCAACTAAAAAAAAAAAAATCGGACATTTCTCATATCAGTTGCAAATGGAATAGACTCAAGTTTTCTTCATGTTCTATTTGTTTGAAATGAAATATAATATGTTGAAATTTTTTAGATAGGTGAAATATAATCATGTTGAATACTTTAAGAAACAAAAGGACTGACTTTATAGAACTATCAAAAGTGAACATATAGTAAGAATTATTTCATGGGATGACCATATATATAAACTATAAATGCCATTTTTCACTTTCAGTTTTAGAACTGATTTGTATCAGACAATTTTTTTTAATAAAAAAACTCCCCCTATCTAGGAGAACTATAATTAATTTGCTGCTCAATCATTTTTTGGATGCTTCTTAAGATGAACTTCTTGGAAATTGTGTGCAGGAGATGTGAAGTATGCTCATTTAAGCGAATTTGTGAACGCATCCACAAACTTGAAAACATTCAAGGCAGACCTACTGGATTACGAATCTATATGTTCTGCAGTTGAGGGGTGCATTGGAGTATTCCATGTTGCTAGTCCAGTTCCTTCAACCACAGTCTCAAACCCTGAGGCAAGAATACCTAACTATGACCTCTTTTTCCTCATTAATAAATAATTTTGCATCAATTAGTACAAATCTACTAAGACACCCTTAATAATATATAATTATATTACCTTCCTAAGCTATTTAATATATTATGCATAGATTTTTTGTTGCATTCCTTTTTACACTTCTTTCATATATCTTTTGTAAGGTGGAAGTGCTTGAGCCTGCTGTAAAGGGCACGCTTAATGTACTGAAAGCATGTGTTGAAGCAAAAGTTAAGCGGGCTGTTGTTGTGTCCTCTGTTTATGCTTTGATGTTGAATTCAAGCTGGCCCAAGGATCAAGTGATGGATGAAACTTGTTGGTCTGACAAGGAATACTGTAGAACTACAAAGGTAACTGACCACAAAACACAATTGTATGTTGAGCTTCTTCTTTTTTGCTGAATAATTAATTGTATGTTGAGCTTGTTGCTCTATTTTGTACATCGCGGGATTCCAATACAAATTATAGTAAAATTATTTGTATACCAATTCTGAATTATAGATTTTGATAAATTGTTTCTATATTTATACTGAATGACCTAGTTCTAAATTTTTCCAGAACTGGTATGGTCTTTCTAAAACGGAAGCAGAAAGTGAGGCCTTAGAATTTGCAAAAAGAAGTGGCCTTGATGTTGTAACCGTATGTCCTTCCTTTATTTGGGGCCCAATTCTGCAGCCTACAGTGAATACAACTAGCTTGGTTCTCATTAAACTTCTGAAAGGTACTTGCCTATAATATATTATCTTTACTGTAATCTTTCCGTGCTTTTAAATGTATGAATGTTTATAAATATAAATATATGTATATAATACATGTCACATTTTATAATTTTATATACAGATGAAAATTTGTATCTCACGCTGTGCATGTATTTATGAAACGGACTATTAACATCTCAAGTTAAAGTTTCATGCTTTAATTTTTTCAGGTCCATATTTCTAGGATTGCTACTGCTTCTTATATATATTTCCATCCCTTTCATTGTGCCTTGCTTTGCCACAAGTGGCTCTAGTGATTCTGATTAGTGTATTAGAGAATTTAGTTTTTTTCCTAAGCACAGCTTCTTTTTGATTTGTAATGGAGGGTATGCTTCTCTCATCTTCTACACTTGATTACTATGCAGATGGGTTTGAATCACTGGAAAACAAGCTTCGATTGATTATAGATGTACGTGATGTAGCTGAGGCACTACTCCTGACTTATGAGAATCCTGAGGCTGAAGGAAGATACATATGCACGGCACACACAATCAAGGCAAAGGATATTGTTGACTTGCTAAGAAGTATATACCCCAATTATAACTATCCTAAGAAGTAAGTTTCTCTATTGATGCTATTTATTATTAAGGTGATTTTTCAATATGGTATATATTTATTGATCAACATGGTTACGTGATCATGCAAAAGGGTGGACAACTAACAATCATCCCATGCATTTTTCTTTTGCTAGTCGTTTGTGTTACATATTTGGCTGTCTCAACTCATTGATTATGGACTTTGCTTGTATTGGCAGCTATACTGAAGTTCCAGAAGAAGGAAGACTGAGTTCTGAGAAATTGCAAAAATTGGGTTGGAGTTTCCGGCAATTAAAGGAAACTCTAACTGATTCTGTTGAAAGCTATCGCAAAGCAGGAATCGTTGATTGAAAAGCAAACGACGGTTTGGCTTAATGCTTTGATTACAAAGCAAACCTAAGTTTGGATAATAAGTAACTGTCCGAATTAATATATATATATATATATATATAGCAACCGAAATTTCTGAAACTCCTACAATTTTCCATGCCAACACAATATTTAATTAAAATTGTCATTTTATTTAAATAAAATTGTTTTTGTTTAGTCTAAACTTAGCAAGAAGTGAAACTTTATTTTTTAACAACAGGGACGGACCCACTAAGGGGCTTTTTGAATTGGTCCAAATAGTCCAAAAGAAACTAATCACCTAACCCTTTCTTTGGGCCCATGGCCCCTCCATAGTCCAAATACAACAAAACAAACAATCTCAAAATCACCAATATCATAATTCAATAATTCATAACCAAAAAAATCTCATTGAAAAAAATTCTCTTACGGGGTTATAATAATTTATATGACTCTTTTTAATTGATTTATAAATTATGAAAAAGTCAATTACAATATTTAAACCTTTTTCAAAAGATAAAATGCAAAATTCTTTTAGAAACCAATATTGATGATGTAGTATTGCCAACTCTTAATATTAATATCTCAATTTTTTAAAACCCTCAAATAAAGTTTTGAAAACTTCATTAGTATGATTTTCAGTTACATCCAAAAGTATGAGTTTATCATATTGATGAGTTGGTCAACGTGATAAAATCAGCATATTAATTCCAATTATTCAAAATCTGGAGATCCGAAGTCTTCTTTTTCTTTTTTTCTTCTTCTTCGAAAAGGTTAGAATATCATATTGTAACTTTCAACTTTTTTTGTTCATATTATTTCCTTCTTGTCTTAAATATTTAGGTAATAAAGTGCAATTGTTTTTTCTACCATGATTTTTTTTTAATAAACCATGTCACTTGAAATTTTTTTTGGTTCATGCCTGCTCCCCTGTTGTGAAATTTTAAAATACTCGTAAGTGTACGAACCGTACCGAAGTATAGTTTGACAAGAACGAGGTCGAACTCACAGGAACTTGAATGAACGTAGGAAAATTAATCAAATCTTAACAAAATTAATCCTAATCTAGTTTAATAAAAATTAGTTGTTTTGAAATTAAATAAACTAAGCAAATAGTTAAACTAAGCAAAAGATATAAAGCAATAAAAAAATACAAACAATCAAGGGAAAGGAATTAAGGTTTTGGAATCTGCCTTGTAAGTCATATCAGTATATATTTATAATCATTAATTTTTCCCAACTACTACATGATAATCTAGAAATCAATCTTGCTATCATGGAAAATATTCTCATTAAAATCCTTATTTTAAAAATCAAAAGCATGTTCTTCTTCGCTTCTTAAGTATAAAATCAAATCATCAATTGTATCTATAGCCAAACAAATCACAAGATATATCCAATTCTAAAAATCAAATCATAAATTGTATCCATTGACAGATAAATCACAAGCGATATCCAATTTTATAATCAAGAATTAATAAACCAAGCATTCAATTAATTAAGACAAATCCTAAATCATAAGAAAAACATGATTGAACTCATATCTAGAATCTCATCTCAGTCAATTGATATGAAGCAAGAACAATTTAAATCATTAAAGAACAACTATTGTGGAAAAAATCAAATCACATAAATATTATTGATAATCCTTAACAAAGTTTCATCCTTAATCCTAATTATAAATTTAGCTACTCATAATAATTAAAATAAAACACAAGAATAAAATACTAAATATTAAACTAGACAAATAAAATAAAACTAACTGTCATGAAAGAAAACCAAAGAAGTAGCCGCACTCTCTATGTTCAGCCCTTAGTCCTAGCACTGGCCTCCCTCGAATTTTGCTCTAAAGAGCCTTTAAATAGGTTAAGGAATCCTATTACAACTTGAATTCCCGTTTGGGGAAAATTTCAGATTTTTAGGCTTCACTTAACCGACAATTTTGGCCCATTTAACGTCAGAATTAGGACTTTTGGTAAACTACAAAGTTGTAGCCCTTTAAGTTAACTTTCCAGCCCAACTTGAATCATCTCGATTAGACATCTGAGCCGAAAGTTATGCCAAAAATACTAACTGATGTGCAGTCTGGAATCCTAATCCGAATTGAACTTGGATTTGATGCAAATTTCCTTTGATTCCCTACTCCAATTGAACTTAAATTTAATTGGGTTGGTCTTCTTTAACTTCATCATAGCCCTTGTAAAAGTAAAATCCATTAGCTTTCTTCTTTGCACAAGTCCACTTATTTAATTCCATTCTCATACAAAAGATAAATTCACACAATAAGATTTAATTAAGCACAAAATTGATTATTTACCATTATTCCAAAACCAACTATAAAATGCATGAATTACCTCAAAATAAGTATGATAATGCTTTCTAACAATAATATAAATATGCAAAATTAAGCTATTATCAATGCACATCTAGGTTCAAGTCTTGATTTCGTCCCTATTAACAAGTTTAACTTAAACTAAAACTCATCATTTTTTAAAACAAAATTATTTTTTTTTAGTCCAAACTTAACAATTAGTGAAACTCTATCTCTCTGACAGGTTCAACTTAAACTCAAACTCAAACATTGATAATTTTTCTTTAATATTTTTTTGTCTTTCTGTGAGAGATCGCGCCCCCGGTCCATTTTTAAGTATGTTGGGCCAATCCCACATAAATAGGTGAAGTCGTGTTATTGCCTCTCAAAATGAAGGTTCGACTAGTTATATTTTCCCCTTTAGATTAAGTGTTTTACAATGGAATCGTCACTTATTTAATTATTGGAATAAATAAGAAAACCAAAATTGAAAAATTCCTTATTTTATTAATTTGAAATTGAATTTATATTGATCATAGGAAATTACATGGCTTTGGTCCTAGGTACAATTTAAGACAAAGTACATGGCTTTATTTCCTAATTACAATCTAGAAATTGAAAAATTACATGGATAAGTATTGGATCTACTAACCCTTGATCTAAGGTCGGAGGTTATGTTACAAGGTGGGAAGGAGTTAGACATCCACCTTACCTGGTGAAACCGGTCTTCTAGATTATGGTAGCCAACATTCATATCATATCATCCAATATGTCAATTAATTTGCATGTTAAATTTAATGTGTGTGCATGTGATAAACCTTAATTCATTTATTAAGTATTGCATTTGGATTGAAAAATAAATTTTAGTGAATGTGTATGAATGGTGATATCCTAGATCCAAGGATTTGAAAGAATTATGAAGCAAACATCTTTTTCATATTTTATGTATGTTTAAGATCAAAACTAGTGTTATGCATGAACATGTAATGAATAATCAAGAATATGTGAAGAACACAAAAAAAACATTTAAGAATATTCAAAATATTCAAGGGAATTTAAATAATTACTATCATGCTTTAATCTTACATTCTCATCATAGCAACACAAAAAACAAGTTTAGGAAATTGATTATACCTTCATACAAGATCCATACGGTGAAGGAGAAGACTCTTGGTAGAGGTTCTAAAGGTAGAGGAAAAGAAGAGTTGGGAGAGGGAGAGTAAGTCTCACTCAATACCTTGAGTCTCAAGAAACCAAAATATGACAAGATTACTCTACTTCACTAGAACTCAAGAGAGGAGAAGAGATGAGTTTTTTTTATGAGATGTTTTTTTTATACTTTGGAATGAAGGAGATGAGGGGTTTATATAGTAGTGGTGGAAAAAATATGAATGGAAAGTCATTTAATGAGGGTTGATAAAGAATCATGAACCTAGACCTTATTTTAGCATATAGGAAAATCGGGGGCATTGATTGTAAAGATTGGTGAAAGTGATGAGCGAGCAAAATTCAGTTTTTCCGTAATTACTGTAACAGCCTGTAGAGCCAACTTCAAAAAATCATATCTTATTCAATTTTGATCGGAATTGTCTCGTTCTTGTGCTCAAATTGAAGCCCCGAATGTCTAGTTTCTGGGAAAATTAACCTTATTCATAGATTCAAAATATTTTGAGAGATATCAACGAAATGGTGAGCAGATGTCATTTGTTTGAAAACAATTTCAGCACAATTAGCATTAAAAGATCCCAAATTAGTTTCCAATTAACATTAATAGGCTTCAATTACTCCCATTTCAGACTTAATTAGTTTCAAATTTACCCTAATTAAAAGATAATTGCACAAGTTACTCATTGAATAATTAATGTTTAACTATCTAGTTAATTAGGTGTATGCAACCCTACCATAAAATGTAGTCCTAACCAATCAAATTATGACACATCATTGATCTCAAATTGATTATACTTATAACCAATTGAAATCAATTGTTCATAATCACATATAGTCGGACTCAATTTGTGATAGTGCATCTCAATCACTAAAACTTGATTTGATGATAACTTTAAATCTGGTAGTCCGATTAGGACTTATGACCAGTCGATTTGATCGTTACAATATCAAAATTGTTTTGATGAAATGAGATTAAGGATCTAATGACTAGAATCAAGATGCACATTTCCAAGGAAAAATTACCTTTTACCCTCCAGGTGAGGTTAAATGCGGGTTGCAAAATGAGGTGTCAACACTTTCAGAAGTTTAATATCTGAATTTTTGAGTTATTTTTTTTTGTAGTATCTGAAATTGTTTGACAATTTTTTTTTAAGCCATTGCGCGTTCAAGCAATGGCTTCTTCATCAATTTGTAATACAAATTAAAATTATACAAGAACAAATCATGAAATGGTGTAGTTTCTTAATCAATTTAAGATTTTATAAAATTATTTTAATCTACCTCACAAATAGGTAAGTTCCCGTGCATAGCACGGGTTAGCGACTAGTTCTGTTATATCAAGTTTTATTCTTAATCTTATTATACTCTCCTATGTGGTAACCTTTTGAGATAATAAATGAGTTTGAATCCTATTTCAATATACCTCTTATATTTTTTTTTTTTTGAGAGACACCTCTTATATATATATATATATACACACACACACACTAGTACTATGCTCATGCGATGCACGGTTTAATCAAGAATCATGGGTAAATTAATGAAAATAAAAAAATTATTTTAATTAAAATTAAATAGATAACAAAAATAAAGTAATATTTTACTCTATTTTTTTTAAAACAAAGTAACATTTTACTTTAAGTTATATAGTGAATGCATATTGTGTAAGATTAGTTTTTATAAATAAATAAATAAAATCATATATAAGTCCAAAATTAATTGAATGGAATATGGTAGATAACTATGCAACTAAAATAAAAGGAGATGCCTAAAAAAAATATAAAGGGAGTTTGCATAATTGAATCTCAAGTGCATATTTAAATGAAAAACCTTGAATTCAATAATTAAAAAATAATAATTGACAGTGTGGGAGGAAACTTAGTCTCAGACCCCAAGAAGGAATTGTCCTCTTCGGAAATGGCGTTGAGCCTTAATCCCCAAGACCACTACTACACATGTGTAGTATTGGTACACTCATGTCTTAGGCTCAGGCTTATAAGGCATGAGTAGAAGACGTCTCTTTTCGATGTGGGATTGAGCAAAACTTTAAGGATTATGGCTCAACACCATTTTCGAAGAGGACAATTCCTTCTTGGGGTTTGAGACTAAGTTTCCTCCCACAAAGACAATCGCACCAAAAAATAATAATAATAATAATGTAAATAGATGATGTAGAATAAATTTTTATCAAAAATAAATAAAATAAAATAACGTAAGATAAGAGTCAAATTGTTACTATATAAAATTTAAAAAATAAAAAAGAAAAATGAAGAAGAAGAAGAAGCTCATTAGAACACTTATTGTTACTTTATCCAAAGAAGTTGATAAGATAAAAAAAAATAAAAAAAATTGTTTTTATCTAAAAACTTACTGCAATTTGATGCGGCCACTTAGCAAAATAATTATATATATTTTAAAAAATTTAACAAAATTTTTGCAATTTGGTAAAGCCACATGGCGCAATCACGGCTTCTAAACTCAACTTTTATTATATAGTATATGATATATAAAACCGAAGCTTTTAGAGCTCCCACAATTTTCCATGTCAGTACAATATTTAAATAAAATTATAATTTTATTTAAATAAATTTATTTTTGTTTAGTCCAAACTTCTATCTCTCTAAATATAAAACTGAAACCTCTGAAACTCCCACAATTTTTCACGTCAGCACAATATTTTTTGTTTAGTCCAAACTTCTATCTCTCTAACAAGTTCAACTTAAACTCAAACTCAAACTCATCATTATCATTTTTTTAAACAAATTTTTTTTTTTTAATCCAAACTCAACAAGAAGTGAAACTCTATCTCTCTAACAAGTCCAACTTAAACTCAAACATTGATAATTTATCTCTAAATTTGCAAGGTTTATCATGAACACTATAAAAGCAAAGCAAACAACAATATTTTTTAAAAAACTGAGTAGAGGTATGAACTCTTCTTATGTTATTTTCTTCTCATCTACTTTGTTAAAAAATATATATATTTTATGGTAGAGGCAGCACAGAATCAAAATAGGGTTGTTATACGAGTTGGAGTTTTGTCTTCTTCTTTTCCGATGAATAAACTATGTACACAAGAGGAAAGGTGGTGTGCTTCTTGGCCACGTAGAGTATTTCCTTTTCCAATACTTTTATTGTTTTAACTTTTTTTTATTATTTAATTTGAATTATTTGAAAAATATTGAGCTGGCCAATCAAATAGGGTTGAAAAAAAATTAAAATAAAAACGACTACGTGAAGTGTGATAGGTATTATTGTAATTTGCTTCTTTTTTGATTTTAAGATTACTATTTTATTGTTTAAATAATTATAGAATTGATGATTGTTTTTTCATCGTTTAAAGTTTAGACCCGTTAAAATTTAAAACTTATTATTTTATGGGTTTATGTACTTTTTTCTTTTTCTTATATTTCTCTTTTGAATAGTCATATATTTTTTAAATTGTTTCAATAATTTATTCTTTAATTATATATCTTTTTTGGCATTTTGGAAGTTTTAACATCTAAATTTATGTTAGTTTTTGCAATATTTAAACATGTTTAGCTTATTTCAATGACAATACCATGTATTATTCTTTTGAAGGTAATCAAATATTCTTTTATATTTCTCTATTATGTAATCATATACATTTTGTTTTGTTTCAAAAATTTATAGGAAGTAAATCTTATGATTCTTTAATATTTCGTAGTCTTTCAAAAGTTTTAACATCTTTCTCTTATATTTCTCTGTTGTGTAGTCACACACACACACACACACACATATATATTATCTTTAATTTGTAGGTCCTGAATCTTTTGATTCCTTTCAATAGTTATGGGCTTTATGGCCATAAGTTATTCTTTTGAATTTAACATATCTTTCTCTTATATTTCTCTATTGTTTAGTCATATATATTTTGTTTTATTTCAATAATTTATAAGTAGTGTATCATCTGATTCTTTAATTTTTTTGGTCTTTCATTAGAAGTTTTAATATCTAAATTTTTGAATAAGCCATTGCACGTTCAAGTAATGGTTTTTTCATCAAATTGTAACACAAATAAAAATCATACAAGAGCAAATCATGCAATAATGTAGTTTCTTAATCAATTTAAGATTTTATAAAATTATTTTAGTTTACGTCACAAATAGGTAGATTCCCGTGCTATTAGGGATGACAATGGGGCGGGGTGGGGCCGAAGGATAGGGTCTTCGTCCCCGCCCCGCATGGTTTTATCTTGCCTCATCCCCGCCCTGCCCTACATGACAAGGAAAACTTTCTCACCCCATTCCCATCCCTTGGGGCCCCACGAAGCTCCGCCCCACCCCATAAAAGTCTACTTTTTTTTTATTTGCCTTACAACTAGTACAATTTTTTTTAATGAAACCTATTTCATTAAAAAAATATACTTGAAATTACAACTAAATTTATCCCATCAAATCAAATCAATTTTTAGAAATAAAAAATTGAATAATATATCAAGTGTTTAACAAGACAATCACCCAAAAAAAAAAAACTCATAGTATAACACAACAATATAAAGGCAGAGAACCACATTAGGTAAAATAAAATAAGCTAATATTGATATATTTGTCTAAAAAGTAGGGTTTTAGGATATGAAAAATTTACAATTATAACCCCTTAACAACACGGGCCGAGGTGGGTACGGGGAGGGGCGGGCCGAGTTGGGTCTAAAAAGTCTAAACCCATCCCCGCCCCGTGGTGCGGGGCTAAAATCTTGCCCCATCCCCGCCCCATTACCTTTGTGGGGCGAGAAAAACCCCCGCGGGGCGAAGCAGGGAGGGGCGAGTTAAGCGGGGCGGGGAAAAATTGTCATCCCTACGTGCTATGCACGGGTTAGCAACTAGTTTACAGTAAAAAGGAAACTCTAGGTGTGGGTTCTTACTCATTCTTGGTGTATTTAGGCTCACACGTGGGATTAGTTTTTTTGGCCTCTTTAGGTTTAACTAATTGTTGTGACACTCATGATTGTGGTAGGATATTACGAGAATTTTTATGTCATGCTAAGACTTTAGGTACTCTAGATGTGGATTGAGGTTGACATAATGTGGGTGTTGTGTTTTACACTTTTACTTTAATAGCTTTAGTACGCTTAGTCGGAGAGAGAGAGAGAGAGAGAGAGAGAGAGAGAGAGAGTGTGTGTGTGTGTGTGTGTGTGTGTGTGTGTGTGATTATATATATATATATATATATATATATACCTTGTTGGGTATATTCTTCTCCTCTCTAACTTTGCAACATCTATGTTAAATATTAGCATTGATATACCATGTTGAATATGCTAATATGGATGCGGAAGCAAAGTCATAAAATATAGAACACAATAACACACGAAAGTTACGTGATTCAGCCTAACAACCAACATCCACAAAGGTAACCCTAAAGGGCTACATCAATAATATATTATAGTGTAATACAAATCCTGTGTTACAATAAATCATAACATGTGTATATATAGTAGACTAAACTCTAGACTAATAGACTTTTAGTACAAGTAGGAGACTTGGCTTGCACACAAAGTAAAATTAGGCTTGAGCCTATGCTAATGGGCTAATATATCTCTAACACCTCCTCTCAAATTCAAGATGGAAGCTTGATGAAAACTTGAGAATTGATAAGGTTGAGAAGATCCATTGAATGAAGTTTGGCTCTGTGATGGTAGTTTGAGGAAGGCAATAGTCTTGCAGTGTTAATGCAACTTCTAACGGTGTCATGACTATACTGGAGACTTTTGTCGGCAGCAATGGGAAGCCAAAGAAGATGAACGCAGGGAAAAAATACCAAGAAAGATAAAGATTGCTCTTAAAAATACTGTAAGGACAAAAAACCATGGCCACAAGAAGATGGTTCTGATACCATGTTAAATATTAGCATTGATACACCATGTTGAATATGCTAATATGGATGCGGAAGCGAAAGCATAAAGTATAGAACACAATAACACACGAGGGTTACGTGATTCAGCCTAACAGCCTACATCCACGGAGAAAACCCTAAAGAGCTACATCAATAATATATTAGAGTGTAGTACAAATCCTGTGTTACAATGAATCATAACATGTGTATATATAGTAGACTAAACCCTAGACTAATAGACTTCTAGTACAAGTAGGAGACTTGGCTTGCACACAAAGTAGAATTAGGCTTGAGCCTATGCTAATGGGCTAATATATCTCTAACAATCTACTTCATTTGGAGCTTGTAGTGTATATAAATAATTATGTTAAACAATTCTACCTCAAAATCGGATTTTGATTATGATATGAACATGGAAAATAGCCTGAATGCCAACCTCTTGCCCAACACAATGCTTTCATGGAGCTCACAACGAAAAATTATAGGACCACAACTAATTTCACACTTATTTTCCCAACTATTTAATGTGACTATTTGTTAATGGTGAAAAAAAAAAAGTGATAAGTCTATGTCAGAGTAATAAACAGCCAGTTAGGAGTAATATATTTCAAGTGTTGAATGGGTTCTTATGGCATTTTTTTTAATATATTTTTTTAAATTAAGCCAACCAATTCCCACGCATCTGAAGTCTACAATTTGTTCAAGCCTTTGTTATCAAGTTTAAATGGCTTTTTTATTTCTGATATATTGCACACTTAAAATTTTATTTCTTAGTCTAAAAGTTTACAGGATACCAACTAAATATAATAAAATTTATAAAAGGAATAATATTTTTACAGAAATATTTAATCCAAAGAGACCAATTTTAAATGAAGAGAACCTTCATTTCGTTTTAAAGTAGTTTTTTGGATAAATTACAAATTACACTCCTAAAGTTTCAATTTTATATCATGAAGTTTAAAAATTTAGATTTTACTCTCTAAAGTTTGGGGGTAATTGGATTTTACACCCTAACATTTCAGAACTTAGATTTTACCTCTAAAATTTAGGGTTTTTGGATTTTTCACCCTAAAATTCTGAAACTTCAGGGTGTAAAATTCAAACACTCCCAAATTTTAGGAAGTAAAATCCAAACACTCCTAAAATTTAGGGAGTAAAATCCAAATTTTGAAATGTCAATGTGTAAAATTCAAACACCTCCAAACTTCAAAGGGTAAAATCCAAATTCTAAAATTTCAGGATGTAATTTGCAATTTGCACCCTAGTTTTTTTTAGAAGAGTTTATATATATATATATATATATATATATATATATATATATATATATATATATATACAAGATAGAAATTCTACTCTAGAATTATCTAAATGTATATGAGTGTGAAATTCCCTCCTAGAGACTTGAACCCCAGCTCTTAACCCCCTAGGCCCTAACCCTACAAGCACTTATACTTGTGGAATGACCACCACATCAAAAGTGTTCAGTGGTTTTTAAAAGAGTTTTAAATTAGTTAGAGCTTAGGTGTAAACTTAACCATTAAAATAAATATTAATGAACTATGACTTTGATTATCTAATTTGATTGATTACTTTAATTTTATTTAAGTATGCAAAGTTTAGCTATTCAATTTTATCTTGTTAAAATAAATATAAATTAATGAATAATGTCACATTTAGCCTTGTTGGAAAACCACAATTTGACTCCTTGCAAATGCTCTGCCGAGCGCAATGTCAAATCCTGTAAAATAAAAATTGAGTGTGTCTTCTTCATCACTGATTGGTTTTGAGGTGAAGAGTCTATCCATTTGATTTTGTATATCTAATTTGGGAGAAAATACACCATGCATCGAATGAATGTTTCCTCCATGTGAGTGACAGAAAATATGCATATGATCACTTCCCAATTTGGACGGTGACTACTTTTTTCTTTTTCTTTTTTCATTGTTAATAGTAGTAGGTCCACAATTTTCTTTTTTTAAAAGCCTTGACATCAAATCATCATCTCTGCCTGTTTGGGTACCATTGAATTGTAAGTAGTGGTGCATTATTGTGTACTGCCTCTGACGCTATTGGGCAGATTAGTTTTACTAATTTCTGTTGTTTGTTTTTGCAACATTGATTTCATGCCCTTCTAGTTTTAAAGTCCTAAAGGTATGTACTAAGCACCAAATACTAGAAAAACAAGGTATGGCAGTCTAATTCTTTTAGTTTTTGGATTTTTTGGTTATATTACTATATATGCTCGGTTTTTTAAGTACTAATAAGTAGAGTTTAATCAACTTTAGCAATCAAGCAAAACAGCAAGCTGGTCTGTTGGTCTCATCTCAGAAACTCAAGAACAGCTTGCCGGTTTTAACGGTTGGTCACCACTCACAACCATGCAAGTTGGGCCTACTCTGTTAATGTATTTGGTCCTTTTCATGTGGGTCTGATTCCCTTTGTATTTTTCTCTTGCTTTGTTTTCTCTCTTTGTATTGTTTCCCCCGTGATTTTTATTCCATTCGAACCTCCATGCTTAATTATAGATGGAACTGAGAAATACCACTGAGCCCTCTTGGCAAGAGTCGACATTAGTGTCAAAGGTATCTTCGTAGAAGAAAAAAGGAGAGAGAGAGAGAGAGAGAGATGACACAGGTAGAAGGGAAGCAAAGAGTGTGTGTGACTGGTGCAGGAGGATATTTGGCATCATGGGTCATAAAGATCCTCCTCTCAAAGGGGTACATGGTCCATGGAACTGTTAGAGACCCAGGTAATCCTATGTTCTATACGAGTAAGGATTTGTTTGGGTTCATGTAATTTTAGTGCTTGGAATGTTTATTTCATTGAGTGTTTTGATTTCTGGAGAGAAAAGTGCTATCAATCTGTTGCTATAAATATCATATGCACAAAACTTACGAATTGTTTCAGGTGATATGAAGAATGCTCACTTGAAAAAATTGGAAAACGCTTCAGAGAAATTACAACTTTTCAAGGCGGACTTGCTGGACTATGAAGGTCTTTGTTCTGCCATTGATGGTTGTACTGGGGTTTTCCATGTTGCCTGCCCTGTTCCTACCCGGAGCAATGATCCTAACCCTGAGGCAATACTTTTTTAGTCACTATTAATTCAACCATATTTTCATCCATACTTGGATCAGTTCACTTTTACTTATTGTGTAGTCTAGTCTTTTTAGTAACACATGCATATAATATGTATTTATATAAAGAAAAAATTAAGGGTAATATATAAATCAACCTTTTTTTTTTCATTTGAATGAGTTGGATCCAATTTTGCCATAAGATGGGAAACTAATTTCCAACATCCTCAATAGACTTCCTTCACAGTCTTTTGACTGTGTGATGATACAACTTTGACATTTTAGTAAAGGCTTTGTTGCTTATTCAAATTGGACTGAACTGAAGTATGGTTACCAATCTACTTGCAAGTGTATGGTTATTGTAACCTGGATTTGCCAAATGACATGAAATTAAAATTTTGCACAGGTAGAACTAATTGAACCAGCTGTTACTGGCACAAGGAACGTACTAAATGCATGTACGAAGGCAAAAGTGAAGAGAGTCGTGGTTGTTTCATCTATTGGCGCTGTTATGTTCAACCGCAGTTGGCCCAAGGATCAGCCCATGGATGAGGAATGTTGGTCTGATACAGAGCTCTGCAAGGAAGTTCAGGTATCTCATATGCAACGTTTACAATTGTTTCTTAAATGTCCGGAATTAGCATTTTTCTTTTTCCTCTCCAGGCTCCAGCACACAACCAAACTCTGTAGTCACTTTAATCTTTATATTAGGAAATTCATGGATACACCCACTTTCTTTGGGGGTATGATACCTCTGTTAGTAACAGATTTACACATGACAATAACTTTGTCGCATCTCTTGGAAAGTCATGTTTAAAAACAAGTTGTGTGTTCAGTGTCGGTAAGAGATTAAGAGTACCGTTAGGAACCCATAGGCAGAACTTACTCTTGAAAACCAGCTAACAAGAGGAAGGTACTCAAGAGCTTCTAAACACATAATTAAATTTACACTTTACACTTAATCTGTGTGGAACATTGAGATCATAACAAGTAATTACCGATTAAGTAATAACTCCACTTTTTCCCCTTTTCACATTAGACTATGATAAGGTCAAATTAATAAGATAGCGTCTGCATCAACTTTGCTAATTCAAACTGCCATGCCACACAATAACCCATTTTTATTTTTATTTTCCTTTAAAAAAAATCGATTATTTTGATTTTGGACAGATAATATTAAGGTCACATACGACAATAAATTTATTACAATTTTTAGTAACTCATGTCACCTTACTCCATGTCACCCCTTAAAAACATTAGAGATGTCATAAAAGGACCCTCTTTATATGGTATAAAGGTATAGTCATCTATTAATTTTTGGTACATATAAGGTAACTCCTATTCATATGAATTTCAGGAATATTATTGCTTTGGCAAAACAGTTGCGGAAAGTGAAGCTTTGGAGTATGCAAAGAGTAGTGACTTCAGCATTATAACTGTTTGTCCATCCATTATTATCGGGCCATTGCTGCAACCTACAATGAATGCCAGTAGCTTATTTCTCCTAACACTTTTGAAAGGTTTCCCCTCCTACTTCCACGTCTATTTGTGTTATATTTAGTCATTCCATAACAATTTATATTGGTCAAAATGCCTGACAAGTGAAATGAGAGGTGTTGCAACGTGGAATGAGAGGTGTTAGGCCCTTTTGGATATCCACCATTGTATGTTTCTTTAAAAAACATTCTCTCCTCTTCCCTTGTGTATGTGTTATAAATACTTTAGTATTCTCAAAAAATAATAATAATAAAAATAAAAATAAATAAAAAAACAGTGTGTTGTTGCGTTAAGTTGAGTTGATTTCTGCCTGATTGATGACTATAACAATTGCAGGTAGATTATATAAGTACATTTTAAGAAAATAAGCAGTGGCAGACCACTAATAATTATGTGTTACTTATGGGGACCACTAATTAGATTGCCATGAAAAAAAAAAAGGGATAAGCAAGATTTTCACAATATTTTCATAACAAATCATAAGTGATAAGTTGTTATTAGTTCAAATTTTAACCCACCATTAAAATTTACTTTTTTGCTCACCAATAACAACTAGTAACGACCTGTTATTTAAAATTTGTTGTGAAAGTGTTGTTAAAATGTTGTGGATATAAAATTTCTCAAAGCTAAAATGACTATAAATTCTACTATAAAAAGCTCACAAACTAATATGACAAGAATGTATGACACTTAAACAATATAATAAATAAATATTTAAATGAATTTTTTTATGATTGATAACATGTCAATTTGTAAAATTTGTAGTATTCATAGCATTGTTACAAAAGAAAAGGGTTGTGAATAGTAAATTGAAAATAGTGATTGAGAAAAAAAGAAACAATGAAATGGGTGAAGACATACATGGTGAGATAGTACATTTGATGAAAAAGTGATATGATATGGTACATGGGAGAAGATTTTTTTTCTACTTTCTTGGTGTTAAGGGTCTATATATGTATTAAAGTGAAAATCTTTTTCTTATCAGGGTAAAGTACCAAAGAATAGTTCATAATATACATACTTCAAGGATTTTTTTCAACGAGCCAAGGGCAACTTCCCCCCCCCCCCCCCCCTCTCCCTCAACCCCCTGGCTCCACCCCTGAAAATAAGGCTTTGGAGATTGCTACCATGTCATGTTTATACACACACACATTTTCTATTTCTTGTTTGTTTTGTAATTTTAATAAAATTGGGTTCTATTTCTTGTTTGTTTTGTAATTTTAATAAAATTGGGTTCTATGGGGTCAGGTGGAATCGAATCACTGGAAAATAAGGCACGACCTGTTGTAGACGTGCGAGATGTGGCTGAAGCGTTGTTGCTTGCATATGAGAAGCCTGAAGCAAAAGGGAGATATATATGCACATCATATGTAATAAGAATGCAAGATTTGGTAAACAAACTGAAGAGCTTGTATCCTAACTACAATTACCCTAAAAGGTAACTTCCAATTTCAGGCAATGTATCCTGAATAGAAAGCTTGAAATCAGTTTTACCCTAATATGGATGTGTTTTACGTTTCTAGTAACCTATTTTCAATAGTCATCTAGTTTAATGTCTTTTGAACACTATCTTTTTCTTCTTCTTCTTTGATATTTTCATTGACTCCATGTGTACCATGATAGTTTCACTGCTATAAAGGAAGATGTGAAGATGAGTTCAGGGAAATTGCAGAATTTGGGTTGGAAGTATCGGCCACTAGATGAGACAATTGTGGATGTTGTGAAGAGATATGAAGAGAGCCGTTTCCTGAGTAAGGACCAGGACTAGCCACCTGCTTTGAAATGTCTCAAATTAGTTATAGCTTATGCTAGCTCATGTCAAATATATCTTTGGATTTGTAATTTTTAATCTAAACTATAAAATTGATCCATTTCAAATAAATAATATCTTAACGTTAGCGGTGGCCAAATTCAATAATTGTAAAATTTTGTGCCTATTTTAGATAATGATTCATTTCATGATTAAATAACATGACATTTTGTATACTATTAAATCTAAGAAATAAAATATTAACGGCATGAAATGATGGTTACATTACAGTTTTTCATTTTCGTTTCTCATGAATCTTGTCATCTGAATCAGTTTTATAAGCAGTACAATTAAGGTATGTGTTCAAGTTTCTTCCTGCTCAATCTTTTTCTCTAGGAATAACACTCAATCAAGCTTGGGCAAGTTGGAAAATCTTAATATATTTAAAAACGTCAAAGGTGAACGTCCTCTTATGAATTGAATTGAGGTACTGACAGTCCAAAGCACCCCCAAACGATTTAATTATTTCTTTAAGTCCAATTGGTTGTAAGTAGGCAGTTATTGCAGTGTAATTCAAAAATCTTGGTGCTCAATAGGTGAAAAGAGTCAAAGGACATAAGGACAATATGTTGAATTACAAAATATTGATATACATTTATTTTGCAAGATTACTATGTTAGGTCTGAAAAGATAATTGAGCATGCAATCAAATAGTCTATTTTTCTCCACATATACCAAAAATTGATTGATATCATGGTCTAATAATATAAATTGCAATTAATAACGGTAGACACTAAAGATTATAAAACTCTATCAGAAAAAAAAAAAACAAACAAACAAACAAACAAAGTTTGAGGCTTCATTATCCTTAAACTGTTATTGGTCCTCAAGATGTATTCAACGACAAAGTTTTGTTTTTCGAATAAATAAATAAATAAATATAGCATTGAGAAAGAAACAGAGACAACCTTTCTTTCCTTTCTTCTAACCGGTCATCTAACTAGTTGTTGTTTTTCGAATGAATAGTTTTTAACACCAAACCAGATTCTTGTGCCCTTAGCAATGCACATATCTCTCTATGAAGTCTAAAAGTCTAAGGACCCGGACCACAAAAAAATGTTATTGACCCAAGATACGCTGGTGCTGTGGTCCCTATAATTAAAATGCTGCAGGACAACTGGTGTGGCCCAAGACAGGTGTAATTGGGCCCCTATCGAACCCAAATCCCAGCCACTAGCTTCAACATGTCTCTTTTGCAGAGCCACTGACCCATGGAATGTGACCCTTTTGTTTTTCCCAGTTTAGGAACAGTATCTGATCACAACCAAGAAAATTACAATAACAGTGGACAAACAAATACACTCGACCTCACGTAAGCTTTGTGCATCGGATATCATTTATTATAAAATGCAATAGGATTTTCAATGATAAGCCATTATATACATGTTTAAATTAATCACAAAATTAATCTTTTAATGGTAAAGTAGTCCTGTTCTTTTACTAAGAGAATCCTAAGTTAGCTACTTAGTCCATTTCCATGATAAGGCTGTACCAAAGTGGTGGATACAAGATTGTTCTAGTAAGAGACTATGTTTGAATTCCACTTCCAAAAAAACCAATTAATGTTTTAACTTGATTATAAAATAATAATTTTCCTCAAAAGAGAAAAAGATTATAAAATAATAAAAAATTGGTTTGGAACATATGTCATATCTATCAAAAAAGTGGTGGATATAAAATGAAAAGTTTTAGGATCGTAAACAAGTAAAACTGAACTGAGTAGTTTATAAATAAATAAATAAATAAAAAAAACTGAATTGAGTATTAAAAGTTTGAAATTAGTTTATTTAATTTTATTTTGAATACAAATTGAGCTCAAGCTCATCACTGAACTCAATAACATGTTTAAACTTGATTCAATTTCTTGTAAAACAAGTTAAAATTTGTTCATAAGTTACTTGATTAGCTTATCATTTCCCATCTATAATAAACGTTATATCTAAATTTTTTTACCCCATCACAAATCTATGATAATTATTAATAAATAAAATGTAGCTATTGATCTTCTCAAAAAAAAAATATATATATATATAGCTAGTGAAAACCAAATAATAAACTATTTGATAATGACTATTTATACTATCAATAAATAATGAATAACAATTTGATATGTTAATTATGCACTAATTCACAATTTAATCTTATCAAAGAGTACTGTAGATTGATGATATTGTATCATCTCCTTTATACAAAAAATCAAGGTTTGAATCCCTGTTTTCCATCATTTATAATAAATTAAAAAATACAATCATGTATATATATATGTGTGTGTGTGCGCGCGCGCATCTATTTATGTATACATATAACCATATACATTATTACGTATAAATTTTGGTTGTTTAACCTAAGCCTAGATTTAAGTTTAGCTTATTTACTATCTAAACAAACTTGAACAATTTTTTTCCCAAGTTCTTCATAAATAATTCTATTCATTTACAATCCTTCCATTGTATCACTTTTGGTTTTCTTTTTTATATTAAAACAATTAGGGTTTTAATGATAGTTTAACGATAATAACATTTTTTGCATGGATCATGTCTGTAATTCAAACCCTACCTATCCAGTGTATATATTTTGAGCCAATTAAGTTTTTCATATGGTTAGTTGCATAGTGCCTCCAATGGGGCTGAGCCCTTGTGATCTTTGCCAATAAAATACTTTATGAGTGTACCAACCCGGTTAACGAAGGAAAACAATGATTCATGTCACAACCTGCATCATCCAAAGCGAGGGTCCCTTTCTTGACTATAGTAACATGGACAGCTCCTTCGGCTTTATCCAATCACTTCTGTATATTAATACATAAAATAGAAATAAATAATTTCACAATATTGTCAATAAATGGATAAATAAAATCATTCATGAAATTAGGGGGAAAAATTAAATCTATTTGATTGGTTCCTCCCCTTAACAAAAGGTCAAAAAATAAAAAAGTTGGTATCATCTCACTATATGTACTTTTTAAAATTAATAAAAATTAGTTTATTTAAGCTCTTAAGGTACCTAAATTTATAGTGTTGTCCACATTAATGATTTTGTTTTTTTATAAAAAGTAATATTACAAGTACACACTATTTTACAATATTTTTACAAATTGTTGATATGACAAATCTTTACTAGTTCTAATATTGACCTATCACTAACATCGCACTTTTATTTATAATAACTATTTGGAAAATATTAAAGCCGCATCAGTAGTTTATAAAAATATTGTAAAATAATTTGTATCTGTAACATTACTCATTTATAGATATATATATATATATATATATATATATATATTTTAGAGACCTTTTATAAATATATTTGAATGTACAAGCTGTGTTAAAAATGGAAGTGTCTTAAAGAATTATCTCCCATTTCAAGGAACCATCAATTAAGCTAAACGATTATCAATTTGACTGTCATTTGATGGAGATTTCATAAATTCATGGTATACTAAAACAAAATCCAATGACATAACAAAGATGTGCAACAATTTATAGGGAGGAGTCTTTTCATCATGGACGTATCAATTTATAGAAAATATACTTCATAAGTATTACGTTTTGTTTCTGCTTAGATCTTACTGTTATTCCCAGGTGACCAGGTACATGCGTTTTATTATTTTCTTAAATGTGTTATAAAAACAAAAATTTTCACTCTTTCTCTCACTTAAAATTTGTCTCATTAATATCAAGTATCTATTCTCTTCAAAGTAGTTAGGAGTTAGGACTTAACTCCTATCATTTTTTTTTCTTAAAATAAAAACCTCCTATAATTTGCCTAAATCATCTTTTATTTTCTTCTTTATATCTACCAAAATTTCATGAACTAAAATTGTAGCCAACACTTCAATATTACAAAATGAGATCCTCCACGATATCTTGCAAAAAAAACATAGAATCCGAATTATGTGTGCAAAAAAAGGTTGCAAAGAAAGATTCATTTTTCTTTTTCTTCTCTTATCTTCTCTTAGAAGGTTGCAAAATAGTTGCTAAGTTGTTAACTTTTTTTTCATAACTTTTGAGCTAGTAAGTTATGATTAAAGTAATATTACTCTCACATTGATATATTATTAATACTAATTTTATTATTCATTAATTATAACAATTTCAACCGTTATAAAAAATAAAAATAAAAAATTGTTTAAAGCTTTGTGTTACTAAATTTATTGTTAGAATTATGTAAGTTTCATGTTAAACCCAAATAACTTCAATCATGATCGTCGCAATACAGATTATAAGTGTCCTATAACCCTATATCCCTAAATCAATTAACCCTATATCCCTAAATCAATTTAGATCGTAGCACAGTTATTTTATAGGGTGGAATTGAAATAGAATCATGAGCCGAATTGTGACATCATAAAGTTTGTTACTTTGTGCGTGTGTGTATTTTTTTTTTGATGAGCCGTGTGTGTATTTTTATATATTATAAAATCTGTTTTGTCATCATAAGAAGAAACGAAGTTGCTAATTAGTGCAAGTGTGCAACAGAACAGGGCAAGCAAAAATAAAAACATCCGCGTTAGGTCCGTGTTTGGCTCTTTGTTAAATTTGTACACGCTGGACAACCTTATCCCATTTTATCAAACGAGCAAGACTAGTGCTACAAACTTTACTACAATTTTATTACATGAAATGTTATAAGTGATAAAAATAAAATAATGAGTTCGTATGAATCTATGATTTCACGACTTATGAACTGTCATATAACAAAATTGTAACAAAATTATGGAAAAGTTGGTGACACTAGAATTATCCACACAGTACGTGTAAAGTAAAGCTAAGCTGACAAGTGAAATTATGGAGAAAAGAGTGGTAGTAACTAGTAATAACGAAGAAAGAAGGTTTCTTTTCTCTTTTCTAATTTGAGAGAGAGAGAGAGAGAGAGAGAGAATAACAAGGTTTTCTGGGTTGGCGGAAAACAATAACATGGGACCCACAATCCACACCCTCCTTCTCTTTTGTTTTGAGAACTCTCGAAGACAAAAGGGTCCAACTTTTTCCTTCTTTTTCACTCTCTCTCTCTTTCTCTTTCTCTCTCCTCTTTCAGTGCAAATCATGACTTTCTTTCTCTCTCTCTCTCCTCCTCCTCTTCCTAAATCCTAACCCCCCACCCTTCTCCTCTTCCATTTTCTCTCTTTTCTTTAACCCAACAATGAAAAAACAAAAAGAAGAAGAAAATCAATTCTCCTACAACAATTACTATCCCTGTAGTACTAAATCCTCAAATACCATTACTAGGTATAATTAGACTTAGTATTATCAAGTTTCTATTTCGATTAGTAGTAGTACCCTCCAAAGATTCTTTCACAGACATATATCTCTCTCTTTGAACTGACCTGAGCAGTGAGAGAGACCAACCTTTTCTCTTTTTTTTTTTCTTTCACGCACAAACACTCATACACAGCCCAACCCTAAAAGCCCATGCTTTCTCTTTCTCTCTCTATATGTTAAATTCCATTATCCCACCACCATCACCGACCTCTTGGCCCATCACCGACCTCACCTCCTCTCTTCTAGGGTTTCCTTTCCTTTCTTTCTTTCTACTCTCTCTCTCTCTCTCTTCTTCTTTTTTTTTTTTTTTTTTTTCTCTTTCCTTTCTATTTTTATGTAATTATTGATTCTTTTTAGGCTGATATATATACATATATTCCTCCGATCTCTTCCTTCTCTTTGAAGATTAGCTTCACTCTCTATCTTTCATGGATTCCCTTTAAATTCTATATGGATTCTCAGTATATCTCGTCGTCAAAATCTAGGGTTTTTCTAGGGTTTTTCCTTTAATATGTGCTTAGTGTTTACTGGGTCGACTTTAGTATCACTCAATTTGATCGAATCTTTTTTCTTATCTGAATTTCAATTGGGTAAATTTTTTTTTTTAAGTGGCAAAAAAAATTAAAAAAATTAAAATTGTCATTCATGGCGTACCAGTCGATTCCGGGTCCGGGTTCGGGATCGAGTTCGGGTTCTGGGTATCAGTTCTTGAATTCCCCTTTTGGTGATACAACTTATACGAAGGTGTTTGTTGGGGGACTTGCTTGGGAGACACAGAGCGAGACCATGCGACGCTATTTCGAGCAGTTCGGTGAGATTCTTGAGGCTGTCGTTATCACTGATAAGAATTCTGGTCGATCAAAAGGCTATGGTTTTGTGAGTATTTATTGTTTTCAGTTTCTGGGTTTTTTTTGTTTTTATTTTTATTTTTATAATAAATATCTTTCATTTGAAATGAGTATTGGTTTAGTACACCTCGATGTAAACGATATTAGTTGTTCTTTCAATGATCCTAGGATTGATCAGAACGGTCTGTAATGTGTGCCACCTTGGAAATTTGAAAATTTTAGCTGTTAGTTATCAATATCTGCTTGATTGAGTAAATTGGTTCTGCTAGTCAATGTATTTGAATCTGTGCTAGTTTGTATTGATGAGGAGTACTTGTTTCACTATTGAATGACTTGGTTTTCCCCCCCGTATTTACATGGAGGGTTTAGGTAACTTTTCGCGACCCGGAGTCTGCTAGGAGAGCCTGTGCTGATCCTACCCCAATTATTGATGGCAGGCGAGCAAATTGTAATTTGGCTTCACTAGGGCGACCTCGGCCTCCTATGCATTATGGTATATATTTCTGGCTGGCATTTGGCTAATAATTCCCCTGTTGCTGGTTTCATTGTTAGGTCATATTGTTCAATATCTTGTGGTGGATTTTTTTTTTCTATACATTTTTTAGAAGATTCATGACCATGTATGTTATGCGGTATACTCTGGAGCTTCACCATCTAGATTAAATTTTGTACCAAATACCTCTCTGTCCTTGTGCCAATATGAGCACTAGCTCAATGGCACTTTCTCCCCTATAAAAACATGTGGAGGGTGCATGGGTAATTACAAATTAAAAAAAGAAGTTTGGTTTCTGTGTATTGGTTGAGATGCTGACCTGTAGAATAGGACATTTTACTGACATTGTCATTTGTGCATAGCTGCATGTAATTGGATTTGCAGTTTTCTTAAAAGCAGATATGGTTGAGCCATGTTGTTGGGGGAATGAATATTTGACATGCACTTTGTGTTGCCTTGTTAATAGTGGACTCTCTTTATGTTAACCTCAAGCCATTCTGGTTCTGGAAGCTTTTTGTATGTATATGAAGTAGCAGTTGGTAGTGCAATGAATGTGGAATCAATGTTGAGTTGTGTGTGTGTGTGTGTTTTCCAAAAAAATAAAAAAAAGGGTTATTAAACATTTAAGCTAATGCCTAAAATTGGAGATAATTGAGCTAGTGTGGTTTTTAATTTCACTCAGTTTAACTTTCAGCCCTTAAACCATCTATATGTGTCAGTTTCTTTAAGTAAGATTTATTTTTTGTATTTTGCTTTCTGCTTTTGTTTATCATAGGACGTTTGAGACCACCAGGCCCATACATTGGAAATATGCAAGCCGCCCGGGGGGCTTACGTTGGAAGTTTTGGCTACCAGCAACCAGTTTCTTATAGCTACCAACAAGGATTAATGTATCCTCCTTATGGGTAAGTTGTGCATTTCAAAGCAGCTAGTCAGCTCAGTTTAGCTAGGTTCAAGTTTCATGTCTAAACCAATATTAAGTTGGGGGGGGAGGGGAAAAGGTATGTGTGTGTGTATATGCTGTTTTTTTTTTTGGGTTGGGGAGGGTTGGGGGGGGGGGGGGGGAATAGAAGGTAAACTGAAATTATGTTTTAAAACTATGTTCATTGAACGTTGTTTGGCTAATAGTGACATGCCCCTTTTATTTTTCTTGATGTTATAACTTTGCTTAGATGTTCACTTTCAATAGAAAGAATAATATAGTTGATTCAATCCTGAAATTATTGTTTGGGTTTTATCTTGCAAAAGTTCTATCACTATTCTCACAATTAAGTGATAGCCTTGGGGCTAATGTGTATTGGAGCTGAATGTGTTCCACCTAGGCCTATGTATTCTTGGTTCAGTGGCCTTAGAATAATTGGTGACCACTTTGTTCAATTCAGTACACCCCTTTGCAACTATTTTATCTTTTGCATTTCTTTTTGTGTTGCATATACCAATCACAACATGCAACCTCACTTTTAGAATTGTAATAAGAATACTTAGTCATTCCTTCAGATGTCAGGGTTGGTTTCGTCCAGTGATGTTACATATTGTGATTGGTAATTGCAGGAATGCAAAAAGTGGTAGTCGCGGTGGATGTGTACCCCAGCTCAATGTTTATTGAACAGGCAAGAATGATGATAGGGGTAGTTTAATAAGAAACACAGATTAGGGTTGTTAGTCTCACCATTTTCTTGATCTATTCCTTAGGTTTACATGAGATGGCTCATTGATAGGAAAGGATCACTTCAACCTGTGGTTGCTTGCGAAACCTTGGTCATTTCATTGTTATGAATGGTGCTGCATGTTGTTCTTGTTCATCTTGCAAATGACTTTGGTCTAAGCAACATTCTCAATTTGAGTCAAGAATTTTTTTTAATAAGCAATAAAATTCATCTAAAAAAGTGCAGTAAAGGGTGCAACCCTAGTACACAGGATGTGTACAAGAGAAACACCTAATAGCAAATCTAGCATCTAAATTTGAAAAGATACCAAAATTCCAACATTTGCTTAAAGGAGAGTGATGTGGTAGCCACTGTCCAGACCTTAAGAACAATCGCTTTAGCCTCAATTTGTGACATTATATAATCTTGTAAAAAATTCCAATGGTGGTTTTTCTGTGCAGGTATGCAACATATGGACCTGAATATGTGTATCCACAGGTCAGCATTGCTCCAAAATTGTAGCAGTAATTGAAACCCACATTTAAGTATGGTTATAAAAGAGTGTGAGAATACTGTGATTTTCTTGCAATGATTTTTTGTGTTGTATTTCCTCCTGCAGGGTGGTGTTTACAACCCTTATGCAGGTCAGCAATATCTTCAGATTTATGGAGTACCTGGGACAGTTAACACTGCTGTCTATCCTTATGGACAAATGGGTCAAACAATTCCTGGTGGTCATGGTTATACAGCAGTGCCCAGTTATGCTATGCCGGGTCATCAAATAGTACAGTTTGGTGGGCCCAGTGTTAATGCAATAACAACTTCGCCTATGCCTACAATTCAATCACCATATCCTACAGGTACTTCATGTCCTGCAAACTAGCTCTGTTTCTTTATAACATGAATGGCCACTTGCACGTCGCAGCAAGGATTACAACATGAAAGATTTTATTCCTTTTCTCTGCTATCAACATTCTGGAAAACAAAAATTTGCAATTTTCCTTTGTGTTTAGCAGTTTGTTTATGGTATGCAATAATGCAAGCCTTATTGAAGAACATTACAAATTTGAGTCAAGCCTTTAATGTTTATTTCAGCAATTTACCATAGTTATCAGACTGTTTTAACAGAAAATATGCTGAAACAACTGCTTAACATTCAAATGATTTACCAAATTCTTGTGAACCCAAAGGTAGCACAATCAGCTAGAGACCACACCTCATGAAATGGAATTCACTAGTTCAAATCCACTCCCCCCCCCCCCTCTCTCTCTCTCTCCTCTCCCTGAGGCCAAAACTAAATCCCCCCAAAAAAATCTTATCCTGTACCATGTGTCTGTACAGCCCATAAGATAGAAAAATGAGAATGCAAAAAGTTGTAAAATACCATGAATTGAGGCCATTGTTCGATTGGAATCTTGGGAATCAGCTTTAGAAAAAGATTTGGGATAGTGTTTTAATTCGGAGTTGTGAAATGGTGATGGAATCTCATAAAATTATACATCTGATGACTGGATGAAGTAAAGGTTGGAGAAAGATAAATGATTAAAGTAGGAAAAAGATATGGAGGTGACATTTATTAAAGAAAAAGTTTACCAAAAGGTCATAAAGCAAGTCTTCCACTTCTGATGTGAAAGGGAGGGGAAAACTCAAAATGATATTTGCTCCGTAAAATTCTCAAAAAAGATTATAACATTATATAGACCTGAGCAGGGAAATTCATTTGTTTTTCAGGTATAGCAGCACCTGTTGCAGCACAACCACAGTTTATAGTTCCTGCTCCTTCTCCTCAGTATATGCAAGGTAGCGGTTCGGACCAAACAACTGGGTGAGGGGTTGATCAAGGTGAGTGCCACATTGCAGGATAGATACTTCCGTGATCTTGCTTATATCTACCACCTGTATGATGTTATTGTTGGAGTCTCTTGTTTTCAGGTATCCTTAGATTGCAGCAGGACTAAGAGCAGCGGAACTGCTACTTGAGTGGCGGGCTTCGGATCTAGCCTTGCAAATTAAATATTTTGCATTCTAGAGGTACAAGTTTTAAATTTATTATTTGTAGCCTCATTGAATACGAATTTAATATTTAGTCCGATTAATATGAGATGATGGAGAAGTAGACTGTATGGTGGGGGAAATTTTTTATTGAATTTTTTTAATTATATTTTCATATTTATTTTTCTGGTATAGATCTTGATTTTAATTAGGTTCTCTGAAACCCAATTACAGTTTTTTGCCCAACACTTTGAATCCCTAAATTAACTAGTTTCTGATATAAGTATTTATGCCACAGGCATTCTTATGTTATTTTCATGTTATGCAGGTCATACATAGTCATGCTCACCAGAGAAGTCAAATGTCTGAGTCGCTCCAGATGGCGGAGAAGGGATGTGGAAGATGCGGGCTGCACTTCCATTAGGACCTTTACCCTATAGTTTATTTAAACCCTCATATAATGCCCCTGCTCAGGAAGAGTAGCAGGCATTCATGGATTGATGGGTGCTGGAATCGGTTTCTGGCAGCCATGTAGTAATAAAACTCTGTAAAAAATCATCATTTAGAATCAACATATGATTCTTTTATAGTCTAGTCCCTGCATTTTGGGTGTATAGATAGTCTCTGGTGCTCTGTGTGGTGTTGGGTCCATTGTATTTATAAATGATTTGTGTTCTGTTCTGTGCATATTAGTGCTAGGATTTTTATTGGAAAAACATTAACTCTTGCATCTTGGATGATTTTGTTGAGGGCCTGGCTTCAAAACATGGGAGAAGCTTCAGGTATATATCTTATTTGAGAAGAATTTTTGTGTGTTTACTAGTTCTCATTATGATTTTTGATTGCCTGCCTTATGGGAAGGTTAGGAATCGTCAATTTATGCTAAGATTAATGGTCAAGAAATTAATCTTATTTTTTTGATGAACTTCCAATTGAGTCACTGTTTGCTCTCGAGCCTCGTTAACTACTTGGCAATTTAAATGCCATATTCAGTGCCTTGATTTGAGGTCGTTGGGCCCTTTATACATAGGGGAGGTTGTCTATTGCTGATCTTGTCCTATCCATGTGTTAATTAACAATGGCATTGGCATTGGCATGTGATGTGTGAGCCAGGTGGCAAGGAAAGAGAAATAATAGGTCCCAGCACGTGCATGTCGTAGTTAAAAATGTGTTAAAATCATCATGAATGTTTTTTGTTGATGTTTGTTTTCTTCGTGGACTGTCCCTTGTAGAGAATGTTTGCTTGCTACTCGCTCGAGTGGTGGCATCATTACGTTTGTTGTTCGATAAGGTCATTAGTATGCATATCACTGTCCTCTAAGCCTCGTAAGACTGTAAGAGGCGTCGTAGATCATTTCATTTTACCCCCGTGATTCTGTATCTTTTTCAGTTTTTAAGGTTATAATTTTGTTTTGCATTCTTCCAAAATGTGTATCCACGTTCGATTGTACATAAACTTATTTAAATACAAATCCTCTTTAATTAAAGCTGTATTTTTGTGCTGGAACTTGTTTTGTTTTTTCATAGAAGGTTTGTTTGTGTATGAGAGTATGATGACATTGTGCGTGGGTTGTTATGACGTCATATATTCTACACCTCGTTGGCGGTGATATCTTTCTATACTTTAATAATTCATTTTGCTCGAGGTGGTCCCTTGGGGAATTTTTTTTTTTTTAAAAAAAAAAAAAAATTATGGTTGTGGTCGGTCGTAGTTGGCTAGGTCGGTCCAATATTGTTGTTTTGGTGGCATGCATTATTATCATTGTCATGGTTGTTATTTGTTGGGAGCATATTTTGTTAGTTCCCGTCGTGGAAACCCACGACACTCGACACTTGCAGCGTTGACAAACTTTGTTTCGACTTCTTGTACTGTACTGAGGGAAATAAGTTAATTTGTCCCAAACAGGCTGGCTTCCATTTCAATTTACCACTGAATTCAGTTGTTCTCGTGAAATTGAGATAGTGTCGCGCTCATGCGCGCTCCCACTCAATTCCTCTCTCATCCTCAATTTTTTTAAAATACATAAAATTATAAAATTAGGGTCCGATTAATATATATAAAGTTAGTTAGTTATTTCTTTATTTTCTCATCAAAAAATTTCTTAAAGTTGTTTACTAATGTATCCACCAGGTAGATCCAATTTCAGTCTGGTCGACTGTTATCAGAATAGATATTGAAGTTGTTAAAGACTTAATGATAAATAGAATTTCAGTCTAATTGACCGTTATCAAAATAGGTATTGGAGTTGTTAAAGATTTAATGACAAATAAAAGAAAGGAATAATATTAAAATGGTCTAATAATTGCTAAAACAAGAAACTAATAGAGATCCATCTATATGCAAGAATCCATGAATCTCATAAAAAATATTTGGTTACTATAGCCAAAAAGGCTCCAAAAGCTCCAAACGAGCACCTAAACATGGTGAAGGATTCTAAGTAGAAATCTATGCAACATGAAATCATGTCATTCACAGCCGATAATAACGCTAGACGCTTTTTTAAAGCGCAATGGAGTTGGTGGGTATTTCTCTGGAAACGACAAAATAAGCCTATTTGGAAATAAATCATTTCTATAATCATGAAATTTCGGGGATTAAATATAAAAAGGGAAAGTTCAAATAACTCGAGTAATTTGGTAGAAAAAAAAAATAGTTGAGCAAATAACGAAGCTAAAAAAGTTCAAAATTTCTTACTTCAATATTTTCAAATAGAAAAAATGAAGAATTTTTTTTTTTCTTTTAAATTTTTGAGAAAGCAGAAGGCTTGCTCACTCATGATATTTTTGAAGCATTTCAACAAAGGCCTGAAAATAAAAGACTAGAAAAATCTTGCTTCAAAGTCATGATATAATACGCATGAACGAATACCAAAGTTAACATCTCTTTTTAATCATAAAAAATGAAGATTTATAATGGGAATAGCTTACCAAGTATTTTTCAAGTTTTAACAACAGTCCAATGATATCAGTTTTTTTGCTATGTTTAAAACATTGCTCTTTTATTTAGCAAGAACCTGAAATAGGGTAAAAATTTCACTTTCAGCAAGATGGTGAGTTAGATAAAAATAAAAATAAAAAATAATAAAAATCTTCCAACCATATTAGATTCGGTTTCTAATAGCAACAAGCAAAAAAAGAGTTATGTCCTTTGAATTACCACATGTTGAGGGAATAACTTATTGAGCACAAACCCTAATTAATTTGTTCAATTAAGCAAAAGAAATTAATGATTGAAATTTCAAAAGATTTATGCTAACAAATCGTAAGAGGTATATGGTTACTCGAATTTCTACACACCCACTACAAGTCAAATAATAAAAAAAGTTGGAAATTTGCTAGAAGCCATTAACCACAAGAAAAAAAAAAATCTTGAGCAGGTGACATAAGCCTTATGTCATATAGATGACATCAGCCTTCTGTCATATAGATGACATCTTAAGCCCTTTATTTAGCCTTGATGAATAATATCTCAATCTTATCAACAAAATAAAGGAACAAGAAAAATATGTAAAAACTCTTTTATAAAAAGCAAAGTATCAAGTATCAACTCATGAAAAAGAATAAACCTATTTTATATAAAGTTTTTTTTTTTTTACAAGATAAAAATTCTATTCTAACATAATTTAAGTGTATATGTGTGTAAAGCTCATTTTTGAAGACTTGAACTATACCTTACAAACATTTATACTTGTGGAGTGATCACACACTAAGGATGCACAGTAAGGGTGCACAGTGATATATGAAGTTACAAATAACTAACAATGTGCTCATTCTTATTTTCCTTATTAACTTGTATCTGTCTTCTTTCGCCACTCTTCTCCTATAAAAGAAAAATAACCATATATGGGTAAGAACCAACATATATGGGTAGTTCTACTCTAACAATCAATGTTTGTATTTTTTTTTTTTTTTTTTTGGGATAAGAACCAATGTTTGTTTTTGGGTTGGTAGTTTTCTTTTTTTGGCTAATGATCAAGATTATGGTTAAGGTTCTAGTTTATAATTTATTTTTTTTTTTAATTTATGGAAATCTAGTTTATAATTTTGGTATACTATTACTATTAAGTCCAAATCTCCTGTATCACTTTTTGTGTACCACTCTATGTTCCACCAATCACTATTTGTCATGTTTTCATTTTACTTTTCTTATAAAATAACTAAAGTTTAAAATGGAAAGTAATCGTTTTTAAAAAATAAAAATAAAAATAATCATGCACATAGTAAGTAGTGATTGAAGGAACATAGAGTCGTATACAAAAAGTGGCACATGAAATTTGGACTCATTCATATTTACTAGAGAAGTGTCTTCTATTTGGACAATGCTTTCTTTCAAAACAGTTTAGAAGAAAATTTCTTTAACACGGACGACTCAAAAAAATGATCTTTAAGGTCAAAAAACGTGAAGAGAGAGAGAGAGAGAGAGAGAGAGAGCATTCGGTTGGGTCCTGGGCTCTGGGCCTTTTCTTATAGGAATGGGCCAATTCATAACAATGATAAGTTCCAAAACCCAAATCTAAGCCCATCGGGTAACTATATACACATATTACATACCAAATCCAAGGTCCATTTCTGAAGTGGGCGATACACAAACCCGTTACTATTTTTTCCGCCCACCCGAACTGACTCGCTCGCGATCTCAAATTTGTATCCTCTCCCTCTCGGCCCTCACAGTCAGAGAGGCTAATTCTAAATGGCGACTACTGTCTCAACTACACCGGTTATATTACAATCCCCCGGACCCTCCACCACCGAAATCGAACCCGATTCGGAAACCCCTTCCAATCCCAAACAACCCCAAACCCAAACCCCAATTAAACCCGACACTCCCGCCACCGCCGTCGCCGTCGTCATTGCCACTCCCAGACCCCCTGATCCACCTCCCTCCTCCGATGCTGACATCATCCACATCCCCAGTTATTCCCGTATGTCCCAACTAACAAACCAACTAACAATTTTTTTTTTTTTTTTTTTTTAAATATATATATATTTTGTTGTTATAATTTGCGTAATTAATTATTTTGGATTTTGAATCTTGATTAGGGTGGTTTTCATGGGACAACATTCACGAATGCGAGGTTCGTTTCCTCCCAGAATTCTTCAATTCTCGGTCTCCTTCAAAGAACCCTAAGGTCTACATGCACTACAGAAACTCCATCGTCAAGCAATTCAGAGAACATCAGCGTCAACAACCACAAGCCCCTTCGAGAAAAATAACCTTCACGGACGCTAGAAAGACTCTTGTGGGCGACGTGGGGTCCATTCGTAGGGTCTTCGATTTTCTCGAGGCTTGGGGCTTGATCAATTACTCTCCCTCCGCACAAAACAAGCCACTCAAATGGGAAGACAAGGACGCCAAGTCTTCTTCTTCTTCTTCTCAGGGCGCCGAAGCTAAAGCCGCTGCCGCTGCTGCTGCTGCTGCGGCCGCGGCTGCAGCTGATTCGTCCGCGGGTCCTAGTAAGGAAAATTCTAAGGTTGTGTGTAGTGGTTGCAAGCTTGTTTGCAGCATTGCTTGCTTTGCTTGTGATAAGGTCAGTTTTCTATTATGTTTCTGCCTTTTTTTCATACATTTGTTAAGTTCCTTGTAGGATATTTGAAAAATTAGGATACAATATGATTTTAATTGATTTAGGTACATTTTATATTTGTATGTATTTTTTTGTGTTTATTTTAAGTTTTCCGAATAACTAACAACTACCCAAGTCTTAATTGACTGCATAGTGCTTGCAACTGATCTTTAGGATGCCTTTGTGTAATCAATTTCATCTGTTTATGGATTTGTTGTTTAATTGATTGGTGCCAAAAGGTCTGATCCTTGGAAATTTGTCTTTTGTTGAGCAGTATGACTTGACTCTTTGTGCAAGATGCTATGTCCGTGGGAACTACCGGGTTGGTGTCAACTCTTCGGATTTCAGGCGGGTTGAGATCAGTGAAGATATGAAGACAGATTGGACGGAGAAAGAAAATTTGCATCTTATGGAAGCTATTTTGCATTATGGTGATGACTGGAGGAGGGTGGCACAACATGTTGGTGGTAGAAGCGAGAAGGAATGTGTCGCTCATTTCCTTAAGCTTCCCTTTGGGGAGGAATATCTTAAACATGCAGACTCTGGGGAGGTTGATGTCAAATGTAATCAAATGAAGGATCATGTTGATGCTGAATGCAGATTAGAAAGTTCGGGTGCATCATTCCCCAGTAAAAGACTGTGTCTCACACCTCTTGCTGATGCAAGCAACCCAATTATGGCTCAGGTATATTTATGGGGTTATTTCAAATCTTGGTAATGGGTATGGCTTTAATTTGTTTAAAGAACTTGATTACAACTCCAATAAGCAGGACCTTATGATTAGGACGGATTAGTGTATGCTCGAATCCATAACAAGGGTTACTTTTTGTCTGGGAATCATTTTGTAGGCCTTGCTATTTAAACAGGGTCTTTCTTTCTGGAGAATTTTATTAGGTTGGGTTAGACTGATGCAGGACTTCCTTGTGAAAATCTCAATGGGCTGAACATAAAGTGCTCTAACAATAGTTATAGCCTTGGCCCTCCCTTTATGATTTTACTGCACCGTGTCTTTTAGTTCAAGGGTGCCAGGGTTCACTTCTAATCTAATAGTGTTACCTATGGAAATCTATATAGATAATCAAGTGCTCAACTAGAATGGATTTAGATTATGGACTTTCTAACTATTACTGAATCTTAAGTGTGCTTCATCCAAGTATATGTGGTTGGCAGTATCATTCTTGATTTATTTATTTATTTTGAACCAATGCGGTTATTCCAAAGGTCAACATTGACGTTTGTACTCGGAACATTTCTCAGGCTGCATTTCTGTCAGCATTGGCAGGTGTAGATGTTGCAGAAGCTGCTGCCCGAGCGGCAGTTACGAGTCTCTCTCAGGTGGGCCTTGGAGCTAATAAAGAGCCTCAAGGTTCGCTTGCCAAAATTACAAAATTGCAAGGTATACAAAATTCTTATTTGGAGCTGCTCTCAGGCATTTAGGATTTGGACTGACATATTTTGCTGCATATGGGCTGGAATTGGGCCTAGGATGTTACTGATTTGAATTTGTAAAACTTAATAAGTACTAAGTAGGCAACTATTCAATTAGTGCTTTCTAGGAGGTGTTACCCAATTGATTTATGACATAAGTATTTTGTCAATTGGGACCATATTGCAAATAGGGCAAAACTTAGATACAGTACCTTAGGTACCCCTTCTAAAATTCAGCCACCTGCCAGACTAAATAACTCAATTAACGGTGTTAACACAATCCGTTATCTGTCTCTTTCTTTGCACTTTTGTTTTCAGTTTCCCAATATGTTAGAGAACCCATGAGCAAAACCCAATCTCTTTAGCTTTTCAATCTCTCAGACTTCTAAATTTTAAAGAAATCAAGATTTTAGAAGAACGAAAAGGCTGACTTAATTATGTGCATTGCGTTGTCAACTAAAGGTTTGTTGCTTCTTGTATGTGGCTAGGGACATAGTTGGAGAAGCAGAGAACTTGAACGGACAATGAACAATTTCATGTAATCATAGATCTACGAATGACCATACCCAAAAACCCCATGTTTGGAATCCAACCAAAACTATCATGTCCTAACAACCAAAACAAACCCAATCCCCAAACCCACATAAAATCAAACGAGAGGAGAAAAGATAAATTAAAGGAAAACTAAAGAACAAACAAAGAAAGAGAAGAGGAGGAGGACGACGATCGGCGGTCTCTCCATCACTGGTGTGCTTCCGATGGTTGCAGAGCTCATGGGTTTCAGGCTTTTAGCCTTGGGGGCCTAGGCTAGACTTCAGCGAGAAGAGCAAACCCAAAAGAGACCAAGAGAGTGGCTAATGGTGGCCTGCTGTGGCCGCCCTTGACAGCAGCCATGGAGTTCCGATGGTGGAGAGATCTTCAAGTTTGAGATGAGAGTGAGATGATGGAGGGATATAGTTAACAGAATTAGAGAAAGAGAGGGTGTTAACACTGTTAGCTAAGTTATTTTAATAAGGGCTGAATTTTAAAAGGGGAACCTAAAGTACTGTATTTAAGGTACTGTATCTAAGTTTTGCCCTTGCAAATATTACTAACGCATGGCAGCCTTCAACCTGTCAGGTCTGGAAATTTTAAAAATTTACAACTGAGTAAATTTTTGGCCAAATACCTATGAATTAGTAAAAAGCTACAGAGAATGCTAGTTGGGGAATGTGTTATTGTGGAGACCACTCAACTTTCAGCAGAATAATGGCTCTATATTTCTGATGCAGAAGCTGATGTTACACCTAATGGCGACACCACTGGGAATGCATCAGAAGGAGCTTTTGTGGAAGCAAATTCACAGCTTCAGAAAGAAGAGCTGGATGTGGAGAGAGCAATTTCTAGGATTGCAGAAGTTCAGGTTTGTATGATTCTCAGTCATTGCTTCATGCTCCTGTCACATTATAGATTATTTGCTAAACATTAGGAGTCAATGCAGATGAAGGAGATCCAAGATAAGCTTGTTCATTTTGAGAACCTAGATATGCAGATGGAAAAAGAATGGAAACAACTGGAGCAAATGAAGAACATGCTTTTTGTTGATCAGCTTACCCTCTTGTTTCATAGACGTTCTGCCCCAAAAACTGACGAACGCATGGAGCAGAAGAGTGTAAGAATAGATTGATATTCCAAGATTCATGAATATCTATATACTTATCCTCTTTTTTTGCTAGTTATCTATTTACTTACCAAAAATGCCATATTTTCCCCCATGCCTGTTAATTGACTTTCTCTCGGGATCTGCAAAACTTACTCTCAAATCAAATTAGATTGGTTGTAGTTGCAAAGCTTCTTCCCTGCTCAGCTGTCCCCCATGTAGGTTTTTCTTTTCCTGTCCCCCTTGTAGGTTTGTGCTCAATTTTAAAAATCACACTTACCATATGGCAACATTGGCATGCATCTGCCAATATCTTCCTACATGTATATTACTTTTGTTTTTATTGAGTTATTATATTGAGAATCTGAGATACAACTTCTGTTAGGGTGTGTTTGTTATGCTGGAACTCTAGATTAAAACTATTAATTTCCAATAATTCATGAAGGTTTTGTATTTATCTGAAAAACTTCCTGAGAATCTTTTAATTCTCATGAACATGAGAATTCTAATCCTTATATTTTAGGTTGGAGAAGTCGTCAATTCTGACATATGTAAGCATTCATGAAAACGAAGTGTAAAACTTGAATTCGACCTTTTCTGAAAAAGCAACTATATAGAGTAAATTTTATATACCTAAAATCTATTTTTGTCATATAAAAAATCATTTATAATGGCAAAACTATTAATTTTTGTAGGCTGTAGCTACTAGATGAGCACATATAATTATTTTTTAAACTATCAAGTTTTTTTTTTTTATTTAAATATAGTGTTTAAAGTTTAAACACTAACTTTATAGTATCTTATAAGTGGGTAGTCCCTTGGCTTGCCTCATTCCGGTTCTGTGTATAGTGTTGGATAAGTGTAGACAATTTCTAGGAACAAGTGTGTCATCGACCCTAGAAGTTTATATGAAATATAACCTTGAACAGTTGGTGGATTGTCTTTGTAACCTGCAATTTTTCACCTTCAGTAATCTGCTGCAGTTGGCTTTAGTCTTTACATTGCTTTTAGGGAAAAGCCCAAAGAACCTTATAAGGAAGTTAATACTCTGTTGTGGATTTCTCAACTGCAATTGGTGTTCGTCTGCTTCAGTTATCCAATCCTTACCAAAATCATTGTGGGAAGAAAATGATTGAGATGCAATGCAATCTCATATATAATACTTTAAAAGAAAAAAGAAAAAAAAAAGAAGCAATCTCATCTCATCTATATAAATCTGTTCAGAACTTGCATAAATTTAGCAACCTGTGTGCTGGTTAACTGCTGGATTGAATGTTGAATGCAGTGAATTTAGTAACTTAATATCATTCAGAATGACCAACCTAAAAAAAATTAAAATTCCGTGTAAAATGTTTAATATACAAAGCTAGTGAGACAGAACTTGAAACTTGAAAACCAAAACTTTTACATTCCACTTGCCAAAATCTTTTCAAATGAACCTGAAGGATCCTATCGCCTGCAAATAAGATGTGCATTTCAATAAGTGAATTATCCGCCAGTTTCGTGGAGCAAGCCCAAACCTTAAACCTTTACTGAGTGAAAACAGGAAATAAGGAGCTACAAGGTTACATCACTTCACCTTCTCAATTTTGGAACTGTATTTATCTGATTCCTCATCAATGAACTGCAGCAAAATATAAAATTATATGTACTTAGTATTGAATGTGCGCTCTGAACCTTGGACAAACTGCTATGGAAGTACAAGAACTACAATGTGGTAAGATCTACCTGGCCTGTCACGGTGTATAGTCTGTTATACCAGCCGTTGGATGCCATCCCAATTGCTGTAAACAAATGTCTGCGACTTTCTCCAGGATTTTGTAGTGAATACTCAATGTAGTAGAATCCTGTTCCATTGAATGATATTGAGAATCAAGTTTATTAGATTAATATAACGAATGAGCCTCATGACAAAGTCACTATTTTGCATATTCCTTACCTCTATTCTTGGAACTAAAATTTACTTATTGAGAGAGAGAGACTGAAAACATATGTCTGCGACTTTCACCAGAATTTTGTAGTGCATACTCAATAAATGAAATTGGGAATCAAGTTTATTAGATTAATATAAAGAATGAGCCTCAGGACATGACATGGAAGTCACTAGTTTGACTATATTCCTTTCCTCTATTCTTGGAACTAAAATTTACTCATTGAGACAGAGACACAGAGAGAGATTTAACATAAAGAATGATGTGTGGAATATGTATGCATCTAAAAGTTTTTTCCTTTTAAGACCATTAGCCGAAAGTGAAGTGATACATAGAAAATGCAGGATGGAAATCCACCTCCTAGATGAGAACTTGGTCAAGACTTCCATGAGTTCCACCTCTCTCTCTCTCTCTCCGAACTTGGTCAAGACTTCCATGAGTTCCACCTCTCTCTCTCTTTCTCCCTCTTTTTAAGGCGCTACCTAATCTCTTATTTTCGAGAAAATTCATTATGTTTCCAAAACATGCATCCTCTCCCTCACATGAGGGTGGACCTCACAATTTTTTATTTTTGAGAAAATTCATGTGAGGGAGAAAATGCATGTTTCAGAAACATGATATATAATCTCTTGATTTTCGACAGTCAATAGAAAAGTAAATTTGCATAAGGTATAGGGTTTTATACTAAATTTGACATACACGGACAGTTTTATTCGAAGGAAGTGCACCAATTAGATTTTAGACCATTCCAAACAAATTTTCTCAAAGTTCACATTTCATTGCATTGTCAGACTAGAGTGGCTGCAATTACCTTTGCTGGATCTACAGTCTATGAGCTTCGCAGCCACACCTGGAGGCCTTTGCCAGCTTCTATCCAATCCATTAACCTGTTTAACACATTTGGAATGTAAAAATTGGCTTGATACCTAAACAAGCTCTCTACTTAAAAGACACTAAATTGGATTATTTGAGAATTGAGATCTCACCAGTGTCTCAGCAAAAGCATCGACCTTCCCTAACGATTCCATCCTTGTAAAATCAGGTCCAACCCCCGTTATTACAACGCTGACTGAGGCAACCCAGTGAGCAATTTCAATACTATAAGAAAGTTTAGTAAATTACTGGAGACAGATTCATCAAGAAAATTTTGTGTGTACCATTTGAATTAGAAGAATCTTCTGGGTAGAAAGCCGTTATCGATTTAAATCCATTAGGTTCCCCAGCACCTACTTGCCAATCTGCATGAACAACAAGTCACCCAATCACTATGTTCAGGTTATGAACTATAATTGCTCTGACAACAGATTTCTTTCGTCTTTTTTTTTTTTTTTTTGAGCGTGAGTTTGTGTGAGTGTATATTATATCCCAGAAATTACTTCTTTTTTTTGACAAATGGGGAAAGATCATATTCGAATTGCAATGTCATTGAGTCAGGCTCTTGACTCAAAAACTACAATGTTAGGAACTTAGGATCAAACCATGATCATCATTTACAGCGGTGACTGGTCACTGGTGTATCATCATCATACATGAGAAATATGTATCATATCGTATGACAAAGGAAACACAAAGTACAGTGCTTTTTAGACTTCTAGTACTATCAATACTATCAAGGCTAATGTCTGTATTCTTAATTCTTTACGTTTTTACTTTAATACTATTCACCTTGTGGAATCAGAATCTTGAATTTGTTCACATCGTCGGTATAAACACGAAAATTCTCAGGTACATCTGAAAATTGATATAAGATATAATTTGAGTAACAACTTAATTTCAAGTACAAAATTTGAGAAAAAAGAAAAGTGGAATCTACTAGGAAGTGACAGTGAGAGATGAGAACCGCACCGTTTTCAGCAAATGCTTTTGCACTTGAAATGATTGCTGGAAAAGAAAATGCAGCAATTGTCAACTGAAGTACGACTTCTCTTCTTTTAGCTCCGCATAGTTCTTCAACCTCAAAACTGACCCCAAAAAAAAAAAAAAAAAAACATAAACAAAGAAGAAAGTGAACCCAAATAATAATAATAATAAAAGTACGATGAAATAGAAATTACAAAGTTTCTTTTAGAGTTTTACCTTTGTTCTTGAAGCTGCTCGCTGTTCTTGCAACATAGTACTTTATGTTTGGTGGCTGGAAAAACTGAACCAAGAACATAGAAACTAGAGTTAGAATTTGTAGTTTGTGGAGCTTTGTTATTGGATAAAGCTGTGTAGTGGCAGATGGAATTGGAAGGTCGCTGGAGCAAACGATGTAGTGAAGAAACAGACGCCATGCCTTTTAGATTGGTGAACAGTATCCGCTTGTTAGTACTTCATTTTTTTTTTTTTTGTAATTTAATCGAATATTCTTTTTCTGGGTATTTTGTATTTATTTTTATCAAATATTGTCTATTTTGTTTTCATTTTTATATGGGCGTATATTTCTCTCTTTGGCTAAATTATTATTTATTAATTAATTTTTTAAAATAATTTTTTTAATTAAGTTGAATTGGATAGTTAATATTTAAAACAATCACAAATAATTTCTCAAAAAAAAAAAAAACAATCACAAATAATTTTGGGTTTCAAAATCTTTATTTATTAATTGCAATTAGTTTTCCGAAAACTAAATTCTAACACAATAAAAATAAAGTAAAATATTAACACAAGTAAAGTATTAGTAATAATTAATGCAAAAATATACTGACATACTCCTCCCAAGTATCAACAGATAAAATAAAATAAGATATTAACACAAGTAAAATATTAATATTTGTATTAATTTGTGTAAAAAAATTTAATTATTTTTTGAAAACATTTCATCAAATTATCTATTTTATATTCTATTTTATATAAAAAAAAAACTTATTTTTATTCTTTCATTATTATTATCTTCCCGATGAGAGAAAATCTTATGAGAGCAAGATGAGAGAAAAAAAAATATAAAATTACAGTAATTGTGTAAATATTTATAATTATTGTAATAATTTTATAAATTTACACATTTTTAACTTGACTAAAGTGGATGATTTTGAAACATAATTATGTAAAATTAAGCATTTTTGTATTTTGCATTACCTGATGTGAATAATCTTAAGGCATTTTTCAAGTTGTTTCTGGTTAATTGAGATGTACGGTTAGTCTATGTATATATTTTTTGAAAATAATTTTTTTTTAATACAAAATAAGAACTAATACGTTCAATCATTGATGATTACGAAGAAGCAGATAACGGAGAAGGATTTGACAGAGTTAATTTAAAATTATAGCAAAGTGGATTCAAGCCTAAAAAGTGTAATTAAAATTTAAAAGTCAATTGCATCCAAAAAAATTTAAAAGTCATTTGTCCATTACTTCCGTCTTTTTCTTTCCGACTAAAAAGATTCCAAGGTAATCATGAGTTCATGACATAAAATAAAAAAACATCTTGCCGACTTGAACTTGTGGTCGAAACTTGCAATAACTTATTCATGTGAATAGGAAAACTTTTTAAACATATTATTCTTTATTGAATCCCCTTTTTATAGCTCCAACTTTTTATTGTCAATTGGATAAGAGATGAGAAGAATAATTTTTAGCTTTAAAAAAATTTGGGCAAATAACACTCCTGCTATGAGGTTTGGAAAAATGACACTTACGCTCAACTTTTAAAGAGGGTCAGTGTCATTTTTTCAAACTTCAAGAAAGGGAAGTGTAATTTGTCCAAAAAATTTAATGCATCATTAATTGGGCAATTAACAAAAAAAAACTTTAATGCATCATTAAGTAGGAAATTAATTAAAAAAAACTTTAATGCATTATTAATTAAACGATTAATTGATAAGAGTCTTGTAATTTAACTAATATTTTATAATGTTTTCAATGAATACGTCTTGTTTCTAATTGGCACTTTGCTCTAGCTAGCTCTTCATCTTACTCGAGCGGGATAAGTAAAGTGTCGATATCACTTTTTTGTATGCCAAACTAAGTAATCGGTTTCTTGGACGACAAGTCTTGTTGTAGTATGACTTTGCTTGGGTGATTGTTGAGCTCACTCAAGCGAGCCACAAAAATTTAGTTTTCAACTTTAATTTCTCTTCATTCTTTTACTAACTAAAGTAAGATCACATATATTACAATCGACACTTACAAGAAAGTTGTTTACCTCTTTATTGTTCAAAATGATAAAAATGAATAACAATGATGAACATAGATTCAAAATGAATTTATTTCATAATGTATGTTTAAGACTTTAATTGATCATATCAAAAACTTGAAACCTAATATGAGAAAGTTATTTACCTTGTTACTATTGTGTTCCTTTTAGGTAAGGGTTTGAAGTTTAGTTAGATTTTTTTTTGAGTAAACAGTAATACTTATTAGAATACACATGAAAATAGTAATATTAATGTTTTAAACTGGCTTTATAATATATTACACAAGTAGAGTACATTACCTAGTTTGTTGGTCACGGTGTAAGCCATAGTGCTCAAAATTTTAGTTAGATATTGAGTATTTAATGGAGTAGTATTCTATAACCACCCATCCCCTCCCCCCTCTCTATATCTATGTTTTTTTTTTTAATCAAATTATATCTATGTAGATGTATGCATTTATTTATTTATATAGAATATTTTGACCGAGTGGTTGAATAATTTGTTTCAGTCACACTCATATAGATTATAACATTAAAACATGAAGAACATTTTAGTTAGAATGATAGACTTTCAATGGATATAATTCATATTCAATTTATTCCATTACAATATTTAAAACATTGAGAGCACAATTTTTTCTTAAATATAACAAATAAATTTCATATATCTTATTGTGTTCAAAGGGCATCTTTGGGCAACATCTCTTTTACTCTAATTGGTAAGAAGCTAAATCCAAAACATGCGTTAATAGGAGAATAATTATTAGGTATTATTCGCTTTCTCCCCATAAAAATTATTAGATATTTTTGAAATATAAACACATGACACACGTTAACAAGAAAAGCAAGTAACATAATACAAAATTTAATTTTTTCACATGACTTTTTAAGCTTATGTCATATTTTTGTATTAAATAATTTATTCTTATTGGTATGGAATACTGTGTCGGTTGTAATCCGAAAATATTTAATAAGTCTCTCTCTCTCCCACAGCTTGATTTGCTTCATTATCGAGTTAGGTGGATCATAGTAGCTTAATCCAATGCTTCTGGTTACTAGAGGTTGAGATGATGCGTTGGCTAGAGTGTGTTCGTGGAATGAGATGTTGTTGGCTTTGAGTAAGAATTCTGTGAGTCTACTCATACTTTTTTATAGGTACCACAATGACTATTTATGGTGGTTGATGACTGTTCTTCATGGTTCTCGTTGTGGGTTTTGTTTGGGTGACTGGGTTGGTCAAAATGGTTTTGTTGGTTTTGATTCGGTTTCAGCCAAAATAGAAAACTAGATTTTTAGTTAAAATTTGAGTAAGAATTTAGTTAAGTCGTTGAGTATATTCTAAATTTCTAACCATAAATCTTAAGCATTAGTCAATTTTATCTTTAGTGTGTATTTTTTTTTTTGTAACAAGAAAAGTTTTTTTGTCTATAAGTTTTGGTTAATGCATGATATAGGTAATTCAAATTGAACATTTACACTTTTTTCCCCATTCTTGCTGAATAATTGAAAATTTACAAATAAAACATATTTTATAAGATTTATCTATCCAATAATGGATAAACTATTCATGAATGTTTATTTATTTTTTAATATATACAATAGTATTTCCTTTAGACTTTAGCTCATTGACATATAAGTATATAGTACAATGGACAGGAAAGAGTGGAGTAGGTGCCGTGGGGTTCAAGTTAATCTTGTATAAGTAATAAGGAACGTGAGGGGATGACAAGATTTTCAAAGCCTAGTAGATATGCTAGCATTGCATTGCAAAGGCAAGTATAAAATAGATGGATCTAGATGCCTAATCCAAGTTTTTTTTTTTTTGCAGCCCTAATCCAAGTAATAATGCATATGCTAGCAGATATTAATAAGTCAATATTTCTGTCTTCAATTCTTTACTTGTTTACTACTGTTTATTCCTTTATGGACCAACTACCCATCACCAACCTCAGCTTGATTACCAAAAGATCTTTCATTTTTTTTTAAAAAAAATAGAAAAATTGAACAAAAATAATCAACAAATCACCAAGCCAACAACTGTACAACTACAAATAGACAGAGTAATTATTATAATTGGAGTTATAATGAAGATTTTTTTTCAAAAAAAAAGTGTGAAAAGAACAAGAGAGAAAATACAAAATTGACACAAACCATTTTCACACAATACCGCAAGTAAAGAATATCAAGATACTCGCCTGCTATTCATGACACACAATCCTTATCTAGATATTTTACCTATTTCTAACACGTGGTATAGTAATGAAGCGAGTAGAAAAAATAAATACTTGATATATAGTAAGTAATAAAATTTAAAAAAGAAAAAGAAAAGAAAGAGCAATGAAAGCGTTTGAAAAAAAATAATATTTTGTTTTTTTGTTCAAAAGCAAATTAGGAATGCTTTTTACCTGTCTTTTTTTTTTTTTTTTTTATAAATTTTATTAAAGGCTTACCCGTGAGAAGCAAGGCACTAAAAAGTGGAAAACCCCCCAAAATACAAAATTTATTTATTATTTATTAAAAAGGAGAAAGAAAAGAAAATATAAATAAATTTCACAATTCTCGCATTTCTTAGAAAAAGCCCTCTGGAGTTCCTCTGCGTTTTCGTTCCAAAAACCCTAGAATTTTCTCCTCTTCTAATTTTCAGCCTCCTCTGCTATTTTTTTCTGAATTATTGGTAAGTCCCAGCAATTTTTTCTGATATTTTATGGTTTTCTTTAATTTTCATTGTATTTTTCGAGATGCTTTATCTCTGAATTTCGAAAATATTTTTTTATTTTTTATTTTTATTTTTATTTTTTCAATTTATTTTCATAATGTTCATTTTATTTTCTGTTTTAATCTATAATAATAAATTTTTTTCTTGATCCCATCTTGAAATTTAAGAAAAAAAAAAACCTTTTTTTTTCTTCACTCTCTCAAACTAAGTTTTTTGAAGTAATTTTTAGGGTTTTATTGTTTGTTTGTACACTTTCACTAGATTTCAGCCAAAAAGATTTGATTCCAAACTCACTTCAAAGTTTAAAACCCACTCATCACTGCTTTTACTCACTCACTTAAACACAAGTGTGAATCTTTCTATTCTCACTGTAAAATCTTTCATCTTTAGGGTTCTTAATGACCCTAATGAATTTTGCAAGGTTTTAAAGTTCCTTTCTTTATAGGTTAAAATGTAGAATTTTAATGTGTGAAAAAAAAAAAATTGCAGGGTCTGTGATTGTATGAGAAATCAGTAAAAAAAAAAAAAAAATGTCAGGATCAGAGACAGGAGTGATGACAAGTAGAGAGCCATTTAACGTTGGAGCACTTCAACAACAGCAGAAACAGCAACAACAGTCGTCGTCGCCGCCGTCACAGCCACTGGTTCAGAACATGCGCTTGGGTTTTAGTTCCGACGGCAGCACCGTTTACAAGCCCATCTCCGCCGCAGCAAACGCCGCAGCTACGACGGCGGCAACATCACCGACTTACCAGCTTGATGGTGGAGGAGGTGGTGGGGCTGTGAATGTGAATGTGAATATGGGGAATATGAGTGGCGGAGAGCAAGCTAAGAGGAAAAGAGGGAGGCCCAGAAAGTATGGTCCAGATGGGTCTATGGCTTTGGGTCTCACTCCTACGGCTCAGCCTGTACCTGTAGCTCAGACTCAGTCAAGTGGTGGAGGTGGGTTTTCATCTCCTCCTCCAGCTCCTCCTCTTTCGGCTCCAACATCGCTTCCTTCTGGAGGATCAGCGCCACCCACTTCGTTCAAGAAAGCTAGGGGGAGACCGCCTGGTTCTAGTAGCAAGAAGCACCAATTGGAAGCTTTGGGTACTTTTTTTTTTTTTGAATCTATATCTGGGTTTTTTTCTTTTTTGTTGTTGTCATGTGTGCATGTGTGTGTGTGTGTGTGTGTGTGTGTGTTTGGGTTGTTTTTGCAGTTTATTTTGTCTTTCACGTGGCCTGATTGGAATATTTGACATGTTTGGTTTTTAAAGACAATAGTAGTTTTGACTTCTTCTCATCCTTAAATTGATTCCCCGGAGTGTTTTTATATATATATATATATATATATATATATATATTTATTTTTGGTTTTAGTTTTCTTTCTTTTTATTCTCAGCTGTCTGGGGTTTTGCTTAGTTTGTGGTTTCTGACAGGGAATGTAATGGTTGGTGTTGATAATAATAAAGGGATATGTAGGTGATGTGTATGTATGCTGATGACTCTGCTTAAAAGAATAGGAAGAGAATGTAGTAATGCTGGAACCTGGGGACCTGTTAGACCTGATGTTAGATTCTAAATTTCCAAAATTACATATATGTCCCCCTTTGATATATATATATTTTTTCTTTGGCACTCTTGGCTATCAGAATTTTCTTGATTCTTCATTTTCCTGTTATTTTCGTAACTACTGTAATGGGACATATATTAGTGAGTTTTAATATTCAAAGAACAAATGTTTTTTAGTTCCAATATTTTCTGTGAATTGTTTTTGTATCACATCAATATTCAATACAATTTCTTCTAACTGTTTTAAAAAATGTTCTCTATTTTATGACTACATAAATATTGAGGTCAATTTAAACTTTCTATCTCCATTTTTTTTTTCCTGATACAGAAGAATTTTTTTCACATAAGCAAGTACAATTCCCCAGCACTTTCCCCTCCAAACTAAAAAAATTTGAAAAAGATCAAATAAAAAATGAAGATGACCCTTCATATATAAATAAAAAATTTCTATGTCAACCAAAAACAAAAACAGAAAAGGTAGGAATGCATGTCTAATGGGTTCTGTCAGGCACTGTATTTGAATCAATCTTTATTGCCTTCTAATTGAAATGTAGTTTCAGTGTGCTACTGGCCTGTAAGTTACTTTATCATAACAAGTATCTTAAATGGAGGTTTCTGCTTGCAGGATCAGCAGGTGTTGGGTTTACACCACATGTTATCACCGTGAAGGCTGGAGAGGTATGTTTGTCTTTTTTGATTATTTCCTATTGACCACATATATCTTTTCTTTACATTTTTATTTTGCACTTGATCATTGCTGATATTTGGTTGCAAGTGCAATCATTTTTATATCTTAGCTGCTGTTCTGCTCTACGTAAATGACTGCACATGCATAGTGAGATGTTTCTTCTTGTTGCTCAGTCATCTTAATTACAACATGGATGCTGTAATCAATGCGAGAGTTGTAGAGTTCCTTTACTTTATGTATATGAAGGCTTTATTTATTTGAACAAACAAGTTATATGCAAATTTAGTAATGTGTTTATTGTTTAGTTGGACTCAGTGTTGTTAAAAGCGCGCTTAAAGCTCAAAGCCCTAATGTCTACGCGCTTCGCTTGGTCAAAGCAAAGCTCACTTAATTAAGCGCGCTTAAAGCTCAAAGCCCTAATGTCTACGCGCTTTGCTTGGTCAAAGCAAAGCTCAATTAATGAAGCACGCCTTAGGCACGCTTTTCTGGAAATTTTTGAATAAGCGTTTTTTTTTTTTTTTTTTGGGTTAATAAATATATGAATCATTAAAATTAATTGCTCAAACTTGAAGGAAATGACGTGGACTATTAATTTTTTATATAACACTATTCTTAAGCTGCTGACTTACACAAAAAATGTATACATATCAATAGACACTAACCACTCTAATTTATTATTCTTGTGCCTTTTGCAAATATTTTGATTGAACTGTATACTTTTTTATCATAGTTATCACACTTATGATTCTTCTAAGCACAAGAGGATTATATAAAAGACAGTATTTAAACTTTCTACGACTAAATTATTATCGAATTGTCCATTGATAATTGTTTTCAAATTTACTATATAAAAATTTTAATATCTATTTTAGTTATTAGGTAAAAATACATTTACTATTTGAATTTATAATTTTTTTTTAATTGTATGCAATAAATTTATTTATTAGAGTTTATTATATATTATATTTTAAAAAGTGCGCTTTACTTCAATCAAGCTCTTTGCACCTAGGCTCCAAGAAGCCTTTGCGCTCAAGTGTGCTTGAAGCTGTTACCTGCACTGCTTGGGCTGTTAGATAATGAATATGCAAAACTGTTAAATGTTAGCCTAATGGTATTTTTGTGCAACTATGAAACAATTTGCTATATCTATATACCTAAAATTGAAGGAAATGCAAGAAAGAAAAACTGGATGCCTAATACCTTAAATTACTTAAGGATAATGCAATTTCAGTTTGTTGAGTTTCTAATGTTTCATTTTGCCTTTATGAAAGGCTGTACAAAATAAAACTTAGCTGACTTCATAGTTTTGTAGATATAGCTTTCACAGATATCTAATGATGCAGGCTAGGAGTGTTGAATTATGACTTAGGTATCTTATATGTGAGATGAGTTCAAGTTACACCTTTATTAAATGGTAGATTTCTAAGAGATATGATGTTTAAAGAAACGCTATTGTCCACATCATTATTAAATATATTGCTTTCCATCTTAGCTTACCTAATAAATTGCATTTTTCCTCTCCTTGAAAAACAAATAAAACATTTAGAGAGGGAGAGAGAGGGGAAAAAACTGCCGTACCCTTCTCACCCCATCACCAGTCCAATTAAGCACTTTCCTCTCTTTCTGTTTTGGAACAAATCCCTGCAAGCTCTCAAAACTAATCTTTTTCTATTCTACAAATGCCGTTAGTGCTACACTGTTCATAAACATCACACATATCATTTGGTGTTGTATTCATTTCAGCAAGTTGAGGTGTCAAATCCCAAATATTGCTTCTTTTCTGTAGCCAAACAACCTCAAGTCTCTATGACAAGCCACATGACCACAATGGGGATCTATGAGGAGAAAAGGAAAAAGAATGGGCAGCCGGCACTGGTTTGTAGAGAAAGTAGCGGCTGCATCTTTGAAACCAGTGGAGCTATGGAGGCTGGGTTGTTTGGTTGGTATTGGGATTGCTTGGTATTGACATCTCAGTTTGCTTAGTTGGTGATAGCATATGCTCCCATGAAGTAGGTAAGCTGATGTGGAAAGCAGTTATTATTTAATAATGATATGGACAATAGTGTTTCTTTAACCATCATATCTCTTAGAAATCTATGGCTTGTGACTTGAACCCATGTGTACAAGTGAGTGTTGGCCCCAAGGTATCTGTATATTAAATACCTTAAAAATAATTATAATTACATGGCAAAAAACTATAGTCTGGCAGTGTTTGCTTCCAATGTTACATCTGCAAGAAGTTAGTATTTGATTTTTCTTCACGATGTAATCTTTGTTATTATACTTTTAGGTGGCTGATCTGTAGATTTACAACCTTAGTAAAATGTCTGAGAAAAATTCTAATAGTGCAAAGGGCACTTGAATTACTAGAATATTCACCTTAGGCTGATAAAACAAGGTTCTGAAGAAGATTTATAAAAAAAAATAAAGGTTCTGAAGAAGGCTCTGGTACAAGTCATTTTGTACTAATTAGGAAACTGTGCCAAATAAGCCCATATCTATACCCTTTCAGATATTTATGACAATGGGCTTTGAGTTTAATATTATTTTATATAGTAGTTACTAACATCATTGTTATACCTTGAGGTACTTGATTTATAATTGATGGTCTGCATTGAAGATGATTTTTAGGAGTCTTCAACAATATACCATGTAATGTCTGAATCTGATTTATGTATGAAATGGGTATATAATTCTTACTAATTCTAAAGTTTGTGCAGCATAATTACCAGCATTTCATACTCTGTCCTGGATGCGATATCTTTTCTGTGATACGAATCCTTTGAAGTCAACTAAGCAAAGCTTAAACTTGAATTAATAATTTTTGTTGACTTGTCATAAATAGTAGGTAAATACGAAACTCATAATCAAGAGTCAGAAATCTAGGTGCTGCTATTTCAGGAAGAATTTGTTAGGACCGATTTTATTAATTCCAGAACCAGCATAAGGTTTTTATTTGCTTGAACCATTCTTCAGAAGACGATTATCAGTTATCCTTCCTACAACTTAAGAAGTCCTAACATTTAAAAAAAAAGAAGAGGGTGGGGGGTGGGTGTTTGTGATATGATGGGCAGATCCCAGTGACAAGTTTCCGTCATATAAGTGCTAAGTGCAAAACAGAAATGGAAGTTTCAGGATATATGATTCTTATGGATAGTTGACATTCTCTTGCTAGTTTAGTGAATTTTGGAGTACGTTTCAGAAAGTCTTGACTTTCTTGTGCTATATATATATATATATATATTCCAACTTGGTATGGTGCTTGCAAATTGAAGATTTATGATTTAATAAATATGAAAAATAAGTTCATCAGGCAATTCAACATTACTTGTTTTTGGTTTTCAGGATGTATCTTCAAAAATTATGGCATTTTCTCAGAATGGTCCAAGGGCTGTCTGCATTATGTCAGCTAATGGAGCCATATCTAATGTGACTCTCCGCCAACCAGCCACATCTGGTGGAACTGTAACTTATGAGGTTTGTCAGATTGCTAACAACTTTTCTCTGGCCTTCCCTCTTACTGAGGTGAAACTGCAATTTCTAAGACATGCCAACTATAATTGGAAGTGTTATAAGCATCTTAATATTTTTGGGGTATGTAACTGCATTGGAATTGACATGACAATCAAGAGGTATTCATGAAAGATGTTACTTATCTATTGTAGCAGTTATGCTAGCAAACCCATTGTTTCTACAACCAAGGATGTTTTTACTGGTAGCAATTTATTATACTATATAGATAAAGGCATAGCCAATCTTTAAAAGAAAAACTTGAAAACAAAAAAGAATTAGATAGTAAACTGGTAGAATCTTAAAAAACAAAATAGAAGAGCAATAAAGCCATTGCATTGGAATCATTCAACATACATGAAGAATTTCTTAAACGTTGTTAATTGTAAATAGAGAGCACAAGAGGAGGGTTTATATTTGTTTTCGGATTTCGGGGTGGGGGGGTGTTAAAAGGATCCTAATAATCAACTTTGACTTGTGCAGTTGTGAATATAGAGTTCAACTTACCTGTACATTTTGGTCAAAAGTTGAATATATCTTTTGACTTATTTGCCCCTTTGCCTTGGCTTAGCTTCAGTGCTTCACATGGATTTTGCCCCTCCAGTTATATGGCCTATTTGCAATCATAGACAGCTATGATATGGATTTGGGCTCATGCTATGTATATGGCTACATGTGAACCTTGCTTGGCTAGCTTTTGATTTTCATGCTCTCTCTCTTTTTCTTTTTTTCTTTTTCCTTAATATGCAGGGGCGATTCGAAATTCTGTCCCTTTCTGGTTCATTCCTGCTAACTGAAAATGGTGGTCAGCGGAGCAGAACTGGGGGTTTAAGTGTGTCTTTATCTGGTCCAGATGGACGTGTATTAGGCGGTGGCGTGGCTGGCCTTCTTACAGCTGCAACCCCTATTCAGGTGCTTTATTTTTTCTTTTTTCTTCTTGTGTGAAATTTATTTAAATTTTCAGTTTTAGAATGTATTTTTGAAACCTATTTGCATGGTGCCTAATGTTTTTTATCTCATTTTTGCAAATTTTCTTATACACCAATAATATTTGGGTTGATTTGTATACAATCAATAATAGTTGAGCTAAAACTATGTTGAAGATTCCCAGAATATACGTGGATCAAAACATTGTGAATTATAAATTTTTCTTTGTCGGAAACTTTTCTTTTAAATTTGGTAAGATTTTAGTAACTTCTTTTTTTAAAAGAATCCTCATGTTCTGTTCAATTTTATGATATCCATGATGGAGAAATATTTAGATTCCCCCCCCCCCTCTCTCTCTCTCTCTCTCTGTGCTGTCGGTTCTTTAAGCATATTATGTCTTCTAATCTAATCGAACCAACAACATTGACCTATCCCATGGCAGGTGGTCGTGGGGAGTTTCATCACAGATGGTCGGAAGGAATCAAAGTCAGCAAACCATATGGAGCCTTTGAATGCCCCATCATCAAAGCTTGGCCCTGGAGGTGGGCATACAGGGGCCAGCAGTCCACCATCACGTGGAACTCTTAGCGAATCCTCGGGCGGACCTGGTAGTCCACTTAACCATAGCACTGGAGCTTGCAATAACAGTAACCCACAGGGCATGTCTAGCATGGCATGGAAGTAAAACCCTTGTAACTTGGAGTCTTTTCACTGATTTGTGTTGTAGGCATGGGCTCTAATGTTGTGTTTCTATCTATTTTTTAAGCCGTACTAGACCATTTGTAACTCAGGCCTTATGTGTAGGTGAGTAGAATAAGGACTATAGAATGCTTTCTTTGTTTGACTTCATTGGCCATTGCCAGCTGAATGTACCAACCAGCTAGTGAGAGGTGCCCTATGCACTTTGAGGTTGTAAGCTAGGAATTAGAGAGGAGCTTGTGCGTTTAGGAATTTCTAGATTGAGATGGTGTTTTAGCTTGTCATGTGTTGGCTTACTGTAGTTGCTGTCGCCCATCAAATATACTGGAGTTTCCCTTTGTTTTGCAATTGATCATGGCTAAATATTGTATCAATTTTTTCTCTGATTCTCGGTATTTAGCATGGACTATGCTTTTTCTTTCATGCCTTTTGTTTTGGATAGGGGGATGCCTTCATTTTATTTTTCTTTTTAAATACCAGTTTCCATCTTTTTTCTTTTTGATGGAAAGCAGTAAACTTTTTATTCAAAACTGAAACCGGAAAAACAAAAGCTATATATCAAGATTAAGGTGTTTACTCAAGAAGAATTACTTCAACAAAAACAGGAGCAGTCTCCATCTAATTTAGAACTCCATTTAGTTTCCTAAAGAAATTAGGAAAATAATTGTTTTTTGTTCTGGTGGATTAAGCAGCAAATTATTCAATTTGTAAACTATTAATCTATTATCAATTACTTGCAAAACCAACATTTTTGGGACCATTTTACCCAGATGGATTGCCATTGTTTTATTTTTATTTTTTTCTTTTTTGCTTGGGGATGATTGGGAGACGCGAGATTTGAACTTTAGATGTCTTTTTTTAAAACAAACACCAAGAAGTGTAAGTTGAACACCAAGAAGTGTAAGTTGAGTTAAAAAAATTTGACAACTGTGAAATGTCAACATTTCTCCTAAACTAATATGAAGCATGGCAAGTTGCATGATTGTGCGGCATTTAGTAGTTGCAGGATCACCATTGGCGTGACTTTTGGCATGTGGCATGAGAATTCATCATGGAATGCAGGCTGCAGCATATTTCGATCACTGGCACATGTCAAGCATTGAGCCTATAGAGGCAATGCAAGGCACACGTATTACCATAACTAAATGCCTACATTCCATAGTGTTTCGTATTTTTCAGTAAGGGAATGTTTGGAACAAAGAGGGATGGAGGGAGAGAAATGGAGAAAGGAGTGGATGAATACACTAAAACTTGGTACAATTTAATCATATTCTACTCTCCTCTCCTTACATCTCTTCTCATCTCCCTCCATCCAAACATAGAGAAAATTCACCAAGAACATTTTTTTGGATTTTGGGAGTTGTGGGAGACCATAAACTTGCTTAATTTTGGTACACATTCGAGTTTGTACAAATCTCTACTGTTATCAAACGTACCCATGATCAAATGAAACCACAATCGAGTCTTAAGAGGGAGGGAGCAAAATAGAATTCATTAATTTATGCGCGAATGGCATTACTATTATCATTATTTTTTGTTGCTACAGATTATTATTATTTCAAGGGAATAGACAGCGGTATGCTATGACTGAGGCTTGGTGGTGCTGGCATTTAAATCTTCAGAGAGCTAACTGCTATCCTTCTTTAACATGATCTGCAAACTGCTCCCTTCACCATTTTTACCTCACGTGAAGCCCCCTATTTTCCTTCTAACAATAAGAAATGAAATTTCTTTCCATTTCTCTTCAGAAACATGAGAGAATCACATTTGTTTTCATCATCCTTAAACCAAGGGAACATCTTCTACAACTATAGATGAACACGCATAAAGGGGGCATCCCTTTATTTCCTTGCTCTCTTCAACAGAAAACGCAATGAAAAGATTCCGAGAGCAAGAGTCTGCCAAAACCATCCTTTTCTATTAGCAGGATCCACCCTTTTTGCCAGGTGCCATGCATATATAGCCTCAATAATATGTAATGTGGTAGATACAAGAAATACCATCCTTACTACCCTTATGGACCGGAAGAAGAAAAGACCAATAGCTGTAAAGAGTGGCACAGGTACATAAGCAGCACAGAATACCATGCTCATTCCAACGACGCAGAATAGCCATGCAAATATCGTAGGCCCATCCAGAGACTTCCTTTTCTTCTCCTGCCAGTAAGAGATGGTTGCAGCCATGCCCTCTCGAGGGGTTACCATTGGAACATAGCCCAGCTCCTCCTTTGCTTTAAGGAAAGAGAAGTAATGGGTCACACCAACCTGTAGATAGGTGAGAAATTCAGCAAATATGACATGGTATTCACCATAACATAAATAGGCACACTACAGAAATCCATCCATACTATTAAACCAAAAGGAAGGAACCTTAATGATATCCTTGCAGTGATATTTTGATCAAGAATAACAATATAAATTATCAATGTTGAAGAGAAGTCCATTCATCAATGGTTTAGCCTAAAAGATTAGCATACATTGCCGGCCATCTTAATTATGGTAGCAAAATGCATTATGCTTCTTTCCATATTGACCTCTTGGTTGGAAAATTTAAAATTAAAAAAATCAAAGGCAAATTCCTGGATCACTTGGCAAGAATGTGGAGAAGCACCATTATCAACATGTATCTACATGGGAAGCAAAAGTAAACCAAATGTAACTAAAAAAAAAAAAAAAAAAATTCATAATGCAGGCAAAACATCCTTTTCCTTGAGAAGCATGATACAATGAATTGGAGACTAGTTGCCTGATGACTATGCACATATATGAACCCATATATGAACGTGAATTATATTCAGCAATGAAGATACAACAAACCTTGTATACTTCAGCAGGAAGGAGGGGAGGTTGAGGAAGCCACCACTGATTCAACCATGGATACAAGATTGTATAGATCACTGAAAAAAACTTTCCCAAAAGAAGTGCATGGGGAACAGCTAAGGAAGTTTTTGGCAGGTCATAATCCAAGCTTCTAAGCAGAGGCCGGATGAATTCAAAAGTGTTGACTGGAGACCCTGTAAAAACAGTTTAGTTAGTTCTTCCTGTCACAGTTAAGCATCATTCTCATCATCAAAGAATATTCAGGCAAAGTTCAAATAATTTTTCTAAAATTTCCAATTTATTAGAAACTGCCTCAAGGATAAAGCACTTCACCACCACTAGTACTAGTTCAGAGATTAAAGGGAAATAGAAATACAACTCTGAAATTACAATTGGATCTTTACCATCAGATACAAAGTATGGCTGGCCAGCAGCTACTGGACGTTTTTCTTTTCCAGGAATGTCATCCAACAGTCCCATGCTTGCCAATATTAGTGCAAGAACCAGGTTATCGACATAAATCCAGTCCGTTTTTACACTTGCGTTACCAATTTTAAATGGCACCAGACCTAACTTTGCTATGGATACTATCCTTGGCAGGTGTCTTTCTTCGCCTGGTCCATAGATAGCAGCTGGACGAATCGCACAGGTATAAAGACAATTGCCATCCTTATTCCTGTATATCATGGAAAAACCCCACAATTCAGATACAAAGTTCAAACTTAATTAAAGAAAGGAGCCACAATTGGTAACCAACATCACATAATATTGCATTGAGGCAATTCAAATTCTCTCCATTTATTCCAATGTTTTCTTTCCTACGAATATACTCACAGCCATATCAGTTGATATAATCATCACAAAAGCATGCTCATGAATATTGATTTGAAAGGTGGTCTCATGCCATGCCAGATTTTAATATGTACAACAAATAAACCATACCTACAGCACAATAACTCATACTCTTCCATCAAGGAATTAAAGATAGAAATTTTAAAAAAAAGTTTTATATTCAATTTTCATCCCTGAAATATGGTCCAAGTTCAATTTCCATCCATTTGCTATTAAAGAAATTGCATAGGAATGACAAGATTGATACCTTTTATTGCGTTTGGATTTGGGGATTTAAAATTAAGGGATTTGAAGAACAATTGCAAGTATCAATTGTTTGATATAAATAAAGCTTGAACAACACCACCTGTGAATTTATGATTTTGAAATGACCTTTTACCCCAAATCATTTCAACTCACATATTAATAAGGCTCAAATTCATCCATAAATTTCATCCATGCGAAAAAAAAAATCATTTCATAGACTATTCAACTCATTGAAACTAATAAATTGAAATCCCATATCCAAAAGAAGCAAAATATTAGAGATATGAAATTACAAGCAACAAAAATTTAAAGTGTGTTTGAACCTTAAAAAAAAAAAGAAAAAGAAAAAGAACTTACTTAAAAGGACGACCATTGCTCTTCAGAACCAACTGTTCAGCAATAGATTTACTGCGTCCATAGGAATCAACATGTTGATCAATTGGGAAATAAGGCAAGGCCTCATTCCCATTGACAATCTCGTTTCCTCCGAAAACAACATTGTGGGTACTGACATAAACAAGCCTTTTGATCCCATAGTCAAGACAAGCATCCAACACATGACAAGTCCCATTTATGTTGACCTCGTCGACACGACCTAACTGGAGCATTTCTTTCCCCGACATTCCGTACGAGGCCAAGTGGAACACACAATCCGAACCTCGAACTACTTTCTCAACATCTTTCTTCCGTGCAATATCACCTACCAACCAATAATTCCCCATTACCAAAATTGTCCTATAAAAACAAACTCAAAAGTCCAAACCCAGAACAACAAAAAAAAAAAATTATCTAATATTATTACCTTGGACGCAGCGGACGCCGTTGGTTTTGAGGTGTTGGGACCAAGGGGAGGTGGTTCGGAGATCAAAGGCTCGGACCTGGCTAGCCCCTCTTCTGACCAGCTCCAAGCAGAGAGCGGAGCCTACGAATCCAAGCCCTCCGGTCACCACGAAGGTGTTTCCCTCTATTCCTTCGTTCTCGCTTAAGTGCTTTTTTTTTTTGGGGGGGTTTCTCTGACTTTTTTTTTTCTTCCTCTCTCTCTTCTTTTTTGCAGCAACTGTTTTAATTAAATTCACTCGAGACTCAAACGGTGAATGTAGACTGGTCCATATTATGACAAATCAGAATTTGATGGAAAAGAGTAGGTGTTCAAGTGTTTAGAGGGAAAATTCTATCTTTGTATATATATATAAAATAAAATAAAATAAAAAATTGATCTGATGTGCTGGCTGTGGATGGATCAGGAATTAGGCTTTTGTTGAGTTACCATCTTGTGAGGATTAGGAATTAGGATTTTGTTGAGTCACAAGATTAGGATTACATATTAATGTCGTATACACACAATATTTTCGCAACAAATCTCAGATATATTTGTATTTACTGTTAACATCATTTTCTTACCCACTAATTATAGCCTATTTAATATTGTTAATGGCACACTTAGCACTATTAGCTATTAGTTACATATGTTCATTATTCAGTTAAACACTGCCTTAGGTTATTACACCCGAATTCATGAGTCAAACTCACGATTTCAATTATTGAAACACACACTCTGTGTGTAATAAATTTCATAGTTTTAAAAACCGGACTAGACCGACCGGTTCAATTGGGAACTGGGAGCTAGTCTGGTCCGGTTAAAACCTCTAAAACCGGTCAAAATTTGGGGTTAAATCGATTTTTTTTTTAAACGGTTCAATGCCCGGTTCGATTTTTATAACCATGATAAAATTTTCTTATACAACAAATTTGGCATGTCATTACTTGGCTAAAGAAAACAAGTGACCTCACGTTATTGGAAACGAGTAAAAGGCAATTATGCGATGCATGACAGAGAGGACAAAATTAAGGGACAAAACCTCAAGTATAAATAGAGAAGAATATTCTCACACAAAACACTTAATCTCAAATATGAAAACCCAAAGAATTGACTCTCTTTGTATCAAGATTATCTTTAGACTTGTAATTTCATGCTTGTAAATGCATCATTACATTAGGCTTCGTAATTTAAGCATTGTAATTTAGGTTTGGTAATCAAAGTATTTATCCTTGTTCTTATCGTTAACTTATGCATTTTATATAGAAAGTCCTATTAAGTTAGGTTGGACCGATCTCATATCCTGTCTCACAAAGTCAAATAATTGTACTTGAGTGATCTCTAATCACCTCCAGTGACCAAAAATTGGTTTGTGCTCAAACACATCTATTTTAGAATAGAATGAGCCAATTGAATTTTACGGAAAATTCTTAAGTGCTCCCGGAGTACGGAAAAATGGTGCTCTTTCCTCTTACATTCATGGTAGACCCAACCATGAATTTAATGAGTATACCCCACCATGAATGTGAGAGGAGGGAGCACTATTCTTTGTACTCGGAGAGAACCTAAAAATTACTCGAATTTTACTACCCATAAAATTAATATTTTAATTATTTAATTAAATTATTAATGACGTAACGATACTTAATCTACTTGTATGAATAGATTAAAAATGCAATGATAAAAGTATTATTAAAAACACCAAATATTTTATAATTAAATGCACATGCCTCTTGAGATGTGAGAAACCGCCACCTAAGGCTATTAACAATTTAACACTAAGAAATTCAAAATTTTACACACACACACTCTCTCTCTCTCTCTCTCTCTCTCTCTCTCTCTCTCTCTCTCTCTCTCTCTCTCTCTCTCATAGTTCTTTTATCTCATTTAGACTCGTTAGAAATACAAATAACAAAGAAAAACTGTGAAAATTTCTTTAAATTTTTGGCGTTCATAGAATTATGATGCCAATATGAGAGTTGTATACTTGGAACATTTTCCTTTTTCGGTCTAGTATTTCTCATATTTTGAGGTGCTTGATTTTTTAAAAATATAATAATTCAATATTTATTAGGGGCTCTGGAAATTTTTGTTAGTACCAATTGGTTTACAAGATTCTTAACTCAAAGATAATTGAACTTAAATAGCCTTTGAAGTTTCTTGATTGATCTTTAAATAATTTTAAAACTATTTGATTATGTAAATATGATGTGAGAAGATGAGGCATGAGTACTCATTTTGCCACACTTTCTAGTTAGGATTCAGATTGGCCTGGTTTAGTTGTTGATTATCATTAAATTTAGTGAATGTACACTAAATTGGTGATTTTTTTTCTCTCTCTTTATCGTGTTCTTGATACATATGCTTCATGCATCTATTTGACCCCAATTACATGAATTTGTTTATCACGTTAGTATTTTTTATATACACGTTGATTTGAAGATTCTTTTTTGGTAACATTTTAAAAATATACAGACTAATATAAAGTGAAACATTTCATGGCATAGATTTTGTTTTAAAATAAGGGTTAAAGGTTGATGGGAAATTTGATTATTTTATATTAAATCTAATTAATTCTTAAGTGCAATATCCTGAGTTAGACCTTTACATAAAGAGGAAGGAGATGAGATAAGTGTATATACTTACAAAAACAAAAGACCTTTACATAAGGAAGTGAAAATTCATGTGCTTAATTGCTTATTTTTACAAATAAAATGGTGACTGACTCCTCGCAAAGATTATTACTGCACATTAATGACTTTATTTATTCTTATAATAACGAGTTAATTATGGACATTTTATATGTTTAACAAAATATTAAGGAGATTTTCAAAAAAAATAAAAAATAAAGGGATAATATATATTGTTTGCATAGGTTATGTATCTTTTTTTTTTTTGGGATAAAGATCATGGTATCTTATGTAATTTTTTTTTAATTAAAAAAAAGGGTAGGGGTAGGTATCTTATGTAATCTTTATGTAATATCTCTTCTGATATGTTATACTATTCCTCATTTGGGTCAGTATTCATTTGAGAGAAACGAGTATGAGATGGTACTTTATACCAAGGTTGACAGCAAATACCTGTTGTTCCTTTATGTGGACATTGTCTAGGGACACAATTTTTCACGAAATGGAAAAATTCTTTATCCTCAAAACAGCAACAATGCGAATCAAGCAGTACTCCAAGAATTCGAATTCGATTAGTGGGATTTAGAGGGACCAGAGGCAGAGAGAGTTGTAGTACAGAAATCTTCTTTTCATGTTAGACCAACCATTCACTTCCACAACATCATGAATAATGATTGATATATAATTCAAGAATTTTAATTTAATACTATATCGATCATCGAGGTCAAGGTACTGGGCAAAGCTGCAAAACTTAAGACTTCCATTTCACTCTACGTATCATCATTGAAATTGGGACAGTTCTTTTGTAAAAGAAAAAAGGGGAAACAAAAAATAAATAAAAAATAAAATGATATGAAAAACACAAACATAACCTCGGTATATGATCCCATAAGAGTAAAGAAAACAAAAGAAAGAGGGAAAAAAAAAAAGCTCCTAAAACAAGTTGTAATTGTTGAATCTCAAGCTTCCATAACTGGCACTGGCATAAGCACTAAGAAGCTCGTTTTGTGCAGACCAGAAGTCAGCTTTCAGACCACCTCTCCTTATTGCTTTAAGAATTTTGTTCCGGTGTGCATATCCGGTGACCACCACCTTCTGACTATTTGCATCAACTTCCACTTTCTCTATCCCTGTAAGTGACCAAGGATCAAACATAAAGAAGCATATTACATTAATTGGTTAAGAATAATAAACGAGAGAGAGAGAGAGAGAGAGAGAGAGAGAGAGAGAGAGAGAGGTGCAATAAAGATGAAATGCTGGAATGGTATTGTCCTGCTAATTAAAATGAAGAATTTTTTTTGGGGGGGGGGGGAATTAGCAATCAATCAATAATCAACTTTGTTGAACAATGATATTGATAAATTATCGATTGTCCCAAAAGTTTGAGTTATTAAAAAATGATGAATTTAATTATTTAACCATAATTCTAACCAATATGATTGCCAATATGCTTCTACATTATGCAGTCATGATTAGCTTTGTTAAAAAGCTGCCTGTCATGCTGGCTGCACTGATCAATAACTCGGAAAGAAAGCAACATATATATACCTTTCAATTTTGACAAGCATTTCCTGAGTCTTTTCTCATGTATGCCAACCATCTCCACCTTCAATTCAACAGTCTGCCAAAAAAAAAAACAAAGCTCAGTCTTAACTAAAACGTGCTACAGAGAACAATTGCATTTGTTGGCAGTCAACTAGTGGAGTGATAGGAGACAAGTAAAACCACTTGCAAATGCTGGTTAGGTGAGAAAAATGCATTGTCCCGTATCTTAGAAATGCATCAATAATGCTTTGGAAATCAATGATTGTCCAATTTCTAGTGATATGCAATGTCATTAAAGTGCACATTCACATGCACACAGAGGGCCTCAAAGATTGCAACGACAACAACAGGAAATGTAGATAATGTACCTCCATGAAGAATTTTAGACTGGAAAGATGATAATTTTATGTTGATCTACTGGTAATAGGAATGGAGCAATAAAGTGAAACAAAGACAATGGTCTAGAAGAAACAATTAGAATGATGGGTGGGGAATGAATGAGACAGACAGGGAATGTCAGGCACATATATATAGCAGAGAAGACATAACATAAGCAACTAAAGTTGGGAGTAGACAGTAAAGTGGGTCTTGGTTTTTGGTCAGCTACTAGAACTAGATGAAATAATCTGCTTTGCCTTGCTTTGCTTTTCCAAAGAGAGACACAAAAACCAGAAAACAAGAAAACAGTTAATATCGAGAGGGGGATTTAGGAGTTGTGTGAGCTCATGGTTCAAGGCTTCCCGTCAGCTCAAAGCAATGTAAGTTTCAAGCATTTGAAATGATTGGCTTTGACGGGTCCAACTTAGCTTTTTTCTTGGAGATGGGTTTGAGAATTTAGGATCATATGAAGGGAAAATCTAGAAAGAAGTATAGTATATAATCCACATCTAGCTCACATGGTGCATGCATATATGATCAGAGATGATCACAGCCGTAGGTTTAATTGGTTATGCCAAATACTTTGATAAAGTTAAGATCAGTTCTTGGTGGGCCAAACCTTGTGACAGCTTGCATATTCAACATTTGTCACGTTTGTACAATTCTTTTCTGTCATAAAGTGAATCCTTTCCTTGTTAGTTTACTCTCAGCATGTACCATATACTTAGCCCTGGATATAACAAGGTGGGAAAAAAGGAAAAGAGCAAATGAAAAAGAAAAGAGAATAAATACTTCTACATCCTCAAGAAATAATAAACTACACTGCAAGTTTGGTATTTTTTGATAGTGTAGTTTTTGCTTAGCCTTATACCATAGATAAGATTTTAAGGACTAACAGTGATGGCCTGATGAATGAATTAGTCATGTAGCCAGGTTGGAGGGAATATCATAAAGACCCCTGTGAACTTAGAAATGGTGGTATCATACGCTTCTATATTCTCTATCTAAATAAAACATTTTACAAACAGTAACTCAAGGGGTGGTGGCGCAGTTGGCTAGCGCGTAGGTCTCATAGCTTCTGAGTAATCCTGAGGTCGAGAGTTCGAGCCTCTCTCACCCCAATTTTTAAAAAAATTTTTTTTTTTTTTTAAATGCTCAGAAAATTTGATGTCATATTTCCAGGTCAGAGAGTGTGGGTGGATTATGCACAGAAAGCGATAAAGAAATGGATCAGATCAAGGGGGACCCTTAAGATTCAACCCCAAATGCTTGGGGATCGCTGTGAAGAATGAAGGAATAGAATAGGGAATTCGCTTTAATTTTTAGAATCAGGATCTCGAATTTTCATACTGCATTTTTTTTCTTGAAAATCACATCACATCATCACAGTTTGGTCATACTCATAAACTTGTGCTTTTTCAAACCTCTTCCATCTCACAGGCTGCTTTGGCTGCCGCAATGGGGAGTGGGGGACTAATGTTTTAAAATGCCGACGAAGCCACGACAAAGTTATGAAGTATGAATTAATAATACGTGTGATGCTTTGTTTCTATCTTTTGATTTAAACCAAAATATATATATATGAAGAGAAGCAAATTTCGGTGGTATAGTTACTGAAATTCTTGCCTAAAATGCAAGCTGCCCAGGAGAAGTGCCTGAAGAAGAGAGAGAAAAAAAATAGGAATTGTGGCAATGGAGTTGTTGAAATTGTAGGGTAGAGGAGAGAGAAATATAATAATTAAGGCAATGGAGTTGCCAAAATGTGGGTGAGATAAAAAAAAAAGAAGGAATTATGGCAATTGAGAAGCCTAAAATGTAGGAGAGAAAAAAAAAAGAAAAAAAAAAAGGAATGTGGCTTGCCAAAATTGGAGAAAAACCCAAAAAAAAAAAAAAAAATTATGACAATTGAGTTGCTGAAAATGTAAGGGAGAAAAAAAAAATAGAAAAAGACTTGTGGCTTGCTGAAGCTGGAAAAAAATAAATATAAAAAAGGCAATGGTCAATGGAGTTGCCTAAATTGTGGCTTGCCATAAATTTTTTTTTCTCCAGTTTTGGCAAGCCATAAATTTTTTTTTTTCTTTTTCTCCCCTACATTCTCGGCAACTCAATTGACATAATTTTTTTTTTTCTCTCCCCCACAATTTCAGCAACTCCATTGCCTTAATTCTTTTTTATCTCTCTCCTCTCCCCTACAATTTTGACAACTCCATTACCACAATTCCTATTTTTTTTTTCTCTTTTTCGGCACTCCTCCCATTTCGGGCACTCCTCTAATCTAGGCAGCTTGCATTTTGGGTAGGAATTTCGGTAACTACAATACCAAAATTCAATTGTCTCTCTCTCCTTCCATCACATCATTTCTCTCTCCTCTCTCATACTTTTTCTTAGAATTTCAGCAACGCTATTGACGAAATTTGCTTCTCTTCTCATTTCCCAAATAAGTTTGAACAATGCCCATATCATAAATAAATTTCATTTTTGCAATATTCAGCCAAAAGACTCCTAATTTCTCAATTGACATTGATCTACATGAATCTGTACCATCCTCATACATATCCCATACCAGTAGTTATTCAAACAATTGATAATTCAAAATTTTCACATTGTTACTTTGTTAGGTATAGAGATTAACATTTGTTACCTGATGTTGCTTTTTTTTTTTTTTAATTGAAAAATTGAGAGAGAGAGAGAGAGAGAGAGAGAGAGAGAGAGAGAGAGAGAGAGAGAGAGAGAGAGAGAGTTGGTGTTATGTAAGGATGGATATGGAGATAGGTGGTTACAAGTCAATCAAGAAGAGGTGAGAGAATCTAAGATTGAATCAAATGCAATCACATAAAAAGACTTAAAAATTAAAAAGTTTCATGAAGGGTTGGGTTTCATTCACTAAACTTATTGTTGACCAATTTTTCATTTGGATTTGGCCTTACCTACTTAGGTCACATAACATATTCTATTTTTATACTCTTTGACATAATTATTAAACTTGACTCTCACCCATCGAACTAGTAACCCAATGAATTGGTGCCTAAACTGATCCAATTGTTTAATTGGACCACTTATACAATTGAACCAATTAAACCTAGTAAAGACCCAATGGTTTTCTTGCAACCCATGCAAGCCAAACGGGGTGTTATGATTCATCTACTCTTGTAATTTTGAATTAAATTACATTTATGGGTTCATTGTAGTACCCTTGTTCGAATTTAAAGCATAATGAAAACAATAATTTTATAATGAGATTGATACTTGACTTCTTAATAAAGATATAGCTTCAGGTTTTAGTTCAGATTTTAATCCATGGGAATAGAGCAACTAGTGAGATATGTAATATGCATAGAATATGACTTTGAATTGTAAGATATGCCTTTATTTTTAGAATTTTAAGAAATATAATGCAATAAGATTTTATTTAGCACAAACTTTGCTACAATATGACATCCTTTAATTTCATATCTTTTTAAATGTTACTTGTGAGATCTAGGGTTTGAATTATATTAGGTGGCTTTTTTTAGACTTAATTTTAATTAATAATTTAGGCATGCTTATTCTTATCAATTTTCATATTCATTTTATGAACTCTTAAACTTATTTTTATAAATTTTAAAATTTTTATATATTTATATGATTCGACCAAAGACCCAATGACATGGGCGGCTCTAGGTACAGTCCAGGGGGTTCAAATGAACCCCCTGAGGTGGTGGGCCAAAAAAAATGACATATATATTTTTTTTATTTGACCCTCCTAAAGTAAATTTTGAACCTCCTAGACCTAAATTTAATTTTTTTTTAAGCCTAGCTTAGATGAACTTGAATACGATCATCTTGACAATATCTTGGTATTTTTAAACCCAAAAAAAAAAAAAAAAAACTCAATAACAAACCAATTTGATCTAAAATATGGGGAAAAATAGTATAAATTTGTTTATCTTAAATCTAAAAAAATCATTTAGATCTTAACAAATTTGTAATAAAAAAATCACGTAGACGGTAAGATTTACCTTTTTTTTTTTTTAATACTTAAAATGCATCTTTTTACTGAACTTCCTACAAATATATCCTTGAGCCGCTGCTGCCCAATGACCCAAAAAAAATAAAAAGAAGATGTATTATTATTATTATTATTATTTTGCGTAGTCCTCCCCCATTTCCCTTCCCTCGCCAAAGGGGAATCAAAATAAAAAAAGGGTAAAAGTCTTTCTATAATATAGTAAATGCTTGCGTTACCACATCATCATTAGGGGGTGGCAATTCGTGTTCGTGGGTCGGGTTTGTGTCGTGTCAAACCATGAGTATTCAGCTAAATGGGTTTACCCAAATCCGACTTGTTTAGTAAACGTGTTAAGAATCCTCAACTTGAACACGACCTATTTATTAAACAGGTCGACTCAACCCAACACATTTAACTCGTTTAATTGACAAGTCATGTAAAAGTCAATAAAAATAACCAATATAATAATCTATTTGATTAATGGCTCATACCTAACCTATATAATTTTATCAATTTCCATATATCTAAAATTCAAATACAATTACAACCATAAATATAGTAATAGACATATAAAAAAAACCATAAATTAAGCAATAATAAAATTAAAAATAAAAACTAATAACTTAATAAGTTAAACAGGTAAGACGAGTTTGCATGTTGAACACGAATTCGATCCGTTTATTAAACGAGTTAACTGTGTTAGCTTGAATATAATTCGAACCCGTTTAGCCTCAACCCATGACCAGTTTATAAACGGGTTAGTGGTGTCGGATTCATAGGTTGTGTCAAATTTTGTCACTCTTAATCATTATTACCAAAGGCTTTTCTCAAAAAAAAGAAAAAAAAAAACCAAAAACATTTGTTAAGGCGAGAACTTTCGGGTTTTTGACCCAACAAACACATCGCCATTAAAATTACTTCAAAAAAAAAAAAAAGGCACGGGATTAGTAACGCAAAACGACGTCGGGCCCAATCGAGCTCCTGATGTTACAAATTACAACTACAGTGGACGCCCTCACACTCCACACACTGCTTGTGGTACACCCAACTTTTACATCCCACTAGAGAACTAGAGTCTCTAGACTAGACTAGAGGAGACTCTCACTGCGCCACTCTCTCTCCACACTCCAAAATTGCGTTTTTACTTTCTATCACTGACACAAAAAAAAAAAAAAAAAAAACTTCTACTTCCCATTTTCAACCCACATTGGGGCAAAAACAGGAGCAAATTACTGACCACATTCCGTCATTGTAAACCAAATGCTTATCATCATTCCGTTCTCCCCACAATAGATACGGTAAACTTAAGCCCACACTTACATTCTCAATTTCAATGCCACCTTTTTTAGGTGTTTTAATATTCACATTACAGTGATTTTTTTTTGTTGGTAGTAATTACTGTTTGATTCGTGTTAAAACTGTGTTCACTGTTCTAAAGTTTTGAAATTGGCCTTTGTTCTAAAATGTTTACCAATATTACTGTTTAATACGGCCGGGTCCGGTTGTTGGGCAAGGGAGTGAGAGTGAGGGTCTAGACAATATTAAATGCCTAGCTTAGGACCACAATTTCATGGGTAAAGTTAATGGCAAATAAAATCTGAAAGTGCATGTATTTTTTTTAGTCTTGACTGACTAGGGCTTTTGATGTTCTACTGGCCTGGGTGATGAAAATGGGAGGCAGTGTAAGATAAATGAGTAATGATGGTCATATACTCCTTATTACACGCACTCACTGCATACACACTGCTGCGTGACTGAAATCGTGTTTTTAAAACATGATTTCACAGTTTTAACTGAAATCGTGTTTCACAGTGTGAACGGAGTGTGCAACAAAGAGAGTGTGTAATAAGATTTTTCCATATATGAGAATGTTTTTATATTTTATTTTTTATCAATAAATAGGTTAATTATTCTTTCACACTTGTTTACATCTATTATTTTACACATATATCCACAATTGATGCGGTAATGTACACATTTTAAAAAGCAGGAAAAAAAAATGTACACATTAAAAACATAAAAGTGGATGTGAAAAAACTGCTTCGTATCGCCAAGTAAGATATAAGAGAATTTTCCTATATTGTCTATATTTGTTTGAAGAATTAAGAAACATATGTACTTGTTTAAACTCTATAACGCAGAATTAACTCATCTGAAAGACTAAAATTTGAATGTTAGTGGTCTACAAAGCAAGGGAAAATATGTGTGTGTGTGTGTGTGAATATATGTATTTTTGTATTCCTTTGTGGCTTTATAGAGTTCTATAGTTTATAGGTAAACCAACTTAGACCCATTTTTTAAATGAAGCTGCCTTTTTACTTGGTTGAACATATTCCATTTCTTCATTCATTAAAATATTGCATTCAATGAGCCCTGAGGAGTGATTTTTAAATAGCCTAGTAGCATTTTGCTGCATTTTGATTATTATTAATCATGATAGTAATCAAAGTCAATAAAACATAAAAAAATATAGAAGAAATTTGTAATGTGATGCTTCTAGACAGTAAAAAATAAGAATTTGATTTTACTTATTTTTAGGTGTGTTAGCAGGCTTTTGTGACTTTTAAAGAAGTTGATGCAAGGCATGGGCTCGGAAGGTGAAAATGGAACTCCTGGAAGCTCAGTCCAACCACCATTTGATAACCAGCATTTTTTGCTGAATTTCATCATGAGCACTTACTTTGGTCCTGATGTCAAGTCTGATAACCCAAGGTGCTCAGCACTTCAAAAATTAAATGAAGGTTTAGCACCATATACGTTGAGCGATCTCGGCCCTTCATATGTCAGCATTTCTCTATTGGAGAGCTTATATTACTATGTCCTGAGGAAAGCTAGTTCTAGCTTCATCTTAAAACCAAATATGTTGCATATGTACCTAAAGGGAACCCTTCCTTCCCCAAGCTCAGGGTTGATAGAAGAAAGTAAGCAGTTCACTAGTCTCTTCCCTTTGAATCTTCATAAACAGATATGGTTCCCTGCAAGCTTCAGGATTGTGAAGGGAATTGTTCTTGTTTGTGATCCTATTACATCATATATGAAAGAGGACGATCTGGAAAGGTTCAGATCTATAGCTGGTATCGATAATTTGAAAATAGACATAAATGAAGCCCTATGTTACAAGCACGAGTACCAAGCTGGCAACGATGGTGAGCAGAATTGCATGAATAGTAGTGTGGAGACAGCTGCAAAATACACTGCCAATGGAAATGGTAATTCATCAACAAGATTTCGACAAAAATACATGAGAAGGCACCGCAATGATCCTTTGTCAATGCCAGCATTTCCCCATGTAGTTCCTGTGTCAAAACATCAAAGTAAAAGAGGAACTTACGAGAGGACTTGTAAATTGGATGGACCTGTCATGATGCCTCTTCTTTCTATTCCAAATGTAGAAGATTGTAACTTGCATGCTTCTATTGTTTTGAGTGGGACTGCTAGAAGGGGGAAAATTGGACCACCTATTGGTGCTGTGGACATTGGTATCAGCAAAGCTGCATATTTATTCCGAGTTGCTCTACCGGGAGTTAAGAAGGATTTTTGTATGATTGTTTCCTTTCCCCATTTCCCTTCAATTCTTCATGTTAATATTTGATATTTAGTACGTTGGTAATTGATAAGTCTTACACTTATGGACATGCTCACAAAATAACATATAATAGTTGGTTGCTCTCTGTTTCTGCATGCTTCCATTTGCATATGGTTGCTCTGTTAAATTAAAAATCCTTGTGTTCATATTGGTGAGCATCTCTATAATGGGCCATAGAGATGTCCTGTGAAAGACCTCAGACGCTGAGGAGTGGCCTTTTTGGTTCAAGGCCATAAATGTTTGCAGAGGCTGTATTCTAAATTAGTCATAGACTCATAGCGTATTCTGGTCAGTGATGCTTTGGGGCTGTTTGGTACCCGCTTTTAAACAACAATTTTCAGTGTTTAAACAACAGTTTTCAGTGTTTAAACAACAGTTTTCAGTGTTTAAACAACAATAACACTTTTGACACGTATTTTTATAACACTTAAACACCATTTCCACAACACTGAAAACTGAACAACGATACTTAAACACTGCTACCAATCAAGCTCTTATAATCTGTTCTGATGTGTGTTGTAAAGTGTTTCTCCATATTAGTGAATAGAAGATATTTTCTGGTAAGCTGTATCACTTTTAGTTCATCTATCATGTCGTTGGGTTCATATGCTTGTGTGGCCCGTCAATTCCTTTGAGTTTTTCTGACATAGAAACTGGTATTTAGTCTCGTAGTTTGTGACAATGCCCCAAGGGTTTAAGTCTCTTCTTGTGCGTTGAGCATAGACTCACTTGTCTTTCATTTGCACACTTGCCTAAAAAAGGAGAGTTGAAAATCTATTGCTGACATCCATTCATGGGATAGATCTGTATGTCCCTCCTGTTTCTCAGCAAGGTTAGGTATTATTAAACATAATAAAAATACTTTTTCTCCATTTGGATTATTGATCATAGTGACATGTTTACTGCTGTATCAATACAGAGATATGCTTACCTGATGAATCTTAATTTCAAATTTTTTCTTTCCTTTCCTTCACAGAATTTCTCAGATTTGCTAATAAAAAACAAAGTATTGCACATAAGATGACATTAGATCCTAGATAGGTAAAGACTTTCTGCCTGCAAGACAAGATAATTTAGATCCATAAAAGTGTTTTTTGGATTATGTCCATGTGCAAAAGACTTCACATTCTAGAATAAGCAGCAGACCCTGTTCCTATCTCTGCATATCATTCATAGAGCTTAGTTTGGCCCTACAAGTTATGTTTCAGTAATTAGTAATTTATTAAGAAAATAAAAAGTCATATGGGCATCATTCAAGTATACAGGAACAGTTCAATAATCTGACAATATTTTACAAATTCAAGTCAATTCATGGTTCTTGAGAATGGAACTATATCTATTGGTCTTGTGACCTATGTCATGCATGCTTTTGTAACACATGCTTCCCTCAGTGTCTCAGCAAATCCAACTATCTTGCTTCAACTTGTTGCTTTCCCTTCCTGGTTTTATGCTATTCTTCAAAAGTGGCGTGCTCTTTTCTGAACTTCCTCAAGTTGATATCATTTGTTGTTGCAGGCCCGTTCAGCTGTGAGATTGAATCTAACGGCAAGGTTCATCTCCGAGGGTCAACAGCTGGTGGAAGAACTATAAAGAAACGGTCGCGTGTTTTTGAGATGGAATTCCAGCAATTATGCCCACCTGGACCATTCACACTCTCTTTCAGTCTTCCAGGACCTGTTGATCCCAGGCTGTTTGCTCCTAACTTCAGATCTGATGGCATTTTCGAAGCTGTTGTTCTAAAACATGAGTGATGCCTTGGCTTTTTAAGTAGATGGTCAGTTCTGGAATCATAAACAATGTAGTACAGCCCTTTTTGTAGCATGTTCTGGAGTAGAATTGGCTCATGTGGTTGCTATGCCATTTAACTGTCCATAGTGCGACAAAGTGTAATGGAGGAAGGACTAACCCTGGTGCTTGGATTTTGAGAGTCATGTCTGATTACTGATGGTCTGCTAATAGCTGGCAAAGATGCAGAGAAACATTTGCATGTAAGTAAAGCAAAATATGGAGATTGACTGCAGAAAATGTGTACAATGCCTACTGTAGCTAATTTGCAATATATGTGCTGCAACTTTGCAATTTTGCATACTACTATTTCTGTGTTGACTTTTTTATGCGGGTTGTTTGGGCAGAGCTATACATCTGCTGCTAATTGGAAGAACTATAGTCACTATTGTTTGGATGTGGCTTTATTCCAGTTCAAGCTTGATAGACAGGTGCTTTTCCTGTGATGCCCCGTACCTAAAAAAAAAAAATGATAATTTCAATGTGAAGATTTATTTTTCAGAAATTTTAGTGTTATGTTAAGTAAAATTAATTATCGTACTTAATTTGACTGGGGATTTTAAATCATATGAGACTGTAGTAAGTATACCAGGAATTTCATGGAAATATAATTTTCGCCAGGAAATGACCATGTATCAATTTCAAAACAAATGAGGATGATTTTGATTCGCATACTGTGACCACTGTTAATTCACAATTATCTAATTGAACAATCTTCTTGTTGCACTTAGCTAAATGGTAGTTTTTAAGTCGAGTCAACAACTATCATAAAATTCCAAAATAAAGATTATCTTGGAAATGGGCAGACTGTTTTGAATCAAAATAGTCCTTGCCCTGTGTAAGTTTTCTTCCCCTGAAGAGGGAATGGGGGTGGGGACAGGTGAGTTCTTTGCCTCGAAGTACCGGGTTGGTTAAGAACAGATTTTGTTTGTCCCTCCCAGCCTCCCTCTAGTGTGTGCGTAAAATGTCGTGATGTCTTTACCCTCTCACACCTCATAAGAACTTGTATTTGTAGGGTGACTATTACATCCAGAATGCATAGTGGTAGAAAGAGAGAGGTTGATGACTCTAAATTGTGTTAAAGGGAATGAAAGAATATCAATTCCTCAAAAATACTTTCTTCGAAACAAAACTCCTAGACTTATTCAAAATGTTATTATTCCAAAAAATACTATACTTTACAATAGTGAGGCTATCTATAAATGTATAGCATTGATTTGGTTTAGTGACTTTAGTCTCTATGAGCTCTAACTAATTCAAGCTATTAATAAAATAAACTGTAAATCAGATTACAACAATGTTTCTAACTAACTTAGTTCTTATCTTATCCAATCAACTTGTTACAAAAAGAATAATTGTTACAATTACAAATAGTAAGCTAAAAGCTACTACATCACATTGATTTATATTATTACTCGCTAAAAATAATGAATTATATATTAGAGTATAATTGTTTTAAGTTGGGTGCAAGACAAGACAAGATAATTCTTATTTAGTGTGAGTACGGGACAATTATAATCCGACCCTATTCCACCCGTCCTGTCTCGTTGTCATGGTTATAAGCCATGATTTAAAAAAGTTTTTAAGTGCTGTTATGAAAACGTCAAGCCATAGATTATATGGGGTGTCTAAACGGCAGCCGTTTAAGCAAAATAGAACCTTTTTATTTTTATTTTTATTTAAAGTTTTTACCCACAACAATGAATCAAATCAGCAAGCCGTTACACAAAGAAAATCAAAATCCTAATCAGTCATTGCCATAAAAGGGAGTCCTCGAGAAACTCACATATTTGGACTCACTCGCTCACTCTCTTCCCGCCCAAATGGCAGAGAAGAGACGAACGTTGACGTGGCACTCTCCGATTTGCTAATGGCTGTTCTTCACTAACCCCCTGCATTTTTTCTCTCCTCTATAAAGAACCAAACACACTCCCCTCGCAGTGTGAAAGAAAGAGAGGCACTGCTCCGAAACGCCGTCGTTTCCCTCCCGGCAAATTTTCCGGTAATTTATTTTCCCGTTTATTACAATCCTTCATATCTGGTTCTTCGATCTTACTATTTACTTATATATCATGTCCTGCTTTATATTTTGGTTTTTGATTTTTTAAATTAAACTTAGGGTTTCGGTTAAAGCAAGCTAACTCTAATATATTTGGGGGGTAAGTTTGGATGGTAAGATTTAGGTGCATGTATTTGGATTTGAATTTGGGTGATTAAAATCTAAATACCTTGTTTGGATAGTTTGCAAACGGTCAAGGATTTGTTTTTGACAAATCCGTTAAGGTCCTTGAATTTGAAATAACTTCCTAATCCGTAGAATTTTAGAAATCCATATGACGTACTTAAATATTTGGATTTAGAATTAAGACATTTCAAATCCATCACTTTAAAAATCAAATCCAAATTCAAGTATCCAAATGCAACCTTAATAATTGTAAGGGCTAATGTGTCAGTGTTGTTAAAACCGTTAACTGCCCGATCTTGAAGGAATTGGTGTTGATATTTTTGACATTGATTCATAATACAAACACTATTCTTAAATTGTATCACACAAATAATTTTTTGCTTACATAACATTGAATTAGGATAATTTAATATTCTCTGTACTTTTGTACATCTGCCTTTTGGATATATTTTAATTGAAGCATATACTCGGTTATGAATTTTTATAAAACACTGTATAATTATGTCAAAATGATATGTTTAAACTTTTACGTCGACTTTAAAAAAAAAAGTTTCTATGACTAGATTATTACCATATTTTCCAATAATAATTGTTTTCAAATTTACTATTTAAAAAATTTTAAGAAATCGAAACAATTTAGTTAAAATTTGAACTTACAAACTTTGTGCAATTGCAATATTCATTTTAGCTAATAGGAAAAAAAAAATATTACTAACTTTTTTTTTTCCCTTATATGCTGTGCTACTGACACCGAAATTTTCACATAAAATTTTACTTGCTCTCTCACACACTCTCACATTGGGCCCACCACAAAACAAAGGGTGAAAGAAATTATGTGAAGAAGTCAGTGACAATTTTAGTGGTTATAGAATTATTTTTTGAGAATGTGCACTTCAATCAAGCACGTGCTTGTGCTTCGCGCTTTGCACCTAGGCTTTAAAAGGCTTTCACGCTTAAGTGCACTCGATGCTTTTACCAAAGCTATAATGAATTCTACCTCAAAATTACTCCCCCTCCCTTTTAAGAAAGAAATGTGTACATGTGTAACTTATTGATTTAAGCAAAAAAATTTGGTATCTTAATTATTAATTCTGTCAGTTCGGTAGCTTAACTATTGAGATGTCAATTTTGTCTTTCAACTTTTAGAGGTAATCAGAGAAGATCTTAACATTACATATGTAACTAGAGAAGAACTTAATTTAGGATTTCTTGGGCCTTTTTTTTAGAGTTATAAGAAGTGATCATGTTAGTAATGATATAAAAATGATTGTTACTCTCTGTACATTTAATGCCGAACCAAACCTCCCTGTCATGCAATCAATGAGGAAATTGGCTTGATTTCTTTTTATCTTCTTTGGTAAATAAGGAAGCAATTATGGATGTACCTTTTGCTCTATAGCAGCCACATGTCAGTAGAAAAATGACATAAAATTTATGTAATTTAAGTACCAAAACGTGACTTTGCTAGAGTTCAGCACTGCCTGAATGATGTGAGATTTGGTCATTGGGACTCATTCTGTACCCCTCTCCTCTCGGTGCTGCTCTCTTTGGCCCAATTCAGGGAAAGAAAAATGACATGAAATTTATGTAATTTAAGTACCAAAACATGATTTTGCTAGAGTTCGGCACTGCCTGAATGATGTGAGATTTGGTCATTGGGACTCATTCTGTACCCCTCTCCTTTCAATGCTGCTCTCTTTGGCCCAATTTAGGGAGAGAGAGAGAACTATAACACAATTAACTTGGGATATTTGTATTTGTGGGACGTCTATAGCTTATCAATCAAGCCTAATAGCAAGAATATTCTTGACCTCACTTTTGGTGATATATCACAGTGGTTTATGTATCTGATAGCTGGAATCCTCTTGACCTCACCAGTGTTGGTAAAAGCGTCAAGCACACTTGAGTGTACAGGCCTCTTGGATGCTAGCACCAAGTGCATCGGCACATCTTATTAATATAGAGTAACCTCTAATTTATATATATATATAAAACTCTAATAAAAAGATACATAGAGAAGATGGACCCCTATTATAGGGACATCTTTCAAATTGACATTGATATGGAACCCTATTATAGAGAGGATGGTGCATTGGTTAGTTGGTTGGAAGAGACTTACTTGTTGAAAGGGGGGAGGAGGATGATGCTTTTGGAATAGCACTTTGCTGACTTTACGTACTTATTATTTATCCTTACTTATTATTCCAACTAGGGTGGCAAAAAGGATTGCGAGATTATAGAGGAACTTCTTGTTGGGAGATGTGGCAGAGGAATTAAAACATCATTTGGTAGGATGGGATACAGTGTGTACTCTTGTTGCTCAGGGAAGGTTGATTATTAGGAAGCTTGCAACTTTTAACCAAGCTTTGTTGGAGAAGTGGCTTTGGTGCCCTGGGGGTGGAGGAAACAAGTTTATGGATGCTTGTGGTTGAGTAGTTTGGTTGGAGTTCAAAACCTGTTTGAGGAACTCATGGATGTGGTTTTTGGAAGAGCACTAGAGTGGGGTGGGATAAATTTATACAGTACATATATTTTGATGTAGGCATTGGTAGTCAGATTCAGTCTTAGCATGACTGTTGATGGGTTGTTAATACTGAAGATAGGGATCATTTGTTGTTGGTGTAGTGAAGAGATGGTGGATCATCTGACTTATCCAAAAAAAAAAAAAAAGAGATGGTGGTTCATCTGTTATTACATTGCACTGCCATGTTTGAGTTGTGGAATTTTGTTGTTTGATCATTTGGGATTCAATGGGTGTTACTGAATGAGGTCATTGATTTGGTGTTTGGATGGAGAAACTAGCTAGTAAGTGTTCATCAAAGATTTGGAACTTAACTCCATTATGCTTGATGTGGGTTATTTGATGTGGATGTAATTGGCATATATTTGAGGATGCGGAAAGTACTGGGGCCTTTATTTGAGATTTTACTACTTCTTTATGTCCATGGTTTCTGAACTAGTATTTTTCATTAAATTATCAATATCAATTATATATATATTTAAAAAAAAAAGAAGATACATAACATATAATAATAAAGTTTATAAACTCAATATAGTAATAACAGTTGTTAATGGACGATAGTATAATAATCTAGTCAGAGAAAATATAAACATAACATTTCTATATAATCCTCTTTTGTTTTATAATAATATATGACCGTGATAGATACGATCAAATAAAGTATTTGATTTGATTTGATCAAAGTATATTCAAAAGGGAAAGACCAAAAAGCATAAGAATAGTAAATTATCCTTGTTCATGTCCCTTGATATGTAAACAGTAAATTGTTTGTGTAATATAACACCAAGAATAGTTTATGTATATTACATCAATGTCCATGTCATATCCTTCAAGATCGAGCAGTTATTTTAATGGTCCACATATTTTTCAGCAAAAAAATAGAAAAACACACGTAGGTGTGACTTTTGGCTTCTTCAAAAAGTTTCGGAAAAGCGGTTGAGGTCTTGAATTTTGAGCTTTTACAACACTGGACCTTACTGCTGGCGAATTTTATATCTGAAATGTTTAGGTGCTTTCTTTATTAGCTATTTAACAAGATGCAGGCATGCAGAGTTTCTAAAACTAGATTTTCTTCCTTGATATTCTAATATTTCATATATTTGGAAAGTCTATGGTTGAGCTGTCTTTGGCACCCATACACGATGGGTTCAAATGTTTTAGCATCTTGTGATTTGTCTAAGGCTAGTTATTTCTTTACATGGTATCTTCTTCTAGTTACTTATGAGATGAATTGCAAAGCTGTACTCTCTATTTGTTTGTTTTTTTTAATGAGCTAGTACTTTTCCACTTTTCATTAACGAATAACATAAGTATAAGTGCCAAGAGTCTTATAGCTTAGTGGCATTACTTGGTTTCCTTTATAAGGAGACAAGGGCTTGAATTCAACAAACCCCCCCCCCCACACACACACACACACACAAACAAACACTTGTTGTAACAGTTGGATTGAAAAAAAAAAAAAAAGAACACAATTACATGCAAGTCATGCAGCTTAATTGGCTACTAACACAAGCACTGAAAAGACATCAGACAGACCTGCACCACTTAGAACAAAAGAAAAAATCCTCTCAATGTGAGCAACTAAAGAAAAAACTAAATTACTTTTTTTCCGGAGGCTTTTTTGCTAAGGATTGACAAAGGACTATCCCGCTAACAACATAAGGCTCAATTCTTGACTAAATTGCTGAAGTTCTCTCTTGTTTTTACTTGAGCTTTGACTTCCAACTTGATAGCAGAATTTGGGCGTGTGGATATGGATTTGAATGATTAAAATTCAAATACTTTGTTTGGATAGTTTTGAAAGATCAAGGAGTTGGATTTGACGAAATCCACCAAGGATTTTAAACCTTTAAAATCCTTGGAGTTGAAATGTCATCTAAAATCAATGGGTTTGAAATCAATGCATTCCAAATCTTTTGATTTAAAATTTTAATCCAAATCCAAATTCAAGTTTCCAAACGCAACCTAACCTAAGATCAATTGTGATTTTACTTGACCCCCAGAGTCCTTGCATTTCTTTGATACCGAACAGGGTACAGAGTAGCTCCTCAAGCAAGCTTGTAAAGAACAGATTTTAGGCTTTTTCCTTTCAAGATCTTCAAAAATCATTTAACAAATTTCTCCCATCCAGTTTCAAGCCTGCTAATCAGACGCATCTCATAGCCTCCTTCCATAATCTTTTTGCGAATGCACATTTAAAATACAGATGATTCCTGCTTTCCAGACTTCTTCGATAAGCACTTGCTGTATAACCATTGTACCCCCATTGGAGTAATCTATCTTTTGTAGTCAATGCATCATCAAACATGCTGTCTAGGAAGTGCAGTATTTCCAAATGATCTTCCACCATTTTTCCTCAGGAAGTTGGAATCTGATAGCATATCCAGTGTCTGTACTAGAATAATCACCTGACTTGGAAGGGATCCAAATGGGCTTATCTTTTTCATCAATTTCAACTATAGGAAGCTTGCTTTGGATGGATACCAGAACTTCTAATCTTGCAGGCTTCCAGTGCCAGTCCTTACCTTGCAGAACACTCAAGACAATGGTCTCCAAACTATTTGCTACATCATAAACAGCCCTGTAACCTGTTCTCTCTATTTGTTAGCGTTTATTATGGGCACATCTTTTGGACTTTGCAAGTGTTTACTAGAATAACTCATCCTTATAAAAAGGAAAACAATATTCTTTTTATCCTTACATGTTCCATATTTGCCTGGAAATTTTAGAATTTTCTATTTTCGTCATTGAAAATTTAAGATGTTACTCATTTTACTATTTTTTTTTGTCAACATGTAACGATATATATACTTTAGGGATGAAAATAAAACCTAAACAATATTTCAGGGACGAAAAAGATATAGTTTAGGTTGTATTTTTATCCATAGAATATCATCTAGGTTTTATTTTTATCCCTGAAACTTAAACAAGAGTAAACGGAAGGGTAGAATGTGGAACATTTTTATATTATGTTTATTGAAAGGGCAGTGATACAAAACAAAACAAGCCCACAACAGAGGTTTCTTCTTCCTCCAAAACCACCAACAACTTAGGGAGAGGAGAAAGGGGGTGGGGGGGGGGGGGGGGGGGCAAGAAAGAATACAAAAAAGCCCATCTGCCCAACACATGGGCAGCTCTGTTACCCATGATCCAACCAAAAGAACAACTTACAAAATCTTTGGCTAACATTTTCAGGGACAGAAATAGAACTTTTAAAATTTAAGGACGAAAATACAGCTTGAGCTATTTAGGGATGAAAAAAACCAGGGGGGGCAAATCCTTATTGCTACTTTCAACAGGCTTCTTTCCTTTTTTTTTTCAGCCTATAAATTTTGGCCTCGCCATTTCAGAGGTGAGGTAAGATATTCTCCATATAGGCGGCGGACAGTTTTTCTGTTTATATTGTTTATAAATTATTTTTAGCCCAGAAGAAAAAAGAATAAATTTTTTGTTCATGTCATATTTTTTATTGGCGAATAATTTCTTGTACATATATTTGTCAAAATTAATATGTATTCACATAGTTCCCTCTGGACTTGTTTTTCTTAAGCACATAGTAACCTGGGATTGGTAGCAGAAGCAACGTTTTGCCATTTAACATATATCACATGCTTATCTCTTCCTGTTTTTTTCATCGTGATTGTGCACATAATTCACTATAAGTTTCGTTGGCAGCTTTTGTATAGTCTGAAGGTGGGCCTTGAGAAGAGCTCAAAACAGAGCAGCTACAACAGGCAGCATGGATGGGCAAGATTTTGCAGATCGTTCACAACTGAAGCCAGCTGTTGTTTTAACTGGAACAGCAAAGGAAGGTAGTGCTGCACCTCCTATTGGTCTTGTTGACATTGGTGTTAGTGATGGTGCCTACCTATTTCGAGTTGCACTTCCTGGTGTCCGAAAGGATCAATGTAAGTTTGCTCCATTTTCATTATTTATGCATGGCATTCGTGCTTTGTTTTTTTTTTTTGTTGCAATGGAAGTGAGCCAGGTGCACAAATGACACTCGTAGATTTAATCCCTCATCAATTTCTTTTTTCTTTTTTTTGTGGGGTGGGGTGGGGTGGTGAGGGTGGTTGTAAGTTCCTCAGCAGAAGCAAAATCAAAACTCACTGGTGTTTATTATAACTGCTGCATGGCATGAACTTGGGTTTCCTTTTAAAATAGTGAAAAGATAGAGGAGACCAACTGAATTATGTTTACTCTAGCAGGTAAGGTAAAATGTGAGATCCAACGTGACGGGAAGGTTCACATAGAAGGAGTGATAACAGGTGTAGGAGTTCCAAAAGACTCGTCAGCTGTATTCCAGATGAAAGTCCAGCAACTATGCCCACCTGGACCGTTTTCTATTTCCTTTAATCTGCCTGGACCTGTAGACCCCCGATTGTCTTCTCCAACTTTTCGGCCTGATGGCATCCTAGAAGTGGTAGTTATGAAACGCAGAACACCTCCAACAGATGGTGGGTTACCTCCTCAATGAGCTTTATACAAAGAGCTTTTTTCTAAGAATGCCAGAGGAAGATATATAATATTGTTTTTTGTGTGTGTACAATATCAAATATTGAAGAATTGCAAATGTAGACACCTAATTTTGTATTGATTAATTGTCCTTTAATCCTCAAATTCATTATGATGATTATTGAGAAATGTTGGCTGCAAATATTGCAAATTTTGGTAATAATGCATTCTCTAATCCAACATAATTGAAGTTTGGTTTTTAAGAAAGATGGCAAAAATGGAATTTGCTCTAAGAAAGCTTTTTTTTTTTTTTGGGGGGCGGGGGGTAGAATTTGGCCCATGTTTTCTTTTCTTTTCATCAGAAATTGTGGAATTTTGAGATGAAACTAATGTAGTTGTATAATTTTGAAGCAGACATAGGAGTATTTGTATGGATACTAAGCTGTGGTATTTTATACGTAAAATATGTGCTAAGCTGACATAAGTGTAGTTTCGTTTTTAAGGAAGATGCCAGAAATGAAATTTACTCTAAGAAGGCGATTTTTGTAGAAATTGACCTATGTGTTTTCTTTTCATCATGTACTCAGAAAGTGTGGAATTTATCTTTTCATCATCTTTCGTTTTTAAGAAAGATTCCACACTTTTTTTAAGTGGAATTTTGAGATGAAACTAATATATTATCATTTTGAAACATGCATACCAGGCTTTGTATGGGTACTAATTTGACCTGTTTTACAAATAAAATATGTGAAATATGAGCCTTTGAAAGTTATTTTGCACATTAAGAGTTTTTTGGTTTAACATACACTTTTTGATATTTTAAACCAATATTTTTAGGATTTAAATCTCTCCTCTTTTATTGTTGTAAGAATTGAATTCTAAAAAAAAAAAGATGCTTTGCACAAAAATGGACAGATGTTCAACCCATGAATTTTTTTTTTTGATAGTATTTAACTTTAGCACAAGCCCATATTTGTAGACTTTTCTACCCAAATTGAATTATATCACTTGATTCATTAAATTTTTTAAATATGTCACATAGCATTTAGAGTATACTCTAAATCGAGTATGCTTAGATTGAGTTGTCACATAAAATGTTGGAAGAACATTTCTCTAAATCGATTCCAATGAAAACTTTGTCATTTTGTAGCTACCCATCAAAAAATAGTTTTAAATTTTTTTTAGTTGTGCTATTTTTGGAAAATAATTAAAGCCATTATATAATATATTATTCTCAAATAATCTAAACCATCTATTTTATGATTTTTTGTGAGCAAGGAGAAACCTTAAAATTATTTGTTGAAAAATGTATGATTGTATTTAAAGGAAAGTGATATTTTAAAAAACTGTACATAAGCAAATAAGTGAAAAATACTATTAAAAAAAAAAAACTGGTGTCAAACAAGTGCATTGGGTGCATGGGTTAATGAACTAAGTTATTATGGTAATATAATGGTGGAATGCTTAAAATTTATAATTTAAATATCGTATCATATTAGAGAAAATTTTTGATTTAATTTAAGGATGAAATATCTTGGTACAAATTAGTGTCAACATCTTGTTTCAAAGTTAGTGCTTAATTTAACACATTACATGTATGTGTGTCTATATATATATATGTATATATTAAATTAGATTCATAAAATCTTATTCCGAAGAAATTTGTACATGCATGATATGGAGGCCCAGTCCATTGTACGAGCGTGATATAGAAACCCGGCCCATCCGTTTCAATATACCAAGAACCCTGACCCAATTATAGGTAGTAGGCCACACCGATCTAGAAATCTACTACATATCGGGGACATGAATGTTTGGCAATAGTAGTGCCTTGGGGGAAATTGTGCGCCGAGAACCAATTGGTAGCGGGTGCATTCAAGATAGTAAGTGGGTCCCATATGGTCAAGTATAGATCCCAGAAGGGCCTCACCCGCCTAAAAAGCTTCCCTATCATCATAATGATCCCACTAAGGGAAGTTTATAAATAGGGGCCGAAGGAGTGAGAAAGGGGGTTGGAAAAATTCAGGGTGATACACACGAAAGAAAATAGTGAGGAATAAGTTGAGAGGAGTAACTCACCATCAAATAGGGGACCCCTCGGGGGATACACAAAAATGGGTAGGAGGATACAAGCTGGACCATAAACTCTTTCGTTTGGGACGCTAGATTGGCCTCAGGAGGTCTTCCCATTGTAGGAATTTCATCACCCACTACATACAAGTATATTGGGGGCCTGACCTTAGTCCTAGCCAGTCACATTGGGTAACAAGGCCTGCATAATATTATTCTTCCATATTAAAAAAAAATGACAAAAATACGTATTGTGGGGAATGAATTGAGTACAAGAGGCCCATGGGCCCAAAGGCTGTAAGAATAAGAATAAGAAAAGGGAAGCAATAGGTCTAGCCTAAGAGAGTTGCAGAAGGAACAATCCAAGCACCGAGGGAGGGGAAAGCAAAGGGACCTTTAGGGGTAATAAGGTCTGGTCGACTAAAGGATCCCTCTTTCTTTAGGCATATGGCTGAGGAGAATCTTATTCTCGGCCCGTGATTCAGAATATTATCTAATTGAGGGACAATTAAGAAGTACTTGAAAACAAAGAAATACAGTTGACGAACTAGGGAAGGTCATGCCTAAAAACCCAACAACTTTCACATTTGCATTAAATGATTGTACTTATCATTTAGATTGCACTTATCATTCAGATTGCATTTTACACCAAATGACCCATCAAAATAGTGTCCTCCACCCACTTACATCCTCAAAAGAAGGGAGGATACCTCTACTGGGATAAGTATCATTTTTCTCATTCCCCCATCACACAAATGATTGGAGAGAGAAAATTCAACTAGTATAAGAGCATCCACATCAGTGGATGCATAGTCTTCTAAAATACAAAAATCCTTTCATTTTACACATTTTGGCAAAAAGAAAAACCCACATCAGTGGGTGCAAAATTGTGTATTTATACATAATTGTTATAGTAACCGTGCATATGTGCATGCTTATTGTAGCTTGTGTATTTGATATTTTATTTTATTTTTTCTCTCTCCTACCTCTGACTCTCATCTCAACTCTCTTTTTCTCATTTCATCACAGCTCTCTCTTTCTCTCATCTCAACTCTGCACTGCAAGGCCGATTAGCCTTTCCGATCCAACAATCCGATCAGCCTCTTCGATCATCTCAACTTGCTGTTGAACTCGTCGGAGGCATAGCACGCACATGAAAACGACCAGTTTACTCGGCGGACCATGATCTGGCGATCCAAGGCCTTGATGGTTCCAAATCCGGCAAGTTCTAGCCAGAGCTCCGCTACCTTCTTGCTGTTCGGATCTATGGCTTTTAGGTTTTGATCCATTTTTTATTATTTGTTTGATTAGTGGGTTTTGAGATTTCATATGGCTGGATTGGATGGGTTGATGATGGTGGTTGCTTGATGATGGTGGTTGATGATGATGGTTGTGTGGTTGTGTTGGGTCTGTGAGAAAGATGATAGTGTTAAAGAAATAAATATTTTATTTGAATAAATGTGTATAAGAGACAAATTGATGTGGGTTTTTTGTAAAAATGAGAGTGTAAAATAGAAAAAGTAGGTTTTAGATGTGTAAAATGAAAATTTTTTTGCATCAACTGATGCAGTTGCTCTAAATAGAAATATTAGAAAGAGAAAAAAGCCTAAAGTGTAAATCCTAATGAATCTTCATTAGCCAGGCCAAAGAGAGTATAAGGATCTTTGCACAATCTTATTAGTCTTTAATTTAATCTTTTGTGTGGTTCTTACATTGTGAATTCCCCCTCTTACAACTTAGAAATTAGTTGTAACAATCATTTTACTTTTCTTTCATATTTTGACTCATATACATATGATTTTGTTTTGGTTGAAACAATCTGAAAGCCATAAAGCATAGCAGGGTCAAAAAAACCTAATATTCTAACTGATATGTTTTAAGTGGTCAAATGTATTGAATTATTGACTGATGGTAAATCTTTTGGCCGGTTTGGTAAGCAAAAATATTTGATGCTCAAAAACCTCGATTTGAGTCTTTTCTTGTAGTTGAAAGCCACAGATGTTAGCTTGATCACGTTGACAACGGCTTTTGCTCTCGATATTGATGAAAAGTTACATTTCGTATAGCAGGATATCAGTGAAAGTTTTTGTAGTCCCACACCGAAGAAGGGGAGAAGCGGGGAGCAAAGGTGGAGATATAAAACAAGAACTGTGACTCTAAACAACTCATACCTTTCTCAGCCTTTTGGCTAAGATCAAGTGTAGTATCTGTTCTTATCAGTTTAATATATGATATGTGGCCCACCGGGTAACACGATATTAAATTTATTTCTTGAGGGGGAAGGCCCACCACAGTAGCTTGCTATTGAGGTCCTCAAGCGTCGCCCATGTGTTGCACTACTGCATGGGCCTGGCGCACCCCACCAAGTCTAACTCAAAGTTTGTTCTTTTCTTGGTGTTTTATGGAACATTTTAGGGGGAATCTAAAGTTGGGCAATGGAAAATAAGAACAAAAATCCTCATCACTACCAAATATAAATATATAATATATATTTGTGTCGAATACATCATTCATTATTAGTTATTTATGAATGACATGATGTATGGCTGGGTACCTGGGTACAATAATAGTATGACAAGACTAATAATGGTTGGGCCAGGACAAGACTAAAAGCGAAGTCAAACCTAAATTGATTTTAGAAACCTTAAATAATGTGTAAAAAAAATAAATATGAGGGAAAATTATCAAAAGATGTTGAGGTTTGACAAAGTGTTAGTGTACACTAACACGCTAGCATATGTTTAATGGAAAACTAGAAACCACAAATTACCCTCCATAGTAACGATTTGAAATTTGTAAGCAAATAATGGACTGTAAAACAAGTAATTAATAGTCAGTTGGCCAAAAGAAAGGCCATTCAACACTTGATATTGCATTCCTTATCATTTATCCATTTTCATACAAAAATGGTTCTAGCAGGGCTCACGATGGCGTAGTGATCCAATAGAAGGATTTGGAAATGGGTTTAATGGTAGTTTAGATTGTGTATTTCAGCTAAGATAAGGGTCACCAAATCTCCCACAAGCCAACCCGCTAGCCCACCAGGCTAATTTATGGCCCAATCCAATATTGTTGAGGGTCGTGCATAGCTCAGAAACCTAATGGGGCTGGCCATGATTTTTTTTTTTCCGCCCATGATCATCCACTGGGCGGGCATATTAGCCTAACCCGTAATAAAAAAAATTTAACAAAATAATTGGGGTGAGGGGGTTGAACCCGAGGTATGAGAGTAATAGTTTAAGATTACAAACCTAACCACTAGGACAACCTATTTGACTAAACCTGCTAAAAACAAAATAGACATTGCCTATGGGTTTGGATTTTCCCTTGTAGCCCAGTCTGGCTATTCATTGGTTAGAGACTCAATTGGTTTGGCCCACTAAGCCCATGGATCAAGTAAAAAGGGATGGGATGATCTGCCCAACCTATTGATGACCCTTTTTATCCTTGGTTTATTAGAGACAGTGGGAGTTTGGGTATAAATTTGTGCTTGAATGTTGAGAAAAATTCTACAACTATTTGTTTGTTTGTTTTTGTTTTTTGAGCCATGTAATCTTTGTTAGTAATTAGAGCATCTCCAACATGCTCCTTTTAGACAAAACTACTAAGACAAGGGTTTATTTGGTATATTATCAAAATTCATATATCAATTGGTGAGAAAAAAGTTAAGGGGATCCCAGTGAAAGTGTGCAGCAATATTAATGTTCAAGAGGGTATTACTGCAATGTACCTAATTTAAAATTTAGAGTTTATATTTAAGCCACCACAAATTATAGGAGAATTATATAATTTACCAAAGTATTTAATAAAAGATAACCATGTAGTACAATGTTTTATGTGTATTATATAGATAACCAAAGTATTGTGTAGGTGTATATATTTTTGTGCGAACATATATGTTTTATGTGTATTATATATATATATTTATACTTAAGTATTATCCATTCTAAACTTAGATTCCTTCAATTTCAATTCATTACTTCACTTGGGGTCACATATAATATGGTCTTTCTTTTTTTTGTTTGATAAATACGATATAATTTTAACTTATGGAGTTCGTTTCATGATAATTGATTTTTATTATCAAACTAAGATATCAATAAGTTTTAAGTGTAGATGATATTCAAACTTCAAATTTCTTATTTGACAATAATAAACTTTATCAATTGAACTAATTGGAATCTACTAATATAATAGTTTCCTAAATATACACACAAGTGTGGGTAGCCTAATCTCCCGGTCTTACCAACAATGGAGCTACATATAAATGACCCCTTATAAGTTAAAATTGTTTAAATATTATATTAAGATATATAATAAATTTATTTAATTATGTCTTGACATTAAAAAAAAAAAACGCGCACACAAAAAAGAGAGGATAATACAAAAATACACTGTAATTTCCACCAAAAGCTATAGCAAAAGGCAACAAGATTTAAAATTTTAGGCTAAACAAATTATGTCCCCCAAAATTGAATGTTGGCGTAAAAGATTCAAAAAGATAAAATAATCATCTAGGCCATTCCTATGGTCAGTGGTCTCTCCCAAAAGATAAATGCATAGAACCCATTTTAACTAATTTCTGGTGTTACTAGTATAAACTTATTAGTCGGCTTGGTTACCAAAAAAAAAAAAGCTTATTTGTCAACTTTTTCTATTTTTTCAATATTCAAATTACTTGATTTGTTTTAAAAAAATTGTAAGTTTGGCACTTCAACTCTTTGGATTTTTGGATCTAACGTTAACAGTCTGAAATTTTGGGATTTAGATGTTGTTCTAGTATTATCTAGATTACACCTAAATGATTCATTTGGTATTTTTTTGCTTTTTTTAATTTATTTAAATCTTTACATGGAAACATGTTAGTTAGAAAGATATGGAAGTTCTGAACTTTATTTTTACGTGGCAAAACATAACTAAGTTTTTTTTTTAGCTAAAAGAATGAATATATATATATATTTTTTGATAATCAGCTAAAAGAATATTGGGCATGTAATAAAACAATAAAAATGATCTTTATTTGATTTACAGATGATGAGAAAGCGAACTATAATATTTGACTTTTGCAATTATGAATATTGTTCAAATTAGGTTTCACAATATAATGAAAGAAGGTTTTTATATTTTTTAATGGGATAGTGCTGCAAAACCGGGTGACAAATTCTTTTCTTCCATAATTCTTGAAGTTTAGGACCCATCTATGGACTTAATCTTAATTTTAATTTTTTTAAAGAATCAAATACGATGAACCTTTATTTTTTTGCTAAACCAAATACGATGAACCTAATTAATCTGGATGACTTATACCCTTTTTTTTCTTCTCTTTTTTTTTTTGAGAATGTATGTTCACGACATTTTAAATATGCATATGGTTTTCGTTGGATGTTCAATTATTAACTATTAAGAGCTAAGTGGACATCATTATCAAAAAGATCTAATTGGAGTCATTGGACATCGAAAAAGAAGAAGCGCTAATTGAATGAATCTGGCAAGTGGCATAGGCTGCGTATATAGCTCAACCATTGTTCCTTTAACGCCATGGATATCAGGCTTGTGGTTGCGATGTCAAAGACAATCATTACGTTAAATTCGTAAATTACAATGTCATTTTGAGGTCCATTTTTTTACACAGAGGAGATAATATTAATTACACCCATTCAGGTACTAGTTGCATAAAATCAACATCCACTATCATTTCATTTGCCTATCTTTCAAAACGTCATTGAAAATGTTACTATTTTTGTAAAGAAGTTGAAAATTGTTTTAATTAACACACACAATTGAGAAAGTTTAGTCAACTTGGAGTTAAAAATTGGGCAGTTGAAGATAGCGTCAAGGTCGCAAGCTCCACATGACTTCAAAGAATAGGAAATTTCAGGCATGTGGCATCAGACGAATTGGTCCGTTAACTCAACTGCAGACATGGTTCTCTCTTGCTGTCAAATCTCATTGTTTCATGATCATCTAGGAAAATACCTCATTGACAATTCAACAAAGACGGCACTCATAAGGATCTCGTTGTCTTAGAAAAAAAGAAGATGCGCCTTCTGATCGACCTGAACAACATATACGGATCCCCTCAACCCCTTTTTTCATTACGAATGGAAAAATACTATAAATTAACCACCGTCGAATTTCCTCTTTCATAATTTAGATATGTAAAATACTACAAATTACCGTCCACTTTTCTCTTTCATCCTTTGGATACATAAAGAAATTTTTTTTAAAAGAAATGAAATGAATATTATCAGTATAAATTTATATGATTAGTGTAATAAATTTGTAAATTTACATAATAGTACACTTATTGATATGGGTTACTTTTAGGTAAAAATGTGTAAAATTTATGCATTTTTCTATTATACACTAATAGATGTGAGTACTCTTAGTCCCCTAAATTTTAAAGAGCTCATTTTTTATCTTTAAATTTTGTAAATAGTTTTAAAAAAAAAAATTTAAAGGCAAAAATAAGGATCAAAAAAGAATTTTTTTAGTTCAATAGTTTAGGAATGATTTAAAAAAAAATATATACAAGGACAGAAAGTAAAATATTTTCAATAGTTTAGAGATAAAAGTTAAATTTTTAAATAGTTTAGGTATGAATTTTTTTTTTAAAAAAAATTTAAGACGATAGAAAGTAAAATATTTTTAATAGTTTAGGAATGAAAGACGATTTTTCATAAGTTTAGGGGTGAAAAACAATTTTTTTTTTTTAGTTTAGGAATGAAAAAAAAAAATTAAATACAGTTTAGAAATCAAAATAGTATTTTACCAAAATTAAAATTAGGCATAAAGATCACATTGTCAACGAGAAGTAGGTTGGTATCAACATTGGTCAATTTTGAAATAGAAGTAGACAAATTAATAACAGTTATTACAAGCAGACAATCATAGTCAATAAAATGCACAGCCTGATCTCTAACTAAATTCACATTCATCCAAGGAGCTCATCCATAATAGTTAGCAAAAAACATTGAAATTTTTATCAGTGGCCCCGATCCTTCAACCAAACTTTTCCAACGTCTCTCCAATGTGGATCTTTTCTTTTGGGCCACACCCTAAGTAGGTTGCATAAAGGTTAACATGGATGACAGTTCCTTAGGTAACCTTGGACTGACAGAAGTGAAGATCTTTTGAGGGATTTCCATGGGAATAGGAATTGATTGTGGGGGTTTTGTGATGTAATCAAGTCAAATATGATGACCGGAGGGGAATCCCCAAGATGATCAAAACTCATTGCTTTATACCCATGTTCGCTTTTTAGGCAAATACTTTCGATTAGGCTTCTATTTTGAGTTTAATCAATTTTTCTATTTATGGTAATTAACATTTTTGTTATAATTTTAAATTTAAGAGTCATAATAAGGTTTTTTATATTCTAACTTTGTTTCAACAATGATATTTTCTAGAAAATGAGTTATTTTCTATAAAGTATTTTCTAGAAAAATATCTCATTTTCCAATGTTTGGTAGCAACTTTAAATGAGTTGAAAAACAACCTCTTAACTTTCTTTATTTAGCTGGTTGTGAGATAAAGTTGTTTTCCAAAAGAATTTAATGGAAAACAATCTCTAAAAATAAGCCATACTTTTTATGTTGACCAAAGATAGTTTTCCTTTTACTCATCTTTTTTTATGCTACCAAACACTAGAAAATAAGGAAAACTATCTTTACACAATATTTTCCATTGAAACAAACAGAGCGTAAGAGGTTTCTTAGAGTCCACAAGATTTGATTTCATAATTTTCTCAAAATTTTCTATTAAAGATTTTCTAGGGTTTTCTAATTGTCCAATGAGTTCTTTAGAGCTTGTTTGGATTACATTGATTTTATTTTGAGTGATATCACTCAGTTTTCATTATTGAGTTTCCAAAATGCGTGAGTCACACAAAAAATCTTGTGTTTGGCTTGGTTTTGAGTACTTGTTCCATCACTCAAAACTAAAAAAATTTGAGTTTGAGTGATGGAATTTGGAAACAACATTTGAGTGTTTTCAAAAACTGAGACTGATTTTCAGTGGGTGGGGTCCACAGTTTTGGCAAAAAGTTGAGTTATTAGAATGTGATATGTAACTAAGTTTTTAAACCAAACAAGTGTTTTGCATTTTTTGAGTGAAGGTGAGGTTTGAGTTAAGAGTTATCAGTTTTGGATTTGAGTTAAGAGTTTTGAAAACTGAGTTATGAAAATTGAGTTATTTCTAAACCAAACGAGCCCTTAGTATTTATATTGTGTTTTTAGGCTACTTGAATTCTCAAAATTTAATTAATGATGTTAAATATTAGTATTGATACATCATGTTGAATATACTAGTATGGATGCGGAAGCAAAAACATAAAGTATACCTAACGGCCTACATCCACGGAGGAAACCCTAAAGGGCTACATCAATAATATATTAGAGTGTAGTACAAATCCTTTGTTACAATGAACCATAACATGTGTATATATAGTAGACTAAACCCTAAACTAATAGACTTCTAGTACAAGTAGGAAACTTGGCTTGCACACAAAGTAGAATTAGGCTTGGACTTATGCTAGTGAGCTGATATATCTCTAACAAATGAAATTTCAAAGAGATTTCTGTTTTTCTTTTTGGTGGATTCTAAGAATTCTTCTTATTAATTTAATAGTTATATATTTTCTTGAAATATATGTAAATATTTCTTGTGACTTTTTGTCTGTCATTTCATCATTCGGTTAGGGAATACAAAATTATTGCTAGTTTAATGGTAGGGTTATGAGCTGCTCGTCAAGGGCTAATATTGGGTAATTCTATATTTCAAACGTCATTTTTATTAGTAATTCTATATTTCAAACGTCATTTTTATTAGTAGATTCTTCCGTTGGAGGGTTATCGATAAACCCTCGGAGGTTTTTTTTTTTGTTAGGATTTTTTTTTATAACCATATTGACGTGTATTTTATATTTTTATACTTTATTTACATTCCATATTGGTTGCGTATTGATGCTAATCACATATCCATCCAAATCATAATTGGTTAAATAATCAAATCAGACTAATTTGATTAAAAGTAATCAACACCGGTCTAAAACGGTAAAACCCCTCTCTCTCTCTGTTTAAAATATCAATTTTTTTTGAAGTGAGTAAACTAACACCATATAAATATTCTTGATTTAATATTCTCTTTTGAACTTCCTAATTTTTTTTTTGAAAAGTTGAACTTCCTAATTTTATATTCTTTTATTATTGATAGTTTCTTAACATTATGATCAATTAGATAGATTCTTTCATATAAGATTACACAAAACTTAATACGAAAATTGTTATAGAATAAAAAATGTGAATAAAAATGAGACATTTGTATTGTCTTTTAAAATCTTATAATTTTTTTCTTATTTATTTATGAGACTAATTTTGCTTCTTTAAAAATTTGAATCTTTTCAACATTAGAATTTAATAGATCTAATACAAATTTTTGGAGGAACAAGAAAAAGAGTAATTATTTTTCTTAAGAGAAAGATTCATTTTTTCAAAATTTTGGACACATCTGGACTGTATAATTAATATAGTCTTCAACTCCACATAATTAATATAGCTTTCTATTTAGGGTAAAATAAAAGAAAGACCTGAGTCACTGAGTCAATGCAGGGAAGTCTCCAGTCTCCTGCTACCCCCAAAAAAACAATGGCTGTATTATGACATTAACTATTAACTTGTGCCCAAAGACCACGTCGCTGACTTAACTGTAGCATTGTCTCTACTGCTACTGCCAAAAAGAGAAGGCTCCACCGTACAAAACGACTGCATATTCTAAAATGATGGTTTTGTCAAATTTAAATAGGTGAGGTGAATTGGTGATGTTATAATATGTTACGTTCCCTTGAGGTTACGTTATTGCAATGTGCCTATCGCCAACATGTTCCTATACATCTTGTTTTTGGCTGCGGCGTCTTCAAGAATTTTCACATATAAAAATATGAAATTTTACAATTTATATTTCTACGAATTTTTATATTTCGAATTTTTTACATGGTAATTTATTATCAGTATATAGCTATACTCATCCATACATGATAATTTTTATATGGCTGTACTCATCCATACATGAAATTCAGTAGCTTTACCTTTTTTTAATCACTAACTTTATAACAAAATAAACATGATAACAATAGTATACACATACATATAACAAACTCTTTGTATTTCTTAGGTATTAAATCATATAAAGTTATACATGTACACATTCACAACAACAACAACAACAACAACAACAACAAGAACACATACAATCAATATATGACACACACATTCACACATATATAATATAATTTTATAATAAAGAGTGAGAAAAAATATTCACAGTTCATAGATACTCACTCTATACTCTTAAAGTTAGAAATACCAAGATAGTTTTTTATTTTTTATTTTATTTTGAGTAAATAGTAATATTTATTAGAATACATACAAAAATAGCAATATTAGTATTTTAAATCGGGTTTATAATACATTACATAATCAGAGTACAATTACAAAAATACCTAACATTTGTAGTTGTAGATAGAAAAGAGAGATGAGATTTATAAAAATAAGACAATAGATTAGATTAGAGAGAGATATGTGATCTTAGTTGTTGTTTGGTTTTAGGATGGGTTAATTTGTGTTGTTGTTTGGTTTTGTGCTAGGCTGATATGTGATAATAGCATGCAAAAATATTTTAAAGGTAAATATTATATATATATATATATATATATATATATATATATATATATATATATATATATATATATATTAAGGGGATTCATTTGAACCACTAGAGCAACATGCATAGCCTTCCTTGCTTGTTGAGTAGATAAAGTCTATAAACACACAAAATTTGATAAATTTTTTTACAACTGATTTAGCATATTGTCAATGATAAATAAGAAAATAATATTAGCGGTAAGCTTAGATGAGAACTAACAAAAACTTATTGATTTAATTGTTATGACTAATATTGTGAAATCTTTTATATATGTCACATTTGTTTGTGTGAGTATTAACGTGGCAATCATCATATTACGTGTAAAGCAATTGCATCAAACGTGAATACATGATATTTATGAATTGACCAAGCTTAATATATAAGATGTACCCAAATAGTTTTATCATTCGTTTTGATTTTGATGGATATCGGTTTAAAAGAGTTAACCCTCAATTGTACGATTATTTAATAGTCACTAATCACTGTCATCACCTTTTATGCATTAATCACACATTGTGAAAAGTTTTATGCAGAGAGGGTTACTTAACATTCAAGACTTTCTAGTGTGAATGGAGGAAACCCCATCACAAGTTTTTCATGTACTTTAGGCTGATTTAGCCGGTTTATTTCAATGAATTTATAGATTTTCCCCTCAAAAAAAGAAAAAAGAAAAAAAGAAAAACAGAGAGGGTTACTTAAATTCAAACAAACCTGATTCTCAAAAAAAGAAAAAAAAAAGTACAAACAAACCTTTGATAATTCCTTTCATATTTCATATTATAACTTCTGATATATATATATATATATATATATATATATATATATATATATATATATATATTAATAGACAAAACTCAAAAAATGTTTAATTAGAATTTGAAATTAGTATTCAATTTTGTGTCATGTGTTTAAATTTATGTAGAGACCACATTGTAATTATCCACTTAAGTTTGTGCCATATGTCTACTTAAGTTTTTAAATATTTGTACCAAGTGAGTTAATGAATGCAAAATACTAAGAATCTATTATTAATGAACTATAAAATATAAAATAAACAAAAATTAATCACATGTATTTAATAAAAATCACTACACAACAAAGATTACCACGCATTCTATCTTATTAAAAATTAGAGAAAAAAATGATCATAAGTAATATTAAATTTGAGTAAAAATTTTCATATGTGGCTAATTACGTTTACTTTTTTTAAAAAAAATTTGACTAATTATTTATATTTTTATGATAAAAATTGTGTTTAATTTAAAATATATTCATAAGTATACATGAGTTACATGCTATTTTTTTTAATATGCAAATTCTTGTATATACATTAAAAGGAAAGTATGCAAAATGGCATACAATTGATAAGAATATTCATTGTGTTTATATAAGAATATTTATTTAAACTAATCAAATTACAAATGACTATTTTCAATATATATAATCATAAGCTTATATAATCTATGGGAGAGTCGAGGGCCGAGGAGCCCAATCCAAGGACGAATTTGTCCAATCCAAGTGAAGAAAGATAGGCAAACTCAAAGGGTTGCGCCTACTAGAGGAGAGCAAGAGAGCCAAAGGATGATTGACACCTCTTTGAAGCTCAAGGATAAGGGAAATGATAGCAACGGGAGGAAACGAGACCTACAAGGGAGGTAGGAGGAAGCAACCTGAAGAAGACACCTTCCACCTCCGCATTTGATACTTTGCACCAACCTAACTAGTTGCATTAATGAGGAAATGACCCATAAATAGCAACATTACAGCTAACAACTCTCTCTACCACCTTCGAAAGGGTCCTGAAGGGACAAGTCTCTTAAGGAATCACCTAACTAGTACATGTGGAGGGCTGGGATGCTAAGGAAGGGACTATAAAAGAAAGGAAACCCCCCAAAAAAAAGGGATAAATAGTTTCCAAGAAAAAAGAAACAAGTGAGAAAATTAAGGATTACCTTCTAAAGGGACATGAGCTTAACTTATTAATAAGAGATTTATCCTTGGACTCGCCCGAGGAGAGTATTATTTGCAATTGTTGTTCTAAATACACTATTTTAAGTGGGCTTGAGCTTTTATTTTTAGTGCCCCTACATAATCCACACACACACACACACGCACATATATATATTAATTGGCAAAACTCAAATAAAGTTCAATTAAATTTGAAATTAGAGTCCAATTTTGCTCCATGTGTCGAAATTTATGTGACAACCACATTATAATTATTTACTTAAGTTTGTGCTATGTGTCTATTTAAGTTTTTTAATATTTGTGTCAAGTGAGTTAATGCGTGCAAAATATTAAGAATCTACTATTAATGAACTATATATAAAAAAATTTAATCACATATATTTAATAAAAATCACCACACAACCAAGTTTACCATACATTCTATCTTATTAAAAATTAGAAAAAAAAATGATCATAAGTAGTATTAAATTTAGATAAGAATTTTAATATGCGACTAATTACATTTACTTTTTTATAAAAAAGACTAATTATTTATATTTTTATGATAAAAGTTGTGTTTAATTTTAAATATATTCATATGTATACGTGTGTTACATGTTATTTTTTTTTTATACGCAAATCCTTCTATATACATTACATGGAAAGTATGCAAAATGGCGTACAATTGATAAGACTATTTATTTAAGGATATTTATTGTGCTTATATAAGAATAATTATTTAAACTAGTCAAATTACAAATGACTCTTTTCAATATATATAATCATAAGTTAATAAAATCCAAACACACACACACACACACACACATATATATATATATATATATATATTAATAGGCAAAACTTAGAGAAAGTTCAAATAGATTTGAAATTAAAATCCAAATTTGTGCCATGTATCGAAATTTATGTAGGGACCACATCATAACTATCTACTTAAGTTTGTGTCATGTGTCTATTTAAATTTTTAAATATTTGTACCAAGTGAGCTAATGAGTTCAAAATATTAAGAATCTACTATTAATGAATTATAAAATAAAAAAATAAAAAATCACATATATTTAATAAAAATCACCACACAACAAAGATTACCATACATTCTATCTTATTAAAAATTAGAAAAAAATATGATCATAGGTAGTATTAAATTTGGGTAAGAATTTTAATATGTGACTAATCACGTTTACTTTAAAAAAAAAAATTATTTGACTAATTATTTATATTTTTATGATAAAAATTGTTTAATTTCGAATATATCCATACATATACATGTGTTACATGCTATTTTTCTTAATATGCAAATTCTTGTATATACATTACATGGAAAGTATGCAAAATGACATACAATTGATAAGAATATTTATTTAAGAATGTTTATTGTGTTTATATAATTATATTTATTTAAACTAATCAAATTAAAAAAAACTCTTTTCAATATATACAATCACTAGTGTTTTATTAGTCTTGAGAACCCAACCTTGTTCTATTATTTAGAATGCGTATCTCTAATATTAATTAATATGTTAAACCATTTTTTTTTTTGAAAAATCTTTTATAATATATGAATGATATCAATGTTGCATAATCTAACCGGATATAAATATATACACCCACAATAACAAATATAATAATATATACAATTTGCATATTACCATAGCTTTTTTACTTATAAAATAATATTTCTTATAGATAATCTTACCTTGCAATTAATATTTTTCTTCTACCAATTATATTTGTGGGTGGAAGCACCCTCGCCCAAGCATGCCCGAGGAGTAATTGGACTCAATTTACCGTCAAAACTAGGCCCAACCTAGCTAAGATGATGTGCTCATACTAGCTCGACAACTCGAGGAGTATTTTTTCACCCGTGGAGGCCCCATAAAGTGCACCTCATGGGAACGAGGAGGAAGAGAGATAGATAACCATAGAAAGGCATGGTGACAAGTGCAGGCAGAGGAAACTTCCAAGTAAAGCAACCATCACCTCTACATTAAATACACCACAACAACCCAGCTTGCCGCATTAATGATCGAATGACCCCCTGAGCAGTATCAAGCATAACTTGTACCCTAGTCTACCATCACCAGCCATGTAAGGATGGGACAGGTATCAAGGAGAAGATTATTAGCAGCCCTCCAAGTGGAAGGCTGAGATGTAAATCGAAGGGCTATAAAAGGGGGAAGATCCTACATGAACAAGGATTAGAGAAAAAAAAGCAAGAAAGAGGTTTAGGATAGAAATTATAGCTCAAAGTTGTATAAAAAAGATCCTCGGCTTGGTCGAGGAGGAAGATAGATAAGAACTTTGTTTTCATTTAGTTCTCATTATTGTTAACCAAGTCCTGGACTCAAATTTTCTCTTTAATCACCAAGTTGGTAATCCTAGGAACCAAAGTGTTGACCTGCACATCCATCTTTAAGAAATTAATTGTATTAGGATCAAAATCCAACCCAAGCTTGCTACCGAAGGGCCCATCTCGGCTTTTTGCTCCCTACAATATTTATTAGGAGATCAATGGTAATGCTAACAATTAGACATGGTAAAATGGGCTGAAATTTGCTGACCTAACTTGAACTCTCCCGTTTTGGCCCAATCCGAACTCCATTTTTTTGCATGAATTAAATATGGGCCAACCCATGGCCCAATCGTTTTTATTTTGTGGGCCAACCCGACCTAACCCGTGGCCCACCCGTTTTTTTTTTACCTAAAAAATATTTAAAAACTACATGGCAGGGTGTGCTAGACTACTCCTAGGTGCATAACATTATCATAAAAGGCATAATGAACTTGTGTGTTGTGCCCCTATTTATTAACAAAAAAAAGAGTCAAATGAAAGGGAAAAAAATACAGAAGAAAAGCTAACTCCTAAAGCATCTACTGTTTAGTGTCTACACAAACTACACTACTAAGTAAGCAACACTAACTACTAACTAGTACGCTCTATTTCTAGTTGTAACATTTATTAACTAAGACTACTAAATGCTAAGTAAGTTCTACTTCAAAGACTACTAACTATTACTAACAACATGTCCAATTTTGTCTAGCTAATATAGTAATATCTATCTAAATAGCACAAACCCGGCCACAAAGTGACAAAACAGTAAAAAAAAAAAAAAAATTAAAAGAATTCAATAGTGACCGATCAAAAGTCAAAACAAAAAAAATCTCAATTGGACTTATATTTAGAAGAGCTTAGACTTAGCAAAAGGCAAAATCCAAAGTTGTAAGTTCTCTCTTGGTGGAAAGAACATTATAATCAGTTTCCGAAAGCTCTCTTTAATGGCACGAGATCCCATGAGCATTCCAGTAACTATTGTTGCATTTGAATCAAGTTCATTGGAAAAAAATTTCTTACTTCATATTGATAACATCTTTTGCCTGAGAATGTGAAGGTACATTGTGCACTAAAAATTTGGCATTTATATATTTTTTAATGTGAAAAATATGGGCAAACTTGACCCGACTTGACCTAACCATTTGCCATGTATAGGGTCAACACGACCCGAAACCTATATATATATATATATATATATATATATATATATATATATATATATTTTTTTTTTCTTCTAAAAGATATTTAGACTACATGCGAAGGTGCTAGGTGCATAGAGATAAAGACACAAAGCACTGCACTAACACTATAGCCATTTAGTAGCCACGTCTACACTACTAAACGTCTAACACTAATTTAAATGCTCCCTTTGTCCCAGTTTGTTTGTTCTCTATTTCATTTTGGGATGTTTTAAAATATTGTCCTGTTTCTAAAAATAAAAGTTATTAATTCACTAATGTTACTATTATACCCCTACTTTATTTTCAAAAATATTTGAAAAGAAAACTAACAAATATTTAAATAAATCAATTTAATTGGGGCACCGTCTTAGTTGCCTCATTAAGAATAATTATGTTTTTTTTAAAAAGTTGATAAATTTATTTAAGGGTAATTTTGGAAACTTATATATTTTTTTAAGGCAAATAAGATAATAAATGATGTTTTTTTAAAAAGTTTGACGTTTCAAACAGGGCAAACAAATTGGAACGGAGGGAGTGCTAAGTAGTAGAGGAAAGAAATACTATTCAAACCTGCATGCAACCCGGTTGGCCTGTCCCATTTAATATGGCTCGTTTTTTAACCCAGCTTGTTTGACTTGCAACCCGATCAACCTGACTCAAATCCGACTTGACTTGACCATTTGCCATGGCTGTTAATAGTTAAGATACTTCTTTCATGTTTTTATTTTTATTATAAACTTTTTTTTTTTTTGGTGTTAAAATGTAAGGAAATGTAAACCTACTCATCTTCTTTAACATACTCGTACAATGTTTGGAAGTTTATAAAATACGAAATGGAATGAAAAGGGATGCGATTTTATATTCTCTAAGGGTTTATAAAAGAAGGAAAATTGAAAAAAATTTCTTGTTTATTAAATATGCATGAAATTATTATTAATAAATTATCGATTTGCCTCAATTACATGATCCGCAAGATTAGTTTTATATATATACCGCAATTCAACAATTCACAAAATAATAGAAAATAAGAAATATAAATAAACAAACATATGAGTTGGCGTAGAAATGGAGAACAAATGAACAATTTATTCAAAGGAAAAACTACTATGCCGTAATTTGCCCCAAGTAAGGCAAACAAACTAAAAAAAGAGTTTCTAAACTACTTGCAAAAAAGAGTTTTTGGCTTATTCTAAATCCACTAACTTAGAGCATTTACACCCAGCATGCCATATGTCATATGTTGATCCATTTTACTTAAAAGCACCAAAAAAAAAAAAAAAAAACCATTACCTAGTATTGTAATTGTAATTTTTTTTAATAATTGTGTTAAAGTAGCATTTTATCTACAATTGTGTAACAGTAGCATCTTATTTAGAATTTTTGGCTTACGTTGCATTACGTCACATAATTTCTTCCCCTTCTCAAATTGTACCTCATTTACATATCAGTTTTTTTTTGGTTGAGAATTAAGTTACCTCACATCTTTTATGTTTTAATGTGAACCACAAGTTGAGCGTGATCATGAAATAAAGCCATTTAAAATAAGAGATTCATTTGTTTAAAGTATGAAATTTGACACCGTGGGCACAAGCAAGGAAATCTGGAACAAAAATTAAAACTCCAAAGGTAAAAAGCATTTGTAATAGATTAAAGTTTGTAGATTCTTGGTGCGTTGATTCAGTTGGGAAATCTGGTGGTCTTGCTCTTTTTTGGAGAATGGGTGTGGAGTTAGAAGTGGTTTTCTCTGATAAGAATATGATAGTTGCTTTGGTGTATTCGGACCCCCCTGAAGCCCCTTGGCTTCTTTTTGCCATCTATGGTCCGTACCAGAGGTCTAAAAAGAAGAATTTTTGGGTTTTGCTTGACAGCATGGTGGCTGCCTTTTCAGGCCTCTGGGTTGTGATTGGGGATTTTAATTGCATAAAGCGGGCTAGGGAAAAATGTGGTGGAGAATAGTTGCAGAGTGCCCAAATAATTGCCTCAGCGATTTCATGATGAATTCGAGTGCCATTGATTTAGGATTCATTGGCCCTTCCTTCACATGGTCATATAGAAGAGAAGGTTTGGCCAACATAAGAGAAAGACTGGATCAGTGTTTATGTGATCAAGGTCGGCAGACCTTATTCCCCAAGGCAGGGGTTAGACATCTCTGTAACTCTAATTCGAACCATAATCCGATTATGCTGGATACCAATTTGGAAACTGAGAGGGGCTCTCGACCTTTCTGGTTTGAAGCAATGTGGACCAAAGAAGAAGAGAGCAAAATGGTGGTGGAAAATACCTGGCAAACTAGGGTGGAAGGTTCCCATGGTTTTAGGCTAGCAAAAAAACTATCAGTAACTAGTGGTGAGTTAGTGAGGTGGAACAAAAACTCCTTTGGGAATACAAAGGAAAAAATTAAAGACCTCTAAGACAAGCTATTGAAGATTCAACAAGCAGCGCCCACAAAAGAGAACTTGAACCTTGAAGCATCTTTAAATTTAGAGCTTGATGAATGGCTAGCCAGGGAAGAATTGCGATTACGGCAAACTTCTAGAGAGCTGTGGGTTAAGGAAGGAGATTGCAATTCTAGATTCTTCGACCTTTCAACCATCATTAGAAGGAGAATGAACTACATTTCGGAAATCAAGCTGGAAAACGAGTCTTGGATCAGAGATCGGGAGGATATTCATAGATATTTTTTGGATAATACCTTGTGTAACTGACCAAGATAATTTGAAGCTTTGTAGAGTCCCCTTTAGAGATGAGATTAAAAAGGTAGTGTTTGGAATGAAGGCTCTTAAAGCCTCGGGGCCAGATGGCTTCCTAGTGCTCTTCTATGAGCACTACTAGGATATAGTTGGTGATCAACTAGTGTTTGCTGTCCAGGGCTTTTTCTGCAATGGCTGGCTATTGAAGGAATTCAACAAGACCTTTATCTTCCCTATTCCCAAAAAGAAAGGTGCGCACAATTTTAACCATTTTCGCCTTATCAGTCTTTGAAATGTGTGCTATCAAAATTTATTGTAAATAGACTGAGACCTTTGCTAAATAATGATAGATCTAGCTTAAGTGGCCTTTGTGCTGAATAGGTGGATAAATGAGAATGTGGTACTAGCCCATGAGATTGTGCATACTTTCAAACATACGGGGAAGAAAAAAGGTTACCTTGGTATCAAATTAGATTTCCAAAAAGCTTACAATAAAATGGAATGGAGTTTCTTGATAGCAGTTCTTAAAGCCTTTGGGTTTAGCAGCAATTTTACCAAGCTCATCCACCAATGCTTATCGTCAGTAGAGTTTATCTTGTTGTTAAATGGAGCCCAATGTCCAAGCTTCTTCCATTCTTGGGGTCTTAGACAGGGCGATCCTTTATCGCCTTATCTCTTCATCCTTGGAGGTGAGGTGCTCTTGAGGCTCTTAAACAGGGAAGTATCTCAAAAAAGGCTTTCGGGAGTTAAAGTTTCAAGCACTGCCTTGCCCATCTCCAAGCTATGCAACACGGATGACATTATTTTGTTCTGTAAAGCTAAATCTACCAAGATTGCCATCCTTAAAGCTTGCTTGGAGAAATTTTGCTCTTGGTCGAGTCAGCTTATTAGCGTGGAGAATCAATACATTGCCTCAAAACTTGTTGTTTCCCTTCTAAAGGGGTAATTCCCAGTTCATTAGTTAGGTTAAGCATACTTGGGGAATCAATATGTTGCCTCAAAACTCCACCTATCTTGGGGTCCTCCTCTTTCTTTCCAAGAGCAGAATTAAAGGTTTCAAATTCATTAAAGAGAAGCTGGATAACAAGCTGTGTGGCTGGAAAAGCAAAAATTTATCTTGGTCAAGTAGAGCTACTCTCATCAAATCAATTGCTCAATCAATTTTGGTCTATGCCATGTCTGCCATTTTGCTCCCTAAAGGCTTGTGTGACCAACTTGATGCTTCAATTCGTAGATTTTGGTGGAATCCAAACTCAAAATCAAGTCCATATTGGACTCCGATGTCATGGTCGTCTTTATGTTGACCCAAAAGGAGGGAAGTTTGGGTTTTAGAAACTTCTGGGACTTCAACCAAGCTCTCATCTCTAAATTTGGCTGGTGGATTGTTTCAGGAAAGGATTGCCTCGGTGGATTGTTTCAGGAAAGGATTGCCTCTGTGTTTAGGTGTTGAAAGAAAAATACAAGGTTCAAAATAATTGGCTTTCCCTCTCCTTCTAGGGTAAAGCTTCGCCTTTTTGGAAAAGTTTAATGGGCATTAGACATCTTGTAGCTAAGGCAGCTTATTTTCAAGTTGGGAATGGTGCTTCAATTCGAATCTGGTTTGATCCTTGGATTCTCAACCTCCCAGGCTTTATTCCTTCCCCTAAAGAGGGCGCTAACTCAGATTTGGCCTTGGTGGTTTTGCAACTATTAATGCCAGAGCAAAGGAATTGGGACATGGCCAAATTAATTTTTTTTTTTTGAAGAACTAGTGGTTGAGCTATTTCTAAGCATTCCTATCCCTGTTTTCCAAAAGGAAGATTGTTGGGTTTGGATAGTTTCAAACTCCGGATTGTTCTCTGTTAGATCTGCTTATTGGCTCTCAAGAATGGTATCTCCTCCCTCCAATATTGATGCTGTTAGAGGTCAGATTTGGAAGAAAAAATACATGAATTTTTCAAGATGCTTCTTTGGAAAATTGCCGCTAACTTGCTGCCCTCTAAATAGATAATTAGCAGATTTAATGAGAGTATGGATTTATGCTGCCCTCTTTGCAGTTTGGCTGTAGAGACAACCTTGCATCTATTCACGGTATGTCTCTTTTCTAAATCATTATGGTTCCAAAGCTAGTGGGGGTTGAGAATGGATGTTTTAAACTTTGATTCCCCTTCGGAGTTTGTTAGGTTCCTTTTATCTCCGAATTTTGCGAATAATTTGTGCCTAGCCAAAGAAAGGACTTTTTGTTATTTGGTGCCATCCTCTGTGATGTTATTTGGAAGCAAAGAAACTGTTCCATGTTTGAGAACATGGACATAAATTTGGAAGGAGTTGCAGCCAGAATTTTTAGCCTTTTTGTTGAGCATAAAAGTGCTAGACCCCCCCCCCCCCCCTTGTTAGACCTTAAGTTTCTGTATCAGCCTTGGGTTGGAGTTCTCCACCGAGGCATGGCTTAAAAATAAATGTAGATGTTGCAGTTGATCCAAGATTCTCTTTCATTGCTGCGGTCACAAGAGATTGGAAAGGGAAAGTGGTATTTGTTGGTTCAAGGAAAGTGAACACCACCATCCTTCTTCAAGCTGAAGCGAAAGCAATGAGATGGGTGCTCTCTTTAGTTCTGGACTTGAGGTGTGATTCTGTCTCAGTGGAAACAGATTCTCAAGTTGTGGCCAATCTCATTTCGAACACAATAGTGCCTCCCCTTTGGAGAATCAAGGTTCTATGCTCTGATTTGAAGTCCTTTTTGTCTAGTTATAGTAATGTAGTTGTTAGTTGGGTGCCTAGGATCTATAATGAGGCTGCCCACATTTTAGCCAAGTGGTCTTTATTTTGCAAGTTTTATGGCTCTTTTGATGTTAGCTTTAGCCCGGACTGTTTCTCCTTTGTTGTGTTGAGAGAGTCCAGTGGTTTGGTGTAGTTTGTTTCTTTCCTAATAAAAATTTCTGATTATAAAAAAAAAGGAAAATACATATTTTACAATATTTTTATAATTAGATAATAAGATTCGATTATCTAAAACATAGGCTCATCACTATCATTGCTTTTTATTTATTTATAAAAAATTATGAAAAGTTTTATGGAGGGTTACTCTGAAGTTGCTAAACAACTTTAATAATGCCTTTCATATTTCATATTATAATTTCTAATGTTTTATAAGTTTTGACGACCCAACCTTATTCTAGTAATGAGATTACATATCTCTAATATTATTAATATGTTAATCCATAATTTTTTGAAAAATATATAGACCCGCATAACGAATATTATATAAAATTTACATAGTTACATAGTTTTATACTTATGATCAGATGATACTTTTTTTTTTTGAAGGTTATGATCAAATGATACTTGGTTATAGATAATACTAAAGTAGTTAATATTTTTCTTCAACCAATTATATTTATTAGGATACCAATGGTAATGTTAAATTATTGTACAGTTACGATACTTCTTTATATTTGTCCAAGTAGTCAAGGCCCAAGCCTAGACATAATTGGTGTGCAAGCCAAGACATTTACTTGTATTACAAATCCATTAACTATAGTTAATGTAGGGTTAAGCCTATTATAATTACTTATATTGGGTTCACTATAATATATGAATTATACTTCACTCATATATTAAATATGTAGTCCTTAAGAGTTTTGTTTGTGGACATAGATTGTTAGACAGAATACATATTTAAGGATTTCAGTCGAGTGAAAATACAAGATTAGTAATGAAATTGAGTGCTTAGACAGAAACTTTTGGCAAACATTCACAATATGTTTAGTTGAGCCAAAGTTTGGGGATAACAATGGGGCGTGGCAGGATTAGAAGATGGGGTCTTCACCCCATCCGCATGATTTTTTTCTTGCCTTGTCTTGCATGACGGGCAAACTACTTTGCCCCATTTTCGCCCCTTGTGACTCAGCAGGCCTTGCCCCATAAAACTATACTTCATGTTAATCCATCCAGCCCCACACATCTTACAATTTATAAAACTTTTTATTAATATAAATATATTTGAAATTATAATTAAATTAATCACATAGAATCAAACTAATTTTTAGCTTGAACCGGATAAATTGATGTTAATGTGATCTTGGCAACTGGTTTGAAGCTCTCGCAATATTTATTTGGGAGAATGAATGTTTAACTGATAAAGAGAAAAGAAGATAAGAAAAAAAATATAATAATTAAATGAAATATTAAAGATTAAAAATAATCTTGGGATGTGTATTTGAAAATATGGATATATAAATTAAAATAAAAAATGATTTTTAGTGGGAAAAAAGGCAAAAAAATGCAGAAGGATTGTACTAGTAGAAACTCTCAAAATAGAAGAGAACTCACTAAAAAAAAGGTGTTTCTGGGGAAAAAGTTATTACACGCATGCTCTTAGGCACACTTACACACTAACAAAATAACTAAAATTGTGAAGTTTAATAAACACTTGTTACAAATACAAGTCTCTCACAACCCACATGTATGAAATCCATTGATTGTGAAACATCTCGCTGCTTATATGATTATGGAAAATTCTTAGTTTAATTACATTGTACTAACAATATAAACTTATATTGTAAACAAACACTATATATATATATATATATATATATATAAGTCCTATGATAATTATTCCACCCAAAGATCTTTCTTTTCCAGATTGTTTTGAGCATTCGCATTGGGTATTAGAGCATCAACATTCATTTTTTTTCCAATTTTATCATATTTTACCATCTAAAAACCTACTTTATTATTTATATCATACCAATTTTCAACATACACAACATCCAAACTTTTATTCTCTTATTCTACTCTTTAAAATAATATATCTACCCAATAAATTAATATATCCCATTCTTTCCCATTAATCTCCTCTCTCTCATTTTTAACTCTCTTCCTGTGTCTCTCTTCCACTGAAACCACCACCACCTCCACCTCCACCTGCTTCACTACCCATCACCCACCACTGCCAAAACAAAACCCATAAATGACCAACAAAAACCCAACAAAATCTCCATGCCCACGATCCCATGATCAACAAAAACGCCGATCTCCATGACCAACAAAATCTCCATGACCAACAAAAATCCAGTAAAAACGCCAATCTCCACATCCCACGCCCAACGCCGATCACCACACCACACCAAACCCACTTCCACCGTCGACCCAATTGCCACAACAACTCCATCAATCTCTAAAGAAATCTACGAAATCGTGGCCCACTCAGCGAAAAAACCCAGCCACCACCACACAAAACCACCACGACATCGGCTAGCAACCACTACCCAATCACAGTACCCACCACCATGCCACCACCATTCCAACCACCAAAACCCACGCTGATCCGAACCCATGCAACCCACGGCAAACCCAAACAAAACCCACGACAAACCCACAACCCAACGCCGATCTCCACCACACCCAAACACCGATCTCTGCGCCAAACCCCAAACGCCGATCTCCACGCCACCACATTGATCTGCAACTAGAGAGGGAAGAGAAATAATGAGTGCGTGGTGGCTTGCCATGGCCGGTGACAGTGGGTCAGGCCATGGTGTGGTGGCAATGGGGTTGAGTTTGAAGAGAGGAGAGCAGAATGAGAGAGAGAAGGAAGAAAGAGAAAAGAAAAGAAATGATGAGGGAGAGAGGAGAGAGACAATTAAAAACTAATTTTTAAAAATACAATTGAGCTACAGTATCATCTTATTAATAAGATGCTACTGTAGCTCAATTGTAAATTTTTTTACAATTCTAATTGTTTACAAGTTTCATTGCTGGGTGTTTTGGGCTCTAAATGGAAAAAGAGCCTTACATTTGACATATCCCACTTTTGGTGCTGATGCTCTTATATATGCCATTTAGCATCAGTGCCTCAAAACTCCCCATTACCCGGTTTTGCAAATTCTTGCAATTGCAAACAAATTTGTAATTGCGCTACAGTGCTATCTTTATTTTTATAATGGCAGTGTAGCAACTTGTATACATTTATATATTATTTTTTTCCTTAGTGATAGTGGGTAGGTATATTTAATTATTTTTTTATGAAGAGGAAGAGAGAGAAAGAGTTGGTGAAATTAATATTTAAATGAATAGATGAAATAAATAAGAAATAGGACGTTGAGTATATTGTAAAATGATATAGTATAATTAATAAAATAGTTTTTAAGACGTCAAAATAAAATAGTTCAAATGTTCCAAACGTTTTGTTCGGCTTAGATATTGGCCTATAAGAAATCCATAGATATCATATAACGAGGTCCGTGTTCTGTATTCAAAACTGACATTTTGAAAGAACACCCCTCTCCGCCTTTGGGCGGAGGGCCGGCCGAAAAAAGAAAATAAAAGCAAAAAAGAAGAAGCCACATCCTATTGTACATCTATCAAAAGCCGAAACGCGTTTGGGGGAAAAAAATAAAAATAAATCAGAACCTGGTATTGTTGTATTTTAAGGACATAGTGACCAATAAGACCATAAAGATATTCATATGCCATCATAATCATAGTCATATACAATGTATTTATTTATTTTTTAATGGGGCTAACATTGTTAAGGTAGAAAATCCCACGAATCAAATTAAATAGGAAACCATAACCTTAAAGTTGTCTCAGGAAAACAAAACAAGAAAACTCACAGCAATGCAATTAGTGTTAGAAATTAATGACTGAGAATACAATTCCATCCCTCAAAAAGTCCAACCCTTTGAACAAATAGAAGCAAAGCAAATAGTACAAGAAACATGAGGCACCGTAATATATACAGTGGTACTCAGATATATTTTTTTTGGGAAAGGTACAGTGGTACTCAGATAATTCAATATAGAAATATTCTTGAAATTATGGGATCCGCATCTTCACTGGAATATAATAGACCCAAAGAGGTCAATAGTCCACCCTTCCATCACTGTCAACGAAACAACCTGATGCCATCGAGTTCAACTTGAATTAACCTATCCTACTTATTTCAAAGTTTTAATTTATATAAATATACCCGTATATATAACTAAAACCCTACCCTGTTAACAAAAGAGAAAAAAAAAGACAACCCCATTTTTTAATTTTATTTTTTCAGTCCAGAAATGGGTTTGAAGGTTCTTTCAGCGCTTGACACTGCAAAAACTCAGTTATATCATTTCAAAGCCATAATCGTAGCTGGGATGGGTCTTTTCACTGATGCATATGACCTATTTTGTATCCCTCCGATTTTAAGACTGATCGGAAGGGTGTACTATGAGCGAGCCAAGCCAAAGTATCAGAGCCCACCTGGGGTTATGTCAGCTACGGTGGCGATTGCTCTGTTGGGCACCGCGATTGGTCAACTGGTGTTCGGTAGACTCGGGGACCGAATAGGAAGGCGGCGCGTGTACGGCATAGCATTGATGATAATGGTGGTGAGCTCGCTGGGCTGTGGCTTTTCGATTTGCAAATCGAGAGAGTGCGTTCTGGTGAGCCTCTCGTTTTTCAGGTTCGTTTTGGGGGTTGGGATTGGTGGGGACTACCCTCTGTCGGCAACGATTATGTCGGAGTTCGCTAACAAGAGGACACGTGGTGCCTTCATAGCCGCTGTGTTTTCGATGCAAGGGTTTGGAATCTTGGCATCATCGACGGTCACGATGGTCGTGTGTGCCATATTCGACCATGTGTCGAAGTCAAACGATGGTACAGTTTCGGTTGATCACACGCCCAAAGGAGTTGATATTGCATGGAGATTGATACTGATGCTGGGTGCTGTACCAGCTGCATTGACATATTATTGGAGGATGATGATGCCTGAGACTGCCAGGTAACCACTAACCACACACATTTTCCTTAATTATCTTCTTATTTTTTTATTTATTTATATTTTTATATATGTTTTGGTTGACAATTCAATTCATAATTTCATATACATGTCTCCTCACACTGTACCTTTCAGGGTTTAAGTATTTGGTTTTAGAGTAATTAATACTAATATTCCTCTAAAAACAAACAATATAGTATATATCCCATAAAAAATAAAAACATCAGCAACTATATATGTTAAGTTATTTTTTTAAATAAATATATACAGTATTTTTTAATTTTCAGTTATAATTTTTATTTTCAAGTAAAATATATATGACCGGTGAATGAAGGAGCTATAGTATTTCATATATATATATTCATTCATTTACTCACCTAGCAAGAAAATTTATTTATTATATCATGTTATTATGATTTGAATTATTTTATTATTTATATTTATTGTATATGGTAATAAGATCAAATTGTTCCAATTATATAAAAACCCTAATAGATAAAAAAAAAAACAAAGATTATACTAAAATTACGAAAATGTTTCTTTTAGTATATATATGGTAAAATATGGAACTAAAATATTAATTTTGAAATTTTTATCGTCATATATAAGGACAAACCTTAACAAAATAAACAATTAAACTGTTGATAGGGGTATTGAAACTCAGTCAAGTTGAAGGATTTTTGCACAAGTATTGAATTTATTAAAAAAAAAACTAAATGAAAGAGAAATTTCATAATAATAATAATAATAATAATAATAATAATAATAATAAGAGAAGCTTACAAATAATTAACAGCAACTCTTATACATGTAAATTAATAAAATAGCTGAAGAAGGAGTAACATTAACCAAAGTCTTACACCAACCGCAATTCAACGAAATTATATATGTGACTAAACAAATTAACCCCACCAAAAACACAACCAAGAAAAAAAAACGGATGAAAAAATATCGATTTGGAGAAGAGATACTGACCCACACACTAATTTATAAATAAAAAATAAAAAAATTGGAGAAGAAAGGTTGACGAAACAAATATATTGGCGGGCTTAATTTGAACAATAAATTTTTTTGGACCAACCTACCAACCGCTCATTAATTTTCTACATGGAATTGGAAGAAAACAAAAAGGAAAACAGTCGATGCTATCAGATTGAATTGGAATTCTATGGCCCCTTTGAAATTTGAATCAAAAGTGCTCTTCCAATGTATGAGCTTTTCTTAATTAGTTAGTTACTTTTGACTAAGAACAGGACCCGAATGAATGGTCCAGACTCCGGTGTATGTTAATTAAATTTACTACTTTGTAACAGTTTAAAATTTTAATATAATCACTAATTTATCACTTCTCAAAACAGGAAAATCCATTTATATATAGAAAATATAATAAATAATTATCATAAATACAGTAAGTTTTTTTTGAAAAAGTGATATTTTTTAGTAACCAAAGTACGAGTTCTTGTTATCAAGAGCTTTATAACTCAATTAAATGACACTTTTTAGTATATTTATGACATTTAGAGTTCAAATTTTACTTTTTCTATCGCAACTATTGAATTTATTTAAAAAAAAAGAAAAAAGTATGAGTTCTTGTTGATCGGTGCTTTGATATAAACTATAATAATTCATTTGTACGTTTATGACAGATATACAGCTTTGGTAGAGCTAAATGTTCTTCAAGCAGCCAAGGACATGGAGAAAGTGTTAGATGTTTCAATAAGTCAGATTGCAGAAGATGACCCGCAGCCACTACATCAACCATCCTATCCCCTCTTCTCAAAGCAGTTCTTACGTCGCCATGGCCGTGATCTGTTCTCTTGTGCCGCCTCATGGTTTCTTCTTGACATTGTCTTTTACAGCAACAATCTCTTCCAATCTCAGATATATAAAAAGTACCTTGGTAACGAAAATAATATGAACGCCTATCAAGATGCTTTCAATGTAGCAAAACTTCAAGCAATCGTAGCAATCTGTTCCACAGTTCCAGGTTACTGGTTCACTGTCTATTTCATTGATCGCATTGGAAGAGTGAAAATTCAACAAATGGGTTTCTTATTCATGGCAATTGTTTATTTAGCAATTGGAATACCCTATTACTCGTATTGGGAGCATAACACAAATGCAGGTTTCATGGTCCTCTATGGGCTCACCTTTTTCTTCTCAAATTTTGGGCCCAACACTACCACTTTCATAGTGCCTGCGGAACTTTTTCCAGCTAGATTTAGATCTACATGTCATGGTATTTCTGGTGCTGCTGGCAAGGTAGGGGCAATTATTGGGTCTGTTGGATTTTTGTGGGCTTCACATAACAAGAAAGATCTAGAGGAAGGTTATCCCAAAGCAATTGGAATGAAAATCTCGTTGGTAATTTTGGGTGTAGTTTGTATTATGGGATTGTTGGTAACAACTTTTTTCACAAGAGAAACCATGGGGAGATCATTAGAAGAAAATGAGAATGAAAGTGAGAATGAGAATGAGAATTAGAATTGAAATTTTTAGTATACTGTATATACCCACTCATATTCATATCTCAACGAAGCTGGGGCTGCCTGGAGCTCTTTCTACGTGTGTACTTTTATATCAAAGGCATGATGAGTCTCTTTTATCTCCTCCGGCCTCACGCACAAACTAGGCTAGAGAAATTTGTGTAATTTAGATTTTGTGCTGAGGTATGGCAGAGAGCTTGTAATTGTATTTGAAATGACAAAGTTCTTGTATATAAAGCTGGAAACACGTCTGACAGAGAGTGAAATGTTTGCCGTGATAGCATCATTTGTCTGAAATTCCTAGTCTTAGCTAACACATTCCTTTTAGTTTGGTCATACAGAACTGGAATGTTTTAAAGAAGTTGTGCACAAATGCGTCTTTGACCTCATACATTCTAGAATCTGGATAGTACAAGCTATTAACATAAAGCAGTTTGTATATAAATACTTATGCCGATACTGTGATATATATCGGAGGAAGGCAGATACACGGTTAGATTCTAATAACACATGGAATTTAGAATTTCGAAATCTATATTCCACTTGAAAAATGGAAAATAAAAAACCGAGATATTACTTATAATAGGTTTCTCTATTTTCATTTTATAGCTTAGGGGCTAATTTGATGTCTCATGTCTCTAAAAAAACATTTTATTCTGAGTAAAAACATTTCTAAACAGATTCTAATAGATTATCATATAAAGACTTTGACTTAAAAAGTCCTAAAAATATCTGAAATGAAGAAGATAAATACATAATAACAAATTAGGAAAATGACAACAATAAAAAACAAGTCTTTCAATAATGTGTATGACATCCTAATTCATGATTCTGAGTCCAGGTTATGGTACTCATGCTAGTCATTTTCAGAATGACAACATGCCTGATAAGTGATAACTACACAATTCTTTTGATAGAATCTTTTTTATTTTTTAATCGATGACTTAAAACCTATTTTGTTTTGTTTTTGTTTTTTTTTTGGGTTGGTAAATAGGAATCATTTTATTAGAGAAACAGAAAGAGGACAGGAGGAACAGCCCATTACATCTTCAAGGGCCCAAGGTAGGACCGTAATGGGTCCCCAGATCTTACAAAAAGAAGCCCAACAGGCTAAATTGTGAGTCTAACCAATAATAGGATTTGGGATCCAAAGAAACAAGAAAAATAAGATCTGATGGCAGCAATTGTGGACTGGAATTCCCAACCTAGATTCGGGCTTGAATCATTAATGGAATCAATAATAATTTTGGAATCTCTTTCAAAGTGGACTGATTTGTAACCAAGAAGTGCTGGTCTCCAGTTGGCTAGGGACATGGGTTATCAAGATATAGTGCTGGAGGGTGATTCTTTGGTTCTCGTCCGAGCTATCTGTGGTCTTTCTTCGCCTCCCTCAACAATTGATTCGCTGGTTGAGGGGATGAAACTCCAAAGTGCAGATTTTTGTACGGTCTTTGTATCACATGTTAGGAGGCAAGGGAACAAACCTGCCCATATTTTAGCCAAGTATTTTTTCAGCATAAATGATTCTACTGTATGAATTGAGGAGGCTCCTTCTTGTATTGAACAAGCCCTCATCCAAGACTCTGTAATTGTTTCTAGTAGTTGAATAATATTGGCTGATTTCACATAAAAAAAAAGAAAAAAAAAAGAATTGCTGCTGAAGAGTGTGCAAGAAAGAATGCTTCTGCCTCGGCTTGGGCAGGGGAACTGCAAAGAATTCTGAGTTATGAACCAATAGGTTCTTTTGATATAATTGATAACTTATAACCTATTGAGTTTTGGACCAATAGGTCATCTATTATATGTTATTGATTTCTAATTTTCTATAAAATAATGGTTAGAATTAATTGCACCATTTAAATTTGGGGGCAATCACTGTTTTATCCCTTTCGTAAGATCCTTCCAGCCAAAATTGTAAAAGAAGTTTGTATGCTTGTGTGATTGTATCTAAATATCTAATACCACAAACAGGGCATTGGTTAGTGGGATGGGAGAGAAATTTGAATTTCCTAATTCAATCCCCTGTAGAAATACAAGAAAAAAAAAAAAAATCATTGAAGAATGGACTTTGAGCTTGTCAAATTTTTAGCATTCAATTTGTAGTGTTTTTGTAGAGAGAAATTAGGTTGCTATCATGCAACACCACTCTCTGCAAGGAGCACAAATAGCCTTATTAGCAATCACTCCCAACCTCTAAATCACTATTTTCACATCACTCCAAGCATCCCGATCACCCTGAAAAAATTCTAGGCACCATAGAATCATCACACTTTGAACACTTCCCGATTCAACTCTAAAAACTTCATCCATCAAGATCATTATCTCAATCTCATCATGATGATGAATTATTTAAGTCATTTTCAAGAGTCTTCCATCCACAACGTCCAAAGGCACCGGGTCACACATCACAAATCAACAACATACAACAAGAAGAAGCACAATTCCCTTTACTGTGCAAGTGAGAGATTTGGTCCAATTAGGAAGTAAGGGCAACGACTTATTCTATATTTTTAAGCATATAATCTGCAAGAGGATTTGAATATAGCTAAGGATTTGAATGACGATTTTGATTTTCTTTGTGTCATTTGGACGAGGAGAAGAGGAAACCAAAAAAGCATATGTATCTAATGTATTGAAGTTGTTGGAAAAATAGCATGGAGTGAATAAGAAATTGATTTTTCTATGTTCACTTCAAGATGCTATTAAAAGTAGTAAAAATCTTGAGTTCCACATAGGAAAGAAAATAGATAATATATGAGTTTATATGCTCATGAGTTGGACATTGGGTTGGACTTTTGGCATATGTGGACTGAGCCTACTTGTCCAAATAATAATATTTTATTATTTTAATTTTTGAGTCAGTTAGTCTGTCCACAGCAGTTATTACTGAAACAGAGTATTTGTTCAGTAACGTATAAATTTACATAGTCCCTCATTCATAAAAACTATTTTTCAGAAAAAACTCTCCAAGTGAGAATTTTTTGTGCATTTCATATTGTGTCAAAGAGAGAGTAAAAGACATTGAGTAGTTCGCAGAGTACGACCTTGTGTGCTTCGTTTTTATGCTATAGATCATTTTATCCTAGGAGGCAGACGTCCGTGAGTCTCAAAGCACCACAATGATTGTATGAGGGGCGAAATCTGCTTTAAGGAGATTGTGTCAAACACAAGACTTGATCTAAATTGTTCATCCTTCACGCATTTGGTCTGTGAGTTTTTAATTATTTGCAGATTTCTTTTTATATATATACATATTCAGTATTTGTTTATTACTATTATCTTGTACATCTATTTGTGTTATTGCTTATTCTTAGATTTGTGTATTGTTCCTTTTGCTTTATCACAAAAATAAATTGTTGATATAAACCCAACAGTCTTTAACGGTGAAAGGAATTTGTGTTTGTTGTAAAATACTAAATCGGTAACAGTAGATACATTGCGCGAAACTTAGAAAACTGGTTTTGTGTCTATCATGTACTTGGATCTTTTGATTATGTGGATTACGTGCTTGACTGAAATTGGTATAGTTTGTTGATCTTCCCTTCTTCCTTTACATAATAATTTAAAAGAGCCTTTTGTCTTAAATGAATCTTTGGTTGATTGGCTTTGGTGTTTGCAGTGTTTATTTTTGAAGGATAGTTGGTTTATATATATTATATTAAGATATTTGTATTCTTTAATCTTTGTTTGACTGAGCAATATATATTTGCAGGATTGTGTTTCTAAGAAACACTGAATGTAGAATTCTTCTCTCTTAAATATCTTTTGTATAATAATATAATATTCTATTTGATGTTAAGCTTGTTTGTCTTATTTGCTTGGCTGTGCTATGTTTAGAGTCTATAGTTTAGTGTATGTGTACTGTGTGGCTCTTTTCCTGCAATCCGGTATATTATATATTATATATGCTATGATCTTTCCTTTTCACATGGCTCTGAACCCCTTACTCCGTTGGCTGTGTATTGTCTAGTTTTCTAAGTGCTTGTCAGTTGTACATATCCATGTTCCTTTTGAATTTTGATTGTAGTTCTTTGGTACCTGTGTAAAACACTTTTACCATCAAGATTTTTTGTATATTCTGACATTGTACAGAATTTAGATGGTTTTTTATATTGTATATGATTTTTACTTTAAAGTGATTCTAGAATGCAGTGCCGTATGTTATACATTTTGGTTGTTGTATATTTTGATTATTGTGTAATATAAATTAATGCTTCAGTTGGATTTTGAGAATTCAATCTGATGGAGTTTCATTTTGACAGAAATGTCGAATGAAATTGCGTCTGTTGCTGCCCTTATTACTGTTCCTGTTAATCATAGAGAAAAACCAGAGAAATTCAATGGTACTGAGTTTAAGGGATGGCAACAAAAAATGTTGTTCTATTTCACAACCCTGAATTTGGCAAAAATCTTGTATGAGAATGCTCCAAAACTCAAGAAAAATGAGATAGATAGGCAAGTGGTTGCTGCTGTGGAAGCATGGAAACATGCTGACTTCCTGTGCAAAAACTATATTCTAAATGGATTGGACAACACATTGTATAGTGTGTATAGTTCAATCAAGACATCAAAAGAATTGTAGGATTCCTTGGATAAGAAATACAAGACAGAAGATGGTGGAACTAAAAAGTTCCTTGTGGGCAAATTTCTGGATTACAAAATGGTGGATTCCAAAACTGTGCTTAGTCAAGTGCAAGAGTTTTAGGTAATCTTACATGAAATACATGCTAAGGGTATGTCTGTAAGTGAATCATTTCAAGTGGCTACTATCATTGAGAAACTGCCTCCATTTTGGAAAGATTTCAAAATTACCTGAAGCATAAGCGCAAGGAAATGCGGCTAGAAGACTTGATCATAAAATTGAGAATTGAGGAAGACAATCGCTCTTCAGGAAAAGCCATAGGGAATCACTACATGGAATCTAAAGCAAACATTGTGAAGCATAATAAGAATAAGAGGTAGTACTCTGGTGAAAGCTCAAGTCACGGAACTAGTAGGGGTGACTTTACAAAGTTCAACGGAAAATGCTATGTGTGTGGCAAGATGGGGCATCGTGCTAAGGATTGCCATAAGCGTAAAGATCAAGGGACCAAGAAAGGCTTTCAAGCCAACATTACTAAAGTGGAAGATCTTTCTAAAGATGTGGATGATGTAAGTGTACAATTTGTACCCAGACCCAAACGAGTGATGGGCTCAGGCCCAAAGAGCCTTATACAATAAAATTTGTAGAGTATGGGTTTGAAACCTAGGTTAGGGATATTGGAAAGTTAATAAACAGGCTAGAATGCCATAATCTATGCAAGTAATAGATGAATATGACAAAAAACTCTCCTTGGACGTAAGCCGATGACAACTTATATAGCCTTTCTTTCTCTAAGCAAAAGATTACAATTATTAGTTTTCAGCCTCCCGAAAAAGTCCCCTTCTTCTTTCCTCTCTTGTCTTCTTATACCCTTCTTCTTCTTGCCTGTTTCATCCATGTATAGCACAGATCTTCTTCCTAGATACTTGTCCCATCCACCATCTTCTTAAAGTCTTCAAATAATAGCTGAAAGGCTGAATACTACAGTTCAGAGGTCATTTCTCCATTAATGCGGCCAATGAGGTAAATGCAGGGCCTTTAATGCGGTGGTAGCAGCTTTTTCCTCAGATATTTCTCACACGTTCCTGCTTCTAACGGGTGCTTGGATCACGCCTTTACCCAACAGATCTTCCATAATTTTGTCTCTAAACCCTTTAGCAAGTCCCCTAGCCTTTACTGGGCCTGTCCGAGGAGATACTCCTCCTCGGACAACTCCTCGGTCCCTTGTAGCGCGGACTGACCTGTGGGCCTTGAAGACTCTGACCGAACAGACTTATACCAACAAACCAGGCCCAAGGCCCGAACGTACATTTAAGCATTTTTACCCCCCACAAATGATATAGACCTTTCTGCAGTGACTTCTGAAGTGAAATTGGTAGGAGGAGATACCAAGGAATGGTGGATGGACACTAGTTCTACTCGCCATGTATGTATAAATTAGAATTTATTTTCTTCATACTATCTTGTGGACAATGGAGAAGAAATATTCATGGGGAATTCCTCAACCTCTAAGGTTGTAGGAAAAGGAAAGGTAATATTGAAGATGACTTCAGGTAAGAAATTTACTTTAAATGATGTGCTGCATGTGCCAGATATTCGTAAGAATCTTGTTTCTTGCTCACTTTTGAGTAAGAATGATTTTAAATTGGTCATTGAATCTGATAAGTTTGTACTAACAAAGAATGGCATGTACGTGGGAAAGGGTTATATGAGCACTAGGCTGTTCAAAATTAATATAGAGTGAATCTGGATTATTGCAAGTGTGGATTTAGTTTATAATAATTTAAGTGTAATATTGTAGTTGTGTAATATATAGATGACTTATATTATTATATATATATATATATATATATATATATATATATATATTCAACCAGCTTGTAGTTAGTAGTTTACGTACCATGTATTGTAAAGTCGACTTATATATGTGTTGATATAAATATCTAGACTACTTTATTACCTTTTGGCTTCTCTATATTTGTGTATAAGACTCTTTCAACTTTCTTCTTGTCTGCTTTTTAGAGAAAGTAGCTTGACATATTACATAGGAAAAGGAGTTCACATGGCCTAGACATTGACCGGATAGACTTGTAAGATTTTTAATATGCTTAAGCCACGTGAAATTATTCAGTGTCAAAGTGAGGCATTAAAGGGAAAACAGTCCCACGTGTGAAAGATGTTGGATATATTAAAAGGAAGTGTTCCTTTGCTAATATTATACTCTCTAACCTCAAAGAAATTGTGTAAGACACTATGGATTATGGAAAGATCAAATAACCTTTTTAAAATTATTTAAATGTGGGGGTGTCTTCTTAAAAAGAAGGTGGCTTATTTAAAGAAATTTTGATTGAGAAACAAAACAATGACATGAGAAATATGCTACCTTTTTTCTAAATGTGTAATTACCAATTAAGTGTATTGGTAGTACACATAGTTATGGTAGGTCTTGACATATTTGTTAAAGACATATTACCATGAGGTAGTTGCTCTCAATTGGAAGTTGTTCCAAATTACAAAACGGATCCGTAATTAGTTGTTTGAGTGGAGAGCAAGTAAACTACTCATCGAGGGGAATGGGGTTAAAGCCTATAACCTAAAGTTTCCATGATAGTAACCCCACCTAGTTGATTGAAGATCCCAAGATCTAGGTGTTCAAAGGGACAACAAAATTGTGGAGACTAATTATTATCACTATGGAGATAACATCTCCCACCCATTCCTATGATGAAATAGTGATGCCTGTAAGCGATGTTTAGGGTAAACTTTGCTTTTAATGATTCTTATATCTTGGAATTCCAAGTGGGGTATAGCAGGATACTCTTAATAAAAATCACCTATATGAGTGTGAAGTGGGTCGCTTCCATGAGAGTTTCAAGGCTGAATTCTCTAAAGCACTTCATGAATTTACCAGGATACGTTCAGGGCCGAAATGAACACAACTATAAGAACGAAATATGTCTGAAAAGGAGCTGTGTGAATTCTATTGTCTTGGTATACACAAACGGCTGAACAGTTCAAGACATCATGTTTACTGGTTAGCTAGTATATCTGATAGTATTTCACAAAGGAAAGTCTAAAGCCACAAGCTACTTCTTCTGATACTGTAACTTTTCTTCTACTCTCTTTGTGTTTGCATCATCGTTTGCATTGTGTTTATTGATTTCTATTCATGTGGGAGATTGTTGGAAAAATAGCATGGAATGAATAAGAAATTGATATTTCTATGTTCATTTGAAGATGCTATTAAAAGTGGTAAAAATCTTGAGTCCCATATAGGAAAGGAAATAGATAATATATGAGTTTATATGCTCATGAGTTAGACATTGGGTTGGACTTTTGGCATATGTGGATTGGGCCTATTCGTCCAAATGATAATATTTTATTATTTTAATTTTTGAGTCAGTTAGTCTGTGCACAGTAGTTATTACTAAAACAGAGTACTTGTTCAGTAACGTATAATTTTACATAGTTCATCATTCATAAAAACTATTTTTTAGAAAAAACTCTCCAAGTGAGATTTTTTTGTACATTTCATATTGTGTCAAAGAGAGAGCAAGAGACATTGAGTAGTTCACAGAGCACTACCTTGTGTGCTTCGTTTTCGTATTGTAGATCATTTTATCATAGGAGGCAGACGTCCGTGAGTCTCAAAGCACCACAATGATTGTGTGAGGGGCAAAATCTGCTTTAAGGAGATTGTGTCAAACACAAGACTTGATCTGAATTGTTCATCTTTTACGCATTTGGTCTGTGAGTTTTTAATTATTTGCAAATTTCTTTTTATATATATATATATATTCATTATTTGTTTATTACTGTTATTTTGTACATCTATTTGTGTTATTGCTTATTCTTAGATCTGTGTATTGTTCCTTTTGTTTTATCACAAAAATAAATTGTTGATATAAACCCAACAGAAGTAAAATTGGGTCAATTTGGTCTTCCAACGTATCGGTATTGGGTGCCAACTATGACAAAATCAACTGTCTCGATGGTGTAAAAAATGCCCTCAAAACTAATTGCACTGAACCAATCACCCCTGTTTAGCCTTAAATAATCATATTCTTATAAACTATTTGTAATTTTGATAAATTGGTCCATACTGAAAACTAAACATTCTTGTATTCTTGTAAATAAAAAAACGTTATTTATGTCTAGTGATATAATTTATTCCACAACTTGTTGAGGTAATTAGTTGTAAAATAGTTAAAAATAAAAGTAATATTATTGATAAGTGCATGTGAAATGATTGTCTACCAGTCAAAAATTATCAGTTGCCAATCTCAACAGGTTGTAAAAGAAGTGGTGTCTCATTTAGGCGAAAATGACACTATATGACCTTTAGGCGAAATATATGAAAATCTACCACAGTTTCGGAAATAAGTAGCAATCTATCATTTTTTTGATACTCGAGTTCATGGAGCTCGAGTTTCTTCAAAAACATTTCGGCTATTTTGAAGGCTACTTTTTCAAAGAACTTGAGTTCATCGAATTTGAGTACCATTTAGAATTCGATTTCCCCAAACTCAAGTACCAAAAAAGTGGTAGATTCCTACATATTTCCAAAACAATAGTATATTCATATATATTTTCATGAACAGTGGTAGAAGGCCATTTTGACCGTCTCATTTAGACATTTTTATTGGTTTGTTAGTCTCTTAGTAGTTGTATTAGTTGAGGATATGGATGAAATGATTATTTTGAAAACATAATCAAATTTGGATGATCAAATTGAAAAATCTCAAACTTGTGGAACCAAAATGAAAACAATCTAAATTTTAAAGATAAGAATATAATTTAGTATTAATATAAAAATAAAGAAAAGAAAAGAATGAAAGATAGATGCTGAAATGGTTAAAGCCTGAAACTAGCTTCAATGTTAATTCAGATACCACCTAGATCTAGTGCATTATAGCATTTAGTGCAGTGGACCTAAGCTTAACCCAGTCAACTCATCATTCTCCGAAAGTCCAAACCATCCAAAAATGAAAACTGAAACCCGAAAACTATACACCAAAGGTGAGTTAGAATAGGTCCCAGTACCATCTTTGTACCCTTATGACTTATCAAACCTAATTTTTTGGGCCAAGTTGTACCCTTTTCACACTTAAATTATAGTAATAATACAGCTATCAATACGGAAAGGATCTGAAGTTCAAAGGTTCAATCCGGATATTCTTTGGAATTAATCATGGACACAAATGGTCAAGTCCACTCTTTGGCCACCATCAAGGAAACTACTTGGTACCATATATATAGACCATCAAGGAAACTACTTGGTACCATATATATAGACCTTAGTGTAAACACAAAATTTCCCAATTGCAAAAAATCAAACAATTGAAAAGAAATATGGTTTGCAAATGTAAATTTGTATTAATGAATAATGAGTACAATCTTTATTGCAGTTCTTTTACAAAAAAATATCCTCTGATTCTATCTTCATTAAACTTGACTCGAATAAGGAATCTTCTTGACTTTAGTTGGAAGATGGATTGAATGGTCCCCACAGCAAATCTCTAGCTTTGAGCTTATTAGAGATTTATCGTTCTTTAAGTCTTTAAATGTGAAGGCTTTTAGGTTGAAGTTCTTCGAGTGAGGCTTGATCCGTTGAGCTTCAAAGATTTGGGGTTTGTTGAAGTTTATGGAGGCTTTTTGTAGCTTCAAAGAACTTATTTAAATGTTCTTCATATGTTCTTGAAGCAGAATTTCTCCAGAGTTTTGACGTCTTAGAGAAACTCCCAGAAGGGATGTCCTCTATTTATAGTGATTTCAGAGGATAAGTTTCCCTTTGAATTGATATGCTTGAAAATATGTAATAGACTCTTGATTGGTCCAAATTTTGCTTAGAGATAATTATTTATATTTATCTATTTTGATAAATATCACATGTTGATAAAGATAATAATCAACAAAGATAAATAATTATCTCTATTTAATTTATTTTATTTAATAAAGATAATTATCCATTAATTTTGAATAGAAAGTTTATCTTTATTTTATTTTATTTATTTTAATAAAAATAATTATCCACAAACTTTGAATAGTGGATTTATCTTTATCTTGTGGGCCCAGTGACACGTGGCAAATTTCAATAAGCCAATGTAATATTAATTTGGATGACACATGTCATCATTTGATTAAGTTAATTTAATGACATATTAATCTAGAATTTGTCACTAAATTTTTGATGTGGCATTTTGTAATTGGTTTGATAATTTTTTGCCTTCTACACTCAGCCAAAGAATTTCAACTTCTTTCTCTTCTAGGCCATCGTTGTAGCTGGCATGGGCCTCTTCACTGATTCATACGACCTTTTCTGTATCCCTCCGATATGAGATTGATTGCTAGGGTTTACTACGATAATGTGTCCAAAGAGTACAAGATCCCACCTTTTGAAGTGTCAACCATGGTGGCTATCGCTCTTTTGGGTACCGCGATTGGTCAAGTGGTGTTCGGTAGGCTCGGTGATCAAATTGGTAAGCGCCGTGTGTATGGGTTTGCATTGATCATCATGGTGCTGAGCTCCTTTGGATGTGGCTTCTCTGCGTGCTCTACAAAGAGCTGTGTCTTAGTGAGTTTGGGGTTGTTTAGGTTCTTTTTGGGCATCGGGATTGGTGGGGACTATCCATTGTCTGCTATGATTATGTCGGAGTTCGCTAACAAGAGAACACGTGGTGCTTTTATAGCAGCCGTGTTCTCAATGCAAGGCTTTGGGATTTTAGCTTCTTCGACGGTGACAATGGTGGTGTGCAAAATATTTAATCGCTTGTCCATTGTGTTGCCAAAAGACCAGACGCCGATGAGGTAGATATCACATGGAGGTTAATACTAATGCTTGGTGCAATTCCAGCTGGGTTAACATTTTATTGGCGAATAATGAAGCCCGAAACTGCCAGGTATTCCATTATTTATACACTGTGTTATGTTAGTTTTTAATTTTTTTCTCCGATGATAAGTATACTTTAAGTTATTTTTAGCCAAAAAAAAAAAACCCAGAAAATTTGTTCTCAAATAAACTATATAGGTTTATGTTTAAGTTACTTGTATTTTTATAACGATCATGTGAGTTTTATTTAACTCAATTAGTACATCGGTTTGTTTCTGAAAAAAAAAAAAAAATTTATACATCAGCCTAATGATTAAAAAAAACTTGCTATTGTCATTAATTTTGAGTGTGTTAGGACTCGTTTGGTAAGAGATTTCTAGTAACGTTATTTAAGAGTTATGAAAATACATGTGAGTGAAAAGTGTTGTGGAAATATGCGTACTATTGTTTAAATACCAAACATGCTCTTAAAATTTCGTACCATTTCTTTTGTGTGTGTGTTTTTTATTTTTTATTTTTTTTTTATTTTCAAATTTCTAATCTCAAGACAATAGTTTCATAACTTAATTGATACACATGTTTCTAACTTTTGAAATTTTTTTTTTTTACATAACAAAAAACTTTTGACATATTTTTTTTGAAGTTTCAACTTGACCTCTAAAGTTTAAATTTATTTTTAATTTTTTTTATTATGTAACTATCAAATTTATAATTAAAAAATGGTAATGTTAGGGTGCTTCATTTTTATTTTTATTTTTATTTTATGGGGTGGTTCACTTGTAGGGGTGGCAAAATCCGACACGACCCGCGAACCTGACACGACTAGCCCGTTTATAAACAGGTCATGGGTTGAGGTTGAACGGGCTTGGGTCATATTCGGGTTGACACTGCTGACCCGTTTATTAAATGGGTCGTGTTCGTGTTCAACATATTTAACCCGTTTGATCCGATTAGGTTATAAAAGTTATTTTACCATTTTACCCTTATAACCTAGGTATATAAGCTTAGATATTTGGTCTTCCCCTCAGAACCAAACCTCACGCCTCTTTCAAATCTCAATCTCAATCTCAATCTTAACCTCGTGTCTCTTCGTTTTCGTCATCAATCCTTACTCTGTCTCTAACTCTTGTTCTTCTCCTCAAAGCTCTAATCGCCCCTCTTTCATTTACACCACACTACGGATACAGATCTATAGATTGATTCTACACTATAAAATCAAAGCCTTCCCATGTCTCTCAACCTTCTACTCTCTCTTCCCCTCAAATCCCTAGCCGACCCCTCTAATTTCTCTTCTCTTCAAAATCGTGGCTGCACTCTATTCTTTTTCTTCAGCTTTCAATCACCGAATCCACTAGCAAGGTATATATGTCACATCAAAATAGGGGAAAACCAAACCCTATTCTGCAGAAAAACAAATACTGCAGAAAACAACACAGCAGGAAAACTACATTGCAGAAAAATAACACTGAGCAGAAAACATCACTGTGCATAAAAACAGACACGGCATAAAATAACACTACAGAAACACCACTGTGCAGAAAATAGACACTGTGCAGAAAAACAGACACTATGCAGAAAATCTAGTAATTTTATTGAATTTGATAGTATGGAGGGTGGAACCTTTTGGACTAGTAATTTTATTTTGAAGGAATGAAAGAATTATTTGCTTTTGTTATTATATGAATTTTTATTACTTGATTTATGGTTGAATTATAAATTTAGATATATGAGAGTTGATAACAGGTTATTCACTTTAGGTTTAATTAAACAGGTTGTTTGGGTCATAATCAAACGGGTCATAATCAAACAGGTTGTTAACAGGTTATTTTTGTCGACCTTAATATGACCTACTAATTAAATGGGTTAAACGTGTCGTGTTGGGTTACCCGTTTAATAAACAGGTCGTGTTAGGATTGAGGAGTCCTGACCCATTTACTAAACAGGCCGGGTTCGTGTTGACCCATATAACATAATACTTACAGCTTAACCCGACACGAACCCGGCACGTGAACACGAATTGCCACCCCTATTCACTTGTGGGACAACCAAATCCCTTTTTCTACAAGAGGTAAAAAGTCTATCGTGGACGTTTTTGTTTTGTTTTGTTTTTTTTTCCTGAAACTGTCGTGGATGTTAGTTGGGTTTAGATTAGGGGTGTCAATTCAGGTTAGCATGTTGGGTTCGTGTTGTGTTGAGGTAAGAATATTCGACTAAATGGCTCAACCCTAACCCGACCCATTTAACAATCGTGTCATGATCTTTCAACCCTAGCCTGACCTGTTAATATGTCGAGTTGACCTGACCTAACCCATTAGACATACTTAATAAACGAGTCGTGTTGGGTTGACACGAATGTAACACAACCCATTTCAACCTGCATAATATTTAATGTAACATCCATCGAGAAATAATTTTTTTTTTTTACATCCCAAAAACAATGCATACACTTTAAGTCTTCAACTCACATTCAAAATAATGTAGGTCAACAAAAATATAACATATATCTAGAAATAAGTTCTTTACACTCTAAAAGAAGTGCATACACTTCAACCCAAATTCAAAATAACATAGTTTAACAAAAATAACATAGTTAACAAAAATAACATAGTTCAACAAAAATAACATAGTTAACAAAAATAACATAGTTCAACAAAAATATAATATCCTTGGAACTCGCCAAATGCTAAGTACCAATATTGAAAGAATTGGAGCAAATAGTAGACTAATCCTGACCATGACTATGATTATCATCCATATATATATATATATATATATATATATATATATATATATATATATATATATATATAGAGAGAGAGAGAGAGAGAGAGAGAGAGAGAGAGAGAGAGAGAGAGAGAGAGACAGAGAGAGCAATAACCGGTTTGAGACTTTGAGTTTGAGAATTGGGCATGAGACTATAAGATAGTAGAGTGAGTAGTACAGCTGAAATTAAAAAATTAAATAAAATTAGATATTTATAAGAAGGTTTAGAGATTTAGGGTTTGTAGGGTTTAGAGATCTAGGGTTTGTAAAGTTTCAATTTCCAATTAAAATATATGTTGGATATAAAACGTATTTGACAAATCTAAAATAAAATGAATATTATTTTTTATACGAGTTAAACAGGTTGTGTTAAGTGGGTCATTTTGGGTTGACATAAATAAATTGACGTGTCAATTGTGTCTATTGCGGGTTATGCAGGTTGATCCACTTATGACATGTTTTTTATCGTGTCGCTTTCGGGTTAACTTGTTTCTAACCCAAACCCATTAAGGCACAACCCTAACCTGCAAAAACTCATGTCGGGTTCGTGTTGTGTTCGCGGGTTGGGTCAAACATTGACACCCCTAGTTTAGATAACCTGTTGACTTTTAGAAGGAAGATGTGTAAGAACGTGCGCTAGCTTTCATTTAAAAAAAATCGACATTATTCGATTTCTTTTTTGGGGTTTAAAAATAAATCGAATAATGTCAATGTTGTGGGGTTTAAAAAATCGACATTATTCCATTTTCTTTTTTGGGCACCATTTCTTATAAAAGTCAACTCTGTACCTGCTACCAATATTTCTATTAGTGAGTCAGATGCTAAAATGCTTTTTAGAGCATTCACATCGGAAAATGTTATCCCATTCTATTTTACCATCACAAAAAAACTACTCTATCAATTATACCATACTATTTTACAACACCTAAAATTCCACCTTTTATTTTCCTATACAACATATTAAAATAATAGATCTATACAATAAATTTTTTTTTTCCTCTCAATCTCATTTTTCTCTTCCTCTCCAACTCAACTACTCATCAGTCATCACCACCTAAAACCCATACCCAAAATTCCCAATACAGAAACTCATCCCAAACTCCAAACAAACCCCCAGCACAAAATCTCAAACCTAACCATCATCAACACAGCAAGCAGCATAGTGAAATCAAATTAGAGTGTGAAGCTTAGAACAAACCACGACAAGGAATGTGATGCTTAGAACAAAGCAAGCAGCACAGTGAAATCAAATCAGAGCCGTTAATCTCAAATATTCATAAAAAAAAATTAAAACTTTTCGCGAACCTAAACCCTAAACCCAGTCTAAATTCGTTCATTCTTTCTACAATTGCTATCGTCTGAACATTAGGTACTGATTATCATCGAGCATAGGGAGGAGAGAGAAATGAAAAGTGAAACTCGATCTCGAAGAAGAAGACGAAGCAGAACCCAGCGACTCTGCCAAGCCGTCGAATTCCTTCTTGGTACCGAGTAGCGACGATGATGATGACGAAGACGAAGCAGTGAACGAAGATTTGAGCCTGAAGATCATCGAGAAGGCGCTGTTGATGCGCGCCGCCAAGTTTGTTCTCGACGTTGCCGCACCACCTGCCCACGTTAGTAGACCCACACCACCGCACCACCTGACCCACGTCGTATTCTTTGAGATACACCAACGCATAGGCATCGATCCACACAGAGAGGGACAAGAGAGGGGGAGGGTGAATTGGTTGAGCTACAGTGCGATGAGAGATGAGAGAGAGGCCATTTGAAGCTTCAGCGATGGAGATGGGTAAGGGTGAATCGGTTGAGATACAGTTCAATGAGAGATGAGAGAGAGGCCGTGTGAAGATTCAGCTAAGGAAAGGGTGAGAGGCTTGGTGAAGCTTCAGCGATGGAGAGAGAAATGAGAGACTGTTGAAGCTTTAACGATGGAGAGAGAGAGATCAGAGATCGTGTCGTGTAAATGGAGAGAGAAAACCTGATATTTTGAATAAAATACTATATTTTGTTTTACAATTGTGCTACAGTGCGATTCTACATTTAGAATCGCACTGTAGCATAATTCCAAATATTTTTACAATAGTAGCTTTTTAGAAGTTTGGATGCAGATGTTGTTTTGGGCTTTTATGCTAAATTGAACCAATATATGGCATATAGCATTCCCAATGTGAATGCTCTTACATTCTTTGCATTGTTTTTTTTTATTTTTATTCTGCAGTAGATTTTAAATTTTTTTTCCTATTTCTTATTCTTTAAGTTAAGATAAAAATTCTTCTAGAAAAAAAGTTAAGATAAAAATTCCTAAAATTAAAATTTATCATTCTACACTTTAATTTCCATTCTTGTTAAAACTTAATAGGACTCACAACCTAACACATGTTTGATAGAAAATTGTTATCCCTCGGATTCTTGGTGTTCAATGGGTTTGTTGTTTGAGGGAAAAATTATCTTGTGTGATCGTTAGATAGTAGTGCTTTCCATATGTTGTAAGGGGTTATACAAGATAGTTTCTCACTTAAAAGGGAGGAGGGACTGATTAGAGAGGGTTAATGGACTTTTTATGAGTAGCTTGTAAGGCTACTCAAAGACTTACAAATGGACAAACCTCATGAACCCAAACCTCTCATCCTAGGCAGCAGCAGCAAAGGCTCCAGTGGCCTCGACGACGACGCCCAGATCTCCATAGCTCCGATTGCACATGTGGCATCAAATTTGGGTGAAAAATAGTGCAAGACAAGTGGGTGTAGCCCCAATTCAAGATTTTCAAAGTTATCTACACTCTCATTCTTACAGATTGTTACTTCCAAATCATACAATGTAGTGATTCTTTGAACCCCTGCAAAGTGATGGATAAATGCATTTAGCTAATTAAACAAAAAAGCAACAACAAAAAATAAGGACTTCAATACATAATGATAGGCCAAGAATGTATTGACCCATTGTGATAAATTAATTGATTAATTAGTCAAGTTTATTAATTAATCCAATTAATATGCAAAACGCGTGGAAGCACAAACAAATCACCAACTAAGTTAATATGCAGTGAAAAATAAAGTTGATACGGTGATTTGTTTACGAATGGGGAAAACTTCCAAAGCAGAAACTCCACTGAGTGATTTTAAGGCCACCACTCTCGAGAATCCACTATTATCACAACAAGCGATTACAAGTAAAGGAATCCCAGTACCTTATACTAACCTACAGTTGAACCCTTACCCCCAATACACAATTGGACTTATTCTGCATGGCTCCCAGTACGTGACTAACCAAAAGATGCGCGGATCCCAGTATGCATCTTAATAACCAACTTGAGAAAGATGTTGGTTGAAAAGTTCTTTAGTTCATCAATACGATGAAGATTATGAAGTTGCTTGGTCACAAAACCCAACGGCGTACAAACGCAGTAACCTTTTCAAGAGAAAGAAAAACTAGGGCAAATTTTATCTCCGGTCACAATTTGCATGAACAACACTTTGCTCTACACTCGTGCAACTCTGCAACCTTTTTCAGCCCTTAAAATAATCTTTATATATGTTTAGGGTTGTGAGAAAAGAAGACCTAAACATGTACACACTGATTAGAGTGAAATCAGATCTGAAAATCTGATTTTTATAAATCTCGATAGATAGCTAATCTATCGAGTAGCTGTCGAGCATTAGGCTAAAGCTGGCTTTTAAACCTCGATAGATTCTATTTGTCGAGCTTTAAAATCCAGCACTTCTTTACTTGATTCTTGGACAGATTTGCATGGCTTTAACACTTGAACTTGAAACCTTGTTCCTTGAAGTATTAAACACATCCTAGATCTACCCAATTACATGTAAAATGCGTTTTGTCAAATGATTAGCTAATTCTATATTGACATATGTTCCTAACATCATTGACATATGTGCTAACACATAAAATTGAAGTAGAATTAAAAGAGTAATAATAGTATAAATCAGCACCTTCTCTTCGTTGAGCATGATTCGTTGAAGACTGCGGACCTCCTGCATTGGAAAAGCAAGAGAGGTCCCAGGGTCAAGGTTGAGGATGAGCAGTTCATCCTAAGACACCTTCCATGCTGTCACACTCTCTCTGATGGCGATTATGTTGCATCTGGTGTTAGTTACAGCAAGTTCCACACATGCAATCAGAGCTATAGAGGTCTGTGTCGAGGCCATTGGAGCCTTCGCTACCGCCGCCACCGCCACCACCTAGGATGAGGGGCTTGGGTTTGTGAGGTTTGGTCGTTTGTGGGTCCCTGAGTTGTTCATGAGGTTTTGTTTTTAGGTTTTATGATTTTGGTTGAAACTATGTCTTTTAGGGAGAAGTTTTTTTGTTTTAAGTTCTAGCTTGAAAAGATGTAGTTTTGATGCATTCCAGCTCTTCGCTTGGTCATCACTAAAATGATGTAGTTTTGAGGCTGATTTGGCAATAATAAAATACATCAGCATGATGATGTGTCACTTAATAGTAGAAATTAATCGTGGGTGGTACTTTCATGGTTTACCAGCTAGACAGTTCATGCTGACCATGGACCAAAATAGCATAAAATTGAAATTCCAAAGGGAAATTTCTTTCTAAGTATTATAATCCAATCAAGAAGCCAATAAAGATATAAAAAAAATGGTAAAATATCAGTTTCATCCCTAAACTTTCATTAAAGATTGTTTTTCGTCCCTAAATTTTCAAAAGTTTCTTTTTTGTCCCTAAACTTTACAAAATGTTTTACTTTTTATCTTTCTATCTATGTCTGTTAATTTATGTCCTATGTGGCCTAGCAAAGTGATGATATGATATTTGACTTGGACCAAATTATTTTATTAATAAAATTGTGGACACATGGCAAAGAGTTATTATCACATATGGATTAAAATAAAAGGGTCAAATTTTAATGTAAGAATTTATCAAGTTTTAAAATAAAAATTCAAAACACCAAAAATATCAAAATCCCTAATTTAAGCCAACTATTCATCTCTTCCAATCTCTCGCTATTAGCACCGATTCAAGCTCTAATCTTTGGTAACCACCACCCACCCATATCCTCATTAGTTTCATTTCAATCCATCCAAATGTTCATCCTTTTTTGCAATGATGACGAGCACTAGAGAAACAAGAAGGAGAGCACTGAAGAAAGAAGGAGATGATGACGATCAGGGGCGTAGTCAGGAATAATTACTTGGGGGGCCGAGTTGTAGTAGAGATATACTAAATATAGTTCAACCAATTTTCATGTGATTCAAACCATGAAGATTGAAAACTACGACGATGATTTTTCGGTCCTTTGTATGGATACTCTATGTTTCTAGGTTGATATGGACCGGCTATAAGATAAGCACGTCGAATTTCATCTTATTCGCTGACAGGGAATTCATATATTTGTTTACGTGATCCTGGATCATGATCTATCCCCTCAGATTGAATTCTTGAACATTTTGAGGGACGCTCATCAGACATTAAAGTATCAACATTTGTTTTTACAGATTACCTAAGTTTTGAATGACATACAACATTTTTATAAAGAATGCATCAATTGTTTGTCGTTTGCTCATTATTTGGCACAATTTCAATCCAAAAAAAAAAAAAAATCAATTCAAAAAATGATAAACTTGGGAGAGAGATATAATAAATTATCATTTAAAATTCATTCTTACACAGATCACGACCCTCACCCCAATTTCCTTCCATAGATTTTTTTTTCTTTTATAATTTACTTACTTTACTACCCAGTTGCACAATTCAAGCCCACTCGGACCCACTCAAGAGACAAACAGCACAAAAACCAAAAAGGCTAAGTCTCAAATTCAGTGGGTCAAGAATAACGCATACAATAACAATAAACACAAAAAGACAAAGTCAAATAAATATAAATTGCTTTACTGGCAAAGGGATATCACATACACATATTTGATAATTATATTATGCTATTCAGTATTTAGTTCAGTTCTAGAGAAAAAGAGAGAGAATTGAGATGAGAATGACTGAATGAGATACCTTGAGGAATTGAGGTGAGGGCTTTAGGAGTCAAGGTTGAGTGATGAAGGCCAAGTGAGCTCAGCGGCTAGCAGGCTGCTAGTGGAGCTTCTGTGTCATGGAGAGTCGGCGAGGCATGACCGTGTGACGTGAGGATTGGGAATCCAAATAGCATGAACTGAGGCAATCAAGCAGATTACAAAGGCGTGACTGCATGAAGACTGGGAATTCAGGTAGAGGCATGAGATGAGGACTAAAGAGGAGTTTGTTTTGTTTGATTAGGATTAGGGATGTCAGATTTTTGTTTCATTTGAAGTTGTATAGAACTGGAAAAATTGTAGAAAATAATGTCGGGGGGGGGGGGGGGGGGGGAGGGGGTGGCCCCCCCAAGGAGCCAAGTGGCTTTGCCCCTTGATGATGATGACAACTAAATAGCAGGTTTCTTAGCAACCAATAAATAGTGGCCTTTACAAATTACAAAGACTTTAATCCTTATCCATAAAAAATTTGCCATTAGTTGCACACCAATCCACTCTACAAGAAAATTTGGTGTTTTCTCGAAAAATAGAAGAAAAAAATGTTGGGTGCACGTGCATGGTCCAATCCACATAAATTTAAAGCCCCTCTATGGATTTGTTTTGTTCTGGCCGTGACTTGCGAGAATCCTAATTCTAGTTGAACTAGTATTCGTGTGTAGTAGGTGTGTAAGGCGGCTAGGTTACATAATAAACAAGGTTTATTCGGTTTTGGTGTGTACCGCATACGGTGAGCTGAAAAAGGTGCTGCACGAGAGAATTGAGAGAGCAGCCAAGAGGGAGCCACTTAGAGAAAGAAGACAGCCAAGAGAGGGAGAGCTGTGCGTGGAGAAGAAAATAAAGAGGAGAGAGCAAAGTGTTTCTACCTTTGATATAGATAATTAGTGTGTGTGAGAGCAAAGAAAAACAAGAGAAGTTTATTTTTTAGCCATGAGTAAAGATCTCCTGAAGTCTTGATAGTTGTAGACACATCTTAAACTCTAATATTATTTTCTCTTAATTAAAAAGGAAAATTGCATAAAATTGTCAAACCCCACTGGATGATATGTCTGAGGCCAAAAAATTTCAAATTCTCAAATCCTCAAATAACTTAAAAGAACTTTCAAACTTGGAGCACTCTCCTTGTTTGCACCCAACAATGTGATTCCTAAATATGACCGCATTTCATTTCTTGATTGCCTTTGGAGACTTAATTTGACAATGTTCAAAAGAAAGAAGCAAATTTGATTACATGAGTTTAATGGTCTTGATCCTTCCTAATCGACGAGATTTGTTTGATTCTTAAACACTATGATTTTCAAAAATGATTGTTCAAAGGATCACCTATTGTTCATTAAAAAAAATGGAGAATTTAAAATAAAATAAAAAAGAAGAAGAGAAAAGTCATTTCCCAAAAAAAAAAAATTCTCTTTCAAATTCCAGTTCTCCTGAACTACGTCTTGACCTGATCCTCTATGAGAGAGATACGTAGGCAGTCTTTGAAAGGCCTAGTCTTAATCACCCAAACAACCTTAGGGCTCAAAGTCAAAACAATATGATAAAATTGTTTGGGTGCATGTTTTGCATCAAGCATGCTTAAATTAGAGGCATTGGCCTATTTATTTTGTGAACGGATATGTCCTTGCATGAAAGCATGTTTTCATTTGAGGCATCAACTTGCCTCTTTGTGAGCATGTCCACACTAAGGGCAATGACCAAAAATATTTTCATCATAACTGGTTTCTAACAAGCTAGAGAAAGAAAGCCATTTTGCAGGAACCAAGGATGGAGGATCGTGATCTTCTTTCATGTTCCCCAATGGTCGCAACATCAAACTAACTCAACTTCCCTCCAAGCATGGAATATGCCCCAAACTAGGGGCATTGGCTAAGTACTTCCAATTTCTTGTAATGAATGATTCCATTGCTAATTGAAACTTGATTTTTGTAAAAAATCAAAGTGAAGGATCTATTATCTTATTCAACACATGTTATCTCAAATATGCACACTTATATAGCCAGATAATAGCATGAACTATACACTATAAGATCGACAGTAGTTCTCTTACCTTCAAGGGATCAACCTTAGTTCTCTCGAAACTCATAGGATCAACCTTAGTTCTCCTATACACTGTAGGATCGACACTAGCTCTCCTACCCTCAAGGGATTGACCTTAGTTCTCCAAAAACTCATAAGATCGACCTTAGTTCTCCTATATACTGTAGGATCAACAATAGCTATCCTAACTTCAAAAGATCGACCTTAGTTCTCCCAAAACTCATAGGATCGACCTTAGTTCTCCTATACATTGTAGGATCAACAATGGCTTTCCTACCTTCAAGGGATTGACCTTACTTCTCTCGAAACTTGTAGGTTCGACTTTAGCTCTCTTATATACTGTAGGATCGACAGTAGCTCTCCTACCCTCAAGGGATTGACCTTAGTTCTCCCAAAACCCATACGATTGACCTTAGCTCTCCTATACACTATAGGATCTACAATAGCTCTCCTACCTTCAAGGGATTGACCTTAGTTCTCCTGAAACCCATAAGATCGATCTTAATTCTTTTATACATTGTAGGAATGACAATAGCTCTCATACCTTCAAGGGATCGACCTTAGTTCTCCTATTTAATGTAGGATCGACATTAGTTCTCCTACCTTCAAGGGATCGACCTTAGTTCTCTCGAAACCCATAAGATCGATCTTAGTTCTCCCATACATTGTAGAATCGACAGTAGCTCTCCTACCTTTAAGGGATCGACCTTAGCTCTCCTATGCACTGTAGGATTGACAGTAGCTCTCCTACCTTCAAGGGATCAACCTTAGTTCTCCCAAAAATCATACAATCAACCTTAGTTCTCCTATACACTGTAAGATCAACAGTAGCTCTTCTACCTTCAAGGGATCGACAGTAGCTCTCCTATCTTCAAAGGATTGACCTTAGTTTTCCCAAAACTTATAGGATCGACTTTAGTTCCCTTATACATTGTAGGTCGAAAATATCTCTCCCATCTTCAAGGGATCGACCTTAGTTCTCCCGAAACCCATAGGATTGACCTTAGCTTTCCTATACACTATAGGATTGATAGTAGCTCTCCTACCTTCAAGGGAACGACCTTATTGTTAAGATTAGCGCCCTAAAATCTTATTGTGTGCTACATATGCCATTATGTATGACATTAGTTTCTATGTAATAAACGTGTTTTATTATTATCTAAAATAATGGTAGCATGAATGTTTGGACATTATCATATAGTCCTTGAAATGTATAGTATGTAATTTAGTTACAGAAGATATAAATTACAAGTTCTTTGTAAACTCAAAATCGTAGTTCATAGTCAGTGATGAAATTGGACATTTTATCTACAAAGACTATAACATGTCAATTAAGATGATTTGTCTTGATTACAGAAGTGGACACTTCTAGTTGACATATTAATATGTTTTAAGTGTATAAAAAATATTGAACTGGATCACTGTGAGATTTATTGATATTCTATTAACAATTGTCAAATAAATAATAAATCTCACAACTTCTCATTTACATAAACTCTCAATCTTGAGGGAATATTGAACCCGGTCATGAAATGTAAGTTGTTTTAATATATCAGGAGTGAGATCTAGATAAACGGTCAAATTCTCAATATGTTGGGCAACTACACGTAATGTTGAAGGAACACATATTCTTAAGATGGAATTTATAGTCTCTTTACAAAGCTGTAAAATATTCATTTGAGATAAGTTTAATGGGCTTGGTTATTTAGAGTATTAGGCCTAACCACTTTAGTAAGACGTTACTAAAGTCTATGTTTTATGAAATTAGATTTCATAAAATATATATGAATAATTTAAAAGATTGAACCGGACACTCAATGATCAAGATGTAGTAATCTTCAAAGTGACAGCTATATATTATGACTTTGTATTACAACAAATATTTTCATGAAGGGGTTATATGGTTAATAAAGTTTTGGAATATAATTTATTAATAAATCCTAGAGTGCGATTATATTTATATAGTGATATTAAATATAATTAATGGTAACTTTGAGCTTGTCCATAATTGACAGATAAGTCTAAAGCCCATTAGAGTTAGAGCTTTATTTTGTCCCTTTTGGTCCCACTCCAAGCCATACACTAAAGCCCATCTGGGCTGGTCCAAAAGGCTAATCTAATTAAATAATCAGTTATTTATTTAATAAGAGTTATTAAATAAAGAAACTGCCAAGTGCAAATATAGATTTATGATTAAAAAGTGAAAGATTATGAGTTTTTCTTGAAAAAGAAAGCCGTTTGGTTATTCTCTTGAAGAAGTACATATAGAATTGATTGAGAGACCACACATCTTGGGCACACTGTGGAATTAGAGTGAAGATTGAAAGGCTTCCTAAGTCCAATCTTCATTTGTTTTGAATTTCACTGCATGAAGGTACGCCTTTCTTGTTTATTGTTTCTAGAATTCAAGGTTACATGTTGTCTATCATGAATGAAGTAGATTCATTATGTTTCACTGTGTGTTTTTGTATGAGATACAAAACTGTATCTTCCATGTGTTTTCCCAACACTTAGTTCTCCTAAAACTCATAGGATCGACTTTAGTTTTCCAATACACTGTAGGATCAACAGTAACTCTCTTGACTTCAAGGAATCGACCTTAGTCCTCTTAAACCCACAAAAAAGCAAGCCTAACATCAAAGTATTCATCTCAAAACACGTCCAAGCATTGCAACATGCCCCAGACTAGTAAAATACGACAGTACAACCCAATAATTCTTAGTTTACAGCATAGTCAGCATATGTTTTCAATATATGTCAAATACACACACACACACACACACACACACATATATATATAGATATATATGAGATGGGTTCAAGTTACACCTGGTGTAACTCTTGAAAAGTTACACATTTTTTAGACCGTAGATTTTTAAGAAATCTAATGGTTAGAAAATCACTATAATCAATGTAATCTTTAAAATTTATTGCTTTCCATATTAGCTAACCTAATTAATTTGAGAGAATATTATATTATATTATTTTCTACTTTCTTTCTCTCTCCTAATTAATTCATCCCTAACCTTGCACAAGTGCCTATTCTCAACGTTTTTGAGTTGCAGATTTTTTTTTCTCTGGACAGATAGATTTGAATTTCCAAAACCCAAAAAAAAAAAAAAATCTCCAATATTCAAAGACAAAAAAAACAACACAGCTAGCTATCAAGCAACGTGCAGGTATGAAATGCTTCTGAGTTATCCTTGGCTTAAGACGTCAAATCTTGGCACAAATTGATATTTAGTACATCAAACAAATAACGTTTTGTCAAAATTTCTCTATTCTCTCAGAGCCGCCTTGAATATTTTATATTTGCTTAGACCAAGGGAAGACATGGTTTGTTCACACTGTAAATGGAGCAAATATGTGGAGATCGCATAGATCTAATAAGGGTATACTTCATTCTAGTAGTTGTAGGCTCCTTTTGAGTTCCAACTCTCTCTCTCTCTCTCTCTCTCTCTCTCCCTCTCAACGTTTAAGGAGCCACCATCCAATAAACAAAAGTTTAGGATTATCTAAACTTCATGTAATACCAAATAAGAATATAAATTCATCTGTCCATGAGAAAGAAAATCTGCAACTCAAAAACATTGAGAATAAGCACTTGTGCAAAATTAGGGATGAATTAATTAAGAGAGAGAAAGTAATTAGAAAATAATATAATATTTTCTCAAATTAATTATGTTAGCTAATATGGAAAGCAATAAATTTTAAAGATTACATTAATTATAGTGATTTTCTAATCATTAGATTTTATAGAAATCTATGGTTTAAAAAAGGTGTAACTTTTCAAGAGTTACACCAAGTGTAACTTGAACCCATGTCTCTCTCTCTCTCTCTCTCTCTCTCTCTCTCTATATATATATATATATATATATATATATATATATATATATATATATTACAAGTGTAAGATTTCTCTCTGTAGAATGAGAGTTATTTAAGAAAGAGCTCAGCCTCAACTCCCATAATCTTATTGCTTTGAACCAACACAAAATTACGGAGTTTGGAACTTGAGTCAATCTTAATCGTATTTGATGAGGATGATTTAGTGTTGGGCTCTTGACGAATCTAAAGGCGACGGGTGTGGAAAGGTCGTCAGCTTCATGAATTGGCTACCTACTTCACAGCGTCATTTGTGGTGTGGTAAGCCAAAGGTGATAAGGTGACGACCTTGAATTTGACGACCTCAAGCTAATGACCTTGGCTTGTCGGCCTTGTGCTATAGACAATGAGCTGACGATCCTACAATATAAACAAGGTTGAAGGTGACGGGAATAAGCCGAAGAGGTCGAACAAAATCTCCGTCCATGACCTTGCTTGACCTCCACACGTACGTGCATAAGGAGAATTCTTGCATTACACGTTTAGCCCTAATTGAGAAGATTCCTATATGGAAAAGAACTCTAAGAGATATGCAAAATCCACAAATTACTCTCCTAGAAGGAAAGTACTTTCTCGCTAAGGCGCTTATTTCGGCCCTACACTACTATAAATACCCCAAAGCCCTCATAAACCAAGGTACACATTATTCACCCCAAGCTCTGGCACTCTAGAGTTGCAAACAAGAAATTTCTTTAACTTAACCGTCGAAGGGTATTTGGCTGATACCACATCGGCACCCCTCTTAAGGTCTTCAGTTTTTGTGTTGTGTAGGTACTTCATCAGGAGCACGTGAGGACTGTGTGGCTTACTGACGATTTTCGGCATCATCAGTTGGCGCCGTCTGTAGGGATCTAAGCGACTTATAAAGCCGTGCTATCGCATCCCAGACAAAGAGTTGCATGGTACTCACTCGCTTGGTGGCGACTACTAACAACGTTCAAGGAGACGAACCACACACGACGACACTCGGGAGGCAAGTCCAAACTCTGGCCGCCGCTGTGGAGCGCCTCAAACAGAACCAAGACTTGGAAGAACAATTGCGTCAGAGGAACGCAGGTGCTAACACCCAGGAAGAAGATCAAGAAGGAACCAACGCGGAAAGAAGGAACCGGGAGGGGCCGGAAGGCAGCAACGCCCCTAGTAGGCCGGAGCGGCAAGACACGAATCGGCCATCTGTCACCAATACTGTCCCACCCCATATAGTCGTTGAGATGCAGATGATGAAGGAACAAATGGAATGCATGATGAATGACCTCAAGGGACAGGTGTCCAACGACCTTGATGATTTGCTCTAGCGAACCGACTCGCCCTTCACAGCGTCTGTTAGTTCTTTCCCCCTTCCACAAAAATTTTGCATGCTGCAGGTAGAAAGCTACGACGGGTCTAAGGACCCCTTAAATCACTTGGAGTCGTTCAAGACCTTGATGCACCTTCAAGGGGTGCCAGACGCAATCATGTGCAGAGCCTTCCCCACCACGTTGAAGGGACCCGCGAGGATCTGGTTCAGTAGACTGACGTTCAACTCCATTGGTACATTCAAAGAGTTAAGTGCCCAATTCACCTCGCATTTCATTGGAGGCCACAGGTACAAGAAGTCCACCGCATGCCTGATGAACATTAAGCAGCGGGAAGACGAGACGTTGAGGTCTTACATAGCTCGTTTCAACAAGGAGGCCATCTCGATTGATGATGCAGACGATAAGATACTCGTAGCAGCGTTCACCAACGGGGTGCGGAAGGGTAAGTTCCTATTCTCCCTGTATAAGAACGACCCAAAGACCATGTCGGATGTGCTCTACCGAGCGACCAAGTACATGAACACAGAAGACGCCCTGTTGGCTTGAGAAGAGAAGCCCAAAAAAAGGGAAAGGCAGGAAGACACGCGCTCGGATAGGGGGGAAAAAAGGCTAGAACTGAAGAACGAAGGGATGATCGACGCCCTAGACCACCCGCGAGGAGATTCACAAGTTTCACCCCTGTGGCCGCTCCTATCAACCAGGTACTAATGCAGATTAAAGATGAAGGAGCCTTGACTTTTCCCAGCAAGCTGAAGGGAGATCCCAACAAAAGGCCAAGGGACAAATATTGCCGCTTTCATCAAGATCATAGACATGACATAGCTGATTTCTACGACTTGAAGCAGCAAATAGAAGCTCTTATTAGACAAGGAAGGCTGTAGAGGTTCGTTAGCAAGGAGAGAGCAGACCCACCGCAAAATCAAGCTCCCCGACGGGATAACGATCGCCCCAAACAACCCCTAAGAGATTAAGGATGATTTTAGGGGGCACCACGGCCGTTGGGTCATCAAAGAAAGCCCGAAAGACATACCTTAGAATGGTTCAAAACATCTAGATGACGGGTTCCGTACCCAAAATGTCGTGGATTGACAATCCCTCCATTGGATTCTCAGAAGAAGATGCACGATCTTTTCACCATCCCCATGATGACGCGCTCGTCGTCACCATACAGGCAGGAGACTACAACATGCACCGAGTCCTCGTCGACAATGGCAGTTCGGCAGACATCCTCTACTACCCTACTTTCCAATAGATGGGGATTGAAAGGGAGCGACTAGTTTCGACTAATGCCTCGCTCGTCGGCTTTGGAGGAACGAGGGTATTTCCCCTCGGCGCAGTCACTTTGGCTGTAACTGTTGGAGACTACCCACAGCAGATCACCAAGAACATAGCATTCCTCGTGGTTGATTGCTCGTCAGCATACAATGCCATCATAGGACGTCCCACCCTCAACTCGTGGAAGGCTGTAACCTCAACCTACCATTTGATGATTAAATTCCTTACTGATTATGGAGTAGGAGAATTGAGAGGAGATCAGGTGGTCGCATGCGAATGTTACGTAGCTATGATGGAGATGGATGACCACCACTAGACCATGAGCATAGAAGAACGTCGGGCAGCAACGGAGCCTGTTAAGAGACTTGAAGACATATCTCTCGACGACTCCCAACCAGAACGGACAACCAAAATCAGCACCCTTGCAGACCCGACGGTGCGTCAAGAACTCACGACCTTCTTAAAAGAAAATCGGGACGTGTTCGCATAGAGCCATGAAGACATGCCAGGAATTTACCCATCAGTCATGGTACACAGGTTGAATGTGTCGCCATCTTTTCCGCCCGTCTGCCAAAAGAAAAGAGTCTTCACCCAAGAGAGAGATCGGGCGGTAGCAGAAGAAGTCCACAAGCTACAAGAGGCGGGATTTATTAGGGAAGTTTACTACCCTGATTGGTTGGCAAATGTTGTGATGGTCAAAAAGAACAACGGAAAATGGAGGATGTGTGTCGACTTCACGGACCTAAACAAAGCATGCCCTAAAGATAGCTACCCCCTCCCGCGGGTCGACATCCTGGTGGACTCTACGGCCCAACATTAGCTGCTAAGCTTCATGGACGTGTTTTTCGGATACAACCAAATCCAAATGGAAGAAGCTGATCAGGAGAAGACTTCGTTCGTAACAAGCTAGACCTTTTTTGTTAGAAAGTCATGCCCTTTGGCTTGAAAAACGCTGGCGCAACATATCAACGGCTCATGAACAAGATGTTTGCACAACAGATTGGAAGAAATGTCCAAGTATATGTCGATGACATGTTAGTGAAAAGCCAAAGGGAAGAAGATCATTTGGGGGATCTCAAGGAAGCCTTCGATATTCTTCGCTTCTATAACATGAAGCTTAACCCAGGCAAGTGTGCCTTCGGGGTGACGACAGGAAAGTTCTTAGGGTACATGGTGTCCTAAAGAGGTATCGAGGCTAACCTAGACAAGATCCGGGCCATAATGGAGATGGCGCTTCCTAAAAATATAAAGGAAGTACAAAGCCTTAATGGCAAGGTCGCCGCGCTTAATAGATTCGTATCAAGGGCAACGGATAAATGTCTACCATTCTTCCCCACACTGAAGAAATCTTTTGAATGGATGGCCGAATGTCAACAAGCGTTCGAAGACCTGAAGGCCTACCTCTCGTCACCACTGCAATTAAGTCCTTCACAACCAGGAGAAGAACTGTTCCTCTATCTGGTCGTCTCCCCGGCGGTCGTCAGTGCGGCCTTAATCAGAGAAGACGACGGGGTGCAAAGGCCCGTATACTATGCCAGCCGGGCACTTCATGGCGCAGAAGGAAGATACCCACTAATGGAAAAGCTTGCCTTCGCTCTAATCACGGCAGCCCGCAAATTAAAGCAGTACTTTCAAGCCCATACCGTGGTTGTTCTGACCGACAAGCCCCTACGGCGAGCAATGAGCAGCCCAGATGCCGCAGGACGCATGGTCTTATGGGTGATAGAGCTAAGCGAGTTTGACATAAAATATCGCCCACGCACCTCCATCAAGGGACAAGTGGTCGCCGTCTTCATTGTGGAGTTCACCAATGCATGGCCTTATGGGCGATAGAGCTAAGCGAGTTTGACATAAAATATCGTCCACGCACCTCTATCAAGGGACAAGTGGTCACCGTCTTCATTGCGGAGTTCACCAATGCCGAAGACCAGGGGCAGAATATCCCCAATGGAATGTGTTCATGGACGGATCGTCGAATAAGAGGGCTGGCGGAGCGAGGGTCGTACTTTAGTCTCCAGAGGGTGACAAGATCGAATGCATGGTTCAACTTGAGTTTCCTACGACTAACAACGAAGCGGAGTATGAAGCCCTCATAGCAGGTTTGGATCTAGCCAAAGCCGTAGGAGCCGCAAACATGGTTATCCATTGCGACTCCCAAGTCGTCACTAATCAGATAAACGATGACTACGAATGTAAAGGAGAGAGGATGAAGAAGTATTTGGAGCAAACAAAGAGAATGATGAATGAGCTACAGGCAAGGGTCGTTCAAATCCCAAGGGGAGAAAATGAGCAAGCTGACCGCCTTGCTAAAGCTGCGTCAGCAGAAGACATGATCGCTCCTGACAAGGTACTATCCTTTATTCAACTCTCACCACTAATATATGTCATCCACGTACAGGAAGTAGGATTCGAAAGCAATTGGACCACCACTTTAACTTCTTACTTGAGAGACAGCACCCTGCTTGAAGGGAAGGAAGCCGCAAGGAAGCTGAAGGTCCAGGCGTCGCAATTCGTCTTGATAAGGGACGTCTTGTACAAAAGGGGTTTATCCAGACCATACCTAAGATGCCTAGGACCCAAAGAAGCAGATTATGTCATGAGAGAAGTACACGAAGGGATTTGCGGCAATCATTTAGGATCAAGGTCGCTGGTGCACAAATTAATCCGGGATGGATATTTCTGGCCGACCATGCAAAAAGATGCTCAGACGTATGTCAAAACCTGCGACAAGTGCCAAAGGTTTAACAGCATCATCAGGTAACCAACGGAAGAGCTGATCCCGATAACCGCCCCGTGGCCATTCACCCAATGGGGACTGGACATCATGGGCCCATTCCCAATAGCAGTAAGGCAGTTGAAGTTCCTAATAGTCGGCATCGACTACTTCACCAAATGGGTAGAAGCTGAAGCCCTGGCCACAATCACCGAGAAGAACGTACGGAGCTTTGTTTGGAAGAACATCATTTGTAGGTACGGAATTCCAAGGGTCTTGATCTCAGACAATGGTAAGCAATTTGACAATGACTCCTTTTGAGACTTCTGCTTACAGCTAGGAATTAAAAACCACTACTCCTCCCTTGCCCATCCCCAAGCCAACGGACAAGTTGAGGTCACGAACCGATCCCTACTTCGAATAATCAAGACTTGGCTCGAGGGGGCAAAGGGTGTCTGGCCGGAAGAACTACCCAGCGTACTATGGGCATACAGGACGACAGTCAAGACTCCTATGGGAGAAACTCCGTTTCGGCTAACGTACGGGAGCGAGGCAATCATCCCAGCTGAGATTAGATTCACAAGCTACAGGGTGGACAATCACAATGAAGGAAGAATTGACGAGGCCATACGACTACAACTTGATCTGGTTGACGAGGTTAGGGCGACAGCTGAGCAGAGGCTCGCGCGATACCAAGACCTCATGGCAAAACACTACAACTCCCGAGTCAAGTATCGGGATTTCAAAGTCGGTGACCTCGTCCTAAGGAAAGTAATGGGCACCGCCAGAGATCCCGCGCAAGGAAAGCTCGGCCCAAACTGGGAAGGGCCCTACAGAATCACGTCATGGCTAAGGAAGGGCACCTATCACCTAGAAACACTCGACGAGCAGAAGCTGTGCCACCCATGGAATGCCGAGCATCTAAGGAAGTACTACCAGTAAAAGATAGCATGAAGAGCACTACTCCTCATTTCCAATTTATGTCTTTTAATTATTTGTCCTAGTTTATTCTTATCTACAACACATTTTAAGCCCAAAGGGCTAAAGGTTTATTCTTTCTGGAACAATTTTCTACTTATGCATTCATCATAATAAGAGGAGTTTTATTCAGAAACGACTAGTAAATTTGTTATGTCTTCAAGGAGACAGCATTGCCAAGTCCACAAAGTGGACGACCTTATCACTACGTCCACCAAGTGGATGACCTTATCATTAAGTCCACAAAATGGACGAACCTACTGCAAAGACCACAAAGTGGACGACTTTATGATTAAGTCCACAAGGTGGACGACTTTGTCATTAAGACCACAAAGTGGACGAGGCTAAGCCAACAAGTAGACGGGTTCAGTATAACATCCAAGAAGTAGACAAATCCGTTATAAAACCTACAAAATAAATAAACTTACTAAAATCCATGAAGTGGATGAATAATCAGCAAAGAGAAAAGTTGAAGCCGCCACTCACAAAGTTGACGGGTAAATGGAAAACGGCTTTAAATAAGTTAGCCGAGAAAGCTGACGCTGTCACATATAAAGTGACGGGTATATATATAAAAAAAGAAAAAAACAATAACAACTCTAAATAAGTTTGTCAGCCAAGAAAGCTGACGCCGTTACATATGAAGCTAACAAATATATGGCGGCAACTTAAAATAAGTTATTAATTAATCAGCTAAGAGAAAGCTGACGCCGTTACATATGAAGTTAACGAAGTATATGGCGGCGACTTAAAATAAGTTATTGCCATTGCCCGTAAAGCTGACGGGTATAGAACAACAAAGTTATCAACTGAGAAAATTGAAACCGTCACATATAAAATTATCAGGCACATAAAGCTGACGTCGTTATTATTAAGCTGACGGGTTCATCACAAGCAAAACAGACAGCTTTGTAGAAGAGAAATATGGCTCGAATATAAAGCAACACATTGAGAAGTAATACAGTAATATTTTCACAAAAGCCCAAAACAACAGGCATCAAGCATTAAAAATTCAAACTGTCTTTTACAAAAAAAGAAAAGGCCTAAGTTCATAGAATTAGGGGGGTCTTGGGATGTCCTTTCACCCTCAACAAGAGTAAGCTGAATGCTAGAGGTAGGAGGCTCTTCAGCATGATGGTCGTCGCCTTGAGGGTTTGCTAATAGAGTCAAAGTGACGGACTTGTCCACAGCTGGCTGAGCAAGAACAATGCTATCATTCTTTCGGTTTGCCTCTAGTTTGTTAGCATCGTCACTTTCCTCATTGATGGTGTCGCCTGCAGGAGTCGACGGAATAAGCTCGTCCATGGTAATCTTGGATAAGTCCAAATCGGGATAAACGGACTTAACTTGTTTCAAGCAGTCCTCAAACCCGTCACCATAGTAGGCGGCACAAGCGTCTATAAAGGATTGCGAGTCCTTAAACTCTGTCACAGCATCGCTTCTAGCCGTCTCCACCTGAATTAGGATGGACTTTAGCTCATTCTCTGCCGTCAGCTTGGCTTCTTCTTCCAACTTTCGCTGACAACTTTCCTCCGCTAACTTCTCCTTTAGTTCCTTCAACTCCGTACCAAGGACATGATTCGCGTCCTTATATTGTGCTTGTCCGTCGGCTAAGTACTTAATACGCTCATGCAGACAGGTAATTACCCCTCCTTGGCAACACACCTCTCTGACAAAGCCTTCATGCGAACCATAGCCTACATTGCCAAGGAAAAAAAGACGTCAGATCATTAAAACTGGGCGAGCACCAAAATAAGAGAAGGCATACCCGAGTAAGATTAAACAGGCTTGACGCTCTTATCTTGTCCGTTGCCTGCTCGGCACAGGGGTCCATCTCCTCATCTTTCATAATGGACCCCGTCACCTCCACAACATAATCTTTATGTGTTAGAAGGCGGTGGACGAGTCCCTGGCTGATGGGGCCTGATGATATCATCAGCCCTTTGCCTGCCCCATGGACGGACTTGGGAGGTGACGGCTTCTTGGAAGGTTTATCTCCAGGAGTTATGGCAACCTTCTTCCTGGAACAATCATCCTTGCCGTCAGCCTTCCTCTTGGCTCCTACCTTCCCGACGGACTTCGGGACTGACGACGGTGTCGCCTCCCCTTTGGCTGTCTCATATTCTTTCTTCTTGGCAGCAGCGGCAGCCCGAATTCTTTGCCTGGCTGACTCCATTTCTGCAAAAGATAGAGAGGGTTAGAAAAGAAACAACGTCAGGGAGCAGATGGAAGAAATTGGAAAATGCTCATGTCGACGAGAGTAAGCGTTTAGCTTGCAAGCCTCCTCCGTCGGCTCTGGACTACCACAATATAAATGTAAAGTGTCTAGTGTGATTAGGTCCCGACACTTCTGCTTGTCCAAGGAAATAGCCGTCACTCGATGGATGAAATCCTCTTGTTCCGCGTTAATGCGCGAACGGACGTTAGCTGAAAAGAAAAGGAGACGGGGTTAGGAATCAAACAGGGAGACTAAGTAAAAAAGCAGATGGGGTCAACCTAAGCTCCTGACGTATGCCCAGGTGTTGTCAAAAGAGCCATGAGGCATTGACTCCCACTCCTCTTGACGGCATACCCAGTTCGTCCCCTCTACAAAAAAGTATCTGCCCTTCCACTTTCTATTAGAATCGGGCATGTCCGATACCAACTTTAACTCTTTCTCCCTCACTGTAAAATGATATATCCCCTTTGACGAGGAGATGTGCTGAGGGCGGTAGCACCAAAAGAACTCGTCCAGGGTTAATTGACAGTTTCCACCACTCAGACGACCTTACAAGATCTCGGCACCAATGAATGTTCGCCAAGCGTTAAGGGCAATCTGGCTGACGGATATTCCCAAAAAGTTAGCCAGCTGACGATGTAAGGCCGTTAGTGGTAATCTTAAACCGGCAGCGAACATGGCATCATATATGCCCACATCCGCGGTTCGTCTCGAATAATATCTTTCACCCTTCTCGGGGAGGCGAATTGGGATATCGTCCAGTATTTGATAATGGGCCCGCAAATTTTTGAAAATATTTTCTGACATTGTCGGAGAGAATTTGTTGACGGACCATTCTGGGGGTAGGATAAAAGGACGATCGTCACCAGAAGCTCCCGAGGTGCTCTCTAAGGTTTCTTCGTCACCGTCACTCCCACCCCCGTCACTGGTTCTTTCCTTTTCCTCTTCATTGGTCCTTTGGTCTCCGTCACCTACCCTTTCCTCCTCTTTGCCGTCCTCGCTCACCCCACCTCCTCTAGAACTCCCTACTTCTTCATCAGAAGAATGGGTTGATGTTTCCCTTTCAGACGACCGGGATAGGCCCTCCTCGGGCTCACGGCTTGATTGGAAGACATCGTCGTAACCCGCTCCTTCGCGGATCGACAATTGTTCACTCGTCGCCTCCTTAGACATCTGACTACCTACAAACGACGGGTTTATTCTAAGAACCTAGGCCGACGACCTCACTAAAGGGCACTACTAGAAAAATAAAAGAAGGTAAAATAAAGGCAGAGAACTTACAGTTAAAGGAATCCTCAAATAAAAGGGCAGTCCCAAGAAGTTGACGGCAGAAGTTGACAGCAATTTAGTTGACGGAGTCAGAAGATCAGCGAATGAAATAAAGTTCAGAGGTGACGTTCTCTCTTTCTCTCAAAATCAGCAAGGTGTGAAAAGTTGGAAATAAGAGGGGAAATGAAATATATATAGGCGAAAGAGGGCACGGAAGATGAAGTGACACGCTCGTCCAGACACCGAACCAATCTGTCCGTGACACGTGTTCTGGCATTTAATGAAGGCGACTTGAATTACCACGCGTAAATGACCTTTCGACAACATTAACTCCATAACCTGTCAGCTATAACTGACGGGGTCATGGAGTAGGGGGCAGCTGATGATGATGATTTCTCTTAACGAATCTAAAGGCGACGGGTGTGGAAAGGTCGTCAGCTTCATGAATTGGCTACCTGCTTCACAATGTCATTTGTGGCGCGGTAAGCCGAAGGTGATAAGGCGACGACCTTGAATTTGACAACCTCGAGCTAATGACCTTGGCTTGACGGCCTTGTGCTATAGACAATGAGCTGACGATCCTACAATATAAACGAGGCTGAAGGTGACAAGAATAAGCCGAAGAGGTCGAACAAAATCTTCATCCATGACCTTGCTTGACCTCTACACATACGTGCATAAGGAGAATTCTTGCGTGACACGTTTAGCCCTAATTGAAAAGATTCCTATATGGAAAAGAACTCTAAGAGATACACAAACTCCACAAATTACTCTCCTAGAAGGAAAGTACTTTCTCATCAAGGCATTTATTTCGGCCCTACACTACTATAAATACCCCAAAGCCTTCATAAACCAAGGTACGCATTATTCACCTTGAGCTCTGGCACTCTAGAGTTGCAAACAAGAGATTTCTCTAACTTAACCATCGGAGGGTATTTGGCCGGTATCATACCGGCACCCCTTTTAAAGTCTTCAGCTTTTGTGTTGTGTAGGTACTTCATCAAGAGCACGTGAAAACCGTGTGGCTTACTGATGATTTTCGGCATCATCAATATTGAATTGAGTTTTAAGAAGCTCGGTGAGGGGTGTCTTCTTTGGAAGAGAAAAGGATGCTTTAATGGTGAATGTTAGGATATCTGCCAAAGGTTTTTCTTTTCTCTGCTCTTTCAAACTACTCTATGGCGATTTCTCTCTACTAATCTTGGTGACTCTCACTATTGTTGTGTTGCTCTCGTTGTTGTGTCTTCCTTCGTGAATTATGCATACTCCTATTTATACACAAATTTGAGGGCCTTCCTACCTCTCTCTTCCTCTGATTTACCAAAATTCTTGTGGTACACTAAATCTATTATTCTACTCTTTTCCTGCCGATTCCCATTTTTCACGGGGTTTGGGATACGGCGAAGCAAGACCCAACCTTTCTGATGAAGCAGTATCTCGTTGATTTGCTTGGATTCATCCAGACGGCTCCTGTAAGTACTCTGACGAACCTGTGGAGGCAGGAATTTACTCAAGTGGTCACCGGTGTGGTGCCTGCCACAACGCCTCCGATGATAAAGTCAGTATTGAAGAAGATAATGATTGAAATACCAGAAAAAATGATTCAGGTGGTGATGTTGTTTTTTTATGTACCTTATATTGGTGTTGTGAGGGTTTTATATACCCTTGGGGATTGTAGCCGTTGGAGTGTTAATGACTCCCCGATAACGTCTCTGGTGGAGTTATGGACTTTAATGTGTTCCCGTCGGTTAGTCCAGCTGGTCCTATAACGGTTGGAGCTTTATTGGCAGCATTGAATGGCATTAATTCTTTTTGATGACGCAGATATTGGTCATGTTCGTCCGTGAAGGCAACTTCGTCTATAATTATACTCGTCAGTTACGTATTCGTCAGTACCATCAGATGCCCCCGGGCTTTACGGTCGTCAGTGACGATCGTGGAAGCCGAACAGTTTTTTTTTTTTTTTTTTTTTTTTTTTTGCAAGTATCTGATTTTTGTTTTTTTCTTTGTGGTTCTCCCTGTTTGTTTCTCTCTTCTTTCTGTGGGAATCTTAGTATTCTTCTTTGTAGACTGGAAGTTCATGGTCAGTAATTTAGAGGTTAGGGAAAACTGTCCTTCAATTTCTTTTCTTTTTGCTCGCTTAGGGGGGTCATTAGGTGTTTTCCCCAATTTGAGGGGCTTTGTTTCGAGTAGCAGTTTAGGTGTTGTTTTGGGTGATTTATACCCATTGCTCCGAGAGTCCGTCGATTGGTTTTCAAGATTTGGTGAAGAAGCTTAGGTTGATGTCAGAGGTTAGGTCTAGTGACCTCGATACTGGGTTGTCGTCTAGCGACGGTCCTATGGAGGGAGATACGGCCGTCTCGACTTTTAGAGAGGTTAGGGCTTTCCATGCCCTCGTGGAGCCGTGCGGATTAGATTCCGACGCCGTCAATCGGTTTAGGGATAGATTTCAATTTCCAGAGAGGGTCCGTGTTCGTCGCCCCACTGACGATGACAGGGCTTGCTCGTTTTTCCCCGGTGAAGTGTGCTTCTATGAGGCCGCTTTCACTTGTGGACTTAGGCTTCCCGTCCACCCGTTTGTGATGGAGCTCCTGGCATATCTGGGGATTGCCCCCGGGCAACTTATGCCCAATTCGTGGAGAATAGTGGTCAACTGTATGGAAATATGGTTGGCCGCTAACGGGGATATGATTAAGGTAAACGAGCTCGTATATTTATACCGTCTAAAAGAGTCCAAAGAGTATGGGTATTACGAGCTAGTACCTTGGGAGAGAAGAACCAGGATCGTCAAGGGCTTACCTTCGTCCTTCAGATACTGGAAGTCCAGATTTGTGTTTGTGTCTGGGGACAATTTTGAGACTCCCTTCAGCCAGGACTGGGGTGAGATCCCCAGGTTGCTTCGTCGGTGGGGAACCCCGACCTTAGGTGCGTCAGTCTTCTTTCTCGCCCCCCTTTTTTTTTATATATTTTTGGGTGATTGCTGCTAATTTCCTTCGTCCTCGTGCAGCTAAACGAAGACCGAGGTTGAAAAGCAGGTACAAGGAGCGCGTTGAGGCGGCCATCACTTATTCCCAATCTATTGACAATTGGGACGACTTGGTAGACCCGAGGACACTCGCTTTCTACAACCTCGGCCCCGATCCGTCTTCCTACGTCTTACGAAGCCTTGATATCGAGGGAAAGAAGAGTAAGCTTCTAAGTTCGTCGGTCTTGACCCTGAGGCTGTACTTGTCCAATTTACTCTTTCTCTTACAAATTTTTCCCTTTTGCAGAGATGACGACGAAATTCAACAAGGGCATGTATGAAAAAATGAGGTCCAAGAAAGACGAACCCTTGTCGAGCCTCGGGAAGAAGGTGGTTCGAGTGAAGGGCAAGGTTACTTCCGTTACTCCGACAGTCTCGACCACACCCGTGGTTTCGGGTGCCGAGACGACGAGGACGGCTTCTCCAGCCACTTCGGTAGAAGAAATTCCGACACCCGCTTCCAAGAGGCCTCGCACATCGGACAAAGAAAAGGATGCAGCCGGATCGTCCTCGATTTGGGATGACGAGAGGTTGGCGACGGATCGGGCTCGTGGGGTAGTGAATGCCGAGGACCTGAAGGTGCTTTCAGGTTCGACTCCAGCTGAGTTGATGGGTCGTCATGTCCATAAACTCGTCCAGGTAAATCGTTTGTTTCTCGTGACGCCTTTACACATGAGCCTCTCTCTTTCTTATTTATTCTTTTGCATGCCCTTTTTTTTTTTTTTTTTTTAGGTGTTGGGGGAAGCCATCCATTTTTCAGCGGAGTATCAAGCTCAGGAGGCCAAGGTCGAATCTTCGCTTTCTCGGATCAAAGTCCTGGAGATGGAGAACTCGAGGCTGAAGAGGGAGCTGATAACCGCGATGGAGGATGTTCACCAATACAAGGACGAGGTCAAAAAGCTGGGCGACGATCTTAAGGTTGAACAGCAGCTGGTTCTGGAAAAGGACGAGCAGCTCGCAGCCGCGAAGGAAAAAATCAAAGTCGTCGCCTCTAGGGCCATCGAGGGCTTCTGCAGACCGAAGAGTACAACTCGTGCTCTTCGGTGGTACTTTAAGGGGTTTGAGCTCTTGAGGAGGTATTGCATCAAGCATCCTTCCGGGGTGGATCTGGAGGCGCTGGATATGGAGGAGGTCGACAAGGAGATCTCTGCTGACGAGGCTGCCCTAGCCGCCGCCGCCGAAGTCCCTGAGGACGTTCCTGATGTTCCCGTCATCGACGCCCCTGCCCTTGATGCCCCAGCTGGAGACGATGCCGACCCGGTAGTTTGAACCTGTAATCAAAAAGTTTTTATCACATGTATTTTTTTTTTATTTTTTTTTTTTGAGGTGCCTGACATGTTTTTCAGGCTCAATTTCCTGGACAATTAGAAATTTTCATGTGTATTTTTATCCCAGTGTTTATGGGTTTTTTTTTTTTGTTGTTGGAACAATGGCCTCAGGTTTTAGGCTTTTATAATATTACATCTACTTGGATATATTCTGTTATAAAAGTATTTTTTTTGTGTCCGTCAGTAATGTTCGCCCACTGGATGGGAACGTGATCACTTAAGCCTTCTCCTGTACTTAGGCGTTTTTCTTCTTCTCTTTTTTTTTTTTGCTTCGTCAATGATGTGTCTCCGTCTATGCGGGACCTCATTACTTAGACAAAAGTTCTTGGCTTTAGTATTCGTCAGTAATATACTTCCGTCTAGGCGGAATCTTATTACTTAGACAAAAGTTCTTTGCTTTTGTGTTCGTCAGTAATGTACATCCGTCTAGGCGGAATCTTATTACTTGGACAAAAGTTCTTTGCTTTTGCGTTCGTCAGTAATGTACATCCGTCTAGGCGGAATCTTATTACTTGGACAAAAGTTCTTTGCTTTTGTGTTCGTCAGTAATGTACATCCGTCTAGGCGGAATCTTATTACTTGGACAAAAGTTCTTTGCTTTTGCGTTCGTCAGTAATGTACATCCGTCTAGGCGGAATCTTATTACTTGGACAAAAGTTCTTTGCTTTTGTGTTCGTCAGTAATGTACATCCGTCTAGGCGGAATCTTATTACTTGGACAAAAGTTCTTTGCTTTTGTGTTCGTCAGTAATGTACATCCGTCTAGGCGGAATCTTATTACTTAGACACATTTTTTTTTTTTTTTTTTGACTCTCCGAGACTTGGTACCTGTATGAGCACATCATTCGAAAAATCATTTCATTAATTTTCAGTAATTAGTACATTCTTGATCTATGTCTGTTGGTGGTACTTCTTCAAGTTTTCTATGTTCCAAGGTCGCGGGAGTTTTTGTCCTTCCAGGGTCTCCAAGTGATAGCTGCCTTGTCGTGAGTAGTACACAACCTTGTAAGGTCCTTCCCATGTTGGGCCAAGTTTCCCGTGGGCGGGTTCTCTAGTTGCAGTCGTCACCTTACGTAAGACGAGATCGCCAATTTCTAGTCTTCTGAGCCTGACCCTTTTGTTGTAGTATTCAGTCATCTTACGCTGGTACTTCATCGTCATGTTCGATGCCTTGTCCCTTACCTCGTCTAAGCAATCCAGATTGATTCGAAGCTGGTCGTCGTTATTCTCCTCGCGGAAGACTTCTCGCCGAGTGCTGGTTATACCCACCTCGACTGGGATTACTGCTTCAGTGCCATAAGTGAGCCTGAAGGGCGTCTCTCCCGTGGGGGTTTTTGCTGTCGTCCTGTAGGCCCACAAGACATTGGGCAATTCTTCTGGCCACGCGCCCTTAGCTTCGTCTAGTCGTGCTTTTATGATCTTGAAAGCAAGTTGTTCGATTAGTTACCTCCGTACGTCCGTTAGACCGCGGGTGCCCAGTGACGAGAACTTATTCTTGATACCCATCCCGAGCAAAAGTCTCTAAATCCCCGGGCCGTCGAACCGCTGTCGGCCATTGTCCGAAATGATCGTTCGTGGGATCCCGAACCTCGCAAATTATGTTTCTCCACACGAAGCCGCGGATTCTTGCCTCTCGTGATCGTTGCTATTGCTTCGCTTCAACCCATTTAGTGAAGTAGTCGATAGCGACGAGCAAGAATCGTACTTGTCCTTTTCCCAACGGTAACGGACCGACGATGTCGATCCCCCATTGTGCAAATGGCCGGGGGAGGTAATCGTTGTCATCTTCTCTCGCCGGCAGCCTCTCGGACGTTCCCGAACCTGCGGCACTTATCGCACCTCTCGACGAGCTCCATAGCGTCTTCCCGCATAGTTGGCCGTAAATACCCGCTCTAATAACCTTACTTACCAAAGATGCGGGCCCGGCGTGGTCCCCGCATATCCCTTCGTGGATTTCGTGGAGGACGTACTTAGCTTCTTCCTCGTCGAGACACTTCAAATAAGGCAAGGAGAATCCTCTTTTGTATAAGGTATCATTCAAAATTGTGAATCCGTCGCCGTTGCTTTAATCTTCCTGGCCTCCATTGAGTCATGAGGAAGATGTCCGTCTTGAAGATATGAGACGATCGGTTCCATCCAACCACCCGTGTTCTGGATGGGGAATACCGGGACTTCCTCGATGCTAGGGTATTTCTGAATCTCCATGAGAATCTCCTTGTTGGTTGGTTCTTCTATAGACGAGGCCATTTTGGCGACCTCGTCTGCCTCTGCATTTTGGCTTCTCGGGATCCTGACGAAATTCAACTTGTCGAACCCATGAGCTAGATGCCTGATCAACTTGAGGTACTTCTGCATCCTTTCTTCCTTCGCCTCATACTCTTCCCTGATCTGCCCTATCGCCAGTTTCGAGTCACTCTGAATGAGCAAGTTCTTAATCCCGAGAGCATTGCCAAGTCTTAGTCCCGTCAGTATGCCTTCGTATTCAGCCTCGTTGTTCGTATTCAGCCTCGTCCACTGTTCCGCCTCGTCCATGACATCACCATCATCTGGGAAGGTGAATTCTGCTATGAAGTCCGCTAGAGCTTGCGCCTTGATGGCCGTTCTGGGATGGTATTCGATGTCGAACTGGCTGAGTTCGATTGCCCACTGGACCATTCTCCCAGCTGCTTCAGGCTTGCTCATGGATTTCCTGATGGGTTGATCCGTCATTACAAGGATAGGGTGTGCTTCGAAGTATGGTCGTAGCTTTCGCGAAGCCACTATTAGGGCGAAGACGATCTTGCCGATCCCGGGGTATTTGGCCTCTCGCTCCTTGGAAGGCTTCGTCGACATAATAAACTCGGGAGCCGCTTCTTGTCTTCTTCTCGGACAAGGCGGCGGCCGACGGCCGTGGACGAGGCCGCCGTATAAATAAAGGTTCTCTCTGCTTTTGAGGGACTCAAGACGGGCGGCCGCTCAAGTAGCGCTTGAGTTCTTGAAAAGCCGCCTCACACTCGTCGGTCCTGTGCGAACGCTTGTTTCAACGTTTTGAAAAATGGGAGGCATTTGTCCGTCGCTTAGAGACGAACCTATTCAAGGTGCATTTATTCTTCCCGTGAGCTTTTGGACATCTTTGATGGTTTTGGGGGATGCCATGTCGAGTATCGCTTGCACCTTCTCCGGATTTGCTTCTATTCCCCTTTGGGATACCATGAACCCTAAGAACTTTCCCGAAGCTACCCCAAAAACACACTTACTAGGGTTGAGCTTCATCCGGTATCTTCTGAGGGTATTAAATGTCTCTCCTGTGTCGTCCGTGTGAGTTAACTCTTCTTTGCTCTTGACGAGCATATCGTCCACATATACTTCCATATTTCTCCCAATTTGCTTGCCGAACATCCCGTTCACCAATCTTTGGTACGTTGCCCCCGCGTTCTTCAAATTCAAGTGGCATTACCTTATAGCAAGTAGAGTCCTTGGCTTCGTGATGAAGGCGGTTTTTTCCCGATCTTCCTCGGCCATCTTTATCCGGTTGTAACCTCGAAAATGCGTCCATGAATGTTAGTAATTTATGTCCAAATTCGTAGAGTCTACCAACCGATCTATCCTCGGCAGGGAAACTATCTTTCGGGCAGCTTTGTTTAGGTCCGTGAAGTCTACACACATTCTCCATTTTCCATTTGCTTTCTTCACTAACACGACGTTGGCCAGCCATTCGGGATAATAAACTTCTCGGATGAAGCCTCGCCCGTAACAATACGGTAACTTCCTCCATGATTGCTTGGTTTCGTGCTCGGGGGCAAAGACCCGTCGTTTCGCCGGACGGGTTTCTTCTCAGGATCTGTCTTCAACTCGTGCTGGATTACCTGGCATGGTATGCCCGGCATATCTTCGTGACTCCATGCAAATACGTCCAAATTTCCTTTAAGGAAACGGACGAGCTCATTCCTCATCTCGGGGCCTATAGTTGTACCTATTCTCGTCACCTTCGAGCTTTCCCCCTCAACGAGTTCTACCGTTTCTAGGGCTTCCATGTTGTCTTCTTTTTCTCTTTCAATCGTCCATGTGTGGTTTTCTCCTGCAGCCAACACGGCTTGGTAGCACTCTCTGGCTAAGACTTGATCTCCTTTTACCTCACCGACCCCTTCTTCAGTCGGGAATTTTATCTTTAGGCAGTAGGTGGACGTTGCTGCCCTCCATTGGTTGAGCGTGGGCCTTCCAATGATCACATTGTACGAAGAGGGGCAGTCTACAACCAGGAAGTCCAGATGACGAGTCTGCTGCTTCGGGTATGCGCCTATCGTGACTTTTAGTGTCACAATGCCCTTGGGGTATACCCGGTCGCCGCTAAAGCTGACGAGGGGGGACTCAAACGGACGCAATTTACCAGGGCCTAGTTTCAATTGTTGGAAGGCCGATAGGTACATAATGTCCGCAGCTACCGTTGTCGATGAGGATCCTTTTAGTATTGAACCCTTCAATTGTGAGTGCTATCACCGCCGGATCGGCATGGGGCTGCTCGACTCCCTCGCGTCCTCTTCGCTGAAGAATATATCTTGGTTCGTCCGTCTGTGTTTCAATGGGGGTTCCATGTGGACGCTGTTTACTTGTCTCTGGTACGTTTTCTTGAGGGACCTATACGATCCCCCCATGAAAGGTCCTCCTGCTATCGTGCTTATCTCCCCGATCACTTCTTGTGGTTGAGATCGGCGACTCTCGTTTTTGGACGAGGGCTCTCGTTGACTCGTGTCGCCCTCTCTGAACCTGCTGGATTCCCCCTTCTTGACAAACTTCTGAAGTTTTCCTTTCTGTATCAGTTCTTCTATTTGTCCCCTCAAATCTCGGCAATCTTCTGTGTAATGGCCGTGGTCCTTGTGGAATCGGCAGTACTTGCTCTTGTCCCGTACACTTGGTGACGAGTGCAAGGGCTTTGGCCACTTTAGGTGGTGTTGATCCTGGATCTGTGTCAAAATTTTGTCAACAGGCATAATTAGGGGTGTGAATTTTACCGGTCGTGGAGCTTTCTCGTCTTTCCGTCTGTCGGTGTCACCTCTCCGACGGCTCGGACGCTCCCTCTTTTGTCCCCTGCGTTCGTCTTCCTTCCTTCCTTCCGTCTTTAGCTTCCCCTCGTCTACGATGGCTGCCGTTGCGTCCTCGCCGTTCATGTACTTTTGAGCTTTCGCAACATCTCCGCCATCGTCCGGGCGGATTCTTTGCTAACGAGACGACGAATTCCCTTCCGGACTTAAGCCCCGCCTTAAATGTCGTCGCCGGACCTTATCGTCGGCATCGTCCACCTCTGTGGTCTCCCGAGTGAAGCGTTTCACATACGATCGCAAGGTCTCCTCTCTCTTGCTTAATAGTGAGTAGGTGATCCGCCGGTCTTTTGGGTCGTTGCCCCCGACGAAATGGCGCGGGAAAGCACTACTTAATCGCTCAAAGTTATCGATGGACGAAGTGGGCAATCTTGTGAACCACTCTCGTCCAGCCTCCCTTCGTAGTTGGGAATGAACGACACATGATCTCGTCAGAGGTCGTTGAAGGCCTAAGGTCGTCTTAAAGGTGTTAAGGTGATCTTGGGGGTCCTCGTGCCCGTCAAAAGGCTCAAGCCGAGGTAGCCGAAATTTTGCCGTACCGGTCTTTCTAGGACTCGCCATGGTAAAAGGAGAGTCCGTCGCTTCCGACCATTTTATCCGGTGCTTCGATCGGTCTTCTCTTTGATGGCGTTTCTTAATTCATCCATCTCCTTCCTCATCTCTTGGAGGATGTCGAATGCCGTCTTCTTACCGGGGTTACCGTTCTCCGCTCTGGCCACTCCTCCCATGACTATCCCCTTCGTCTTCTTGAACGGCTCTTGACCGGTTCTCTTCTTGCCGTAACCTCTCGTCTCATCTCCCCGATTCGTCTTGTAAGTTCTTCGACGGTGGCTGCGAGATTCCGGACTTGCCGTGCCAAGGCCGCCGAGTCCGGGTTGGATTCCATCTCGGAGCCGCGGAACCTTGCGTTCTCGTTGTATGACAAAGTCGTTCCCACGTACGGCGCCAAACTCGATGAAGCCGGTATCTCGTTGATTTGCTTGGATTCGTCCCGGACGGCTCCCGTAAGTACTCCGACGAACCCGTGGAGGCGGTGAATTTACTCAAGTGGTCACCGGTGTGGTGCCCGCCACAACGCCTCCGATGATAAAGTCAGTATTGAAGAAGATAATGATTGAAATACCAGAAAAAATGATTCAGGTGGTGATGTTGTTTTTTTATGTACCTTATATTGGTGTTGTGAGGGTTTTATATACCCTTGGGGATTGTAGCCGTTGGAGTGTTAATGACTCCCCGATAACGTCTCTGGTGGAGTTATGGACTTTAATGTGTTCCCGTCGGTTAGTCCAGCTGGTCCTATAACGGTTGGAGCTTTATTGGCAGCATTGAATGGCATTAATTCTTTTTGATGACGCAGATATTGGTCATGTTCGTCCGTGAAGGCAACTTCGTCTATAATTATACTCGTCAGTTACGTATTCGTCAGTACCATCACTTTCCTTTTCGCCACTTGATGTCCAAAATTTAGGAATTTTTTTTTGAAACCAAAATTTAGGAATTGAATTTAATGCTCCTATGCCCTCTTTGTGTTCAGTGACTCTCTCTTCCTTATTACCCTTTATTTTCGGGATTGCTCAGAGCCTCCAATCGTTCGTACCAAAAGTCTGGGGGCCTTCTAGGCCTGGTTTAATTCCTTGGGCCATTTTGTAGAAGCTATTTTTATGGGCTTCCACTTTCTTCAACGTATTTTGGGCCATTCTTGGACCCGCGTTTGCTTTTCTAATAGGCTTCGTGGTGAAAATTCTTTTCTCTCCTTTTTCTCAGCCACAGATGGCCAGGCCTCTGCTGATTATCTCATCCTAAGGTATTTTGCAACGAGACCTCTTCTCTGGCCACTAGGCCGATTCTTCTTTCTTTCTTTTCGCTTTATTCTTGGGCATTTTCTCATCGCTGGGCTTTGGATTTTGTTTGCTGGCTCATGATGTTAAAAAATGGGTACCAACAAATATAAACATCAATCACATATGGAAAGCGTCTTGAACACGGGGTGAGTTTTGGTTCAACTTTTCTAGTTTATGCTAAATCACTTATTAAAGCTCACCTGGTATAATGCACAAACCCAAAAAAAATGCATCGAGTCCAAAAAGTAATGACTTTACCAAAGGTATTAAATTATGTTTTTTTTTTAATTTTTTTTTTTAGAAAGGTATTAAATTATGTTTTGAAACTGCAAACTTGGTTTTTTGCCCAAAATGTGGTTATCAATCGGGAACGTATGCTTTTTTTTGTGTGTGGATATGAGGCACCTATGCATTAATTCTTGCATTAGGTTCGAATTCAATCCCCATCTTGATGTAACCATGGACACAGTTGTCAATAATTCCCCCCCTTAATAACCTAACTACCCATCAACTTCAAGGAAACTACTTGACACGTACTGTTAACAATGACAAAGACATCCCATCAAAAAAAGAATAATAATAACAAAGGCGCTAACGAAATTTCAATGCCGTTTCACAATCCGAGACTTGTCATTAAACCAAATGGAAGAAGGTAAGCTTTTCAATTTTGCAAGAAATAAGAATGGCGTTAAAAGTCCTTTCCGCCCTTGACAGTGCAAGAACTCAGTTATAACATTTCAAGGCCATCATCATAGCTGGCATTGGCCTCTTCACTGACACCTACGACTTCTTCTGAGTCCCTCCGATTATGACGCTCATTGGACGAATATACTACGAGAAGAAGCCCGACAAGTATGTGAACCCACCTGAGGTTGTGTCCACCATGGTGGCCATCCCTATTCGTTTACTGGTGTTGGACATGGAGAAGGTGATGGAAGTTCCAATGAGTCAGATTGTAGAAGATATGCCACTGCCGCCTACTCCACCTCATTATCCCCTCGTCTCCAAGAAATTTTTTCGTTTCCATGGTTGTGATTTATTCTCTTGCTCCTTCACATGGTTCCTTCTTGATATTGTTTTTAACAGCTAGCGGCAATTTCGATCTTCATGTCTCGTATATATAATCATTATATCCCTCAAATAATGAAGCTGCTTTTGAAGTTGCAATATTCCAAGCGATTATTGCAGTTTGTTTTACACTTCCAGGCTATTGGTTCACTGTTTATTTCATTGACAGGATTGGAAGAGTCAAAATCCAAATGATGGGTTTGTTTCTTCCTGGCATTGCTTTTCTTAGCACTTGGGATACCCTATAAAAAATATAGGGACAATGAATCCAACAACAATAAACTCAATAAAGGTTTTTTAGTCCTCTATGGCCTCACATTTTTCTTAGAAAATTTTGGACCGAACACAACCACTTTTATAGTATCAGGAGAACTTTTCCCGGCAAGATTTAAATCAACTTGTCAAGGCATTTCTGGGGCTGTTGGGAAGGTAGGCGCAATTATTGGGTCTTTCGGATTTTTTTGGGTTTCACATGACAAAAAAAAAAAAGAGGATAAAAAGGAGAAGGTTTATCCTGAAGTAATTGGAATGAATGCCTCATTAATAATACTTGCCGGAGTTTATTTGTTAGGGATGGTAGCGACTTATTGTTTATGTGTGAGACTATGGGGAGATCATTAGAAGAGAATGAGAAAGATAATTAACCCAATTAGCTTTGTTTATTGGGAATAAGTATGCAATAACATTCATTTTGTATGTGTTTTATGTCAAAATATATTAATACAATATGAAATGTTTTTTTTTTTTATGAGTTCTACTGATAGCTTAGTGGTAATGACATTATTTGTGGCGTTTCATGTCTGTGGTGGAGAATCTCACCTCTTTCTCCTTTACTATCTATTCAACAATAAATATATATAATTCAAATGATAGGGTGTGATATTATTATGAGGTGGCAAACTTTTAAGTTGCAAATGAGGTTTTTGGTAAGAAAACTTATATATATAAACTAGTCTCATTGCATGCCTGTAGCATGCTTAAAGGGTTTTTTATTTTATTTTTTAATGTCAAAATTTTTCATTCATTTCAAAAAATTGAAAACATCCAGACACAACCATAAGATTTCAATGCTATTTCAATGTTCATTTATTTGGTGCTAGCATTATCAACTATATCATTAATTTGCAAATACATGATATCATTAGACAAATGCGTAAAAGTTATATTAAGATAAATAAACAATTTTGACATTAAACCAAACAAATGAAAAGCCTTAAGCCTTCCAAGCACGAGTGTAGGACGTGCCATGAAGCTAGTTTCAAATTATTGAAGTAATTGGTATTTTTTTTATAGGCTAAAATGCAAAATCGGTCTTCTAAGTTTCACTACTTTTCATTTTAGTCCTCTAAATTTGAGTTTTGTCATTTCAGTTCTCTAAGTTTTATTTATTATCAATTAAGTCTTCCGTTAACAATCTATTAACTACAACTGTTATCTATAGCAAAACGTCATTTAGTCTTTTTTATTTTTTTATTTTTATAATTTAATTATTTTTATTTATTAATTAAGAAATCGCTAATTAAAGAAAAACCCCACAAATTAAGAAGCATTGATTTAAATCTCTTCCAAGAAAACCTAGCCTCTTCTCCCATATTTCTTAAGCTCATTGCTAATGAAACAGAAGGAGGATTGAATAAATGGGTTTCCAATTTCCACATATATCCCTTTTTTGTCTAATGCTTTTCCCACTTGGAAAGCAAACCCAGCTCCTATGGAATGACATGCAATACATACATTGTTGCTTCCATACCTATCAGCAACCGATTTCAATGCCTCCAAAGCTACTTTGAACATGACGAAGCCCTTCAAGCTCTCCCAAGCCAGAAAGCGGAGGTCATCTTCAAAGTCCCTTCACATTGTTGGGTTTTGAGCAACGTTCCTCTAAGTACCAAGACAGCCCTTGGAGCAACACTAGGTCTCATAAGTACTAAGTCAGCCATTGCTGCAAATCTATCCCATTCTAATTTTCAAATTCGTATTATAGTTGTTTCCTCTCGGTCTCTCTTCTCCCTCTTTCCCCCTTTCGATCTCTCTTTCTCTTTCTTTCTCCCTCTCAATCTCTTATGGCCTGTTTGGAAGTTTAGAGAGGGAGGAGAGTAGAGGAGAGGAGAGTAGTGGGGAGGAGAGTAGAGTGAAATAATTACCCTCCACCTTGTTTGGATGTTTTTAAAATTAGTAAGGGGGAAGGGAGTAATTAGTCCTTCTCCTTATTTGGATGTTTTTAAAATTGAGATGGAGAGGAGAGAAAATGATTAAATAGACAAATTTACCCATATTTGAAAATAAATTGCAATATTGGTCTATGATTAATTGGTTTGTAATTTTGTTAATTTAAAAAAGGTAAATTGGAGAATTCATTTGGTCAATAATTTATTTACTCTACTCTCCCTCCAAATCTCTCCAATTTGGGGAAATTAAAAATGAAGGGTTAGAGGTAGTTGAAACCCCCCAAACCCCTCCAAATCCCTCCCCCTCCTCCCTTAAAAAACTTCCAAATAAGGGATTTAAATTACTCTCCCTCCCTCTACTCTACTCTCCCTCCTTTTTTAAACATCCAAACAGGCCATTAGTATCGGGCTAGGGTATTAGGTGGGGATTCAATTTTGTTCCTCAATATTGTTCTCCACATACGATGCCGTTTCTTAATATAATTTCTGGTTTTTTTTTTTTTTTACATTTTCTTATAATTGATAAATTAATAATAAATTCAAATAAAAAGGACAAAATGGTGTAGTTTTGCTATAGATAACAACATCGACTAATAGATTGTTAACAAAAGACTTAATAGAAATTAAATAAAGCTTAGAAGACTAAAATGACAAAACTCAAATTTAAAGGACTGAAATGAAAAGTGGTGAAACTTTGGCTCCGTTTGTTTCGACGTAAAATATTTGCAAAAGTAAAATATTGTACATGAAAAATATAATATTTTACTGAAAATATTTTCATTTTACAGTGTTTGGTTTGCATTCCTGAAAATGCAAAGAAAATGTATGTTTCAACAAATTGAAAAAAATTTAAGAATCTCACAACCACCACCTAATCTGGCAAAATCCAACCCACCACCAACCACCCAAACCATAACAATATCTGCACAAACCCACCTACCACCACCCTAACACTCCACTGACTGACTGACAACTCAAATTCACAAATTGGAGAAGGAAAAAAAAAAGGCCAAAGTCGGCCAACCACCCACCATAACCCATAAACCATTCTAACCACCCAAAAACTTAGCCATCATCGTGACCCACAAACCATCCCAGCACCCATTGCAACTCAAAAACCTAGCCACCCACCATAACCCATAAACCAGCCAAAAAGCCCACAATGGTTAAAAAACCCAAATTTGAGAACCAATGGGTGAGTTGACAACAATGGAGGTAGAGTCAGTGTGATGGGGATAAATGAATCGGTGGTGGAATCAAAGACGGTGTATGGTCGGACTGAAAAAAGAATTGATGGATTTGAGTGGTCAAACCAAGAATCAGTGGGCAGAGGTGTAGAGTCAACGATGACAGAGGTGGAGCCAACAATGAGAGCCATCGGAGATGGGTGGCGTTGAGAACCTGATTGGTTTAGTGTCTCTAGTTTGTGGTGGCAGAGGTGGAGCTGACGATGGTAGAGGTGGAGCTAACGATGAGAGCCGCCGGAGATGAGCGGTGCTGCGAACCTAAGAATGGTTTGGTTGCTCTAATTTGTGGGAAGGGAGAACTGAGAGTGGGAAGGGAGAAAGTCATGGGAAATAGCATGAGAGGTACTGAGGGAGAGATAGCGTTAGAGAGACTTAGGACTGAGGGAGTGAAAGCATCAGGGTCAGACCAAGAGAGCAAATGTAATATCTTTTACCAAAATTTTAAGTGTAAAATATTTTACATAAATTTGTCTAGTTGATTTGGTTGATTGAAAATATTTTACTTTTGACTAAATATTTTACTGCAAAACAAACACAGTAAATTGGAAACTCTTTTCCTAAAAATATTTTACATCAAAACAAACAAAGTGTTAGAGGATTGATTTTGTATTTTAGCTTTTTTTTTTTAATTTCTTTTTTATATAAAAACCCTAATACCCAACACCACTATTTTAACTATTATGACAAACAATTTTCCATGGTACAGCAGTTCTAGGAACTCTGCCCCTATTTGCTCTCTGCAAATAAAAAATATTTGCAGAATTTCATGCAAATTCATGGTTCATGCTGATCATGGACCAAAATAGCATAAAATCGAAATTCCAAAAATTAAATTCTTTCTAAGTATTATAATCCAATCAAGAAGTCAATAAAGATATTAAAAAAAAAAAATTAGAAACAAGTTTATTTTGTGAAAGTTTGAACCAAAAATATATAAAGTTAAAAAAAAAATCGTAAATATGTGAAGTATATTGAATTTTTGTCCAATCAACTAAAACGTAACTTTCTAACTATTGAATCATTATGTCGAGATTCATTAAAAAAAAAAATCATTACTTCCGGACAAAGTCAGTGAGGCCTAAAGGGGGCCAGGCCCGCCGACCTTGAGGAAAAAAAGTACGTATATTTTCATCAATTTTATATTTGATCTCATTCTTCTAAAAATCTAGGCCCCCACCTCCTAACATTTTACATCGATTTTATTGAAGAGCATTTGTACATTTTTTTTTTTTTTTGCTGCAATAAGGCAATATATTAATACAAAAAAGAAAAAGAAAAAAAAAAGAGCAGAAACAAACAGAAGCAAGGGAAGGAGAGAAATTCAGCCTACACCTCATTCCACAAACCCCAGAAACTACAGGGAAAGGGGAGGACCCAAAACTGTTACAAAAGTATGCCCATTGGGCTAGGGAATGAGCTACAAGAGCATTTGTACAAGTTGTAATAAGACATCAAATTTGTCTAATCAACCTTAAAATATACTCACATCAATTTATGTATCATTATACAAAAATATATTTATGCTACAGTAAAAATATATTTATTGTGTAAATTTACACAATAACTATACAAATGAATATTTTAGTAATTCTTTAAATTTACCTTCGTCATTCCACCCCACAAATCTCTTCAATTTTCCTTGTTGAATTAAAGTTTCAATTTGACCTTTCAAATCACGACATTCGTCCATATCATGTTCATGATTTTTGTGGAATCGGCAATATTTGTTCTTGTTTCTTACCTTTAGATTGCTTTTCATGGGTTTGGGCCACCTCAAAATGGGGTCATTCTTCACTTGCATTAGAATTTGGCTAGGAGGCATTATCAACGGGGTGAAGTTTGGGAATCACCCTTTGCTGTCCTTCTGCAGGCTTTGTATAAGTTTGCCCTCTTTTTTTTTTGCGGTTTGAATGATCTTCACTTTCTTTCTCCTTTCTTTGCCTCTTCATAATCCCTTTAGAGGCCAAGACCCGCATTCATGTAGTTTTGTGCTTTGAACAAAAGGTCAGCCATGGTCGCTGGCAGGTTCTTTGTTATTGAAAACAAGAAATCCTCTGATCTTAGTCCCTCCTGGAAGGCCATGAGCAACACTTGATCCTCTACTTTGTCCATTTGCAAGACTTCTTTGTTAAATCTTGTCATGTACATTCTTAAGGATTCTCCTGCTTCCTGTCTCACACTTAACAAATGCGAAGTAGGTCATCTATACCTTTGGCCACCAATGAAATGACAAACGAAAGCTCCACCTAGTTCGTTGAAACTTCCGATTGTTGAAGGGGAATCTTGTAGAACCATACTCTAGCTAGTCCCTTCAAAGTAGTTGGAAAAGCTCTACACATGATCTTGTCCAGGATTTTCTGCAAGTTCATTAGACTTTTGAAGGATTCATATAGTCAAGTGGGTTTGTCGAACCGTTGAATGAGTCGAGTTATGGGAGCCTAAGTTTTTGTGGCAGTGGCAGGTCCAACACAGTTGCGATATAGGGTGATGCATTTTATTTGATCATTTTATCGAGGTTCTTCTGATCCTTTCCTTTCACTACATTATTCAACTAGTCCATCCGTTTCTTCATGTTTTGGAGTTATTCTTCCATCCTGCTTGGAAGTTTAGTCCATTAGAATGGTCTTTCCTTTGGCTATTCTCTTCGCTATTGCTTTATTGTTCCCTATTCTCTATTCTAGGTGGGCATTGTCGCTTCTTTGCCTCAACTCCTCATTTTGCCTAGTTAGTTATTCTACATTCACAACAAGGGTTCGGATCTGCTCTTCCATTTGGTTTGAAGAACTGGGATCCATTGGAAGAACGAAAAACTTTTGTAGCAAGTTAAAGCACTGGTTTCAGATGTCTTTCTTATAGAAGGTGTCAAACTGATAATGCCTAAAATCATTAGTATTTTATTTGTCTAATGGAGCCAACGCCTACTTCAAATACTTGTAAAATAAAGAGAGATTTTGGTGAATAAAACACCAGTGGGGTGTTTCCTTAAAACCCTTTGATGATAAAGTCAAAATTATAGCTTTAGCTAGTGACAATTAAGTAATCAAAGCTTCTTTTGAGTTTCTAGAGTATTTTTTGTGTACTTTTCCTTCATTTGTTTAGTTCCTTTTATAGGAACTGCAGTATGTCTGCTGTCATCATTATGTCATTTACTAACGTATAAGATGATTGGATTCATCATCTTTATTGATTAGTGGTTTCAAAAACTGATGAAATGTTCTTCCGTTACTAATACGCATAAATCACTATTGGAATGATATCCTGTGTAATACCTATAGTATTGCAAGGTGTGTAATAGCACAATTCCCAGTCGTCCATTTAATCCAATGACTCATTATTTTGACACCTCAGCAAAATTAAAAAGACCCTTTTACCCTTAAAATTTTTGGAGTCCCACTGTTGCTGATGTGTGTGAGTTGTGTTCTTATTTGATAAAAATAAATCTCTCTCTCTCTCTCCTGCGTCTAAGCTCCTCTGCCTCTCCCTCAACCCACCGTTTCTTCTGCCTCTCCCTTAACCCATCGTCACCGCTACCAGCATCACCTAACTTAGACCCATCAGCCTAAACAAAGAAAATACTACATCTTACCATATGGAATTTCTTAACCCCCAAACACACACTCACACTCTCCCTCTTTCTCTATCTCCAAGTGTCTCAACCTACCGTCACCGTTGCCAGCATCATCCAACTTAGACCCATCAGCCTAAACAAAGAAAATACTGCATCTTACCATCTGAAATTTCTTAACCCCCCAAACACTCACACTCACACGCTCCCTTTTTCTCTGTCTCCAAGTGTCTCAACTCTCAAGGACTGAAGCTCTCTCTGAAGTAGCCAATGGCATATTGGTGGTTCCAACGGTTCTTGGCCATTGTATCATTGGAAAATCCCTAAAATCCCCCAAGTCACTGCGGGTCCATCTTTGATTCCTAGGTTTCTTCCAACATCAAACGACTCAAGGAGGTGAGTTCTCTCTTTTGTATACATTGAATCCAAATAAAAATGATTTTTTGGGTAAGTGGAGAGTTGGGTCCAAGGTCAGGATAGTTGGGGTTTGATTTTAGTTCTACTAGTGATATATATATATATCACCATGGAATCATTATTTAGTTTATGTTTTGAAGAATATTTTTGGGTAGTTTTTTTTTTTTTTTTTTTGCTGCAACTTGAATATTGTACATTTTCAAATGGATATGTGAAATATGGTCTAGCAAAATTATAGAAATGGATGGTCAGTGGTACATGGGATATAGCTAAAATTCCTATTTTACTTACTTAGATGTTACTTTGGTTGAATTCTATGCTTTTAGGTATAATACACTTAAATAGTTTCATATGAAATTTTAGCTTGAAACTGTCCTTTATCAATTGGGTCATCATCTCTCATGATCATATATTGGTCTCCTGTAATTCTTATACATGATAAGCACAATGTTGATACAAAAAATTTCAGCTTTCATTTTCAATTAAAAACATTCATTCTTCTATATTTATAATAGTAGATAATTTTGTACATTTGTTAATTACAGGAGTATTCTTTAATTCATTGCATAGTGTGGTGAGAGAATTCTCTCAAAACATGGATGCCCAAGCAGATTTGAATCCTAGAGTTGGTATGGAATTTGATACATTAGAAGAAGTATGGGAATTTTGGGTAAAATATTGAAGGCAAGTGGGCTTTGATGTTAGAAAACATTACATAAATAAAAGTAAGAATGATGGTAAGGTAACATTAAGGGGATTTGTATGTACAAAGCAGGGCATTCGTGGTAAAGAAAAAGAAGATATGATTTGCACTTGTAACCGAGATGATACAAGGACTAATTGTCCTGTAAGGTTATATGTTTCATTAGTGCGAGAAAGTGGAAAGTTTAAAGTGCCTAATTTTGTTGGAGAACATAATCATACTCTTCATCTATCAGAAAAAGTTTATATGATGAGATCTCAACGAAAAATTTTAGAAGTTCTTGCGAGATTGATTAAGTTAGCATCCTTTTCTGGAATCAAGCCAAAAGCAGTACATGAGTTGATGAGTAGAGAGGCTGGTGGGGGAGCTAATCTTGGATTCACTGAGCTTGATCAGAAAAATTACCTTAGAACAAGATGGCAAAAAAACTTAATATATGGTTAAGCTGCATGTTTATTAGGGTACTTTCAGGAACAATTGACTAAAAATCCATCCTTTCAATATGGAGTACAATTAGATAAAATTGAGCAGATTGCAAAAAAAATTTGGGTTGATGCTAGAATGGTTATTGATTATGCTAATTTTAGTGATGTGGTGACATTTGACACTACATATGGTACTAATAAAGAGCTAAGACCATTAGGGGTGTTTACCAGTTTCAATCACCATAGAGAATTAACGGTTTTTGGGGCTGCTCTTTTATATGATGAAACAATAGAATTATTTAAGTGGCTGTTTGAAAGCTTCTTAGTTGCACGTGCAAGTAAAAGACCTAAAACAACTTTTATGGATCAAAATCCTGCAACGACAAAGGCATTGAGTGAGGTAATGCCTAACACTTACCTTGGATTATGTACTTGGCACATAATGCAAAATGGGATAAAACATTTGGGGAATTCGATGAAGGATGGTTCATCTTTTCTTCAAGTTTTTAAAACTTGTATGTTTGAGTTTAATGATGAAATTGAATTTGAAAAAACTTGGGAGGACATGATTGACACATATGTTATACATGATCGTAGTTGGTTGGATACTATCTACAAATTGAAAGGAAAATGGGCAAAGTGTTACATGAAGAATGAATTTACATTGGGAATACGAAGTACCCAACTTAGTGAAAGCTTGAATGGAGACTTGAAAGATTACTTGAAATCTGATTTGGATGCGGCAAAATCTTTTGAACATTTTGATCGGGTGATTAAGCAAAAAACGAGAAAGAGAGTTACAAGCTGAATTTATTGCTGGGCAAAAATGTCCCCAGTTAGGCTTGAAAAATTCTCCATTGTAGAAGCAAGCAGTACAAGTGTACACACCTGTAATATTTCGAATGCTTCATGATCAATATGACCTTGCATCAGCAGCAAGGATAAAAAATCGCCAAGAGGACTTGTTAGTGCATACATACACTATTGAGTTTATGCATAAGGCTGGTGAGTTCATAGTCTCTTATGACACTGTAGATAAGACATTTTCATGTAGTTGTAGATAGTTTGAAATTGTTGGGATTATATGTTACCATGTTCTAAAAGTCTTTGACTTCCTTGATATAAAGACAATTTCTGATATGTACATTTTGAAAAGATGGACAAGAGAGGCAACAAGTGGATGTATCTTGGACAATGGGAGAGCAAATGTCGAAGAGGATGTCAACTTGAGTGTTACACAGCGATATAGAAGATTATGTCCCAAGTTGGTACCATTAGCTTCTTGAGCGGCAAACAATAAAGAGGTATTTGCTTTAATAGAGAAGATGATAGAGGAATATGAAAAAAAGGTTGAAGACATTGCAGTAAAAAATGTGGCTGGTCATCAATTGTCCCCATCAAATGCCATTATGTAGTGGTGCAAAAAATCTTGATCCTAAGCAACATTTGGAAGATTTGGTTGAAAGAGCAAAAGAACTTAAGAAAAAATAAGGTCGCAAGGGTGGAAAACGAAAAAAAAAGTTGGGTTGAAAAGCAAAAAAAAGAAAAAGGGTAGAGCTGAATTAAATGATAAGGTTAGCCAACAGTTTTCCAAAGTAAATTTTATTTATTTATTTTTATCCCTTACTAAGTTTCCATTGTTTGTAAACTTTTATATTGTTATGGCTAATAATATATATTCTCATATAGGATCTTGGTTTTGCTCCTAACATGCAATGCAATAATTATGGCTCACATGAAGAACATTATTCGCATCAAGTAAGAGAATTTTTTTATTCGTAGTGGAATGACTTAATAATTTGTGAAGTTGGAAGTTGAACTACACTTGCCTTTTCATTTGTGAATTTATTAATAAGGTTTTCTTTTTTGTGTTATAGCGGACTTATCCTATCACTTTTTCCATGCCAATGATGACAGCTGAATTGGGACCAATTCATAGTTACTAAACTAGTTTCACATCATTCTTAAGGGTAAACATATTTTTTAAAATGTTTTGCACTTATAAGTAATTAGATGATTTCTTAAACTCTCTCTTATAATCATTGTGATTACATAGGCACCATTAACTCCATTATTGTTTCAAGTATCAAATCTTGCGGATGTTAGTCAGGTAAAATGTAAATGTTTTCATACATGAAATTTTGAACAAACTTACATGTTTACTTGTTTTGCAATTATAAGTAATTAGATGATTTCGTAAAGTATTTCTCTTATAATCATTGTGATTACATAGGCATCATTAACTCCATCATTGTCTCAAGTATCGAATGATGCAACTGTTTTTCAGGTAAAATGTAAACATTGCTTTAAGTGACTATCTCCCCTCAGATGAGCTCTGCCAACCTTCCCTACCATTTTTTTTTCATGAACTTGTTAGATTTGTGTGATGTATATTCATGTTTTAAGTGACTATTTAGAAACTTTTGAATTGGTGGATTTTAAGTCTGTTTTTCTTTTCTGATTGATTTGTATTACGAAGTTTCTGTTGAAGTGGCTTTATGCATAAGATTTAAGTAGGTCTTGGCTGCCAGTCAAGTAGTTGATGGGTTGGGATATTGTTATGGCTTGGCTGTCTGTTGTCTTGTTGACTAGTGATTTGGGTTAGCTCTTTGATGGTTGATAGTGATAGATGATTTGGGTGTGGCTAGCTATTGATCGTCTCTTGGCTATGCATACTTGGCAATGGGTGATTTGGGTTTTGGCTTGGCCTGTGGTGAGTGACTTTATTAAAAGGTCATTCTTAATTGGCCTTTTCTATGAGTTCCACCTATAACAATTTGGTGAGTGAGTTATATTTTTGGTTGAGGCAAGTTTGGTTTTGGTCCCTCAAATTTAAAATATTTAGGTTTAATTCTTACTCACCAAATGAATATTGGTCAAGTAAAAAATAAATCCATGTGTTTATATCCTCTCTACTCACCAAATGAATAAACTTATTTGTTTATATATATACACAGGGAAAGGAAGTTAGGTTCAATTATCGACTAATTCCATGTGTTGAAAATACAAATGCTTGCCTGCAAACACAACACTTTTTTGGTATGTAAAAAACTAATAAATGGTAAGTTCAATTATAGTGAAATTTTCTCATGTTTGTTTAAGTTTAAAATGTAACTTGATTTTTTTTTTTTTTGACATATGTTCAAGCTAATATTGATTTTGCAGTATGATGGATAACATTTTTTGGACAGTTTGTTTGATAGTATATTAGATAGTGGACATGGTAGCATATTGCACAGTGGATAGCATTTTTGGACAACTTTGCCTTGGACAATTTCTTGGATAGCAAATCTGACTATTTAGACAACTGATTGCACATGTAATAAATTTTTTGGATAATTTTTTGTAACTAAAGAAGTTGGTCAAACATGTTAAATATGTTAGATTGTACAAGTGAATGTTTGAGTAACTTCTAGTTAAACATTAATTATATATGCAAGTGATTAATATTTTTAAATGCAATGTCATGTACCAAATCTTGTACATTTTTTAAATGCAATTAATTAATATTTTTATGCTTCATCACATATACATGCTTGATTCTAGAAGCTCCTTGAAGATAACTTGTTTAGGATATTGATAACCAATTTCTTTTACATGCTCTTACTTAGTGGAATGCAGCATCTCTTCATACCATAACTTTTGTTCCCTAAATTTGTTAGTACATGGTAGAATGAATGAGAGATTTCCAATTTCATATTAGATTTGGTGCAATACTGCTATTGAGGCCAAAGCTGGTTAAATAAACTAACATAGCTCTAGAACTATAATAGGAGAAGTTTGATCTAGGACTTGATAGTTTCTAACTCGAATATGGCAGAGAATCTATACACTACTCTTTGACGGTAACGAGTATGTACATCGATTTAGCATAGAAAAGAAATGCAAGGACATAGATAATAGATGACCAAAACAATATTATATTATTATTTTCAATTTTTACTATCTATACCCATATATGATATATATAATTTTTTTTTTAGCAAGAATGCTTTCTCTGGCATTAAAGTACTACTAAGCAAGTTTAGATTACTGTTGAAACATATTTGATTTAATCCATCTAAATAATTTGAGGAACAAAAGGCAAAGTCAAGGAATCTTCCAGAATGAGAAAAAGAGTTTGACCTTTGAATATTCAGAATATCCATGGCAGTTTTCATCAAGCATAATAAAGCTATGTAAAAGGGTTTGATCTTTGGAAGATGTACAATTCTAATATACAGTTTTTGTATCACGTTGGTAGATTTTTAATTTTGACAATAGAAAGAGTAGCAATATAGGATGACATGCAATAAACCACATTTTCATCACTATGGAAAAATGATGCTTGCTACTAATTATTTGAGGCACTAAGAAACAGAACCATCTCCAAAGCATCCAGCTAAGTGTTTTCCCTATCTAAAACTCACTCAAAACACTAAAAACTAGCAAAAGATGATACAATAAAAATTTGAAAAATAAAAATAAAAATCATGAACAACGCCTACTTCACAGTAGGTTGAGTAGGCTTCATGGTAGGGGCTTGGGCCGCTTAGCTTCTATGTCATCCTGTAGTGTTGAAAAACAATTTTCAATTAGTACAAAAACCATGGAATTTTTATTTCTTTTTTTTTTTGTTACAATCATTATAGTCATTAATAAAATCACCAAATTTTGGAAGATGATTTTGAACCAAGAACCCAGAATATTTTGGCCATGCACTAACAAACATATAAAATATGTAATTCATTACCTAAAATTTGAGCTGAACTTATAAAGTATGACTAGTAACAATTCAAGATAGCAAAAACATTCCTCACAAGTTCATCTGTCAAGAGCCATAGATTTAATGTATAAAATGAACTGCAACTGGCCAAACATACTATCCTACCAGAATAATACATTGCTGCATAGGGCATGGTTAATCCAAATTTAGGAAAATAACATGCACTTAAGAAAAATTAGGACAAAAAAAGAAAAATTTCAGAAGGATTTTTAGAATAGCTCATGACCAAGCAATAGAATTTCCAGTTTAAGTCAAAGAAAAAAAAAACTCCTAAAATTGCTCAAGAGGTAACAACAACAACAACTATAACAACAACCACAAGAAGCAAGGCAATAACAAAAATCAAAGCAAAGGGAAAAAACATCAAGAAGATTAATACACTCACCCATTGAAACTTTTTTACACTAATACAAGCAAAGCCCATCCAACCACCATTCATTGGTTTCAAATCCAAACAAAAGCTATAACCATTACACCAAGGACACATATAGGCTCACCATCAAACAGAAATTCAATCACAACATATTCAACTATTATAGGACCAATTTAAATCCAAAAAAACTAAGATTAAAGAACCAATTTCATTATAGAAATTATAACTAACAAACTTCATGGCTAATGATCTGCATCTGTAGCAGTCTCTGGGGATGCCAGGAAAATTGAAAATCTAAAAAAGTAAATTTTGTATAATTAAGAATTTGCTACCCATTTAGTTTCTTCTATATCTAAGGAGTGACACTTGATATGAATCATTCAACACAATAAAAGCATGCATTTTAACAACACGTCTACAAGAAGTCTTTAAATTCAATTTTATGTAATTAACTCCCAATGAAAATATGTGCTGTCAAAAAATTTCTGTGAAAGTCTTTCAGTGTATTGTACATTCATGCTTTGGTTAAATAGCACATAAAGGTTCAAACTTTCATCATTAGGAACCTAATAATAAGCCCATTGAATACAAATTACAAGGATTCATGCATTTTTAAACAATTGACAAAAATTCAAGCAATATAAGACTTGATTTCAATTCCTAAGCTAAAAACCCAAAAAACAAAAAAAACAAAATTAAATTCAGCCCTAATGAGAAAAAGAGTTTGACCTTTGAATATTTTCAATATCCATGGCAATTTTCATCAAGCATAATAAAGCTATGTAAAATCTACACTAAATTCCTCTAGAGTCCTTAAGTTGAGCAGCCACAATCACTATTTTTGGAAGATGTATAGTTCTAATATACTGTTTTTGTATCACGTTGGTAGATTTTTAATGCCAAAGAAAGCATTTTCAATTCCATAATCACTATTTTTGTATCAAGCATTTTAAACAATTGACAAAAATGCAATCAATATAAGGCTTGATTTCAATTCCTAAGCTAAAAACCTAGAAAACGGAATTAAATTCAGCCCCAATAAATCAATCAACAAAATTGTGACACCATTATTTACTTCCCTTCCTTTCCTAGCAACCAAACATAGTTTATTAAAAAAAAAAATAGAGATAAAAGAAAACCCTACCGAGTGGAGGTCTCTCTTTGAAACAAGCACAAATTGGCAAGGATAATTTTCATCACAACCACCAAACTCTTTTTCAGGTTGCTTCTTCTCTCTTTCCACCAAACTCTTTTTCTTTCTCTCTCAATCTCATATCCCTTCTTAGATCAAACCTGAAAAAGCATCAACTTTGCTCTTGCCCGATTCTTTCCAAACCCTAACCCTTATTTTCTCTGATATGGGTCTGAAAAGCATCAAATTCTCGCTTAAACACCCGATTCTCTCCAAACCCCAACCCTTACTCTCTCTTTGATCTGGGTCTAAAAAGGATGTGAGCGTTTGGGGGTCGGGATCTCAGATGGTGAGCCGCCGTTTTTTATTTGTTTTTGCTTATGGGTCTGAGTTGGGTATGTGGGAAGCGGTGACGACAGGTTTGAGGGAGAGGTAGAGAGCAAGCGTGAATGTTGAGAGAATGGTGGAGGCGCAGTCATGATTGAGAGAGTGGAGCGTTAGGGAGAGTGACAGAGAGCTCTGTTGAAGCGAGAGAAAGGAGAGAGAGTTTTAGCGGAATTCAAAAATGGGAAGCTAAAATGAAATCTTGAGTGAGCACTTGGATTGCCAGCGTGTCCTGCTGAGGTCTAAAAATAATAAGTCATTGGATTAAATGGATGGCTAGGATTTGTGCTATTGCACACCGTGCAATACCTTAAGTATTGCACGAGATCTCAATCCCATCATTATTAATGCTTATTTATTGCTGTTTGAGCGTCACATTCTTTGGTTCTCATATACTATAACTTTATTATTATTATTATTTTAGTTCTCATATACTATAACTTTTTTATTATTGCCCCAAGGGGGTGGCCTAATTGGTGTGGGATCCCGCATGCAAGCATGAGGTCCTTCGTTCGAGTCGTGGCGGGTACTATGTGGGGGGTGGGTCCCTAGCTTACATTGCGCCCATCCGCTGGCTCTCTTGGGATTCTAGGGTGAAGTCTGTGGCACTTCGGTCACAGTAGCTATGGCTCAATCCAACATTCCCTAGCGAGGGGTGCTCCTACTAGGTCACGCCTTGGGGGTAAGTCACATATGGTCGCCCCCGCCTCCCTTTTTTGTTCATAAAAATAAAAAAATAAAAAAAAACTTTTTTATTATTTATATATATATACTATAACTTTTTTTTGAGGAGTTTCAAACTTATAACGTCTGTTCTTGATGATAGCCCTTTATCATCAAACCAAGACACCAATCAGTTTTTGGTGTAAGCGAGGATTGAACCTCAAATCTCTTATACAACCATTAAAAACTTTACCAGTTGAGCTAACTGAAACCCACACACACACACACACACGCACACACACACACACACACACACATATATATATATATATATATATATATGTATATATATATATATACATATATATATATATATATATATATACACACACTATAACTTTAAAATAGTAGGATGTATACTACACTAGGTGACTTTTTTATATTTTTATATTTTTGCTTTCGTAGGGGGGAAAAATGTTTTTTATATTTTTGCTTTCGTGGACGTTAGTTGGCTTTAGATAACGACTTTAATCAAAAGAATATATTATATGGGTCAGACTTGAGGCCAGATTTACATTATTCGATTTTTTTAAAAAGGGGACAATTTCTTTTAAAAGTCAATTACGCAACTGCGCGCTATAATGTTTCGATTAGCTTGTCGGTTGTGACATCAGTTTGTCTTGTGTTTTTTAGGTTGATAAAATGACACGTTAACAATTTATTAAACACATCAGTATTTTCTATGAGGCAAATGAAATTTAAAATGAACTTGACATTGTCTCAAAAATACTAAAATGAAACATGAGAAAAAATTAAGGATCAAAACGAAAATACTCCATATTTATAGGGACAAAAAGCGATATATTTGTCAAATGTTTTTTTTGGGGGGGGGTTCTTTGATGGGTTTCCTTTTATGAATTTTCTGTTGATATATGTTTTTATATGATAACTGATAGAGTATAATCTCTTTTATATGAAAATTCATTTAAAAAATAAAAATAAAAATCATTCATATTTTAACACTCAAAAATTGTAAATAGAAAATGAGGATAGAAAATGAAAATGAATCAAAAATAAAGAAGCAATGGTTTTTAACAAAGAGAACGAAGGAAAAAGAACATTATGGTCACATTTTAAAAGTGATAAAGATGAAGAAAAATGAGTTCAAATTCTTCATATCATAATTTATTATTTTTCATTAGAATGTGTGTATAAGTAATAAAATCGATAGCTAATTCATAATAGATTCCAATTTCTGATATTATTCTCGATCTAGTTAAACTCTGTTGGTGCAAAACACAATGATAATGGAAATAACACTAAGAGAAACTGAATAATACTTCTGAATTTTTATTAGTTTAAAGAAAGAGATTACACAACACTATTTGGACTGAGGCGCGGCACTCGCTCTCTTTAAGGAGATTCAAGCCCTTAGTTGGCTAAACTTTGTAACCGGTGCAAACCATTTCTGACTTGTCTCCCCCAGGATACAACAGCCCAACAAGTGTCGTATGGCTAGAACAACCTCTGCACAAAGTGTTCAAGCCCAAAGCTCCACCAGAAAGAACACCATTCCTTGCCAAGAATCTCTCTATTTTTTGTGTGTATATTGCAGTCATCTAGATTGTATCTGAGTGGGTCTATTTATAGGCTCAATGGGCCTCACGAAATTACTACCCAAATTAATCTGATTAATTAGGTCCATTATTCTAATATAGTGGGTGTTAAAAGATTAATTGCTGGATATTATTCTGATGGGCTAGAGTTACACAATTAATGGTGAGATAAGGAGTTTTCTAAATAATGAAAAGGCCCAAACGGATAGTCCATTAAGTGGGTTAATGGCTCATTATTTTCCATAATAAAAATGAAATATTAATTCGGGTCATTTACTCACCAACGGATATGGTAATTACTCTGAATGGACTGTCAAGTAGGAGGATCCAAGTTGCTGATTCAAGCCCAAAGCTCCACCAGAAAGAACACCCTTCCTTGCCAAGAATCTCTCTATTTTTTGTGTGTATATTGCAGTCATCTGGATTGTATCTGAATGGGTCTATTTATAGGCTCAATGGGCCTCACGAAATTACTACCCAAATTAATCTGATTAATTAGGTCCATTATTCTAATATAGTGGGTGTTACAAGATTAATTGTTGGATATTATTCTGATGGGCTAGAGTTACACAATTAATGGTGAGATAAGGAGTTTTCTAAATAATGAAAAGGCCCAAACGGATAGTCCATTAAGTGGGTTAATGGCTCATTATTTTCCATAATAAAAATGAAATATTAATTCGGGTCATTTACTCACCAACGGATATGGTAATTACTCTAAATGGGCTGTCAAGTAGGAGGATCCAAGGTGCTGATTCATTTCCAAATTTGACACCTCCACCCTTCACCTCCCCCTTGCGCACGTATCTGGCCTAATATTTAAGACAATTCATGTTAGCCCATTAATCACCACAATTAAAAAGAACAAAATAGTCTCTCTCCTTTTCAATGTGGGATTAAACATTTTCACTAACTCCTCATCTTCCACATTCACTCCCACATCTTTACATTTATTTTATCACATTTATTCATTTTAATTATTTAATATTAAAATGCTCCAACAAACTCTAAATTTGAGGTGTGTATATATTAGCTAATAGTATAGTTCTAAAATAGTTAGAATTTCATTGTACAAATTAACCAAAATAACAAAATTCACATGTGTAATACTTGGGACCTATCTAGCAACTAAAAATTCTCCATTTGAATTGTAAGTGGAATATTGATTCAAATTTATGGTGAAATAGTTTATTCACACAACCACAAAAAAAGAAAGAAGACAAAGAAACATCTAACAAAAATTCACAATGGATGTGGTACCAGGGACGGAGCCATGCTTTGGCTTGGGGGGGGGGGGGAAATCAGTATATATATATATATATATATATATAGGTATTGATTTAGCATTTTTGTTCAATAAAATTACACTTAGGCTCCCTTAAAAATAGCAGGCTCCAAAAAAAATAAGCCCAATAACAAAATCACCAATAGCAAAGTTACAAAAATTATTAAGCCCAATCTACCAAAATAAAAAAGCCCAACCCTTTAAAATTTTTGAAACAAAACTAATCTATAAATTTAAACTTTCGATCCTTCCATCAAATTCCCAAAGGAAAAAATAAAATAAAAATCCCTTACTGAGAGAGAGTGAGAGACACTGAACTGAAAAGAAGGCAAAGAGGCAGAGTCGTTAGAACACAACAAAATAGTAGATTGAGCATACAAATACATGCATAATTGATGTTTTGAAGGACAATTGAGAGAGAGAGAGAGAGAGAGAGAGAGGGTTTATAGTGGATGAAATAAAGAAAAATAAAGAAGATGAAATGAAGAAAGAGAAACAAGTTGAAGAAGGAGAGGGGAGAAATAAAATGATTGATTGCGTGTGATGATGCTAAAATCTTCAGTTGATCAAGTTCGTCCAGATGAATCAGCACGGGCTCGTCCTCATTCCTGTAAGGTTGAGAATAAGAGTCTATGTGGTCACCGGTGTGGTGCTGGCCACAAAGTCTCTGATGACAAAGTCAGTGAATGGAACTTGAATAACCAAGAGGGTTTAGTTGTGTTAGGACATATGTGGAACTTGTTAGAACATATGTTATGTAAAATTGGCTAATCCTTTGATAAAATGAACTTTACTCGTAATTGGGTAGATTTAGGATGGGTTTAGTACTTCAAGGAACAAGAGTTCAAGTCTAGTATTGAAGCCATGCAAATCTGCCTAAGAAACAAGTGAAGAAGTGTTGTTCATTAAAGCTCAACAGATAGGTATCTATCGAGGTCTGATCATTATGCTCGACAGGTGCTCGACAGAAGTAGTATCTATTGAGAATTACGAAATTTAGATTTCTAGATCTATTTTCACGCATATCCAAGTGTATTTGTGTATAATTTTTTTTCTCAAAACCCTAGACATATGTAAGGATTATTTTAAGGGTCGTTTCAAGTGATGCAAAGTGATTGCTCATACATATTGTGACAGGAGACAATTTTCCATAGTTCATCTTTTTTTTGGAGAAGCTACTGCATCTTTGTGTAAGGGTTTTGTAACCAAGGAGTTCCTTGATCTTCATCGTTGGATGAACTAAAGAACTTTGCAGACAACATCTTCCTCAAGTTGGTGTATTAGTCACATACTTAGATCCGTGTATCAATTGGTTAGTCATGTATTTGAAGCTGTGCATTGAAAGGAGAGATTGTCACTACATTACAAGTCCAATTGGGTATTGAGGTAAGGGTTCAACTGTACGTTGATATAAGATACTAGGATTCCTTTACTTGTAACCACTTGTTTTGATAATAGTGGATTCTTAGGAGTGATGACCTTAAATTCACCTGGTGGAGTTTTTCCACGATGGTTTTCCCCATTCGTAAACAAATCACCTGTGTTAAATTTATTTTCTGCTGCATTTAACTTAGTCGGTGATTTTTTTGTGCTACCACGCTTATTACATGTAATTGAATCTAATTAATTAACTTGGCTAATTAATTGATTAATTTACCAAAGGGGTCAATACATTTTTAGCCTATCAAGTTGCAAGAGCAAGAATAAGTAGTCAAAATGAAAATTTGTCCCTCTTCAGGGATTTCGTAGATTTGTATATATAGGCTTTTTTCACTAGCAGTTGTTCTTCTTAAATGGTGAATTAAAGCTCACTTAGGTAACGTCTTTGGTCTTTAACTTGGTCTTTATGAGAGTCCTAATGGTCTTCTTGCTGATATGTAACTTGATAGGCCAAGAATGTATTGACCCATTGTGATAAATTAACCGATTAATTAGCCAAGTTAATTAATTAATCCAATTAACATGCAAAATGCGTGGTAGTACAAACAAATCACCAACTAAGTTAATATGCAGCGAAAAATAAAGTTGACACAATGATTTGTTTATGAATGGGGAAAACCTCCAAGGCAAAAACCCCACCGCGTGATTTTAAGGTCACCACTTTTGAGAATCCACTATTATCACAACAAACGGTTATTAGTAAAAGAATCCCAGTACCTTATACCAACCTACAGTTGAACCCTTACCTCAATACACAATTGGACTTGTTCTGTAGTGACAATCTCTCATTTTCAATGCACAGCTCTCAATACGTGACTAACTAATTGATGCGCGGATCCTAGTATGCGACTTAATCACTGACTTGAGAAAGATGTTGGCTGCAAAGTTCTTCAATTCATCAACACGATGAAGATCATGAAACTCCTTGGTCACAAAACCCACAAACGCAGTAGTTTTTTCAAGAGAAAGATGAACTAGGGCAAATTCTGTCTCCGATCACAATTTACATGAACAAAACTTTGCTTCACACTCGCGCAACTTTTGATGGCCATTAAAATAATCTTTATATATGTTTAGGGTTGTGAGAAAAGAAAGCCTAAACATGTACACACGGATTAGAGTGAAATCAGATCTGAAAAATTGATTTTCATAAATCTCGATAAATAGGGTATTTATCGAGCAGCTGTTGAGCATCAAGCTAAAGCTGGCTTTTAAACCTCGATAAATTCTATATGTCGAGTTTTAAAATCCAGCACTTCTTTACTTGTTTCTTGGACAGATTTGCATGGCTTCAATACTTGGACTTGAACTCTTATTCCATGAAGTATTAAACACATCCTAGATTTACCCAATTACAAATAAAATGCGTTTTGTCAAAGGATTAGCCAATACTAAATGACATATGTTCCTTACATCATTCACATATGTCCTAAAAATCTCCCCTTTTGGCAATCCTAACAATCCCAAGCTGCTGCCGTGGCTCTCGAGGATAGCGCGTTGAGTGAGGCTGGCCGCGGGTTTGAGGGTGCTCCTCCTAATATGGCTGGTGGTGACGAAGTTGCTACTTAGCTGTTTATAAATCTATCCAGATTTTTCTCTTTTCATTTTTCCTTATTTTTATTTTATTTTTCCAGTATGTTTTTTGGGGCTTTATATTCTACTTTCAAGACATTCCTTTTGCCCAGTATGTTTTTGGGCTATAAACGTTGATCGTGGACCAACCTTTTTACATATTTATGCTATGGTTTATTCTTTTTTCCATACCTTTGATGGTTACTCTATTTCTCTTTTATCCTTCTTTAGTCGTCATTTCAACGTTATTGGTGATCCGTGTGTGATCTGTGCCTTTGCAAGGATTCTTGTTTAATTTCGTCTATGATATGCTTTCATTGAGGGGATTTTATCACTTAACTTCTATTTGGGAGATCCATTTGAACAAATGGTATCCCTTTGCTCTTTTTAGTGATTTACATTCATCTAAGGAATTTTATCACTTTAGCTTCGTCAGTGATTTACATCCGTCTAAGAAATTTTATCACTTAGCCTTTTTTTTTTTGGTGATTTTCATCCATTTAAGGAATTTTATCACTTGGTTTTGTTAGTAATTTACATCCGTTTAAGGAATTTTATCACTTAGCCTTTTTTAGGTGATTTACATCCATTTAAGGAATTTTATCATTTGACTTCGTCAGTGATTTACATCCGTCTAAGGAATTTTATCACTTAGCCTTTTTTAGGTGAATTACATCAATTTAAGGAATTTTATCACTTGGCCTTTTTTAGGTGATTTACATCCATTTAAGGAATCTTATCACTTAGCCTTTTTTTTTAATACAAAATTCATTGGAATATTTCCTAAATAGTACTTTTATTGCTTTATTTCAAATGAAGGCATCACTATTGTCAATACAATTGTTCTTTATCTTTACTGATAATACTTTTTCAAATGCTCGATGTTCCATGGGCGTGGTAATGTCTTCCCATCCATGGATTCCAAGTGGTAGCTACCTTGTCTCGAATAATGGATGACTCTGTAGGGTCCCTCTCAGGTTGGTCCGAGCTTCCCTTGGGTTGGATCCTTTGTTGCCAGTGTAACTCTGCGTAGGACAAGGTCTCCTATGTCAAGACTTCAGAGCTTCATTCTCTTGTTGTAATACTCGGTCATTTTCTACTGGTACTTCATCATCTTCTAGGATGCTTCTTCTTTTACTTCGTCCTGGCAGTCCAGGTTGACTTTCAACTAATGATCGTTGCTATCCTCGTGGAAGATTTATCTTCTCATGCTAGTGACTCCTATCTCGATTGGTATTACTGCGTCAGTGCCGTAGGTAAGTCTAAACAGCGTCTATCCTGTCGGGGTCCTCATGGTGCTTTTGTATGCCCACAAGACATTGGGCAGTTCTTTAGGCCACACACTTTTCGCCTCCTGCAATCGAACCTTGACGATTTTCAGCAGTGTTCGATTTGTAACTTCCGTCTGCCCGTTGGCTTGTGGATGTCTAAGAGATGAAAACTGGTTCTTGATCCCTAATCCTAAGCAAACGTTCTTGAAGTCTTAACTGTCGAACTGACGTCCGTTGTTCAATATTATTGTCTATGGTATCCCGAACCTGAAAATTATGTTTTTCCACACAAAGCTCTGGATCTTTGCCTCTGTGATCATTGGCGATGCCTCTGCTTTGACCCATTTAGTAAAATAGTCAATCGCGACCAATAAGAACTGTACCTGTCTCTTACCTTGGGGTAGTGGACCCATAATGTCGATCTCCCATTGAGCAAATGGCCACGAGGAAATTATAGGCGTCATCTTTTCTCCTGGGACATGTTGAATATTCCCAAAACCTCTGACACTTGTCGCATCGTTCGACAAACTCCTTCACATCTTTTTGCATAGTAGGCTAGAAGTAACCTGTTTTGACGATTTTACTTACTAGGGACCTCGGGCCTGTGTGATCTTTGCATATTCCTTCGTGGACTTCCTCCAGAATTTACTTAACTTCATCTTCTTCAACACACTTTAAGTAAGGCATAGAAAACCCCCTTTTAAACAATTCATCGTTTAGGATCGTGAACCTAACTGCTCTTTTCCTGATTTTTCTGGCTTCATTAACGTCCACTGGAAGTCGTCCGTCTTGGAGGAAGGACAGGTTAGATTCATCCAGCTGTTTTTGCTTTGAACTGTGAAAGTGTGGAATTCTTCGATGCTTGGATACTTTTGAACTTCCATATTCTAGTCTGGGGACATTAATCATTCTTCAGACGACACTTGCTTTACTAATTTGTCTGCTTCTAAGTTTTAGCTCTTGGGGACCTGCGTGAAGTTTGCGCAATCAAATTCTTAAGCCAGGTGCTTTGTTAGCCAGAGGTATTTCTACATTCTGTCCTCCTTTGCTTCATATTCTCCCTTTATCTGCCCTATCACCAACTTAGAATCACTTTTGAAGGAGTAGGTTTCTAGTGCCCAATGCCTTTCCGACCCTGAACCTCATTAGTATGGCCTCATATTCCGCTTTATTGTTAGTGGCGGGGAATTGAAACTGTATTCCGTACCTGAGGGTATCTCCTTCAGGAGTGATGATGATGAGCCCTACTCCCCCTTTTTTTCGGGCTGACGACCCGTCAGTTTGAATTGTCCATCTCTCCACTTCGTCTTAGGCTTTCTCCTCATTGGGAATTATGAATTTGGTGACAAAGTCTGCTAACGCCTGCGCCTTGATCGCTATTTTGGGGTGGTATTCGATGTTGAAATGGCAGAGTTTGATTTCCCATTGAACCATTCTTCTTGCAGCTTAGGGCTTGTTCATCGATTTCCTTATTGGCTGATCCGTCATTACTAGAATAGAGTTTTCTTGGAAATAGGAGCGTAGCTTACGAAAGGTGACGATCAAAGCAAATGTATTCTTTTCAATCCGGGGGTATTTAGCCTTAGCTCCTTAGAAGGCTTGCCTAACATAGTAAACTGGGAGTTGTGCTTTATTCTCTTCCCAAATCAAAGTTGCACTTACTACGGTGGCTGACACTGCGAAGTACAAGAATAGGTTTTCCCCTTCCTTTGACGGGCTTAGGAGTGGCGGGTTGCTCAAGAAATGTTTTAGTTCTTGGAAGGATTTCTCGCATTCCTCCGTCCAGACAAAAGCTTGCTTCAGAGTCTTGAAGAAGGGGAGACACTTGTTCGTCACTTTAGAGATGAATCTATTGAGAGCTGTGATCCTTCCGGTTAATTTCTAAACTTCCTTCACTGTTCTTGGTGAGGCCATCTCTAGTATGGCTCGTATCTTTTCTGGGTTAGCTTATATTCCTCTTTGGGATACCATGAATCCCAGGAATTTTCTAGATGCAATCCTGAAGATGCACTTGCTAGGATTCAATCTCATATGGCATTATCTAAGGGTTGTGAAGGTCTCCTCGGGGTCGTCCAGGTGGGTGGCCCCCTTTCTTGCTTTTGATGAGGATGTTGTCTACGTATACCTCTATGTTTCTCCCTATCTGTTGACTAAACATCCTATTTAGTAACCTCTGGTAGGTTGCTCTTGCATTCTTCAAACCGAAGGACATTACCTTATAACAGTAGAGACCTTGGCTGGTGATGAATGCGGTCTTCACTTAATCTTCTTTTGATATCCTAATTTGGTTGTATCCTGAGAATGCATCCACGAATGTGAGGAGCCTTTGTCCTGTCGTGGATCTATAAGCTGATCTATTCTTGGCAGGGGGAAGCTATCTTTCGGGTAGGCTTTGTTCAGGTTTGTGAAGTCCATGCACATTCTCTATTTTCCGTTTGCTTTCTTCACCAAGATGACATTGGCCAGCCAATCCGGGTAGTATACTTCTCGGATAAAACCTGTAAACAGCAACTTGCTTACCTCATCCGTGATGGCTTTGTTTCGTTCAGGGCGAATACCTATTGTCTTTGTTGGACAAGTTTTCTCTCAAGATCCACATTTAAGTGGTGTTGGATTACTTCGGTTGCTATGCCTGGCATATCCTAGTGACTCCATGCTTTTTCTTCATGTGGATGCTCAAGCTCGTCCCTATCTTCATGTTCTTTGATGGTTCTCCATCCACTAGTTCCATGGTTTCCAAAGCTTCCACCTTCTCTTCTTCTTTTACCTCGATCACTCATGTATGGTTTTCTTTAGTTGCCAGTACTACTTGGTAGCATCCTCTAGCCTATACCTAGTCTCCTTTCACCTCGCCCACACCATATTCTGTTGGGAACTTTACTTTTAGACAGTACATAGATGTTGCTGCTTTCTAGCAGTTTAGCGTGGGCCTCTCGATAATTACATTATATGAGGATGTGCAATCTACTACCAGGAAGTCTAGCTGACGAGTTACCTATTAGGGGTGAGTCCCTACTGTGATAGTCAGAGCCACTATGCCTTTAGGGTACACCCGATCTCCACTGAAACTAACGTGGGGGGATTCAAAAGGCTGTAGTCTTTTGGGATCTACTCTCAGTTGTTGGAAAGCTGAAAGGTATATGACATCTGTAGAATTTTCGTTGTCAATGAGGATCCGTTTGGTGTTGAACCCTTTTATCATAAGCATAATGACCAAAGGGTCATCATGCAGTTGCTTTACGCCCCTATCATCTTCTTCTAAAAACCAGATGTCTGAGTCTGTTCTTTTTCTTTGCTTTAGGGGCGGTAACCTGTGGATATTGTTTACCTGCCTCTATTGTGACTTCTTGAGGGACTTGAAAGGTCCACCTGTGAACGGTCCTCCTGTGATCATTTTTATTTCTCTTATCACACTCTATGGATGATTAAATTTCTTAGCCTCGTCTTTGGGAACAATTTGATGTCTCTCACCATCGTCACCCCTGGGTTGGCTAGATTTTCCTTTCTTTACAAATTTTTGGAGCTTCCCTTTTTGGATGAGTTCTTCAATTTGCTCTTTCAAGTCCCTGCAATCTTCAGTGTAATGGCCATGGTCTTTGTGGAAGCGGCAGTACTTCCTCTTGTCTTGCACGCTAGGCGATGAATGCAACGGCTTCGGCCATTTGAGGTGATGGTCATCCTTAATCTGCATCAAAATTTTATCAACGGGCATAACCAAAGGGGTAAATTTTACCGTCCTGGGTGTTTCGTTGTCCCTCCGTTTGTTCTTGTTAGTCTCCTAACGATCCCCTCTGTTTCTCTTTCGTCCCCCCCCAATCTTCTCTTTTTCCCTCTCTCTTGGTGGGCTTGTCTTCGCCACCTATCACAGCTAGAGCGTCTTCGGCGTTCATGTACTTCTGAGCTTTCAATAGCATTTCTGCCATTTTCTTTGGGGGGCTCTTCGCGAGTGCAACAATGAACTCTCTGGATTTCAATCTAGCTTTAAAGGTTGTTAATTGCACTTTGTCATCTGCCTCGTCAATTTCCAGGGTTTCTCTTATGAAGAGTTTTATGTATAACCTTAGAGTCTCATTTTCTCCTTGCCTGATGGTGAGCAGATGGTTTGCAGGCCTTTTTGGGCACTGTCCACCGATGAAATGGTGCACAAAATAATTGCTAAGTTGTAAAATGCTGTTGATGGACGATGTTGCTAGCTTACTAAACCACACTTGCGCTACTCCCTTGAGAGTGGTAAGGAAGGAATGGCACAGTATCTCGTCCGAGGGCTGTTGTAGAGTCAAATTTGTTTTGAAGGTTGTGATGTGATCCAACGGATCTTTTAGACCATCGAACGACTCAAGCAGTGGAAGACGAAACTTCGGGGGCATGAAGCACTCCAAGACCCTTGCTGTGAAGGGCAAATCCGTCCTTCGGACCATCCCATCCAAGTTTCGATCCATCTTCTCCCTTACTGCACTTCTCAGCTCATCCATCTCTCTCCTCATTTCCCTGAAGAGGTCTGCATTTGTTTCTTCAAGGGTACTCATTCGTTGGTGATCGTTTATTCTGTCGTTGTCTTCATCATCATTCCGGTTGGTCCCAGAATGATTCTCTTCTTGCTGCAGTTGCAACCTCATCTCCTGATTTTGTCTCGTAAGTTGCTTTATGTTGGCTGTGATTGTTTGGATTTGCAGGGCGAGTGCTCCAGAACCTTGTGGTGTGCTGGACTCCATTTGAGCTCTAGGATTGAATGGAATTGCACTTTCGGACTGAAGCACGAAATTGTCATCCCCATAGACAGTGTCAAACTGATGATGCTAAAATCGTCAGTTGATCAAGCTTGTCTAGATGAATCAGCACGAGCTCATCCTCGTTCCTGCAAGGTTGAGAATAGAGTCTGTGTGGTCACTGGTGTGGTGTCGGTCACGGAGTCTACGATGATAAAGTCAGTGAATGGAACTTGAATAACCAAGAGAGTTTAGTTGCAAGAGCAAGAATAAATAGTCAAAATGAAAATCTGTCCCTCTTCAGGGATTTCGTAGGTTTGTATATATAGGCTTTTTCCTCTAGCCGTTGTTCTTTTTAAATGGTGAATTAAAGCTCGCTTAGGTAACGTCTCTAGTCTTTAACTTGGTCTTTATGAAAGCCCCAATGGTCTTCTTGCCAATATGTAACTGTCGGGGCATTGAATGGTGGCCTTGGTGGCGGTCTATCCTCATCCAGGTTGGCTTTCCTGGACGAAGGTAATTATCTTGTCCATCGCTGTGGATATGGAAAAGATAGAGAAAAAAAAGAGAAAAGAAAAAGAAAGGTTGTGAAGATAAGGAGGGCGTTTGGATAGCCCAAACGTGCGTCCACGTCCAAGTTTTATTTTGTTTTTTTGTTTTTTCAACGCGTGTTTGTTACTGTTCATTAGCCATGAACAGTGATTTTAGGCCAATGAACAGTGTTTTTTAACCCTTTAAAAATTATTTTGCTACAGTGTTTTCAGTTTTAAATTTTCAGCAATAAATTCTATCCAAACGGACCCAAGAAATGAGTGGAGGAGAATAAATCAGATGAAAACAAAAACAAAAAACTTGGCTTGTAGGTGGGTCAGTAGGTGGGAAACGGAAAACTAAAATAAAGATAATATAATTCTAGTTCAATTATAATAAATTTTTATATTACTATATATTCGGTTAATATATTGATATTATATAATGTGCAAAAAAAAATATATATATATATATATATGTATTAAAGTAGTGGTAATTCCAAAATGGCAAATTAGTATCAACTGGTACAAAAATATTTTGTATCTTTTGTCAAATTGACTGCCTTGATTTATTAATACGAATTGGAGTTTCATACTATTCAATCAAAAAAAAAAAATTTAGAGTTTCATAATAATTTTTACTTTATTTTACTTCAGCCCCCTAATTAGGAGTCTTGGATCCGTTCCTGTGTGGTACATTAATACTTGCAAGTTGCAAAGACCCCCAAAATCTATGTATGGCTAATGGAAGTAGAGAACAAACCATGTCCCATCTTTTTTTTTTTTTGGTTGCCCACAGTGTATCCTCAAGGCTTTCAACCAGAGACTAATCACTGTTCGTGCCGGGAGAGCCCTACGAAGGGGTAAAGCACTGGCCCAGGAAATTCTTTTCAAAGTGCAGGTAGCAAGACTCGAACTAGGGAGCACACCCAGTCGAGCCCAGTACAAGCACTTTGAGACTGAGAGCTCTACCAACTCAGCCAACCCCCTGGGTTACCATGTCCCATCTTTGAACTATGCATTCATGAATTTTAATATGATATAAACATCAATCAAAAACGGAATATGATATAAACATCAATCAAATACGGGAAGCTCCTGTGAACATCAGTAACTTTGGTTCAACTTTCCTAATTTATGATTTTTGAAAAGATTTTTTTTTTTTAATTTACATTGTACTGTGGGTTCTAGTTAGCTCAGCTGGTAAAGTCTTTGTTGGTTGTATAATAAATTTGAGGTTCAATCCCTGCTTGTACCAAAAACTGATTAGTGTCTTGGTCTGATAATAAAAAACTATTATCAGAAGCGGACGTCATAAGTTGAAACTCTAAAAAAAAATTACATTGTACTAAGATTAAAATATTTGTAATATTATAAACTAAAAAAAATGTGTACAATATATGATTTATATTGATAATACATTGTAAACCTATAATTACTATTTTAAAAAATATAAATCTATAATTACTATTTTGAAAAATCACCGGAAAAAATAATGTTATTAGTGCAAAAAATATATCCTTACCAAAAAGTATATTCTACCAAACGTTTTAAATTATGTTTTGATACCTTAAACTTGGTATTTTCCCAAAATGCTTGCGCTAGGTTTGAATTCGATTCCCATCTTGCTGGAATCATGGACAAATAGTCAATATTCTTATCTTCTTTATTAAACTAATAACATAGCCCATCAAGTTCAAGGAAACTACTTGGTACTTCGTACCACACAGCGGTATGTTAACGACACCAAAAAAAATATATATAAAAGGATAGAAGCTAAGCTTTTCAATTTTGCAAGAAATAAGAATGGCGTTAAAAGTTCTTTCCGCCCTTGACCTTGCAAGAACTCAGTTTTACCATTTCAAGGCCATCATCATAACGGGCATGGGCCTCTTCACTGACGCCTATGACCTCTTCAGTGTCCCTTTGGTTATGATGTTCATCGGACGAATTTACTACGAGAAGCATGACAAGTATGTGACCCCACCCATCGTTGTGTCCATCATGGCGGCCATCGCTCTTGTGGGTACCGTGATTGGTCAAGTAGTATTCGGTAGGCTCGGTGATATAGTCGGTAGGCGCCGCGTGTATGGGATCGCGTTGATGATCATGGTGCTGAGTTCCATTGGATGTGGGTTCTCTATATGCACCACAAGGAGCTGTGTTCTAGTGAGTTTGGGGTTGTTCAGGTTCATTCTGGGCTTCGGGGTTGGTGGGGACTATCCCTTGTCGGCTACAATTATGTCGGAGTATGCTAACAAGAGGACACGTGGTTCTTTTATAGCTGCTGTGTTTTCCATGCAGGGCTTTGGGATCTTGGTTGCTTCGGTGGTCACGATGGTCGTTTGTGCAATATTTAACCGTGCAGCTAATGGAGCGCCAGAAGATCCGACGCCTAAGGAGGCAGATATTGCATGGAGGTTGATACTGATGCTTGGTGCAATTCCGGCTGGGTTAACATTTTACTGGCGAATGAAGATGCCCGAAACTCCCAGGTAAATAGTAAATTTTATATTTTGAGTGATTTTAGAGATATTATTAGTTTTACTATCAAGTTTGGAAAAAGTGAGTTACAAGATATGTAAACAATTTTTTTTGTCTTATTTAAAATGTTATAAAATAATTTGTGACTATAGTACTATTACACCGCTTTTGGTTGTAGAGTTTATAACTATAGGTGACAAAATTAAACATGACCCAGAAATTCGACACGGCACGACACAAAATTAATTGGTTATGGATTAAGATTTAATGAGTTCCTGTCATATTCAAGTTAACACGACTAACCCGTTTAATAAACAGGTTGAGTTAGTGTTCAACTAATGAAACCTGTTTGACTTATTTGACGCGTTTGATTAAATGACATTTTACAAATATATCCTTCAAATCTTAAGTATATAAACTTATTAGTTGTTGTAGTTTATTTTCTTTGACATATTGTGATTAATTATTTGGGATATTGAGTTATACTTTAGTTTTGAATGATTATTTGTGATGCAGTTACTCGTTAGTTTTGAATTTTATATTAAAAATATTTATTTGTTTGTTTTTTCATAATTTTTTTATGATAAAATCTGATAAACAGGTTGATACGACTGACCCGTTTAATAAATAGGTCGTGTTAGGGTTGAGAAATCTTGGCCCGTTTGATAAACATGTCGGGTTAACATTGACCTATATAGTTAGATACTCATGAATTGACACGACAAGAACCCGATACGCGAACACGAATTGCCACCTCTATTTATAATTGAAGTATTAATACTAATCATTAAGCTGACTTGCTCACTAAAACCATCCTATGTTGTCACTTGCATAAATATTTTACAGAAATAAAAAGTCCTAATTCAAAATGGAATAAGGAAAACATTGGCATGGGGATTGGGAGTCAACGACTCTTTCAAATTGATATATTAAGCTTTGATCTTAATCAATGGATGATAATTTTTCTCTTTGTACTTATGTATTGTTTTTTTCACCCAGATATACAGCTTTGGTGGAAAGAAATATTATCCAAGCGGTTATGGATATGGAGAAGGTCATGGAAGTTCCAATGAGTCAAATTGTGGAAGATAAGCTACTACCCCCTTCTCCTCTACCATATCCCCTCCTCTCCAAGCAATTTTTTCGTCTCCATGGCCGTGATTTATTCTCCTGCTGCTTCACATGGTTCCTTGTTGATATTGTTTTTTATAGCAGCAATTTCTTCCAGTCTCGTATATATCTTGGAGAGAATGGAGACAAGAATGTCTATCAAGATGTTTTTGAAGCTGCAAAACTCCAAGCAATTATCGCACTTTGTTCTACAATTCCAGGCTATTTTTTCAGTGTTTATTTCATTGACAAGGTTGGAAGAGTCAAAATCCAAATGATGGGTTTTTCCTTGATGGCATTGGTTTTCTTAGTACTTGGGATAACCTACAATTATTGGGACAATAAATCGCATAGCCATAAAACTAAAAAAGGTTTTTTAGTCCTTTATGGCCTCACCTTTTTCTTTGCAAATTTTGGACCGAACACAACCACTTTTATAGTACCAGCAGAACTTTTCCCTGCAAGATTTAGATCAACCTGTCATGGCATTTCAGGTGCTATTGGGAAGGTAGGGGCAATTATTGGTTCGGTAGGATTTGTCTGGGCTTCAGATGAGGTACAAACACTTGGAATGACTATCTCATTGATAGCACTTGCTGGAGTTTGTTTGTTGGGGATGGCAATTACATTTCTTTTTACTCCAGAAACTATGGGAAGATCGTTAGAGGAGAATGAGAGTGAGAATGATGTTTTGGGAAGATCGTTAGAGGAGAATGAGAATGAAGTTTATTGAGAAAGTAAGTGTGCAGTTGCATTCATTTTGGAATGAAACTGTTGTTTGCCTATAGAGCAACCTCTCTCTCTCTCTCTCTCATTAATACAATAAGAAAGTTTTTTTTTAATTTTTATTTATTTAATAAAGTTCAAGTGATAGCGTTATGATAATGACATTATTTGTAGTATTTTATGTTTATGGTGAGGAATCCCACATCTTCCTTCCTTCATTGTTATATATGTCTAAGTAATATTATATCATTCAATAACTTGTTATTGAATTTATATTTTGAAAATTACATGTTTTATATATTCTTAACATGTATGTTAATTTTATGTGAATCAATTGTTATTTATCATTCAAACCATAAACTAATCTTCTATGCATTAGTTCAAACTTCAAAAACTTGAATTTAAACAATTGATTGATAACATAATTTAACCATAAATTTGTCAAAATTCACATTCAATTTAAGAATATTAAGTAGTTTAACATTACTTAAAGTTACACAAGATATAATTTGAACTCTCTCTCTCTCTACATACATACATACATACATACATACATACATACATATATATATATATATATATATATATAAAGTAAAAAAAATCAAGTGATAGGGTGGGATACTAAGAGATGGCAAAATTTGAAGTTGCAAATGAGGTTTTCGATTTTTCTATGATTGTTTGCCCTCTTTCTCTTTTGGAAGAGATGTTTCGGCAAGAAAACTACTCTTCAAAAACAAAAACAAAAACTAGCTTTATTGCACATGTTGCTCGCGTACGTGCTCAAAGTTCTTTTTTTTTTTTTGGTTTAATGTCAAATTTTTCCAATCATCCAAAAGAATTGAACACATCCACACATAAACAAATGATTTCAATACTATTTCAATGTTCATTTATTTGGTGCTAGCCTCGTTATACTCCTATTTATATCGGTAATTTGCAAGTATATAATATTATTGGACAAACTTGTAAATGTCAAATTGGGATGAATGCAAAATTTTGACATTAAACCAAAAAAATGTAAAGCCTCCAAGCACGTGCATAGGGCATGCCACATGTCTAGTTTCAAATTATTGAAGTAGATTTTTTTTTTGGTCATAAAAACCCTAATACCCAACACCAATATTTTGAAACTCTAACAAACAATTGTCAATAGCATAGCAATTCTCTGTTGTTTGTCAATAGCACAGCAATTCTCTGAACTGTCCCTGTTTGCTCTCTGCAAATTAAAAATAATTATCACAATTAAGGATCATTAAGGAAGAATTTCATGGAAATACATGGTTTACCAACTGGACGGTAGATGCTGATCATGGTTCGGACATTCTGAAGTTCCTGATGTCAAATTGAATCTAGAGTCAATGTTATTAGTTTAGAACTGTCATTATGTGAATTCATTCCTAAAATTTTCTCAGAGGAATTTTGGAAGGAAATTGGGTCCTTTTTACTTTTAAAGAAATTGTCCCTTAATTTCTATTTTCATGCCATGACAGTGAAAATAAAGAATGTGGCAGGGACGTAAGAGGAGTTGAAGACATTGTGAGGAACATGAGAGCAGATGAAAGCGCAGTCTTGGGGTTTATGTGCAAGCATATTATTGACATGGGAAAATTAATGTGGGTCAAGGAGTGTGGTTTAGAAATAGACATGTTAATTAATGTCCGTTCAAGCATGCATTTCTCTTGAAAACCATTTACTGATTGGCCAAACATCTTTTAATTAATTTTGAAATGTCTTTGTTTTTTCTTTTATGTAAGGTTGTGTGATTTCCAACCTGCTAGAAAATGTATTATTGTACGAGACTCGTATTCAAGTTTTGAAACAAGGGGCAGAGTTCTGAGAATTGCTGTGCCATACGGGTCTGGTAGATGGAACCACAAAAATAAAGATTTAAGGGCAACCTACAAAGATAAGAAGAAACTACAAATTATTTGAATTTGACAAATAAAATTGTTTACTAATCTCAAAATTCCAAAGAAGCCAAAAAATAAAGTAGGTCACTAATGATACCATATGCTTGCTTGAAAAAAAAAATTCCACAACAATGTATTCATGATTATTAGAAATTTTGTTTCCTTTTCCATGATTCTTATCAACCCAAATTTCTTTCTAAGTATAAAAAAATTAGAAACAAATTTTTTTTGTGATAGTTTGAACCATAAGAAAATGGTTAAAGAAAAAAAGTTGTAAATATGTGAACTGCATTTTAGTCCTATCAACCATCATTAAATGTAACTTTCTAACTATTGAAACCTCATGCCCTATATTGCAGCCAAACCCACCTGCAAAACTTAAGTGTATCATCATGTGCATGTAATTATAAATTATAATCATCGGCATTTGTATTATTGTTTTTCTTTCCCTTTTAATTGAACTTATTGAATGATTTTAATTAACATTCTTTAAAAATCATGTAATGTTAATCATCAGTTAGTTGGACTTATTGAAGTATAACCATCTGAAAAATGACAATGTATAACCATCAGATAATGAATGTCGAACAGAATGCAACATGAATGCATATATAATTTGTTGAAGTAAGAGAACTACGGATCCATATAAGCCTGCAGGAGACTCGTGTTCTATGAAGCACAGGTGCAGGTGCGGGTACAGGTACGGGTGTGGGTACGGGTGCGGGACTCGGCAATTTTTGAAAAAAGTGGGTGCGGGTGCGGCGGGACTCGGCAATTAAAAAATTATTAAAAATATTTTTATTTATATTTTCTATATATTTTTACTATTAAAATATTCTTAAAAAACATATTACTAATTTACTATGCCTTGATTCACAAAACAAAGAAAGAAAAAAGCAAGAAACACAAAACACAACACAAAACCAAAAAGAAAACACAAAAGAAGCAACAAATATTCAAAATAAAATTAAGGAATGATAGATTTAGGGTTTTTGGGTCTCATTTAGAGCCAATTTCTGTTGCCGTTTCGAGGCTGTTTCGGCCGTTTCGGGCATGTTTCGGCCGTTTCGGTCGCCGGCCGATACGGACCGATACGGCCGAAACAGCCCGATTCCGGCCGAATCGGCCCGAATCTGCTCGAATCGGCGCCGCGTCGGCGCGATTCAAGCCGCGTCAGCGCGAGTCGGCGGGAAAAAGAAGATGCCACGTGGCCGACTCGGCCGGACGCCGCACCGACGCGCGAGCAGCGGCGTCCCTCGCGCGTCGGCGAGTCCCGCCGCGTCGGACGCGGGTGCGGCACCTCCGGTGCCGCGTCCGTGCATCCCAGCTCGTGTTGGCACTTCATGACCCATGAAACAACCTCATCCTCATCTGCAGTGTCAAGCTTCCAAGCAGTATGCTCCATTCATTCTCTGCTGTTCCTTCGCACAGGCTGAAAATCATACTTCCTCTCAGTTTTGTTTTATTTTATTATTTCCTTCCTTTATGTTTTTCAGTAAAAAAACAAATTATTAAATTATATTTTCTTAAAAAATATGGCAGCGAAAAATTACAGATCAAAACCAACCTAAAATCCTTCTATTTAAACAAATATGAACCTTTTCCACCCAAGATAGATACCAAAGAATCAAATTAAACCATTAAAATTATAAACTTTGAAAACAAAAATTTAAAGAAATTTCAATGAATTGAAAACTATGCATCGTCCTGCTCTTTCTTTTCAGATTTGGCTTACTTCAAAGGCTTTGCCTTTCCACTTACAAACCAAAATTAGAAAAACAAAAAGGAAAACCCCATAAGTTAATATTCTTTGGCATAAATAATATGAATATTTCAACACTTTTGTTTTCTTCCCAAACTTGTAAGTCATCAATTGAGCAACTTAAAATTCTTTGAACAAAATTTAGCTACAAAATTAGTTATAGCGTAAGGTCACAACATTACTTAATAAAATAAACATTTTTACGTATTTTAAAAATCTAAGCGTTAAATTGCATGTTCTTTACACTCTTAATACACATGTAAAATTTTGTGTCAATCTGATATTATTTATTATATGATCTATAAGTTTCCATTTTATACATAATTTTAAATTCCAAAATCTTATAATTTAAACAATTTATTGATGATATAGCTATTAATTTTTAATTTTTTAGAAATTTTGTAAACATGAAAGACATAAGAAGAAGATATAATTCAATGGTAAATTTATCAAAATTCACCTTCAATGAAAAGATATTAAGTAAAGTTATAGTTTAAGGCTACATAACAAATTTTGTAGCTAAACTTTGTTCAAATTCTTTTTTTCTTGATCTTCATATAATTCATAAGATTCACTAAATAAGAGTCATGATCAAATTAAATCTTTCAACCCCAATAAAGTAAATCAATAAACTTTGGTATGTGACCTCTCACTAAAATAATAAAAGCTTAAGATTTAGTCACCTAATTTGTTTTCATCAAGATTTTTGACAATTTTTCTCTAAATTTTTTGCCTCGTGATCTCTTACTTCACTATAATTTCTATCAATTTTCTCAAGAACATCCACATTTTCCTCTTTGACTTCAAAATAATTTTAAGCAAATTATCTTCGTAAAATTTTTGACCTTATGATGGTAGAATTGATTTTTTTTTTCAACCTTTTCAGTATGTTCTTCAAAAATTGGCTTTGTATTGTTTACCCCCATATATACTCTTCACTTGCTTGAGTTTGCCAATCTGGATCTTATCTTAAAATAATTCCTTGGATAATAATTTTTATTTATACATATTATAAAAATTTATTTATGTTAAATTTTGTTAACTATACTATATATAACTTTGAAATACTAGGATGTTTACTACACTAGTTGATACAAACTTTTCTATATTTTTATATTTGTAAGGAAATAAAAAGTCTTTCGTGGAAGTTAGTTGGCCTCAGATAACGTGTTGACTTTTACAATAAGCATATATATACAGATTTCATTTTTAAAAAATCGACATCATTCGAATTTTTTTTTAGGGAAGGGGGGGACTATTTTTAGATATGGATGTGTGGTATATTAATACTTGCAAGTTGCAAAGACCCCAAAATATATGTATGCCAAATGGAAGCGGAGAACAACCTTGTCTCATCTTTGAACTATGCATTCATGAATTCCATTAAATTGGTTCATCTTTTCTAATTTAGGGTTTTTGAAAAGAAATTATTTTTTTACATTGTGCTAACAATATAAGATTTTTAATATTATACTCTACCAAACGTTTTAAATTATCTTTTAAAACGCAACTTGGTATTTGCCCAATATGCTTGCGGTAGGTTTGAATTCGATCCCCATCTTGATGAAATACCTTCTTTTAAATAAGTAACAGCATAATACCCATTAACCTGTTATCAAAAATAAAAAATAAAAAACATAACCCAACAGCTTCAAGGAAACTACTTGGTACTTCGTACCACAATGTTTACAACGACACAGAAAAAAAAAAAAAAAAAAAAAATCAATGCCCGTTCACTTTCTGAGTCCAGTGGCGGCGCCACGTTATGGTCAGGGTGTTCCCAGGAACACCCTGACTTGAAATTTATATATATAAATTTTTTTTTTTTTTACCCTTAAAAAATAAAATAGGAACACCCTCAATTAAAATTAGGCACACCCTCACATTAAAAAAAAATATATTTGTTCTACTTCCAAGCCAAAAAAAAAACCCAAAAAAAAAAATTCAACTAAAATCTGAAAAAAAAAAAAAAAAAAATTTTGTAACAGAGAAAAAAAAAATGTAAGAGCAAACTGCAAACGGATCACAGCAAGCCCAACAGAGACAGATCACAGCAAAATGTAAGAGAAAAGAAAGCGAACAGATCACAGCAAGCCCAACATCAAGCCCACTGCCCACGGCAAGCCCAACAGAGACAGAGGAAGCAAACCCACGGTTTCTCAACCAAAAAAAAAAAAAAAATTACAGACCCATCAGAAACCTCAAATCGTTTCGTAGTTCGCACATCATCACTAAAGCTCTTCTCAAAAAAATTAAAAAAATTAGTAAAGCTAAACAAACCTAAAAAAGGAGAAACAGAGCAAGTGAGCAACGGCGCTCCCCTTCGAAGCTAGATCGATCCACCGTCCACGGTTCTAGCCGCTCATCGGACATCGGAGATCGCCGGATCAGTCCAGCTCCAGTCGCTCATCGGAGATCGGCCTCGTCGCATCGGAGAAGGAGATCGGTCCGCAACTCCGCAACATCCAGTCGCAGCGCTCATCGTCGCCGCGCTCATCGTCGCCGTCGCCGTCGCCATCGCCATCGCCGTCGCCGTCGCCGTCGCCATCCCAGGTATTTCTCTCTCTTTTTCTCTCTGACTCTCTGTCTCTCTCTCGCCTCTCGGTCTCTCACTCTCTCTATACTCTCTCAAGTCTCAAATCTGAAATGAAATAGGAATAAATGAATGAAATGCCTTTAATCTTTATTTATGACTCTCTCTGTCTTTAGTCATTATTAAATTTATGACTTTGTTTGTTTCAATTGTTTGTCATTTTGTCTGTCTGTTTGTCACTTTGTCTCGTTGTGGAACTGGACCAACTGGTGATCCGTGATTGGCTGCTGATTCCAGCAGCACTCAGTTTTGCTTCTTTTTTTCTTTTTTTTTTAAGTTAAAGTGTTACTGAGTGCTTGAAGCACTCAGTAACACTTTAACTTTTTTATTTTTTTTTTACTTTTTAAATTTGACATTTTGCTTTTGGCTTTATCTTATGATTGAATCTTATCCGTTGATTGATGTGTAAATTGAAATGTGTTGGTGTTGGTGTTGGTGTTGCCGTATTGGACTATTGGTGTGTATTGATATTGGACTCAACTCAAAGACATTAATTGTCTTTTAGCGTTATTGTGATTTATAAAATTGTGATTGTGAAATTTTCTGATTGGTAGCTAGATTTTGTGAAATTTTCTGATTGTCTTTTAGCATTAATAATTTAATTAATCAATACATTATAAAAGACAAAAAAAATTAAATTATGTTAGACTAAAAAACAATTAATAATCTTATAATTAATGAAACAATAATATAACAAATTATAATTTATAAAAGACAAACAAATTAATGAAACAGCTAAATAATAATTAATAATTTATTGATATTTCAAATAAACTTATAATTTATTTTTTATTCTTTTGCTAGAATTATGGACAAATACTTGATAAAAAAACCGCGTACCCAAGATTCATCTCCTGTGCAAGATTCATCTCCATCTTCTAAGCGAAGTCGTGTTGACTTTAACTTAGAAAATCTTCCTTCAGATCCTGGGCTACGACAAAAGATATCATCTTATCATCCTAATAATCATGATGAAATAAGAAGATATTATTTAGGAAAAGGCCCTTGTCGACCTCCTCATGATTACCTGGTATCATATTTTTCTAGAAAGCCCCGTCGATTTAGAGTCGAATGGTATGAAAATAGAAATTGGTTGGAATATAGTATAGCCAAAGATGCAGCATTTTGTTTTTATTGCTACTTATTTGGGAAAGATGTTGGTAAGCAAGGAGGAGGTGACACTTTTGTAACGAAGGGATTCAGACTTTGGAATCAGGTTGGGAAGTTAGATTCCCATGTTGGAGGAGTTAATAGTGCTCATAACCAAGCTGTCAAGAAGAGTGAAGATTTACAGAAGGAAAAGCAACACATTCAAAGTGTCTTGGTTAAGCAATCAAATCAAGATAAAGCTAATTATTGGATTCAATTAAACGCAATAGTTGATTGCGTAAGATTCCTTTTATTCCGAGGATTAGCTTTTCGTGGTCATGATGAATCTCAAGATTCAAGTGATAAAGGAAATTTCCTTGAGCTTCTACAATTTTTGGGGGATCACAATGAATCTATCAATGAAGTGATGCAAAATACTTCGAAAAATTGCAAGCTTACCCATCATGATATTCAAAAAGACATGGTGAATGCAATTGCACGTGAAACATCTAAAGCCATCATCGAGGATCTTGGCAATGGGTTCTTTTCAATATTAGTTGATGAGTCACGTGATATCTCAGTGAAAGAACAAATGGCACTCGTTCTTCGTTATGTGAACAAACAATGAATTATTATAGAGCGGTTCCTTGGTATTGTACATGTAGCAAGTACCACCGCTTTGTCACTCAAATGTGCTATTGAAGGTTTACTTTGTGAACATAATTTGAGTTTATCGAGACTACGTGGGCAAGGTTATGACGGAGCTAGTAATATGCAAGGTGATATCAATGGGCTCAAAACTTTAATTTTGAAAGAGAATAAGTCAGCATTTTATGTCCATTGTTTTGCTCATCAACTTTAATTGACACTTGTTGCCGTTGCTAAAAATCACATTAACATTGCTGATTTTTTTTATGTGGTTAGTAATTTAGTAACTGTTGTTGGAGGCTCTTGTAAGAGACGAGATGCTCTTCGAGATGCTCAATTTGCCAAAATTAAAGAAGATTTAGAGAATGGTGTACGAAGAAGTGGACAAGGTTTGAATCAAGAGACAAATCTTAAACGTCCTGGTGATACACGTTGGGGATCATATTATGGGACTATTCTCAACTTGATTTTGATGTTCTCTGCTGTTGTTGATGTACTTGAGATCATTGAAGAAGATGGGCTCTCCGACCAAAAAGTTGAAGCTCGATCTATTATGAGGTCAATTCTATCTTTTGAATTTGTTTTTGCTCTACACTTGATGAAAAACATTTTAGGGATTACAAATGAGTTGTCAATAGCATTGCAAAAAAAAAATCAAGATATAGTAAATGCTATGAATCTTGTTAAAGTGTCTAAGCAACGATTGCAAGTGATGAGAGATGATGAATGGACATCTTTATTGATTGAAGTGTCTTCATTTTGTGCCACACATGAAATTCCTATCTTGAACATGGATGAAATATTTGTAGTTAGTGGGAGGCCGCGACGCAACACCCAACAAAATACAAATTTACATCATTATCGTGTTGAGCTATTCTACACAGTCATAGATATGCAACTTCAAGAGCTAAACAATCGTTTTTCAGAGGTGAATACTGATTTGCTAATTTGTATGGCTTGCTTGAATCCAAGTAATTCATTTGTGGCTTTTGATAAGGAAAAGTTAATACATCTAGCAAAGTTCTATCCATATGATTTTCCCGGGACGGATATCTTGGCACTTGACTCTCGGCTTCGAATTTCATTTTTGATATGCGCAACAATGACTTGTTTTTAGAGCTTCAAGGAGTTAGTGAACTTGCTGAAAAGTTAGTGAGCACGAGGAAGCATGAGACTTATCCATTAGTCTATTTGCTTATGAAGTTAGCTTTGACCCTTCCTGTTGCTACTGCAACAGTAGAAAGAAGTTTTTCAGCAATGAAATATATAAAGAATGAACTGCGCAATCGAATGGGAGATCAGTGGATGAATGATTGCTTGGTTGTATATATTGAAAAAGATATAGCTTGTAGCATTGATAACGAGACTATCATGCAACGATTTCAAAATATGAAAAATCGTAGAAGGCAATTGTAAATTTTATGTATTTACATGTTTTTTGATTGTTGTTGTCAATATATAAAATTTTCTTTTTATTAGATCGTGTAATTTATACTTATTAAGGAACACTCTGGGAAAAATTCCTGGAACCGCCACTGTCTGAGTTTTGTTATAAAACCAAAAGAGATAGAAGGTAAGCTTTTCAATTTTGCAAGAAATAAGAATGGCGTTAAGAGTTCTTTCCGCCCTTGACATTGCAAGAACTCAGTTTTACCATTTCAAGGCCATCATCATAACGGGCATGGGCCTCTTCACTGATGCCTATGACCTCTTCAGCATCCCTTTGATTATGATGTTCATCGGACGAATCTTTTATGAGAAGCATGAGTATGTGACCCCACATGTGGTTGTGTCCATCATGGTGGCCATTGCTCTTCTGGGTACAGTGATTGGTCAACTTGTGTTTGGTAGGCTCGGTGATCTAGTTGGTAGGCGCCGCGTGTACGGGATGGCATTGATGATCATGGTGCTGAGTTCCATTGGATGTGGGTTCTCTATATGCACCACAAGGAGCTGTGTTCTAGTGAGTTTGGGGTTGTTCAGGTTCATTCTGGGCTTCGGGGTTGGTGGGGACTATCCCTTGTCGGCTACAATTATGTCGGAGTATGCTAACAAGAGGACACGTGGTTCTTTTATAGCTGCTGTGTTTTCCATGCAGGGCTTTGGGATCTTGGTTGCTTCGGTGGTCACGATGGTCGTTTGTGCAATATTTAACCGTGCGGCTAATGGAGCGCCAAAAGATCCGACGCCTAAGGAGGCAGATATTGCATGGAGGTTGATACTGATGCTTGGTGCAATTCCGGCTGGGTTAACATTTACTGGCGAATGAAGATGCCCGAAACTCCCAGGTAAATAGTAAATTTTATATTTGAGTGATTTTAGATGTATTATAAATTTTACTATAAAGTTTGGAAAAAGTTAAGAGTTACAAGACATATATATTATAATATTTTTTACAAATTACACCCTCATCTTATTTAAAATATTATAAAATAATTTGTGGTTACAGTACTATTTCACCATTTGTGGCTGTAAAGTTTATAAACTAATGTAATACTAAATTACTAATCACTAAGCTAACTTGCTCTTTAAAACCATCCTATGTTGTCACTTGCATAAATATTTTACAGAAATAGAAAGTCCTAATTCAAAATGGAAGAAGGAAAACATTGACATGGAGATTGGGGGTCAACGACACTTTCAAATTGATCTATTAACCTTTGTTCTTAATCAATGGATGATAATTTTTCTCTTTGTACTTGTGCATTGTTTTTTTCACCCAGATATACAGCTTTGGTGGAACAAAATATTGTCCAAGCGGTTATGGATATGGAGAGGGTGATGGAAGTTCCAATGAGTGAAATTGTGGAAGATAGGCTATTAACACCTTCTCCACCACCTTATCCCCTCCTCTCCAAGCAATTTTTTCGTCTCCATGGCCGTGATTTATTCTCTTGCTCCTTCACATGGTTCCTTGTTGATATTGTTTTTTACAGCAGCAATTTCTTCCAGTCTCGTATATATCTTGCAGAGAATGGAGGCAAGAATGTCTATCAAGATGTTTTTGAAGCTGCAAAACTCCAAGCAATTATCGCACTTTGTTCTACAATTCCAGGCTATTTTTTCAGTGTTTATTTCATTGACAAGATTGGAAGAGTCAAAATCCAAATGATGGGTTTTTCCTTGATGGCATTGGTTTTCTTAGTACTTGGGATAACCTATAACAAATATTGGGATGACAAATCAAATAACCTTAAAAGTAAAACAATATTTTTAGTCCTTTATGGCCTCACCTTTTTCTTTGCAAATTTTGGACCGAACACAACCACTTTTATAGTACCAGCAGAGCTTTTTCCAGCAAGATTTAGATCAACTTGTCATGGCATTTCTGGTGCTATTGGAAAGGTAGGGGCAATTATTGGTTCGGTAGGATTTGTCTGGGTTTCAGATGGGAAAAAAGCACTTGGAATGACTGTCTTATTGATAATACTTGCTGGAGTTTGTTTGTTGGGGATGGCGATTACATTTTTTTTCACTCATGAAACTATGGGAAGATCGTTAGAGCAGAATGAGAATGATGATTAACCTAATAAGCTGTGTTTATCAATAATAAGTGTGCAGTTACATTCATTTTCCAATGGAACTATTGTTTGCCTCTCTCTCTCTCTCTCTCTCTCTCTCTCTCTCTCTCTATATATATATATATATATATATATATATCTATATATATATATATATTTATATATAAGTAAAAACAAATTCAAATGATAGGGTGGTATACTAAGTGATGGCAAAATTTGAAGTTGCAAATGAGGTTTTCAATTTTTCTATGATCGCTTGCCTTTTTTGGATTAGATAGTTTGGCTAGAAAACATCTCTTTAAACAACAAAAACTAACCTCATTGCACATGATGCTTGTGTACGTGCTTAAAAGTTTTTTCTTTTTATGGTTTAATGTCAAAATTTTCCAATCATTCAAAAGAATTGAACACATCCACACATAAACATAAGATTTCAATGTTATTTTAGTGTTTATTTATTTGGTGTTAGCCTCATTACACTCCTAGTCATATTGGTAATTTGTAAATACATAATATTATTGGACAAACTCGTAAATGTGCAAGTTTGGGATGGATGCAAAATTTTGACATTAAATCAAAAATATGAAAAACCTCTGAGCACACGCATAAGATATGCCACATGTCTAGTTTCAAATGATTGAAGTACATTTTTTGTGGTCATAAAAAACCTAATACCCAACACCAATATTTTAACTACTCTAACAAACAATTGTTAGTAGTCCCACGCTGCACATCAATTCTCTGAACTCTGTCCTTATTTGCTCTCTACAAATTAAAAATATTTATCACAATTAGGGATCACTAAGGAAGAATTTCATGGAAATACAGGGTTTACCAACACTACAACAAAGAAGACCTATGGTGACGAGTGCATTTCATCACTAAATACCCTTATTTCGTTACCTACAACATATAGTGATGAAACATAATTCGTCACGTAATCTCAGTCACAAAAAGTCGTGATGACGAAAATTTTCGCCACTAAATTGTTTTAATTTCTTAAAATAAAAAATTATAGGTGATGAACAAATTTTCGTCACCTAATATTTTCATCACTAAACATTATGTTTAGAGATGAAATAAATTCGTCACAAACTATTTTTAATTTTAATTTCTTTTTATTTCACCATATTTTGTGACAAAATATTTCATCACTAATTGCATTTTTTTTTCCAATTTTAATGGATTTGGCGACCAATTTTTGTGTATACTCAAGAGTTCAACATGTTAGTGACAAAACATTTTGCCACCAATTACATGAACCTGTTCTTTCTAGCAATTACATTACACATTAACATGTTTATTTCCAATCACAATCATAAAGAACTCATTCATACAATCTTTTCCAACCACATTCAGAAACAAATCATCCATACAATCTAAAAAAAGTAAATAACAAAGCGTTATACTAATAAACCCATTAAAGTAAGTTGTTTACAAAATAATTACAACAATATGTATAAATGAGATATGTCTCCTATACACTACAAAAACAAAAAAAAGGGTTCAAGTAGTGCCACAAAAAGGTGTATTCTTGCCACCAATCCTATATCTGCACAAATATAATGAAAATACATCAATAGCACAAACATTAATTATGTTAATAATATAAGATACATTTTTAGCAATACGTTAAAAGTACTAACACCCTTGCATATAAGTCAAAAAAACTTATAAAGCAAATATATATTTTCAAATATTGTGTAATGCACACTTACACCTAGTTCTCTACCCGTGAGTCCGATTGGCGTGCCTAAGTCTGTATATGTTATATTGAACCAACAAGTTTCTCACCAAAAGCCACGTTGTAAGATCTATATATGATGCTTATATAAACAAATGGACCCAATATGTATACCAAAGTTTAGAATTGGCGTAACTACCACATTGATACCCTAAAAGATTTTAGTCATGCTCCAACAATTTGATGCACCAATTCATACTCTAACATTATCATGCTAATCTGTTTGAGAAAATTGTAGCATAAAACACAAGATGAAACTTACATTTTTCTCATGTCTCTGTACCTGCATGACAACCCTTTTTACCAACTATTCCCTACAAGAACCCATGTTGGACCAAATCAGTAATTATAAATTTTGAAAGATCAATAAAACTTATTAAAATGGTTTAGCATATTTTTACAAATTCAAAACTAATCATGATACACTTAGTGCTTCATATTACCCAAAGTAATATTTGTGACCCTACAGATTGGATTTCCTAATAAGATATTACTATGGATAATATGAAGCACTAAGTAGGCACAAATAACCAACATAAGAGACTATTTTCCTGATTCTAAAAGTGGAAAATATCAATCACTAACCAAGGTTTCTTTTAGCTAGTAGATGAGCTCCCTACACCCCCAAAAGTGTTAGTGAAACTATTGCTCCTCAAAAACTGTATGATACTAGCTATTTGATTATTTTGTGAGTCTAGCTTTTCCTCTTGCCTTTTTGTTTGCATCCTTAAGATCATCTATCTGGTCATTTTTTTGCAACTACAGATTAACATAAAATACAATCTCTATTCATTAGAAATTCTTTCCAAATATGAAACACAAAATAGAACATCAAATAATAATATACACGAACAAATGCAAACCAAAAATAATTGAATATACCTTATCACACATGCATGCAAGGTGAATGTCAAGTCATCAAGATAATAAAATGTCAAGCATAATGTTTTCTAACATCTAAACCTCCAATCTCCTTTGGAGTGACATTATATCATGATTTACTATTTCATACTTAAAATATTTTATTTTTAGTTCAAAATGAATCGAAAGTTTAAAAATTAGTTAATACTTTAAATATACTTCAATACTCAAGAAAAACATCTGCAAAACAATCAATACTCCCAATATCAACTTAACAACCGCCATAAAATACTGTGCAAGCCACCCACTTGCTCCAATTCAGCCATCCTCCAAAATATCAAGCATCATTAATTTCATTAAGAAGTATACAAATATTCAATATGGAGTATTTACTATATACTAAAGTCAGATGCACAAGCTTTCGTCTTAATCCACCTGCCTTTGTCTTTGTGCTTTAGTGCACTAGTACACTAAAATATCACCAAAGTCATCAATGCATAACAAAAATAGAACTTCCTAATCATAGAGCATAAAAAGAATAAGTAGCAGTATATGTGAAGGTACTTTTCATGGAAAACTAGAAAAGTCCAAGAAAAAAATTATTAGGGACTACCTCATATCATCTTCATCGAGAACTCATTTCATGTTAGAAATATAAATTGAAACTCATAGATATTACATTCAATTTCGTCTTGGTGGTTATGAATGTATAAAATAGTAAAATACTACCTGGTTATGATATTTAACCTTCTAGAAAATTCTTCAAGCTTTTTCATAAAACTCAAACAAATATTTCAAAAGTTGCCTAAACAAGGCCTAGTAGAACTGTCTAATAGTCATTTAGGCCAAGCACATAACCATGAAAAAGTAGATTTCCCTAGCTAATTCTTCATATATGCCTAAGATTTAATATTGGTAGCCATCTATCATGTCTGGGGAATATACACTGAAATGAAACAGTTTTGAAGCAATGTGCATCCTAGAATATACACCAAAATAATCCAGTTGAAGAAAATCTTATTCACACTATAGAGTTTGCAAGGATGAGACCAATTTAATCCACGTAAGTGTTTTCAATTTAAGCTATGCTATCACAATAAAAGGGTAACAAGATTGCCCCTTTAAATCCTAGACACATTTCAAATGACATATGGGAAAGCCTTTTTTTTTTTTTTTATATAAGTAATAAGTTTTATTGATATAAAAAAACGATCACCCTAGTACACAGGGAGCGTACAAGGGTCAACAACTCAAATGCAAAAATTACAAAAATCAAGGAAATCAAAATAAGAAGAGAATGATTGGTTTTGCATAGCAACCAACCAATCCAATAAAGTTCTAAAGAAAAATGACTTGAGGTCTGGTATGGATCTATCAATATCCTCAAACACCTACTATTTCTATCCCTCCAAAGACACCATATTAAGCAATGGGGTACAATTAACCAAATAAAACCATTTCGATGATGACCAAACCTGCCTTGCCAACACTCTAAGAGCCTCAAAACAGATTGCGGCATAACCCAACTTACTCCAAATAAACTCAAAACCATAATCCACAGATCCATAGCAACCGGACAATTAAGGAAGAGATGGTCAACTGATTCACCATTACACTTGCACATGTAACACCAATCCAATATCCAAACCTTCCTTTTTTGTAAATTGTCAATTGTCAAGCATTTCCCTAAAGCAACAGTCCAAACAAAGAAAGCAACTCAAGAAGGAATCTTTTGTTTTCAAATGTTTTTCCAAGGAAAACAGAAGTCAGTATAGCCCACTAAAATTCTATAATAATCATTAACCTTAAACCCCTTATCTCTACTAGGTTTCCAATACATCTTATCCTCACCAAACCCCCTTATTGAAGAACCAAATATGGTATCCAAGAAGCCTAACATAGCCTCTAATTCCCGGGTATGCACACCCTTAAAGAAACTGACATCCCAAACAAGGACGCCATTGGTGTACTTCATAAGTGCAGCCACACTAGCCTCCTTATCCCTACAAAATCTAAATAACTCAGGATAATTGACTGCAAAGGATGTCTCACTACACCAACGGTCTTGCCAAAATTTCACCCTAGACCCGTCACCAATATCATAAAGAATATGGCGTGAAAAAGAAGGCCATCCCTGACTGATATTTTTCCATAAACCAACACCATATGGACCATTAACAGATTTGGTACACCAACCCCCCCCCCCCCACCCTCCCCCCATACACATCCATATTTCACCTCTATCACTTGCCTCCAAAGGGCATCCTTCTCAATCCCAAATCTCTATAGCCACTTCCCAAGCAAAGCTTCATTAAAAATCTTACCTTCCTTATCCCTAAGCCACTCGAGGAAATGAGGGAACAAATAGTAACTCATTTAACCTTATGAAATTTAAGTTCATCACCAATGACACCCAATAAAAAATTCCGTTGAAGTTTCTTAATCCGGTTAGCCACAGCAGCAGGCATAGAAAAAGAGATAGAAAATAAGTGGGTAAATTAGATAGGTTGTTTTTACTTAAAGTGACTCTACCTCCCTTGGATAAGTACAAACGTTTCCACCCTGCTAAAAATTTAGGTAAACTTACATTTGTGCCTACATTTGCGGACCTGGCTAGCATGTAGACCTTCCTAAGTCAATGTTTCATGTTTCATGTTTTGACCTTTAATCAATTGACTAATTATAATTAAGCCATTGGGAATTAATAAAAGATTTATAAGCTGGTTACCCATTTGCATAGACTGGGTTTACTTTTTAGGATAACAAAGAATATTATAAAAAAATCATTATAGCATATCATTTTCTTTTTTTGATAACCTATAGCATATCATTTTCTTGGTTATTGTAATTGCATGTTGGTCATGTTTATACCAATAAAGCAAAACTACGTCTCTGTTCAACTTGCAAGGCACAATTCACTTCTTTCAGTAAATATTTTTTTGTTTAATAGAGGTTAATGCTAAGGCCAAGTAAAAGTAAAAGACATAAACAGAAAGTACTTTATGTTAAAAGAAGATTAAAGAAATACTAAACACTGATAAGACCCTCTTTTTAACTTTAATTTTGACCAACCAAAAATCATTGTAAATTCTTTTAAAATCTACATTTTAAGATTCTTTTGTTTCACAAGCTTATGAGTTCATTGCTATTTTTTATTAAGTTAACTATTGTTTTTTAGTCAACCAACTTGGGTCACCAAAGGCAAAAACTACCTTTCTGATTATTGTATGACCAATCAAAATCACACCACGCTCTTAGATGCAAACACATGGAGCCCATATTATCAAAACTAAAATCCCACTATCAAACCTAAGCTTTTCTCTAACCCACCATCAAAATCCCCAAAATCCACAGACACAGTAAACCTAGGCTAAAGGGCATGAGAGTGGAGGCTGAAGAGGCGTGAGACTGAGAAAGTGAAGGATTTAGTTTTTTTATATAAATAAAAAATGATAAAAAAGGGTATTAAAAAAAAAAAATTCAAGACACGCCTAAAATTTGGCAAGGTGCACCTATATTTGTGTGATGAAAAATTATTTCGTCACTATAAACACTTAAATTTTAATATTAGGTACATCTAGTAAGTCTTTAATGATGCAAATATTTCGTCACCCTAGATCTAACCTTTTGAGACAAAATATTTCCATCACCGTAGACACCCCTAGGCTTGGCATCTTTTTTTTCATCACCTATAGTAATGAAAAATATATTCCGCCACAAATTTGAACCTCTTTAGGGAAGAAATATTGATTTCGTCAAATTTTTTAAAATTTTTATAATATTTGGTGACAAAGTCTTCTTTTCCTCACTGAATGTAGTCATTTAGAGACGAAATGTTTTTTCCTCACTAGATTTTGTTACTATAGTCCACTTTTGTTGTAGTGACAGTAGATGCTGATCATGGTTTAGACATCCTGAAGTTCCTGATGTCAAATTGCATCTAGAGTCAATGTTGTTAGTTTGAAATTGTCATTATGTGAATTCATTCTTGAAGTTTTCTCATAGAAATTTTGGAAATAAATTGGGCCCGTTTTTACTTTTAAAGCAATTGACCCTTAATTACTTTTTTCTTGCCATATGACACTGAAAATAAAGAATGTGGCGGGGATGCAAGAGGAGCTGAGACATTGTGAGGAACATGAGAGCAGATGAAAGCGCAATCTTGGGGTTTATGTGCAAGAAGATTATTGACATGGGAAAATTGATGCGGGTCAGGGAGTGTGGTTTAGAAACAGACATGTTAATGTCCCGTCAAGCGTGCATTTCTCCTGAAAACCATTTACTGATTGGCCAGACATTTGTTAATTAATTTTGAGATGACTTCCTTTTTTCTTTTATGTTTCGTTGTATGATTTCCAATCTGCTAGAAAATGTATTATTGTATGACACTCTGTTAGTGCAAACACAATGATAATGGAAATAACACGAAGAGAAAATGAATAATACTTCTGAATTTTTTATTAATTTAAAGAAAGAGATTACACAACACTATTTGGACTGAGACGCGGCACTCGCTCTCTTTAAGGAGATTCAAGCCCTTGGTTGGCTAAACTGTGTAACCGGTGCAGACCATCTCTGACTTGTCTCCCCCAGGATACAACAGCCCAACAAGTGTCGTATGGCTAGAACAACTTCTGCACAAAGTGTTCAAGCCCAAAGCTCCACCAGAAAGAACACCTTTCCTTGACAAGAATCTCTCTATTTTTTTAGTGTATATTGCAATAAGTTGGATTGTGTCTGAATGGGTCTATTTATAGGCTCAATGGGCCTCACGAAATTACTACCCAAATTAATCTGATTAATTAGGTCCATTATTATGATATAGTGGGTGTTACAAGATTAATTGTTGGATATTATTCTGATGGGCTAAAGTTACACAATTTAATGGTGAGATAAGGAGTTTTCTGAATAATGAAAAGGCCCAAACGGATAGTCCATTAAGTGGGTTAATGGCTCATTATTTTCCATAATAAAAATGGAATATTAATTCGGGCCATTTACTCACCAACGGATATGATAATTACTTTGAATGTGTTGTCAAGTAGGAGGATCCAAGATGTTGATTCATTTCCAAATTTGACACCTCCACCCTTCACCTCCCCCTTGCGCACGTATCTAGCCCAATATTTGAGACAATTCATGTTAGCCCATTAATCACCACAATTAAAAAGAACAAAATAGTCTCTTTCCTTTTCAATGTGGGATTAAACATTTTCACTAACTCCTCATCTTCCACATTCACTCCCACATCTTTACATTTATGTTATAAAATTTATTCATTTTAATTATTTAATATTAAAATGTTCCAACAATCCCCCACTCATTTTAATATTAAATTTTTAGTTAAAGAGAGATTACCAGGCAAAGATGGGTCACTATGCATCATGAAGGTGTGCTCTGCATTGAACCTTCACTTAGTAAAACAGCAATCTTAACTCCAGAGTCATAGTGGTCTTCGACTTGAACTAGGACTGCTTTAGGGAAATTAAGCGTCACTACTTACACATAACAACCCAGGTGTTGACATGAGCTTTTATAGCTAGCACTTTACGGCCATTTGCTGATCCCGGTTTCATGAGTGTATTTGAGATTAAGTCCAAATCTCATAGGGAGCGGTCCCACCCCCACACTCACATAGGTGAAATTTTGTCAAGGGTGCTCCTGTAATTCTGACACCCCACTCATACGAGCTACAAATTTCATTAAGAGTTTCTTACTCAACCTCTCCACATTATAGGATAAATGCACTTACATCATAGGAATGAACAATTAAAAAATTATTTACAAAATAAATAATTTAAAAAAAAATTGTGCATTTCTTACGACTATCGTATGATTCGTTTTTCTTATTGAACCCAATTCTCAAGATCTCTAGTCTTTGGGTTGGGTATCCTCATACATGCCTCATGATTCTATGGACTTTAGTCCCATCCCCCTCGATGTATTCCAGACTCTATCTTTTGCCAAGGCCTTGGTAAATGGATCTGCAAGATTATCATTAGATTTAATATAATCCACAGTTATGATGCCACTACTCAAATAAGATTGCACGGTACTGTGCTTTCTTCTTATAGGTCTGGATTTACTATTGTAATAACAATTTTTAACTCTACCAATTGCAGTAGTGCTATCACAATGAATTAATATAGGTGGAATTGGTTTTTCTCAAAGTGGAATTTCATATAACAAATCTCTAAGTCAATTTGCCTCTTCACTAGCTGAAGCTAATGCTATTAATTCAGCTTCCATTGTTGAATTAGCAATTATTGTTTGCTTTTTAGATTTCCAACAAATGGCACCACTACCTAAGGTAAAAATATAATCAGTGGTAGAGAGAAAATCACCTGACAAAGTATTCCAATCGGCATCACTAAAACCTTCAATCACAGCAGGGTATTTTTTATAAAACAAGCCATAACTTTTGGTACTAATTAAATATCTCATGACTCGCTCAATAGCTAGCCAATAATCTTTACTAGGCTTGCTAGTAAATCTGCTTAGCACTCCTACTGCATATGCAATGTCAGGTCTAGTACAATCAGTAGCATAACGCAAACTACCAATGATGCTAGCATAATCCTTTTGATTAAAAATCTCATCATCATTATTTACAGGAAATAAATGAATACTAGTATCAAAAGGAGTAGCTACACTTTTGTGATCATGAAAATTATATTTTCTCAATATTTTATCAACATAATGTGATTGATCAAGATATATTCCATCACATGCTTTTGTAATTTTCATGCCCAAAATAAAATTAGCCTCACCAAGATCTTTCATATCGAAATGGCTTTTAAGCATATTTTTTGTCTCATTTATAACATGTATATTTGAGCCAAAAATCAACATATCATCCACATAGAAGCTAATAATAACATGTAAATTATTCCATGATTTAGAATAAATACATTTATTACATTCATTTGATTTATAACCATTCTCAATCATGCAAGAATCAAACTTTTCATGCCACTGCTTAGGTGCTTGTTTTAAGCCATATAGGGATTTAGTTAGCTTACATACCTTGCTTTCTTGTCCAGGCTCTACAAAGCCTTCGGGTTGATCCATATAAATCTCTTCCTCTATGTCCCTATTTAGAAAAGCAGTTTTTACATCCGTTTGATGAATTTTCAAATAAAAAATTGCAGCAATAGCAATTAACAATCTAATAGATGTAATTCTTGTTACCGGAGAAAATGTATCAAAGAAATCAAGATCAGCTTTTTGTTTAAAGCCTTTTGCAACAAGTCTAGCTTTAAATTTATCTATTGATCCATCCGGTTTCAACTTTTTTCTAAGGACCCATTTACAACCTATGGTCTTACAACCCGGTGGAAGATCTACTAATTTCCAAGTTTTATTAGAAATTAGAGATTCCATCTCATCATTTACAGTCTCTTTCCAAAATATAGCATCAGGTGATATTATGGCCTCTTTTAAATTTTGGGGATTTTCCTCAATATTAAAAACATAATAATCAGGACCAAAATCCTTTTCAACTCTAGCTCTTTTACTCCTTCTAGGTTCCATTTCAAAATTTTCTTGATTTTGTAAATGTGAAGTAGAAAAACTAGGTTGTGACAAAATATTTTCTTCACCCCCACTATTTTTCAATTTAAAAGGAAATTTTTCTTCATGAAAAATTGCATCACCGGATTCAAAAATTATTTTGTTTTCAAGATCAAAAAATCTATAGGCTGCACTATTAAATGCATAACCAAGAAAAGCACAGGTAGTAGCTCTTATACCTAATTTAGGTATTTTAGGGTCAGTAAGCCTTACATAAGCAAGACAACCCCATACTCTCAAATATCCCAAATTTGGTTTATGTTCTTTCCACATCTCAAAAGGTGTGGTGTGTGACTTTTTATGTGGCACCCTATTTAAAATATGACATGCAGTTAAAATAGCTTCACCCCAAAAATGTAAAAGTGCACCAGATTCAATTAACATGGCATTTGTTAACTCAATTAAAGTTCTATTTTTTCTTTCAGCCACACCATTAGAAGCAGGTGAGTATGGTGCAGTAGTTTCATGGATAATTCCCAAAGACTGAACAAATGAGTTGAATGCACTTGATTCATACTCACGGCCTCTATCACTTCTTATTCTTTTTATTTTTCTACCGAATTGATTTTCAACTTCCTTTAAAAAATCTTGAAATTTTTCAAAAGCATCACTTTTATTTTTTAACAAATAAATAGTTGTATATTTTGAGAAATCATCAATAAAAGTGATAATATATCTATTTCCTCCACGAGTTAAAATTCCCTCAAATTCACATAAATCGGAGTGAATTAACTCAAGCAATTCGGTATTTCTTACAACACTTTTATGAGGTCTTTTTGTAATCTTAGCTTGACTACAAGTTTCACATTTTTCAAAATTTTTTGACAGTCTTGGAATTAATCCTAAACTACTCATGATTCCCACATATCTACTATTTATGTGACACAAACGAGCATGCCAAAAATTAATAGAAGAAAGCATATAAACTGAACTGGTAGATGCTTTATTATTCTCAATATTCAATTTAAACATTCCATTACAAGCATAACCCTTGCCCACAAATGATCCCTTTTTAATGATTACATAATTATCAGATTCCATAGTTTGCTTGAAGCCAGCCTTGTTAAGCAAAAAATTTGACATCAAATTCTTCCTCATGGACGGAGTGTAAAGTACATCTTTCAATGTTAGCACACGCCTAGAAGTGAATTTCAATTCAACCTCACCACTCCCAAGAACCTTAGTTTTGCCAGAGTCACCAAGCATAATAGTTTTTTCTTCTTCAAAAGAAGTGTACAACTTGAACCAATTTTTGTCATAGCAGACGTGCCTATTAGCACCAGAATCTGCCCACCACCCTTCAACATATTGCACTATATTGATGTCTATAATCATAGCCACTAATGGCTCTTCGGTTACGTTAGCCTACGGGACAGATTCACGTTTCCGAAATTTGCAAAATCGAGCAATATGCCCACTCTTGGCACAGACAAAACAAGATCTATTAAATTGATCTTGTGAAGGGGGTCCTTGGTTCTTATTGTAATTTTTATTCAGGTTTCCCCTTCCTTGAGGTGATCTATTATTGTTTTTAAAGACTTTCTTTTTTGGCTTCAATTGACCATTTCTAGGAAAATGATTTTTGGGCATATTATTATTGGATGAAATAAGGTTTACCTTTGTGGTGGAATTACCATTGCTCTCTTGTGTCATGAGTGCATCTTGTCCTCTAGCCTCCTCCTCCACACGGATGCATGTGATCAAGGTCTCCAAGGATGTCTCCTTTTGTTTGTGCTGCAAAGTCTTTTGGAACTCCCTCCAAGATTGTGGTAGTTTGTCAATTATGCCAGCTACCACCAAATTGTCTCCGATCTTTATGCCTTCGGATCTCAACTCTGCTACAATCATTTGGAAGTCTTGTGCTTGATCCACCACCGATTTTCCATCCACCATTTGGTAACGGAAAAATCTACTAGCAACATATTTCTTTGCACCTGCCTCCTCGGTATCATATTTGCTTTGTAAAGCTTTCCAAATTTTTTTAGCAGACTTGTAAGTTGTATCATAATAATCATAGAAATGATCGGCAAGACAATTCAATAGATAAGAGCGACAATTATATTCATCTTTTGTATACTTATCTATTTTTTCTTGATGAAGAATATATTCTTCGTCACTCATCTCATCGGTAGGAACCTTTGACGGATTCTTCTCAGAGAGGATGTAGGCAACTTTGAGAAGGCTCAAGTAGAAGAGGACATTTCCTTTCCACCTCTTGAAGTGGGCTCCCTTAAAGCGAAGGGCTTGTTGAGATCTCCAACAGGCTCATTTGGTTTCTCTTGTGTAGGCTCCATGTGTTGAATTCTCCTTAAAATTGTTGATGCAAACACAATGATAATGGAAATAACACGAAGAGAAAATGAATAATACTTCTGAATTTTTTATTAATTTAAAGAAAGAGATTACACAACACTATTTGGACCGAGGCGCAGCACTCGCTCTCTTTAAGGAGATTCAAGCCCTTGGTTGGCTAAACTTTGTAACCGGTGCAGACCGTCTCTGACTTGTCTCCCCCAGGATACAACAGCCCAACAAGTGTCGTATGGCTAGAATAAGTTGGATTGTGTCTGAATGGGTCTATTTATAGGCTCAATGGGCCTCACGAAATTACTACCCAAATTAATCTGATTAGTTATGTCCATTATTATGATATAGTGTGTGTTACAAGATTAATTGTTGGATATTATTCTGATGGGCTAAAGTTACACAATTTAATGGTGAGATAAGGAGTTTTCTGAATAATGAAAATGCCCAAACGAATAGTCCATTAACACCTCCACCCTTCACCTCCCGTTGCGCACGTATCTGGCCCAATATTTGAGACAATTCATGTTAGCTCATTAATCACCACAATCAAAAAGAACAAAATAGTCTCTTTCCTTTTCAATGTGGGATTAAACATTTTCACTAACTCCTCATCTTCCACATTCACTCCCACATCTTTACATTTATGTTATAAAATTTATTCATTTTAATTATTTAATATTCAAATGTTCCAACACACTCTTATTCAAGTTTTGAAACGAGGGGCAGGGTTCAGAGAATTGCTGCGCTAGCTATACGGTTCTGCTAGATGAAAATACATAAATAATTAAAGATCTAAGGGCAACCTACAAAGATAAGTAGAAACCAAAATTATTTGAATTTGACAAATAAAATTGTTTACGAATATCAAAATTCCAAAGAAAAGTAGTCACTAATGATACCATTTGCTTGCTTGGAAAAAAAAAATTCCACAACAATCTATTCATGATTATTAGAAATTTTGTTTCCTTTTCCATGATTTTCATCAACCCAAATTTCTAAGTATAAAAAATTAGACACAAATTTATTTTGTGATAGTTTGAACCATAAATAAAGGGGAAAAGAAAAAAAGTTGTAAACATGTAAAGTGCATTTTAGTCCAATAACCATCATTAAATGTAACTTTCTAACTATTGAATCCTCGTTCCCTATATTGCAGCCAAATCCACCTGCAAAACTTAAGTGTATCATCATGTGCCTGTGGTTATAAATTATAATCATCGGCATTTGTATTATATTATTTTTCTTTCACTTTTAATTGAACTTATTGAATTATTTAAATTAACATTCTTTGAATTATTTTTTCTTAAAAAAGACAAGCAGCAACAAATTACTGATCAAAACCAACCCAAGTGTTAAAACCCTTCTATTCAAACAATATAAACCTCATCCACCCAAGATAGATACCAAAGAACCAATTTAATCTATTAAGGTTACAAACTTAGAAACACAAATTCAAAAAAATTTCAACGAAGTGAAAACTATACATCGTCGTGCTCTTTGTTCTAAGATTTGGGTTACTTTAAAGGTTTTGCCTTTCCAATTACAAACCAAAATCAGAAAAGAAAAACGAAAATCCTTTAAGTTAATATCCTTTGGCATAAATATTTTGAATATTTCAACACTCTTGTTTTCTTCCTATATTTGTAAGTCATCAATTGAGCAACTTAAAATTCTTTTTTCTTGGTCTTCATACAAATGATAAGATTCATTAAATAAGAGTTGATAATCAAATCAATCTTTCAACCCAATAAAATCAATAAACTTTGGTATATCACCTCTCACTAGAATAATAAAGCTTGAGATTTACATCCACATTTCTTCTTTGACTTCAAAATAATTTTTAAGCAAATTATTTTCATAAAATTTTTGACCTTATGATGGTAGAATTAAATTTTTTTCAACCTTTTCAATATGTTCTTCAAAAATTGGCTTTAATTTGTATTGTTTACACCCAAATATATTCTTCTCTTGATGCTTGAGTTTGCCAATTTGAATTTTATCTTAAAATAATTCCTTGGATAATAATTTTTATTTATACATATTATAAAAATTTATTTATGTTAAATTTGTTAACTATACTATATATAACTTTGAAATACACTAGTTGATACAAACTTTTCTATATTTTTGCGTTCGTAAGGAAATAAAAAGTCTTTCGTGGACGTTAGTTGGCTTTAGATAACGTGTTGACTTTTACAATAAACATATATATTATTTGATTTTCTTTTAACGGGGACTATTTCTAAAAAAATTCAATTACGTACTGCTATTAATATTTCGATTAGCTTGTCGATTGTGACATCTGAATTCAGTTTGTATTTATTTTCTAGATATTTAAGATTAAATGTTTAGTTTCTACTTTATGTACGTTAGCAAATCAAAAACAAAAACATGTCTAGATTAGGTGTTAGACATTGCTGAAGATTGTTCAAGTCAAGATTCAAGAACTGTCAAGTTGTAGAAAGAAGAGTTTAGATTCTGTGAAATTTGACTCATCAAAAGAAAGGTTCATCCCACATCGGTAAGGTGTGATACTGAGAAGGGGTTTATCACTTGCTCCGCGACACTAACTGCCTCATGCAATTTTGGTGTTGGCATGTGAGTGTAATCCCTTATTTCATCCCCCTTCTCCTATATATGTGTGTGTGAGTGTGTGTGTGTGTGTGTTTCTCCACCAAAAAAAAAAAGGGTTTGACCGATCTAAAGTCGTATTCTGCATATTTTAAATTAGGCCCAAAAGCTTGCGAAAACATTTAAGGTTTTATTCTAACACTATTAGGTATAAAAAGAAAACCCTAGTTACATTATAGAAACTCTTGGAAGTCTTGTGAGTTACTCCTTAAGATTTGTGAGATTTTTGTAAACTTCTAACTTCTCAAGCATTTATTGGAATGAGATCTATAATTAAGAATTGGTGAAAAAAAGTTGATGCATAAAGATCAACTACTAATGGTGATCTAAAACCTTTGAGTAAGATCTCAAAGTCACAAGCCTAGGTGTTTATGTTTAGCAAATTTCAATAAAAGAGTTCGTGGAATCGGAGCTGGACGTGGTTGTGTGAGTAAGTTCTACAAAATTCACATGTGCAAATACTTGGGACCTATCTAGCAACTAAAAAAATCTCCATTTGAATTGTCATTGGAATTTTTATTCAAATTTAACTGTGAAGTAGTTTATTCTTGCAACCCAAAATATAAAACACCTAACAGAAATTCACGATATCATGAATTGACATGTTTCTTACATATTTGCAAAAAAATTTCCCAAAACAAAATCTTGGCTCCGATGTTATAAATGTATTATTTATCCCTTCTAGTCATAAATGTATTATTTTATAATGTAGAACAAATATCATATGCCTTCCTAAAGCAGTAGGGGCAACGGAAGTCACAATGCAAGATCAAGGGAGGTCAGTAGAGGCCATTGGGACAACAATGTTGAAATTGCATGAAATTTGACTAGGTGAAGGGAAATGAAATTCTGATCCAAACTCGAAATTTTAAGCATCGCCTAAATTTAGCTAAATTCCTTTGTTAATGCTCTAAAAAAAGTGTTTTTGCTATTTATAGTAATTTTTAAAAATAACTTTTAGTTTCAAAGTCAGAATAAGGTCCCGTTTGTTTCAAGACGACCCTTAAGATTAGTAGTTTATGATTTTCTATTTAACTCAATTTTATCACTTTTGGTATTTTTTCAACTAATCGTGTAAGTAGTGGGAATTAGGGGTTCAAACATTTCCTAATCTTCTTAAGGTTTTACTTTCTTAGTATTTATATGTTTTGTAGCCGTCAAATACAAATTATGCTATTATTAATAAAATTGCAGAGTTTTCTTTGTGAATTCAGGATACCCCTCGTAGACTCGAGGTTTATTATCCAAAAACTAATAGTTTAGTTTTTGTTCATCAAAGAGAGTATCGTCCGTGCTTTCTTCAGGCTTTTGCAACATCATTTTATCTCCAAGCTTTACAGCTTTGGTGGCCTGGAGCAAATGTCAAAGCAACTATGGACATAAAGAGGGCGTTTGAACTCCCAATGATTCAGATTGTGGAAGAGAACTCATAGTCACCAAGTCCACAATCCTAACCCCTCCTCTCCAATCAAGTTCTTGATCACTGCCATGACCGTGATTTGTTCACTTGCTCCTTCACAAGATTTCTTCTTAATATTGTCTTTTATAGTAGCAACCTTTACCACTCTCATATATATTATCATCATCTCCCAAAGAACGAACAAGTGAATGCCTATCATGATGCTTTTGTAGTTGCAAAATTCCAAGCAATTATTGCAACTTGTTCCACAATTCTTGGCTATTGGTTCACCGTCAATTTATTGAACGTATGGGAAGAGTCAAAATCCAAATGATGTATTATTCCTTCATGAAATTGGTTCTTTTTTTCTTTTTCTTTTTCTTTTTTCTTTTTGGGATGAACGTGGCATTGGTTTATTTAACACTTAGGATACCCTATTACATGTATTAGGACAATAAACCCAATACAAGTTTTTTAGTCCTCTATGCCCTTACCTTTTTCTCCTCAAATATTGAAACACAACGGCTTTTATAATTATAGTACTCACCAAGGAAGTCAATACCGTACCGGAGGCCGTACCGGTTTGGCCACTAGTACGATATATTTCGGATACCGGTCAATACCGGTGTACCGTTACGGGTTTACCGCTATTATATATATACATACACACACACACCAAAATCTCTAGAACCATGTTTATAAGCATATAATATTTCACTTATGTTATAGTAAATATAAAAATTTATCATAAAACATTACCTCAATTTAGAACAAATTATCCATAGTTTTAAACTTTAGTATCAATTAAAAGGAAAAAAAAAAACAATATAAAAAATAGAAAGTTTAGTTGTTCATTGCATACTAAGAAAACAAATAATACTAATAAGTTAATGTAAATAAGTTACCATTATGCCCTTACAAATATTCAAAAATTACAAAACTAAAAAAAAAAAAAAAAGTTTTTTTCTGTACAGGCCAGTATACTCGGTACCGGCCGGTATTGCCTGAAATTGGCTGGTATGGCCAGTACGTGGCCGGTACGGCCTGTATTTTTTTCGGTACAAAATAGAAGTGTATCGGTACCGGCGCACTGGCCGGTACGGTATATACCGGCCAGTACAGCTGGTACCAATACAGTATCGACCACCCTAGTACTCACAAAGCTTTTTCCTGCAAGATTTAGATCAATAGGTCATGGATTTTTGAGGCTTTTGGGAAGGTAAGGGTAATTATTGGTTTTGTAGGATTTTTATGAGTTTCACATGGTGAAAAAGAGAAGGGTTATATTGAAGCAATTGGGATGACTTTCCCATTAATAAAGTTTGTTGGAGTTTGTTTGCTGGCAATGATAACTAAGCTAATTAGCAGTGTTTGTGTAGATATTTTGTGCAGAAAAGAATTATACAAAATATATATAGAAGAATAAATGAAATACATCTCTAGAAATGATTAATTGTAGCTTTTAAAAAAAATCAAGCTAAATACATCTTTGGACTATGCTGATTGGGTTTTAATTATCTAGGAGATGGCCCCGATAGTGACTTATTAGACATTTTTCTGAATAAAAAAGAGCCTTAGATCAAATTATCTTTAATTACACAACAAAAAACTGGACCTATAGTGACGTTTTTTTAGTGGCGTTTGTAAAAAAAGCCACTCTAGGTACCCTACAGTAGCGTTTTCTATAAACGTTGCTATATGCATATGTATAGCTGCGTTTGGGAGTCCTATAGTAGCGTTTTAAAAAGAAAAAGGGTCTATAACAGCGTTTCAAATGGCCTATAGTAGCGTTTTTAAAACGCCACTATAGGCCCTTGTAAGACCAGGACCTATAGTAGCGTTTGACAAACGCCACTATAGGCACTTTTATTTTAGTTTTTTTTTTCCTTTTTCGGTTGGTTTTTTTTTTTTTTAATAATAAGAGCTAAAGGAAGAAAAGACCTATAGTGGCATTTGACAAATGTCACTATAGGCATTTGAAAGAGTAGGACCTATAGTGGCGTTTCTCAAACGCCACTATAGGCACTTTTTATTTTATTTTTTCCGTTGGGTTTAATAAGAGCTAAAGGAGAAAAAAGACCTATAGTGGCGTTTGACAAACGCAGCTATAGGCATTTGTAAGAGTAGGACTTATAGTGGCGTTTGTCAGACGCCACTATAAGCACTTTTTATTTCTTTTTTCTTTTCTTTTTCGGTTGGGTTTTTTTTAATAAGAGCTAGAGGAGAAAAAAGACCTATAGTGGCGTTTGTCAAACGCCACTATAGGCCCCTGTAAGAGGAGGACCTAACAAACGCCACTATAGGCATTTTTTTTCAATTGGTTTTTTTTTTTTTAAATAAGAGCTAAAGGAGAAAAAAGACATATAGTGGCATTTGACAAACGCCACTATAGGCATTTGTAAGAGAAGGGCTTATAGTGGCATTTGTCAAACGCCACTATAGACACTTTTTATTTCTTTTTCTTTTCTTTTTTGGTTGGGTTTTTTTTTTTTTATAATAAGGGCCAGATGAGGGAAAAAAGACCTATAGTGGCATTTTGCAAACGCCACTATAGCCTAGCACCCAAAAAAAAAAAAAAACCCCGAATGTGCTCAGGCTTCTAAATGCTATGACATATTCTAGGAATATTCTATGGCATGTTCTAGTTCTACAATATTTCAAAAAAAACAAAACAAAACAAAACAAAACCTGAATGGGCTTCAACCTAATCAAAACATGGAATATTCCTAGAATATGCCATAGAATATGCCTAGAATATTCTATGGCATATTCCAGAATATTTGAATAATATATATATATATATATATATATATATATATGTATATTATTATATATCTATATTTAAATGAGAGATGGTATGTCCGCAATATTTTTACAACTTTTTCATAACAAATCATAAGTGGTTAATTGTTCTTTCTATAAAAAAAAAGTGGTTAGTTGTTATTGGTTCAAATTCAAACTTAACACTAAAATTACTTTTTTATTTCAATAATAACAACCGATAACAACCTACCACTTAAAATTTGATGTAAAATAATTGTGAAAATATCATTTCTCTATTTAAATATATATATACACACACACACACATGAGGGACCAAAAAAAATTTAAAAAAATGTTAAAATTTTTTCAGAATTCAAAATTCAAACCCACCTAACCCCACCTACCCCCACTCACCTTATCAATCCATTTTCTCCATGTCCTTCTTCAGACTTCTTTCTTTTCTTTTCTTCTTTTCCTTTTTTTCTTTCTTCTTCTCCCTTATCTCCACTCCTCCATCTTTCTTCTTTTCTCTCTCTTTTTTTTTTTTTTTTTCTTTTTTCCTTCTTTCACTACACACCTGGATTTATTCTTTTCTCTTCCTCTCCATTTTGATTTTATTTCTCCTATTTTATTTGTGATGGTGTTAATGTTAGTGGGTTTTGGATTTGAAGATGGTGTTGCAACTTGTTAATTTTGTTTAAATTTGTAAATGGTGCTACTGTTATGGGATTTGTGATTGAAAAAATGGTCATATCTATATTTACAATAGATAATTAAAATAGTGGCGGCTCCAGGAAATTTCTTAGAGGGGTTCGTAAAAAAACTTAAATTAAAAAAATTTTAATAAAAAGAGAACTTGAATATATTGTGTTATTGACAAAAAAAAAACACAAATACATGAAATTTTACAATTTCTTTCTATGATTTTCATATTTTGAAATCGTCACATGATGGTTTATTATCAATTTTAATTATCTATTGTCAATATAGATGTGACCATTTTATTTTGTTAAGTTTGTATAACATTTTTGTTCTTAGGTGATTGTCATTATTTATTTGTTATTCTTTCTATAAATTATTGACCTTATATTAATTATTAACCCACATAACCATACTCATCCATACATAAACAATACATTTAAGAATCACTAACTTTACTATTTTTTTTCCTTGAATCACTAGTTTTATAACAAAAAGGTTATTATAACATGATAAGAATATACGCATGTAACAAATCCTTTGTATTTCTTAGTGTTGATGCACATTTTGGTAAAGCCCAACGGCAAGAAGAAGTCCAACTTCATGGGCAAGAAGAGAGTCAATGGATTAAGAGAAAAGAAACTCGTCAAGCCCAAATGGCAGGAATGATGGGTCTTAGGCCCGTAAAGTAAATGAACGGGCCTTGGGAAAGCAAAGGGGCCAACGGGAGCCCAAAGAAATAAGCAGTAAACATACAAGCATTATGTGATGTAGAAGAGTAAGAATGAGCCATAGCAGGCCCAATGTAATGAAGCAAGAAAGTAAGGGTCTATGGAAAACCCATAAACCCCAAGGATAGAGAATATAGTAATTGGGCTAAGGAAGCCCAAAAGGAGTTAGTAAAAACCTAGGGATGGCAATTTAGATCCGACCCGCAGATACCCGGTCCGGCCCGACCCTAATGGGCCGGATTTTACCCGGTCCGATAAAGAATAAGGTTGGGTATGGGTTTAAAAAAATCCGAAGCGGGTCTGGGTCGGGTTCGGGTTTTATAAAAATAAAAAAAAAAACCCGGAACCCGACCCGAATACCCGGCCCGAAAAAACCTGGTTATGTGATATTACATAAAACCCCCTATATATATATAATGTAATTTGCAAACCCTAACTCAGCAATCACTAAGCCAGCCCAGCCCCAGCCGCCTCTCATCTCATTCCCTATTTCCCTTGCCTCACGCCTCAGTCAGTTCCACTTCCTCCTCATCAGTCACGCAGCCATGCCTCACTCGGTCACTCCTCAACCCTCACGCCCTCACACCTCAGCACGCACGCCCTCACTCGGTCACTCCTCACTCCTCAGCCCTCACGCCCTCGGCTTCTAGTAAATTCCCTTTATTAACAATTCTCTGATTTTTTTTTTTACCCATTTTCGAGCTCCGATTATACTCGAATCCGCGAGCTTTGTTGTTCTGCTTGTTATTGTTGTCTATCTGGGTGGTGGACCTTTGTTGTTCGCCGATTATTGTTGTTATTGTTGTGGACCTGCGAGCTTTGTTGTTCTGCTTGTTATTGTTGTTCTACTTTGTTGTTCTGCTTGGTATTTTTGAAACTTTGTTGTTGTTGTGATGTAGTGTTTTTGTTGGAAATGGTAATTTGGGGGTTTGAGCTGTGAGAAAAAAAAGGGTGTTTTGGATATGGGTTTGTTGTGAATTTTGAGCTACTAATATTTTCGATTATTGAATATAGTTATGTTTATATGATATATTAGATGAGGATCTTTTTCTCTCTCGAATTTTTTTAATTTTTTTTTGGTAATAGGAAATTTTTGGTGGTTTGTGTTTGTGTCAAGGAGCATTGAAGTGTTGAGGTTGCTATGAAATGTGTTTTCATATAGTCACATTGTTGTTGAACAGCCACTATGTTGAAGTGTTTCATAATTTGTTGTTGTTGGTCTAGTAGATGGGTGTTGCACAGCCATTGATCAAATTTGTTGTTGAACACTTATCAAAACCACTGATAAGTAGTCCATTAATTTGTAGTCTAGTAGTCTATTAATTTTTTGTTGAACAGCCATTGATCAGTAGTCTAGTAGTCTATTAATTTGTTGTTGAATAGCCACTGATCAAATTTGATAATTTTTCTATTATTAGTAAATGCATGATGAACAATTTTTCTATTATTGCTGCATTGATTTGCTAGTTACAATTTGATGAAGTTTATTCATTTTTTAATTCATTGTTGTAGGTTCTTCAACTATGTCTGGAGATTGTGATCTTCAAACAATTCTTGATGATGGGGAGCCTAATAAAGAGGATGGGAGCTGTGTCACAATTGTGGAGGATTAGACATTTTGTAATAATTTAGTGGCCTTTTAATTTCTTAGACTTGTTGGATTCATTTGTTGGTTTGTAATTATTCTAAGCCTTTTGTTGGTTTGTAATTATTCTAAGCCTTTTGTAATTTCTTAGCCTTTTTAATTTCTTAGATTAGTGGGATTTATTTTGTAACTTTTTAATTTCTTGGACTTGATATTTATTTCTTGGACTTGTGATATTTTGTAGCTTTTTATATTTTATTTTGTAGCTATGATTTTGTTGATTAATGATTATCTTAGTTTAGTGATTTATTGATTTAAAATCTTAGTTATGATTTATTGATGTATAATTAATAGGTGATTTATGATTAACCTATAATTTGGATTGATTTGGCTGCCATATAACGTGGCCTAAATGCTAAATTTTGGCATTTGGGCCACGTTATATGGCTTGAATCTAGGCAAAAACTTTTAATGGGCTTGAATTTTTTTTTTTTTTTGGTTGGCCCAAATTTGGGCCCAAGATGATAAACGGGGCCCGTGGGGTAGGTCTGGGCCCCGGGAAAAAAAAACCCGATTAATAATTGGGCCGGGTCCGGGTTTCGGGTCTTGGCCCGCGGGTCGGGTCCGGGTATGCAAAAATCCAACCCGAACCCGACCCGTTGCCATTCCTATAAAAACCCATAGAAATGTAGAATTGGAAATGGGCTGAGGATGCCCAAAGAGAGAAAATAGGTCGAGGATGCCCAACAAGGAAGAAATGGGCCAAAGGAGCCCACAAGTAATGTAATGAGCCCAAGAAGCCCAAAGTAGCATGAGTATGAATCCAATAATCACACTAGATCATTGAGACCAATTGGGAGAAGAACATGCAAAAGGCCTAGAGGAAGCCCAGCAAGCATGGGTCAAGTAACACCACGGTAGAGTGGCATGGCAGGAATGGCAACAAGATTATGGAAGGCACAAAGAATGGGCTCAAGAGAGGAAAACCCACAATCGGGCAAGACCCAGCCCTTGAAAGGAATAAACCAATAAAGAATGGAAAATCAGAAGACATTTCACACCATAAGAGGTCAAGGATGAGCGGCAGAATGCACAGATGAACCTCCAGACCGCGGCAAACACATGGGCAGCGGACAAGCTTTTGACGCACACAGAAGTGGAGCACGCTCAAGGCCCAGACACTACCAACCTGTACCCAGCCAATACAGGGGTAGTGGGTCATGGGTTAGAAGTAAGAGAGGGTATGGTCTGACAGTGGGGAGAAAGGAAAATCTATTCTGGGGTTCTCGCTCAAACTCTTTTGGGGGAAATGTTCTACTAGGATGACATACCACCCAAAAGAGGGAGGATGAGCTGTGACCACTAGGTGCATGCCATGAGGGATAGTAAGAGAGAATGCCCACATAGTGAAGAGTTAGAATGCCACGATGGGCAAGCAAATAAGATAATCTTCTTTTTCTGGAAATAGGGAGTGGCACAGCTAGCACAGGTAAGTAGTGATGGCTGGATAGCTGACAGACTAATGGATGATCAGGAAGGACACCCAGATCCAAACCAAAGTAGTTAAAGGCTAAAATGGTAAAAACCAGTCATGGCAAGCAGTATATATAGAGCTCCTGCCGTGTATAAGGGATTAGAATCACAACAGTAACCACCATCATACTACACAAGTGAACATTAAGAGAGGAAGAAAAGAAAGGGGAAGAATTAAAAGTAGCAAAAGTAGAGAAAAAGAAGTAGATGATTAGGAAGAGAAAGAGAGAGTGTAGAATGGCAAGCATGCACTAAAAGGCTTTTTTTCCTTCTCTCCCTCTAAAAGCCTACTCTCTGTTAAAGATAAAAGATTTGCTTGGGCATAAACCATTCAAGTTCGTTCCCTCAAAGTGAATAATTTCTACAGGAGAATCTTCTTGAGAAGTTGTTCACATTGAGGAGGTGGTTCTCTCCTTGGTCTCAATCCCGTAACGTGATTTAATATGTCAGACTAACCTTTTTTTTTTCTTTGATTTAATCACCCTTATTATTCCCCTCTTTATTTCTGCCATTCCTCTCGCGACACGTTTCCTGTTGTTGTATTCCCCATTTCAATTAGAGATCCTTTATTTGCCTTGTCTAACAGCAAACACGTGTCTTTTACTATTTATCATTACATTCTGCCTGTCATAGCTTTGTTGTAGTAGCAGTGTCTGCCATGTGCATGTGACCGAAGTTTCTACCAAAGAGAAAAGGGGCATAGTTTGTGCACAAACCGGATCCAAGTGAGTTGTGATTGGACCAGTCCTGACTCTCCTACCCAGAATACTTGGGCTTTAGTGCAACAAGAGGCAACCCAGCCCAACATTTCAAAAAAGGCCCACCACACTTCGTTATTAAATTATACACACTTATATTATGTTTATACCATGTACACATTCACACACTTCACAATTTACATAAATAACATTATATCAAAAAACAAATGCACACAAATAGTATCAAACACACACTCTCTCTCACACACACACACACATATATATATATAATATAAATTTATAATAAAGAGAAACATTCAGAACTCACAAATACTCACATTTTACTCTTGTATTCGGAGATACATAGAAAGTCCGATAGAGAACAGAGATCATATGAGATTCATGAGAGAAAATGAGAGTGATTTGTGTTGTTAATTAGTTTTGGGATGAGCTGATCTATGTTGTTTGATTTTGGCATTTATTTGTAATCATGGTGTGCAAGATTTAAGCCAAATTGTGCAAAAATATTTTTAAGGGTAATTAAATTAATAAAAAAATATTTTATATATAAAAATATTTATGTTTTTTCAAGTCAGGGGGTTCATTTGAACCCCCTGTATTACAAGTGCAGCAACCCTTGGTTTAAGCTTAAAAGTTTAAAGGGTTTTTTTTTTCAATGGAACTAGATATAAATCTAGCAAGGTTCTATAAATTAGAAGAATTAAGTAATAGCACTGAACTACCAAGCACATTGTAATTTAACAAGCATTTTTTGATGTTTTCAATACAGTTATCAAATGTTTAAATCTCTCTTCTGTTACCATAACCATAGAATTTATAAAAAACTAAATAGCACTCAATAAGAAAGTTTTGTCTGTATCAACAAAAAAAAAAAGCTTTGTCCACACATAATGAATTAAATGAAATTAATTTGAGATTTTGGATATGAATGTGGTACATCAATACTTACAAAGTCCACCAACATTTACGTACCCCAAATGGAAGTGGACAACGACCTTGTCCATCTTTGAACCCTTTGCACTAATGAATTTTAATACAAACATAAATTAAATATGAAAAACAATTGAAGTATGAAAAATTATTTTGTACTTTCAGAATACCATGATATGAGCTTCAATCTTGATGAAATCATTGACACAAATGGTCCATACGTCCCATCAATATATAGTCATGGTTTTGAAACCCGGACTGTTCATTGAACCGTAAAAGGAGAGGTTCAAATTTTTTAAGGTCAAACCAAGGTTGAACCGGGGTCGAACCGTGATAATGTCATAATTAATTTAATAATTAATTAAAGCCTAAATATAGATATTAAATTTATAAAACTAGCAAATTGACTAATATATCTATATATGTGAGGGAAATTTAATGATTTTTAAACATATATTTAATAATTAAATAAGAAAGTTAATAAAATAAAATAATAACCATGAAAACATTAAAATTTATGATTAATTTTTTAAGTAAAGTTGAATATCTTTGAAGGATTTTAATTATAATTTTTTTTTATTCCTTATAAGAGATGGATAATTTAATTAAGTAAAATAATATTGTGTTAAGTTGTTTTCATAATAATAAAAAAATAATTGCTAAGGGATTGGACCGCACTGTTCTTGCCACCAGTTCGTGCGGTCCAACCCTGGTTTTAGGGGTTCACAGAATTAACAAAAAAGCTGGTTCTTTATGCTTAAAAAACCAATTTTCATCCCCATTTTCGGTTTTTATGGTCCGACCTCCCGATCCAGTTCGGGTCTGAAAAAAGTGTATATAATGAGTATAGCAAATGCTTTGTCACAAAATGCAAGGCTAGTCAACTCTTTACAGGTTTGGATGGAAGATTTACGATCTCATCATGTATCGTTGACCTTAAGGAAAATCCTGTAGCTTTTGTTGACTTTACCAATGGAAGTTTATTCTCTTTCTTCTAAAAAAAAAACAATCAAGGAAACAATTAACAAGGAGGCCAAAGAATTTTCAATTCCCTTTTACTCTCTTGTTCATGTTATTAATCCTAAAACAATAGAAGAAAAGTATTTCTAATTTTGCAAGAAATAAGAATGGCGTCAACAGTTCTTTTCGCCCTTGACAGTGTAAGAACTCAAATATATCATTTCAAGGCCATCATCATAGTTGGCATGGGCTTATTTTATGACGCCTATAGCTATGGCGTCTTATTCCCCGAAGCCTATGGCCTCTTCCCTAAAGCCTATGACCTCTTCTGTATCCGTTTAATATCGATACTCAATGAACGGGCCTACTATGAGAAGGAGGCCAAGCTCAACAAGCATGTGATCCCACCCGTGGTTGTATTTACCATGGTTGTCATCGCTTTTGTGGGTACTGCGATTGGTCAACGGATGTTGGGTTGGCTCGATGATCTAATCTATAGGCGTTGTGTGTACTGATTCAGATTGATCATCGTGGTGCTCAATTCCATTGCGTGTGGGTTCTCTAAATGTAGCTCAAGGAACTCTCTTATGGTGAGCTTGGGGTTGTACAGGTTTGTTCTGGGCGTAGGGACAGGCGTGGACTACCCTTTCTCAGCTAATGAGAGTGGTACTTTTATAGCTTCCGTGTTTTCAAAGCGATATTGGGTGTTTTGGCGGTCTTGATGAAGATGTGCGCAATGTTTGACTGTGCATTTGATCAAGTGGATCCTACGCCCAAGGAAACAGATATTGCATGGACGTGGACAGTGGTGCTTAATTAGTGCAATTCTGGTTGCGCTAACATTTTACAAGACTTCGGAAGCTGCAAGGTATATAAATAAATATTATACTAATTACATACTTGTGCAATGCACTGGAAAGCAATTGAAAATAAGATCTAAAGAATACATTTTTAGATACTGATTCTCTCTTTTTGACACTTAGTTTTATGTTCATCCAGATTTTTTTTTTTTTTTTTTTTTTTGTGGTTCACCTTACTCAAAATTTGCCCAAATTATTTGGGTTGCTGTTTTGATCTAGAATACATTAGAATTTCCCGACCTCTACCATTGCGTAGAAACTGTGAGAAGAAAACAATTTTCATGTATGAAACAACACAAGAAGGGGCAATCATGCATAATTTAATTTACATGATAAGTGCAGCCTAAATATGCAGAAAATAACATTACTGATTAGCCAAGAAGGCCATATCTTCATGTTTTTATTAGTGGTTTTTGAAGAAAGAAATCAAGAGTCAAGATGCAACTCCATGCAAATCAACTTGACAAAGTCTTATCAAATTGATTAGGAGTTGCTTCATTAACTCTATTTCACCAATACACCTTCATATGTGTTCTACTTAAGTTATTATACTAAACTAGTTGCAGACCCTTGTGATGCATGGAAATAGATAATTACTTTGTAATTTTGACATACGTAAAATTGTTTCTCCTAAATTTGTTGAAAATAATTCTCTCCCTAAAAATTAAGAGAAATGTTATGTCGACAATAATTTTATAACCCTTCCACAACAAATCATACGTAGCAGATTGTTATTGATTGTTATTGGTGGGCAAAAAAGTAAATTTAGTGATAGATTTAAATTAGAACCGATAACAACTTGCCAACTATAACTTGTTGTGAAAACATTGTATACGTAGCACTTTTAAAAAAATTAAACAATTTCTAAAATTATTTTTCATCTTTCTATCTCTACAAATATACCATTCTATTCTTTTTGGGTGCATTTGATTGATATTTATCCATTTTTAGATGGTTCATATTCCTCTAAATTATGTTATAGTGCGTTATGTTTTTTTAATTTTTTTTCTTTACAACTACATTTTTTTCAGTTTCAAATTTTTTATTCAAAATTATCATTCTCTTAAAAGATATTATTATGATAATCAAAACTCATCACAAAAATACCTTTGATAGTAGTCAAATAACCGATAGGCACACTCAAATACATAGCCAAGATTGTGTTCTAGGGTTGTAAACGAGTCAAGCTTTGTCGAGTAGTGCATGTTCAAGCTTGGCTCGTCAGGAAAAATCAAAAGCTTGAGCTTGTGACAAGCCTAAAAATAGTGTTTGAGTTTGAACTTGTGGGAAAGCCAAGAAACTTGAGATTGGCTTGGCTTGGCTTGGCTTGACTTGATTAATTAGTCAAGCCAAACTCAAACTTAATATCAAGCTCAAACTCAAGCTCAGGTTAAGTTTTTGATGAGCTTCAAATCTAAAAAAATTACATCATTAAATGTTTAAATCTCTAAAATTAAGAAAAAGAAAATAGTATACTCATTTTATCATGCATCTAGTCTTACTTATGATTAGCTATTATTCAAATTAATAATTTACATAATTAAATTCATTCATTCATCATTCCTTGTCTACAGTTTAGTAATTATTCAAAATACAATTTTTACATTCACATTAGATGGTGAAGGACTAAAAAAATGCTTGTTTGTAACTATTATGAATGAGAAAATACTAACATGTTTCATAACTTTACTTTAGATGATTAATAGGAAAGGACCATATGTGGTCTACTTATTTGTTTATTTATTTTTAAATGTAACTATAGTTTAAAGTGGTTCTTGATCAATTTAAAGGGAAGGAAAAAATTAAGGTAATATAAGTAGTAGTCCCATGTTGGCCATGTCATTATTAAGATATGTGTAATGAGTATATTTAACTAACACATATAAACTTATACATAAGTTTATGCTTGAATTGTTGTGTATCAAGTCTAATAGCTCACAAGCTTGTTCGCGAACAAATTTTTTTGCTTGGGCTCAGCTTGTTTATTAAACAAGCCTAAAACTAAGGCTCAAGTTTGGTTTATTTATAAACAAACAAACATGAACAAACTTTTTATCAAGCCGAACTCGAGTTGTTTATGATCAGCATGGTTCATTTATAGCCCTAATGTGTTCTAATATAAATTCAAATTCTGACTTTCAAAATAGCTAAATTAGAACAATAAGAAGAAGAGAGAGAACTTGTGATAGGAAACTCGATTCAATTCAATTGATTTCTCCATAATAATATCTAAATTTGTTACAATGCAAAACCAAAAAAAGTAACATATCTTGTACTAAGTTATGCATCTACACTCATGATACAACTAATATTTACATATAACGAAATTGATTTATGTTATGCATACACAAAGAGAATTATTTATCCATAATGGTGAATACACAAATACACATAAATTATAGTAGTAAAAGCCCATTGCAATTCTTTTGTTGTTGGCTATTTTAACAACTGAGAGAGTTGTGTTCTTGATCTAGAGCCTTTGTTTTGCAAACCCATGAAATAGCTATCATAAAATAGCCACGTCAAGTGCTCAATCAAATACCCATTGTATGTATTAGCCCACTTATGTCAATCCCAGTTTGAATGTTTGTGAGATTGAAACCATGTAGCCAAATCAAAGGAAATCACTATATAGAAAGAGTACACATGTTCTAGGACTACTGAAGGCAAGTGGGTCATTTGTAGAGGTTGCATAGAGTCAAGGCTGGCAAAGGTTTTGCAAGTTGCTAACAATATATTTTTTTGTGAACTTTCTATGAGACTATTTACGTCATGTAATGGTTTTTCCATTGGAAATGTTTTCATTTGTTTTACACATCATGACCAATCCTTGTGACCAATCATGGTTTTGAGATTTTTTTGGTTGGTTTACGGGAACCAATGTTGTTGGCACTTGAGCTCTCCGATGGCACATCACCAACAAAATTAATTTGGAAAATTTGAAGAATATGGGAAAAAAAAAATTTAACTCACTTTAGAGGGACTTTCCAAATTTGTAGAAGTGAGGTAGAGCAATTGCAAATATATATATATATATATATATAAATATATATAGACAAGAAATAAGTAGGTTTTTTTTTTGGTTGGTGGAATTCTAATAGAGTGGCAATTGAACAGTTTTCATAGCTGCTTAATTGGGAAGATGAAAAGTCGTAGAGTTGAAGGAAGTTTGATTATTATCAGATTGAGATTGATGGAATAATAAATGGAAAGTTGAAAAGTTAGGAAACGTTAATTGGGAGATTGTTGTGAAATGATAGAAATATATAAAACAAAGTAAAAAGAAACAAGAAATATATATATTGATAAACTCTTATATTCAAGTGGTCATCCACAATTCTTTTTATCTCTCTTAGATGTGTA